>NW_023276806.1:184893061-185582228 GCF_003668045.3 Cricetulus griseus | reverse complement strand
GCTAAATTAAATCAACTTATATATTTTAAAAATTCTTTGACTTCTAAATTTAAATATAAGGGCAGATTCCTTGGGCAAAGAGTTTTTGCTTGTGTTTCCACAGTAAATGGAAAGCTATGGATTCCTTCCAGACTAATAGGGTTTGATGAAGCAAAACCCCCTGAAACAGTGTCCCAGGTGATCCAACATCTAAAACAGTTGAGACAATGCAGCCTTCCAGACTACAAAGACAAGAACCTACAAAGACAAGAATGCTTTTATCATGATCCCCCGTGGTATGGACATTGCCAACAACCAGCAGGAAGCAGTTTGGAATGAACAAAGCCAAAATTCCAAAATATTGTTTATAAATGTTTGTTTTCATTTAAATGGGGTTGATTATAAATGGTAATGACCACAGTCAATCTCTTTTTAAAGGAAAAAAAAGGGAATAGGATATAGAAATTAATACTTTGCACTAGTATGGATTTTCACTTATTGATACAATTTAAAGTCAATTTGATATGTATATGTCTCCTATTATTTAGGTATTGTGTTTATACTGATCTTTTAAAATATAATGCATAATTAAATATAGATTACATAGTTACCTATAATACTCAGAATTTATAATTTGGTTAGTTGGTTTTCTAGATATCCAGAGATATACATGAGATGGGGAGATATTCTTCAGATATTTCAAAAACCCACAGAATATATGGCATTTAAATGTTTTAGAGTTTTTCATGATAGTGAGACACAGCTGCTCCTGGTACACCAATGTCAGAAAGGAAGTTGGGCATCAAAGAAACTCAATATGGAGTTTGCGTTCAACATGGCAAGATTAACCACTTGGACAAGAAACTGCTCTTTCTTGGACTTTTTGATAAACTGGACAAGCAGGACCCACAGGTAAGTGACTACTGAACTTTCAAAACAAGACGGTCCCAAAGGGTTCCTGCTTCATGGAGAATTCTGCCAGACACACCGTACTCTATAGGCTGAAGATGGATGCTCCAACACTACAGAGGAATTTTGGATGATGGTCCTGGTAGCAAGATGTCTCTGTCAGTTCTAGAGTTTATATATTATCATTCTGTGGTCTTTGGTGGAGTTGAAGATAGATAGCTACAGTTGTAGTTTTCTTTAGATAAGCTACATATAAGATAAGCTACATATGAGACCTTAGACTTACAAAGATAGGATAGATGATAGAATATTTTCTTTAAATCTTGCTAAGTGTTAATGAACTAAATATTGTAACTATAGTTCTTACTTGATAACTGTCTTGTTAAATATTTCACTATATTTATGTTAAAACCCTTCTTTTTATGTAGACAGAAAAGAGGAAATGATTTTATTTAGACAGAAAAGAGGGGATAGGCTTTCTGTGTATATGTTTGTCTTATTGGTTGATAAATTAAGTACTGTTGGCCAAATAGGGAAGCAAGTTAGATGAGACTATGAATTGAGAAGGTTTCTGGGGAATGTAGTAAAGAGAAGTCTTATGATTCAGGCAGGAAGTGACATAGCAGGCAGACTCAGACTGTAATCAGGGACAATGAGGAAATAGCTCTCTTCCTCCTCCTCTCTTCTCTGTAGTCACCACGTGATCACTATCAAGAGAGGGTGCTTATGGCCAGCGTCCTCAATAAGTTTTTATAAAATATATAGATTAATAGTTATGGTTGATAATTGATAACTGAGCTAGCAGATAAGAAATCCTAGTCATTGGCCAGCAGCATTGTAAATAATATAGTCTCTGTGGGTTATTTGAGGTGTCCACATGGCAGTGGGGATTGGGTGGCTGGCAGAAAGATTTATCATTACAGTTGGTGAATATATTTTGCTATTCTGTGGGCTTCCCTTTTGTCTTGTTGATTGTGTTCTTTACCTTGTAGAAGCTTCTAAGTTTCAAGAGGTCCTGTTTATTAATTGTTGATCTCAGTGTCTATGCTACTGGTGTTACGTTCAGGAAGCAGTCTCTGTACCAATTCATTCAAAGGTACCTCCCCACTTTCTCTTCTAAGAGGTATAGTGTGGCTGAATTCATGTTGAGGTTTTTTATCCATTTGGACTTCGGTTTTGTGCATGGTGATACACATGGATCCATCTAAAACCTGGTACATGCCAAAACACAGTTATGTCAGCACCATTTGTGGAAGATACTTTCTGATTTCCATTGTATAATTTTAACTTCTTTGTCAAAAATTCAGGTGTGTATGCTAATATCAGGGTTTTCAGTTTGATTCCATTGGTCTATTTTTGTGCCAGTACCATGCTGTTTGCAGGATTATAGATCTATAATAGAGTTTGAAGCTAGAGATGTTGATGCCTCTGGAATTTCCTTTCTTGTACAGGGTGGTTTGGGCTAACCCGGATTTTTTGTTTTTCCATATAAAGTTGAAAGAATATGAAAGATTTTCATATTCTTTCAAGGTCTGTGAAGAATTGTGCTGGGATTTTAATAGGGATTGCAGTGAATCTGTAGATTGCTTTTGGCAAGACTGCCATTGTTACTGTGTTGACCCTACCTATCCAAGAGCATGGGAGATCTTTCCATTTTCTGGTATCTTCTTTAAGTTCTTTCCATAAATACTCAAACTTCTTGTTATACAAGTTTTTCACTTGTTTCATTAGTGTTACCCCAAGAATTTTTTTGTTGTTTGTGGCTATTTTAAAGGTTGTTTCTCTGATTTCATTCTCATCCCATTTATCTTCTGAATATAATAGGGCTACTCATTTTTTTTTTAGTTTATCTTGTATCCTACCACTTTGCTGAAGGTGTTTAATAGCTTTAGGGATTCTCTGATAGAGTTTTTTGGGTCACTTATGTAGACGATCATATCATCTGCAAATAGTGACAGTTTGACTTCTTCCTTTCCAATTTGTATCCACTTGATCTCCATTTGTTTTCTTATTGCTCAAGCTAGAATTTCAAGTACAATATTGAACAGATATGGAGAGAGTGGACAGCCTTGTCTTGTTCCTGATTTTAGAAGAATCATGTTGAGTTTCTCTCCATTTAGTTTGGTGCTGGCTTTTGGTTTATTGTATAATGCTTTTATTATGTTTAGGTGTGTTCCTGTTATCGCTGATCTTTCTAGGACCTTTACAATGAAGAGGTGTTGGAATTTGTGAAAGGCTTTTTCAGCATCTAGTGAGATGATCATGTGTTTTGTTTTGTTTTGTTTTTTCTGGTTTGTTTGTATGGTGGATTACACTGGTAGATTTTCATATGTTGAACCATCCCTGAATACCTAGATGAAGTATACTTGATCATGGTGGATGATTTTTCTGATGTATTCTTGGATTCAATTATCCAGTATTTTATTGAATATTTTTGCATCAATGTTCATGAGGGATATTGGTCTGTAGTTCTCTTTCTTAGTTGTGTCTTGTGTGGCTTGTGTAACAAGCTAATTGTAGCCTCATAAAAAGAGTTTGGCAATGACCCTTCTGCTTCTATTGAATAGAACCATTTGAGGAGTAGTGGTATTAGCTCTTCTTCAAATTTCTGGTAGAATTCTGCACTGAAACCATCTGTCCCTGGGCATTTATTGGTTGAGAAACTTTTGATGAGTACTTCTATTTCATTATGGGTTATAGGTCTATTTAAATGATTTATCTGTTCTTGATTTATTTTTGGTAAGTAAAATTGTCCATTTTCTTTAAATTTTAGAATTTTGTGGAGTACAGACTTTCAAAGTATGACCTGATGATTCTCAGGATTTCCTCAGTGTCTAGTGTCCATTGTTATGCCCCCTTTCATTTCTGATTTTATTATTTAGCATGCTCTCTCTCTCTTTCTGCCTTTTGGTTGGTGTAGATAAAGGTTTGTCTATGTTACTGATTTTCTTGAAGAACAAACTCTTCATTATATTGATTCTTTGTGTTGTTGTCTTTGTTTCTACTTTATTTATTTAAGCCCTCAATTTGATTATTTCCTGGCTTCTATTCTTCTGAGGTGAGTTTGCTTCTTTTTGTTCTAGAACTTTCAGTTGTGCTGTTAATTCTCTAGTGTGACTATTCTCCAGTTTCTTCATGTGGGCACTTAGTGGTATGAACTTTCTTCTTAGCAACGCTTTCAAAGTGTCTCATAAGTTTGGGTATGTTGTGCCTTCATTGTAATTGAATTTTAGGAAGACTTTATTTTCTTTCTTTATTTCTTCCTTGACCCAGGAGTGGTGCAACTTTGCATTGTTCAATTTTGAGTTTGTAGGTTTTCTGCAATTTGTATTGCTGTTGAATTCTAACTTTAAAGCACAGTAATCTTATAAGATACAGGGGGTTATTCCAATTTTTTTGTATATGTTGAGATTTGCTATGTTGCTGAATATGTGGTCAATTTTAGAGAAGGCTCCACATGGTGCTGAGAAGAAGGTATATTCTTTTGTGTTTGGATGGAATTTTCTACAGATGTCTGTTAATCCCAGTTGGGTCATAACCTATTATTCTTAGGTTTGGTCTTTTCAAGGTGTCCCACATTTCTTGAATATTTTGTGTTAAGTATTTGTTGGATTTAAGATTTTCTTTTGTCGATGAATCTGTTTCCTGTAGTTTACATCAGCACCTAAGATTCTGTCTTCCATCTCTTATATTCTGTTGGTTATGCTTGCATCTGTAGTCCCTGATTGTTTCCCCAGCTTTTCTATTTCCAGCAATCCCTCAGTTTTTGTTTTCTTTATTGTCTTTACTTCAGTTTTCAGGTCTTGAATTCTTTCCTTCATCTTTTTTATTGTTTTTTCTTGGCTTTCCATGCTTCTTTAAGAGATTTGTTGATTTCTTGCATGCTTTGGTTTGTTTTTTCTTCCACTTCTTTAAGGTATTTTCTCATATCCTCTTTGAGAGCCTCTATCAGTTTCATGTAGCTGTTTTTAAGATCATTCTCTTCTGTTTTGTCTGCATTGGATGGTCAGGTCTTGGTGATGTAGAGTCCCTAGCCTCGTGTGGTGTCATATACTTCTTCCGGTTGTTAAGTGTGTTCTTATCCTGTTGTCTTCCCATCTCTTCTTCCAGTGGGCATAGTTGGGGTCTCTTCCTCTTCTGGTGGATATGGGTTCAAGGGTCTATCCTCTCCTGTCCCTCCTTTGCTCCCTTGCTCACTCACTCTATGCTCTACCAGAGGGTTTGGAGAAGGCAGTGATGGTGGCTAATGTGTTGCTTTGGACTGCCTCTAGGTTCCTCTGTAGGATTTGTTAGCAGGAAGGGTCTGGTGGCCTCTACAGTTCAGGGGCGGAGGGAGAGGTTGGGTGGAGGAGCCCCTGGCTCTCATCACTCTACCAGAGGGTGGAGGGGGATGGCAGGAATGATGGCATCCAGGTCCCTCTGCAGGATTCGGAGGGAGGAAGGTGCAATACTTTTTTAATTAAATAATATCAGGAAGTTGAGGGAAGAAATGGGTACAAGAAATTAATAATTACCTTTGACACCGATCCATCCAATAAGAATTGTACATTATCCAGCAATCTCCAGGCTGCCATTGTTCCTGTTCCCTAACTTCAACCAGTCCCTTGTTCAACTATTAAAAGAGTATCTTTATAAACTTTCAATTGCTTCCTAAGATTTTCTACATTAAGTTTATTAACAAAAATAACTTAACCTAAATTACTAACAATTTATAGCTCTAAATTCTTTCTAAAGGTGGTGTTTGACTCATTAATCTTCTCCAGTAGCAATGCTTGGACAAAGTTAATCATTATAATTGTAAGTACCAATAACACTGTAAAATTAGGGGCTAGAAACACCTTTTGAGTTTTCATATGACTCATAGATTATGAAGGACAATGTGACCTCAAGGGAAATAAGCAGAAATATGCTCAATAATACAATGAGGTCCTCAAGACATGTAGTCCTTGGGGCTCTGCCTCTCTAAGCTCACCCAGGATGTTTGTGCAAGGTCATATTCTAAGAGTTCCAAAGCTGTTCCTCTGACATGGCCCCGAACAAGTAGTTATCTCAGTAACTCTATTATCTTCACAACTTTTCTATAATGCAACACTATTCAATAAAACACTTTTCATTATCAAGGACTTATTAGCACATAGTTCTAGAATGTTTGTGATGTGTATGTGTTACACTAGTCACTTCACTTCCCAAAGATAAAACTACTAACATCATGCCCACAGTTTAATACAAATCTCGGCTCAGGATGTTGGTCTTGTCTGGAGCACATTACGTTTCATTAGCCTGTGGAAGAATGAAAGTCTTCCAACTGGGTAACCTGGCATGGTCTGCAGAGTCCTGAGGAAGCATCCATCCAACTAAAATATTTTTCTGAAGACTATTTATCCTACCTACTATGTCCTTGACTCTGGTTTTCACAAAGGGATAGTCATGGGAGGTGAAAATCACTGACTAAAAAGCTCTGTTTCCCTGTCGATATAAATTGCTCCATTGTGTAGCAGCTGTTGAGGCACAATTCTAACATCTAAACTTAGGCCCATAGATTGCATTTTCAGCAGCAGTCTTTGATTTTTCTTTACAAGCCACATTCTGTCAACTCCCTAATCAGGGACTCAGACTTACATTGTCCATGTTTGTGTCTAAGTAGAAAGCAGAATGATCTGTCACAGATTGCTAAACTCTCTCCCTTGGGTGACTGTCCCCAATAACATGTCCAAGAACTTCTAATAGGAAATCTACCATAAGTAAAGATGGGAAAGAATAGTTTGTTTGTTAGTCATTAGGTTACTTATTGAACACATTTCCTGAAGCTGTAGGCTTCCATAAGGATCATCCCTGACACTTGGAATCCAGAAGCTATCTCAGAAATGCATTCTCCTCATCTGAGTTAAAATACATAAACTCTGGCAAGAAGACACTGGAACTAAAGCCAAGCAACCCAGAGCAAAAGGTGTCCACTCTCCCCCATTGGCACTATTGTCTATTGCTTCCAATTATAATAGTACTTTTATTAAATAGGATCTTTCCTATGATCCTCTCTTGTAATAAGACCATAAAGGTCATCCACCTTCAATTACTCTGCTCATGTTTGCACTACTACCAAATATCTGAGAATAATCATTTGTTCACATTGCTCGACTGACTCATAGGAATAATATGAGAGCTGATTAGGTCCCATGCATGAATCTTGTAGAGTATTGATGAAGGGAATGGAATTTAAATATAATTTACCAGGTTATTATCACTGAATAATTTTAGGTGTGGCCTGTGTTCTGAAAGCTTCCAGTTGTTCCCATTTACAGTTAATAATAAAATGTCATTCAACCCACAATTGGAGAAGATTTAAGGCAGATGCTAAACTAAATAAAATCTAATGCTCATTTTCTGAGGTGACTGATGGGGACAGGGAAGAAGAATGAAAATGATTCTAGTATGGAACAAAAATGATATAAATTTTTTAAAGAAATCATTTTTCAATAAAAATTGTAAAGCAGAAATATGTGTATTTTCTCACATAGCTCAGAGATCACATAAATGCCAGGAGAAATGACAGTTGCTGAAATAAATGTGTTTTTTATGAAAAACAAAGTAGTAAAACAAGCAAAATAGATGCATAAAATGGGCAAATTTTCAGAGGATTAGTTATTGTTGCCTCAGGGTAACTATAAATTACAGACTTGTGTTTAAACTTTTGAGTATTCAAGAATATATTCTAGATCATTTTTTCCTTAGACAGCCCTTGTAATTTGACCCTTTGCTGATTTATAATATTCTTCAAAGTTTGTAAATCAAAGCTTCCCAGATATTTGGATGGAAAAGGCTCATGTAAAATTATAAACAATTATAAACCAAGTACTAACTTTTGATGTATAAAGTATTTAAATAAGGATAGAGATGATGTCTCATACCTATAACTCCAGAATTTCAGGAGCTAAAGCCAAAAGATTGCCTTGAGTTTGACACTAACCTAGGCTACATAGTGAATTTGTGGCCAGCTTATGCTAAGATTGAAATATTTTCTCAAAAAACAAACTAAGCAACAAATTAAATCAAATGATATATTTCATGTCATTTACTTTGATTATTTTATTATTAACAGTTAAATTTGTTCATTTATTTTAATCCTGAATACAGTTTCCCTCCCACCCATTCTCTCACTTCACCTCCCCCTGACCACCCTTCCAGTATTATTAACCAATGTAAAACTTACTTTTTCTGAAATTTTAGATTCCTCTAATGAGAATTGTCTATTTAGTTCTGTACCCCAGTTTTTAATTGGATTGTTTGGTGTTTTGGAGACTAGCTTCTTGGGTTCTTTGTATATTTTGGAGATCACCCGTCTGTCAGATGTGGGGTTGGTGAATATCTTTTCCCAGTCTGTGGGCTGTCGTTTTGTCTTGTTGAGTGTGTTCTTTGGCTTACAGAAGCTTCTCAGTTTCAGGAGGTCCCATTTATCAATTGTTGATCTCAGTGTCTGTGCTACTGGTGTAATGTTCATGAAGCAGTCTCCTGTGCCAATTAATTCAAGGGTATTTCCCACTTTGTCATCTAATAGGTTGAGTGTGGCTGGATTTATGTTGAGGTCTTAGATCCATTTTGACTTAAGTTTGTGCTGGTGATACACTTGGATATATCTGCAGCCTTCTACATGTTTGCATCCAGTTATGCTAGTACCATTTGTTGAAGATGTTCTCCTTGTTCTGTCATATAAATTTGGATTGTTTGTCAAAAATTGGGTGTTCGTAGGTGTGTGGGTTAATATTTTTGTGCCAATATCAAGCTGTTTTCAGGACTATAACTCTGTAATAGACCTTGAAGTCAGTGATGGTGATGCCTCCAGAAGTTCCTTTATTGTACAGGGTAGTTTTGGCTATCCTTGGTCTTTTATTTCTTCATATAAAGTTGAGTACTGTTCGTTCAAGGACTGTGAAGAATTGTGTTGGGATTTTGATGAGGATTGCATTGAATCTTTAGATTGCTTTTGGCAAGATTGCCATTTTTTACTGTGTTGATCCTGCCTATCCAAGAACATGGGAGATCTTTCCATTTTCTGGTATCTTCTTTAATTTCTTTCTTTAGAGACTTGAAATTCTTATGGTACAGGTCTTTCACTTTTTTGGTTAGTGTTACCCCAAGGTATTTTATGTTGTTTGTGGAAATTGTAAAAAGTGATGTCTAAAATAGCTGAAAGACACATAAGAAAGTGTTCAACATCCTTAGCTATCAGGGAAATGCAAATCAAAACAACTCTGAGATACCATCTTACTCCTGTCAGAATGGCCAAAATCAAAAACACCAATGACTGTTTATGCTGAAGAGGATGTAGAGAAAGGGGAACACTCCTCTACTGCTGATGGGAATGCCAACTTGGACAGCCACTTTGGAAATCAGTATGGTGACTCCTCAAAAAAATGGAAATCAGTCTACCAAAAGATCCGGAAATTCCACTCTTAGGCATATACCCAAAAGAAGCACATTCATACAACAAGGACATCTGTTCAGCAATGTTCATAGCAGCACTATGTTTCATAGCCAGTAACTGGAATCATCTTAGATGCCCCTCAACTGAATAATGGATAGAGAAATTGTGGTACATTTACACAATGGAGTACTATTTAGCAGAAAAAAACAATGGAATCTTGAAATTTTCAGGAAAATGGATGGCACTGGAAGAAACCATTCTGAGCAAGGTAACCCAATCACAAAAAGGTAAACATGATATGTACTCACTCATATGTGGATTTAGCCTACAATCCACACTGCCAGATAAGCTAGTAAACAAGGAGGACCCTTAGAGCAACATACATGGTCCCCTGGAAAAGGGGAAAGGGTCAAGATCTCCTGAGCAAATTGGGAGCATGGGAAGACAGAGGAGGGATCTAGGAGAATGAGAAGGGGAGAAGAGGAAGGATATGGATGACATGAGGGAGCAGAACAGTTGAGACAGGGGAAGAATAGAAGATAACAAGAATCGAGATACCATAATAGGTTTACAGAGCAATCGGGCACTAGGGAAATATCTGGAGATCTACAAAGATGATGCCAGCTAACAATCTAAGAGGAGAGGCTACCTTAATTGCCCTCCCCTGATAATGAGATTGATGACTGACTTATGTGCTACCTGATAGCCCTCGTCCAGCATCCTGTGGAAATAGAAGCAGACACCCACAACTAATCACTGAACTGAACTGGAATCAGTTGCAGAGAAGGACTCATGTAAAGCAAAGGGGTCCAGACCAGGTTGGTGAAACCCACAGAAACAGCTGATCTGAACATCTGGGAACTCTTGCTCCCAAGACTGATAGCTGGGATACCAGCATGGGACTGATCCAGACCCCAGGAAGATGGGTTTCAGTGAGGAAACCTCGGAAATCTACAGGACCTGTTGTAGTAGTTCAATATTATCCCTAGCATAGGTGTGGACTTTGGGAGCCCATTCCATATAGAGGAATACTCCCTGAACCAAGACACAGTGGGGTGGGCCTAAACCCTATCCCAAAGGATACAATAGACTCCGATGACACCCTATGGAAGTCCTCACCATCCAGCGGGAGCAGAAAGGATATGTGATAGGTAGGATTTTTGTAGGGGTGAGTGGTTCGGAAGGATTATGGAGGGAGAGGAACTAGGATTGTCATGTAAGCCAATCTTGTTTCTAACTCAAAAAAATATGCAATAAAACTTACTTTTTGTCCTTTTCTTTAAAAAATGTGTAAGTCATTCAATGATTATGACAGTTTTAAATTATTATGACTTCATTTCTTCTATCCTTTTCTTCCTTGTAGAAAAAGCGTGTAACTATAGTAAGTCATTTGTAATGAAACCCTGAAGTCAAGCTCAGATCGGCATGCTTTTGCTCTACGACGAGGACTAGCTGGAAGAGTAATTCTGCTGTATGTATCCATACTTATAAGGAGCAGAACATAGCACCTCCAAACTGAGTTGCCCAGAGGACAATGCTCTTAGCTTTCTCATTCAGTTTCCATGCATTCAAGTGCAATTATAATTGAAGCAAAGAAGCCAATGATAAAACATATTTAGATCATTTTTGAAACAAGATGTCAACATTTCAATTTTGACTACCAATATGATAAATTATAATGGAGCAGTACAATTTGACTGTACCTTTAATACAGTATCTATAAAACTTTCAGGGTTCTCATTTCATGAAGGAGCCACATCTGGAAATCAGTCCAAACCAGGAAAATGATAGATAGATAGATAGATAGATAGATAGATAGATAGATAGATAGATAGATAGATCAAGATGCAGAATATGATCAAGCAATATTAAGAAAACACATCAAACATAATAATCTCAGACCACCATATTGTTTTACACCTATGCTGTTTTTAACCTATGAAAAATAGTATGTTGAAAAAACATTATATATATTAATATTTGATTTTTAAAAAAGGAAATAGACTTCTAAAATCAAATCTCAGACTCCATCTTCCTCTTATCCAAAGGATACATAATGATAGCAAGACATTCATAAAACACAGCTTTAAATTTAGATACAGCTGCACATAAATGGATGGACCAATTTACAGTGCTTAAGAGCACAGATTACCTTTGCAGAGGACCTGGGTTCATTTCCTAACAATTTGTGGTGGCTTACAACCATTGTAACTCAGTTGTAGAAGATCTGACATCCACTTCTTACCCTCTCAGGCTTTGAACAGAAATCATGCACATATATATATACATGAAGGCAAAGCATTCATATGCATAAAATAAATAAGCATTTATGAGACTAAACCTAAACGTGATTATATATAAGTAGGAATATATTTTTCAGGTGCAACTGCTTTTTCATTTTTATTATAAATTTTATTTAAATTAGAAACAATCTTATTTTACATACCAATCCCAGTTCCCTCTCCCTCCCATCAACCCATACTCTCACGAACTCCCCAATCCTACCCTCCATCCACTCCCCAGTAAAGGTGAGGCCCATTCATGGGGGATCATCAAAGTCTGTCACATCATTTGGGGCAGAGCCAAGGCCCTTCCCTGTGTATCTAGGCTGAGAGAGTATCCCTCCATTGGGAATGAGCTCCCAAAATCCATTCATGCACTAGGGATTGATACTTTTTCCACTGCCAGAGATCCCATAGAATGCACAGGCCTCCCAACTGACAGGCACATTCAGGAGGGCTGGTTCAATCCTATGCTGGTCCTTCCACTGTCAGACTGGGATCTGTGAGTTCCTGCTTGTTCATGTCAGCTGTTTCTGTGGGTTTCCCTAGCATGGTCTTGACCCCTTTGCTCATCACTCCTCCTACAACTGGATTCCAGGAGTTTGGTTCAGTGCTTAGCTGTGGATCTCTACTTCTGCTTCCTTCAGCTACTGGGTGAAGGCTCTAGGATAACATTTAAGGTAGTCATCAATCTCATTATAATGGAGGAGCATTTAAAGTAACCTCTCCACTATTGCTTAGATTCATAGTTGGGGTCATCCTTGGGGATCCCAGGACCTTTCCCTAATGCCAGATTTCTCTTTAAAGCTGTAATGGCTCCCCCTGTTAAGGTATCCTTTTTCTTGCTCTACTTCTCTATTTTTTCATGGTCTCAATCTTCCTGACCCCATATGTGCCACCCTTCTCCTCTCCTTTTTCTCCTCCCTCCCTCCCCCCATGCTCCCAATTTGCTCAAGAGATCTTGTCACTTTCCTTTTCTCCAGGGGACCATTTTTGTCTCTCTTAGGGTCCTCCTTATTCCCCACTTCACTGGAGCTTTGGATTGTAGGCTGGTAATCCTTTGCTATATGTCTGATACCCACTTATGAGTGAGTACATACCATGTTTTTCTTTCTGTGTCTGGGTTACCTTACTGATGATGGTTTCTTCTAGTTCTATCCAATAAATAAGAATATATATAGCCATCTTTTAGTTATAAATGATGTTAAGATTACATTCATCCTTCCAACCTGATTACCTTATTCTCTTACAAGAGTCAATATAAGGTCATGTACAGAAAATTGTACCTAAAAATATAATAAATATAATGTTTGGTGAAATAGCAACCACAGTGAATAAACAAATATAGCCAAAGACTCAACTCACAGTCATTTTTCATTAAAATGCTTCATTGAAAAGTTACTACTGTTAACAGTCTTATTATGAAATATCACATATGTAAAGATAAATGAGACATATGCATACCTAAAAACTCATTGGAAAGAAAATGCTAACTCAGGACAAAAAGCACCTAACACCTTCATTCTTTCCTCTAAATGTAACATGTTTATAGCTACCCCGTCTCTATACCTTTATCACCTAAGAATGCAACTGTAAACATTATTGTAAACAATGCACTTTTTTTCTTGATCTAGAATTGTGAAGTATATCTTGTCTCTGTCAGAGCTTATTTAATTAGCATTACCTATTGATGAAAGTGTTTACCAGATGTAGGAGTTTCCCAGTAGAAATTTTATGGTCACATATACTAACATATCAGCTGCAAATATAATTTGACTTCTTCCTTCCCAATTTGTATTCCCTTGATTTCCATAAGTTATCTTATTATCTAGCTGAGACTTTAAGTAATATATTGAGTAGGTATGGAGAGAGTGGACAACCTTGTCTTGTTCCTGATTTTAGTGGAATCCCTTTGAGTTTTCTCCATTTAACTTGATGTTGGCTATGGGCTTTCTATAAATTGCTTTTATTGCATTGACATATGTCTCTTCTCCCTCTCCCTGAGGACTCAGGGAACCCTGGGTAAGAACAGGTGGAGAGTGTAAGAGTTGGAGGAAACGGGGAACACCAATGAATTAAGGTCTTCTAAACACAAGAGGACCCATGCATATGTGAATTCACAGAAACAGAGGTGGCATGCACAGGGTTTACATCGGATGAGGTCCTACAGCTGAAAGGAAATGCCACACCCACATTCCAGAAGCTATCTCCAATTGGCAACCCTCTAGCAAGTAAAAGCCTAGCATTCTCCAAGAGATTCTTACTAGGGAAACAAACTACTTTTAAGAGCAGGTTACATTCTCAGCAGTAAAGGGAGCAACAGAAAGCAAATTCAAGGGAGTCATGAGATTCCTTGTGTCATAATATTGTGTTGGGGGTTCTTTTCTTTTCTCCCCTTTTCCTCTTTTTTTCTTCCTTCCTTCCTTTCCTTCTTTCTTTACTTTTATCTTTTATTTTTACTTTTATTATTTTATTTTCATTTTACCCTGTAGATCCTATATATATATATATATATATATATATATATATATATATATATTCTAGTTTTGAGTCTTTGAGGGATTCCTGAGTGTGCAAATGAGTGTACCTCTGTGTCTATATCTGTTTCTTGTGCCTTTTCTTGGAGACTTTTCCTTCTGTCTACTTGTTTTGCCTGTTCTGGGGTGTTTTTCTTTCCTTGTTTTATCTTTTTTATTTTATTTTCTTTTAGAATCCTGTGGTAGACACAGATTGTAGGGCAGTTAGGAATGAACTACAAAGAGTAGAGGGCGGGAAACTGTAATCAGGTTGCATTTTATAAAATAAATATATTTTCAATAATAAAAAAATTAGAAAATATTGCCTTTTGCAAAGTTTTCTATGTTACTAGATATAAGACATTATTTTTTCTGTGAACAGTGTTCTAATTCTTGAATTCTGATTAGCATTGTAGTGGGCTACTGAAGTATAGTTATGCCATACCATGAATGTATTCCTAAGAATAGTTGGTCTCTGATCACTTAGACCAGCCATAAAGTACTAAGGTAAACTGGTCTCTGAAGCAGGCATAAATTTCTACACAAATTGAAGCTGACCTAAATAAAGGTTATGAGAACTGCCTGATCATTTAATTGCTACCTCTCCACTTATGAAAGCCATTTTGCTCGCTTGCTGCAGATGTACATACCTGCCTTTCTGTATATGTCACAACCATAGTTTTTGCCTTTAAAAACTCAACAAGCCGGAGGTTGAGGCTTCTTTCCACTACTATGCTTGGGACAGCACCACTAGGGGTAATAAGTAATTAGCACTTCATGTGGTTCTTTCAGGCACCTCAGGAACTTTTCATTTTAGGTACCCTATAACAGCATTTTATTCCATTTTTCATGGATATTAATGTTATTTCTAGTATCTTATTTTATATATTATATTGCCATAAACATTCTGAATGTGTTTACTGAGGTGTGTCTATATATGTCATTGTTAGGTGAGATGCAATAATAAAACAAGATATAGAATCCACAAGTTTGCATTATTACTGCTAAAAATACTCTGAAGTGGTTTTTACACATCTACAGCATATATACAATCCTACCAGCAGTTTTGTTTTATTCTAGATACTTACCACCTTTTTGTTGTCCAGGTTTTCCTTTCTCAACTGTTCAATGACAGTAAAGTAGTTAATGTTTGTATCCCATTGAGGTGCTCATTTGTAATTCCATAATTATGAAGTTGAGCATTTTCAGTAGTGTTGGTTGGCTAGTTGGATAGTTCATTTCATGAAATCATGCTCAAGTGTTCTGTTCAAAGTCCACTGAATCTATACAGTGATTCCTAGGAGCTCTTCATACATTCAGAATGCAAATAGTTCATATTATTGTCAAATGTTCATTTTCACTCTTCTTATATGTTTTTATGAAAAGTGATTTTTACTTTCAATGTAGGTACATGTAATAGTATTTGAACTTTCAGCACTGATATTTATAGCTGGCTTTTTAAAATCAGTCGTGTAATTTTTATATTTGCTGTTTCTTTGCCCATATTTTCAACATCTTGAAATAAAGCAAACATATTCACTCAAAATCTCTTTTTCTGTAATTCAGATATTTAGGGATGTTTGGTTTTTAGTTTTTCTATTTGACGTGGGATTTCTGTTGTTTTTCTCTCAGATTGCCTTATTTCCTCGTATGTCTGACAATCTTTCAGTCTTTTAAAAATCTTTTATTACATTTCTCCAAGGGAAATACCATCTATCCTTTAGCGAGATGGGTGGAAACCATAATTATTTGAGACTATCTTAATATACTTACTGCAACTGGGATGGTTTATTTGTTAGTTTTAGCCTGATGTGTAATTCTAAATAATACTTGGATCTATAAAAAAGTAATTTACTTATAATTCATTCATTCAATACACTGAAGTCTCATTCCAATGGCATCATGGGGCCAATTTAAGAAGTTATGGCCTTTGTATCAAAAGTGAAAGGGACTTAAAACTAATGACTAGCTTTTCAGCTATCTCTTCCATTTTAGCATATGACTTCTCAATCTGAATATTTCTGAAAACTGAGGGGTCTATTTCTCTCATCTCTCCATATGTGTCACATCCTTTAATTGAATATATATTGGAAAAGTGTTGTAATTGAAACAATCTTAAAAGTAAATGAAAATTTTTCTACTATTCTCTATGTTTCTGCTATTATATATTTAATTTCCCACAATGTATATTTTGATCATAGACTTTCCCCTCCTCCAAATACTTCCCAGAGTCTCTCCACCTCCCTCTCCATCCAACTTCGTATTCTTTTATTATATTTAAATAGAAAACCCAATGATAATCAAAAAACAATATAGCACACAAAACTCAAAACAAAAAGTGCACACACACACACACACACACACACACACACACACAATGAAATCTATTCTATGTTGGCCAACTACTCTTAGTCATATAGCCTCCCAGTGAGTGTGGTTTTTATACTACTCAGTTACACTCCATTAGAAAAGACTTATTTTTCCCCTTCCCAACAGGTATCTGTTGGATGTAGCTCCTTTGTTAAGGAGTGGGATATTCTGTCCACATCCTTTTCTCAGTGCTGGGATTTTGTCTGGTTTAAATATGTGTTGTTCTTGTGCTTTCTGGAACAATCTCTGTGAGTTCACATGAGTATCAGTCCTTTTGTGTCTGGAAGACATTGATTCCTTGGAGACAACCATCATGACTTGCTTTTACAATATTTCCACCTCTTCTTCCATATATTTTCCTGAACATTAATTGGAGTTTGATAAAGACCTAACATCTAGACTGAGTGCTCCAAGGCATATTGTCCAGTTATGAATACCTGTGCTAATCACCATCTACTACAAAAAGATGCTTCTCTGATAAGGGCTGAGTTATGCTCTGATAACTGAGCATTTGTTTGATGTCTTGTTTTTCACTTCCAGTATTATTTCAGTATTATTTGTATTTTACTTACCTCTTCTCTTTCTTTATTAAATTTTACTTTCATATTTCAAATTGTTTTCATTATTTCATTCAGTTTCTTGTGTTTGCAATCTTCACTAATCATCTTTACTGTCCTTGAACTTGTCCATAGTTTTTTTTTGACGTTTTTATCTACTACATGAATAAAATTGATTTTCTCACTATGTGTTATAATAGAGTTCCTGTATTCAGGAGGATGTATATTGTCTTTGTTGTTCGAAGTTGTGTTTTTGCATAGGTATCCAGGCATCTGGGATTATGACATTAGAAGATTCCTTGTGTAGATAAGTAGTCTCCTCCTTATTGGGTGGGTGTTCCTTTTTTGGTAACTGTTGCCCACTATGGGTCTTATGGGAGCAATATGGGAGCTGTGGGGTTATTTTCCCAGCCATGTGTGGTGGTTCTGGAGTCCCTCTTAGAGAGTTACTCTGTAGGACCACTGGAAGTCACAAAGAAATCCAGATGTTCTAGAAGGAAGGGCTTAAAGAGGTACTGAGTAAGACCTAGGAGGACCCTGAGTTTGAACCAAGAAGCTGAGTTCTAAGGGGATAGTGGTTGGCTGTGAGGAGGGGCTCTTACGGACAGGCTGAAGCAGGGCTATGGGTATGTTTGAAGGAACTGGAATGGAAGATAAAAGTCTCCGGCCTGAGCCGCAGCTTGGGTGTAGTAGCTGTGGGTATCTGGTAGACAGTAGTTCTGTGGACTGGTAGAGAGTCACATAGGAATTGAAATGGCCTAGAAGGAAGGCTCTAATTGGTAATTTGAAGATAGGAGCTACTACTTGGAAGATGGAAAGTTTAAACCAATAGCTACCTCTTTAAGGTAACAAAAGTAGCTCATTGAAGTATATTTGTTTAGACATTGACTAAAATTATCAAAGATGGGAGAAAACAAAAATTAAAACAAAAAGGAAAAAAGCAATGATCAACAAGTGGTAAGAACTTGATAATCAAATTACAAACCCCATAATAAAACTAAGAAATTCTCATAGCTTCCTATTATTGGTCATTAACAGGCAAATCCTAAACCAACCCTGTTTACCAGAAAATTCAATAAAGGAAATGCCCATGCAGCACAGCCCAGGGTATCACTATTCCTAAAACTTTACTTTTACTCCAGTAATTCCAGGTTTTGGTAAATGAACCTAAACTCTCAGTATTAGCACTCTCAGCCTTTGTAGACCCCATTTATTTGACATTCATTGGAAATTTTCCTCTCAAGTTCACAGGTTCCCACCAGTTGTGGCATGGCACATAGTAATTAAAGCTAAGTTTACTCAAGGAATTTTTTTGTTGCAAAATTTTCAGATTGAATACTTTCTTAGTCATTGTTTTATTAGTATCAGTAGGCACCATGATTAAGACAACTGGGGGCTTGCTTACAGTTTCAGGGGTTTAGACCATTTTCATCATGGAGAGAGCACGACATCGTGCAGGCAGGCACTTAAGTTATAGCTGAGAGTTACCTCCTGATCTGTAGGCAGAAAGACAGAGAGACTGTGTCTGGCATGGCGTTGGAAACCTCAAAACCCACCCCCAGGAACGTACTTTCTCCAACACGGCCACACCTATTCCAACAAGGCCATACCTCCCAATCCCTCCCAAATAGTGCTGCAAATATATGAACCTATGGGGCCATTCTTATTCAAACCACCACAAATACTAAAAGATTACTCATCTAAAATAAAATTAAAAATAATTAACTCTTCAGGCTAGCTGATTTAGTAATAACATGTACAAACAATGCCTTTGTTTGGAAAATGAAATAATGGTGGTCCAATTTACCAATTCAATATTGAAGATTAGAGACTTAATGCTTTCAAAAGTTTTTGATGCCCTCAAGCATCACAGCCTACTAAAATGGCATGGGTGCATCACACCCCTTGATATTTGCACAAATGAGTTCTAAAGGCTGGTAAGCCAATTCTATTCTGCATTAGCTCCCTTCATTTCCACTAAACTCCAAGTAGAAGAATGACAATATCCTATAATACACATGTGACAATCCACAACAGCCACAACATAGAACCTTCTTTTGAACTTGAACTCTTCATTGACAGGAAATGAAAAGAGCAGTGTTTTCTTTGAGAAGTCCCCGCACTCAGCAACCTATTGCTGTGGCAGCTTCAAAGAGACTTCCTGCAGAGAGACAGACTCCATTCTGAGGAAGAAGGGCATTGAAGCTCCTTTGGCTCTCTGCATCACAGGGCTTTCAAAGTTTCTTGCCTTCCTTAAGTCAGGGACTGCTATTTTGGTGACATGCAACTAGATAGAAAAAGTAGAGAGAAAACTTGAAGCCTTTTGTCTTCTATTTAGCACCTACAACTTTTTATCATGTCTTACCTTTGCTGAGAAAAATACAACTGTTTAGTCATCATTGAGCCAGAATCCAGGATTGACAACATCATTTGTAGAACTGTAGTAAGCTGATCTTGGCAACCCATGGCCTGAAATGGTAAAAAGAATGCCAGAGATGTAATTATGTTAAAGGACTTGAGATGAGCAAATTATCTCCTACTATGTATGTAGTCCAAAGTATGAAAAGTGATCCAAATCAGAGAAAAGAAATTTATTGTGGAGCCAGAATTTAAGGTATGAGCTGTGGATCTTGAGGAAGAAGAAGCAACAAGAAGACATGCCCTTGAAAAGCTGAAAATAACAAGGAGAAGGATTTTCTTTGGTATCTTTCAGAAAGAGTGCAGGCTCATAGGCTGTGAGATGGCTTAGTTGATAAAATATTTGCCACACAAGTATGAGAACCTGAGTTTAGTTCCCAAGAGCCTATATAAAAGCCATCAGGGCAAAGTGGTTCACCCCTATAATCCCAGTATTATGGAGACAAACATAAACATGAGAATAACCAGAATTCATTGACCAGATAGTATAGTTAATTAGTGAGCTTCTACTTTCAGTGACTGTCTTTTTTTCAAAAAACAAGGTACAGAGAGAGCAGTAAAGATGTAAGACATTGACCTCTGGTTCTTACAAACATGTGTGTACACATGAATACACAGGACACACACACACACACACACACACACACACACACACACACACACACACACACACACACACTATAGAAAAATACAGAAACCTGTATCTGATCACGGTGAATAAAGTTGGCTATCAACTGTAATAGAAACTACAGAAAACACACAAATTCATGGAGACTAAAAGCAGTCTACTGAATGACAATTGGAACAATGGAGAATAGAAAAAGAAAAATTTTACATTCTAGAATTGAATGAAAGTGAAAACACAAGTTATGGAAATCTGTGAGACACAATGAGAAGAAAATCTTCAGTTCCAAATAAAATAATTTGAGGGTTTCAAATTAATGAAATAATGACTTAATGAATCTGAAAGTATTGAAAAGGAGAAAAGAACAAACAACATCCACAAACAGTAGAGGAGTAGAGATAACACTTGGGCAGAAATTGATGAAGCAAAAAACAAAAAGTCGATTATAAACAGTTAATTCTTTGAACAATTAACAAGATTGAAACCAACTTGATCAAATTAACGAAGAAACATAGAGAAGACCTAAATTAACAATATTAAAAATGAATAAGGAGATGATGAAACCGACACCAGCAAACTCCAGAGGGTTTGTTTTAAGAACACACTTCTTTTTCTTTTTATTCCATTTTTTTATTTGAATTAGAAACAGGATTGTTTTACATGACAATCCCAGTTCCCTCTCCCTCCTGTCCTCCCCTACCACCTCCCCCCAACTAAAACCCTACCTATCACATATCCTTTCTGCTCCCCCTGGATGGTGAGGCCTTTCATAAGGTGTCATCAGAGTCTAACATATCCTATGGGATAGGGCCTAGGCCCACCCCCCATATGTCTTGGCTCAGGGAGTATTCCTCTTTATGGAATAGGCTCCCAAAGTCCACACATATGCTAGGGATAAGTCCTGAACTACTACAGGAGGTCCCGTAGATTTCCTAGGTTTCCTCACTGAAACCCATGTTCCTGGGGTCTGGATCAGTCCCATGCTGGTATCCCAGTTATCATTCTGGGGAGCAAGAGATCAGGTCAGCTGTTTCTGTGGGTTTCACTAGCCTGGTCTGGACCCCTTTACTCTTCACTCATCCTTCTCTGCAACTGGATTCCAGTTCAGTTCAGTGATTATTGTAGGTATCTGCTTCTACTTCCACCAACTGCTGGAAGAGGATTATCAGGTGGGCATATTAGTCAGTCATCAATCTCATTATCAGGGGAGGGCATTTAAGGTAGCCTATCCTCATTTGCTTAGATTGTTAGCAGCAGAAAAAAAAATGGAATCTTGAAATTTGCAGGAAAATGAATGGAACTAGAAGAAACCATTCTGAGCGAGGTAACCCAATCACAAAAAGACAAACATGATATGTACTCACACTTATGTGGATTTTAGACATAGAGTAAAGGATTACCAGCCTACAATCCACACTGCCAGAGAAGCTAGTAAATAGGAAGGACTCTAAGAGAGACATACATGGTCCCCTGGAGAAGGGGAGAGGTTCAAGATCCCTTGAGCAAATTGAGAGCACGGGAAGAGGGGGGAGGGAGCTAGGAGAATGAGAAGGGGAGAAGAGGAAGGGTGAGGAGGGCCTGAGGGACCAGAAAGTTTGAGTCAGGGGAAGAATAGAAGATAACAAGAATGGAGATACCATAATAGAGGGAGACATTTTAGGTTTACAGAGAACTCAGGCACTGGGGAAATGTCTGGAGATCTACAAAGAACACACTTCTGAAACCACTATCCCACCAAACAAGAAAATCTAAAAGAAATAGATGAATTTCTTAAGACATGTGACATGCCAAAGTTAAACAAATAAGAGTTAAAAAAATTAAAGATAGTCATCATAAGCAGCAAGAACATCATAAGAAATCTCTTAAGGCAAACCAAGGCTCAGGTGGGTATGCTACAGAACTCTACCAGACCTTTAAGGCAGAACAACATCAATGTTTCTCAAATTATTCCAGAAAATAGAATATTAGACAAATTCATTATATGTAATGCAAAGTCATCATTACACTGATACCTAAACCAGATGTCTTAGGGTTTCCACTGTTGTAATAATAAAAAAAGATCATCAAATTCTTAAGTCTTAACAGGGTTCAAATCCTTATTTACCTCTGTGGAGATGGTACAGGAAGTTCCAAGGTGGTATTGGATGGACTAAGCAGTGGAATCCAGGGGGTCCTACTTGTCATGACTCCACATGTTTTGACTTCCTGAAGCAAAATCCCTGGGAAATGAAGGCAGTCAAGTGTCTGGGACATGGTTCCTGGCAGTGTAGGTGCGCCTAATCAGTCGAAGCAGAACGGAGGCCAGAACAGGCATCCCAGTGCAGGAATTTCCCAGGAAGCAAAAATGCTCTTACTTGCTGCAGGAGTTCCTGTAGATTTATGTCCTGGAGATAAATAGATCAATTAACTCATTTAAATTATAAGTTATTATATGGCATTTCTACAAAGGATAAGGGAAACATTTTTAAAGCTTATTCCATAGTAGGAAGGCAGTATACCTGACTATATGCTAATATTAACATCTGACTAATATGTTCCCACTCACCAATTTTTTTTACAAAAACAAAAATTTAATCTATAAAAGAGGATTTTTGGCGAGGCGTTGGTGTCGCATGCCTTCAATCCCAGCACTCAGGAGGCAAAGTCAGGTGGATCTCTTTGAGTTTGAGACCAGCCTGGTCTCCAGAGCAAGTGCCAGGATAGGCTCCAAAGCTACACAGAGAAACCCGGTCTCAAAACAGCCAAAAAACCAAAAGAAAAAAAAAAAAGAGGATTTTTGTCAGACCTCAGAAGATCTTGGGCAATAAAACATCAGTCTTTCTCTATCAAAATCAAAATGCCCCTTCTAGGAATGATTTATTTTGTACTGAAACAAACAACCATATATATATATATATATATATATATATATATATATATATATATATAAATAATACAGAAGCAGAAGGCTCCGCCTGGAAGTCAGATCCAGGCATCCCTCAAATCTCAGATCAGGAGAAGCATTTCACCTCGGGAAGCTTGAGATAAAGAGCAAATACAATTTTACAGGTTTTAACACAACAATAAGAAATAATGACACCCAGAAGTCAGACCCTCAGGGAAGCTGTTGACAAGTGTAATTGACCTAACATTATGCAACCTCTAATGTCTCTATGGAATAATTATGTCTCCAGTCTTCCCTGACCTCTACTTATCTGCTTGCCTCCATTCATTCTTTTGAGTTCTAGTAGCATGCTTCCAGTGTTGTTCTCTGTTTAGTTTGTCTTAGTCTCTCTTGTGCAATTTGCCCTCTCCATATACATGTCTTAATGCCAAATTTATAATTTTCTTCTTCTTTCTCACTATATCTATAGACCTCTTTAAGAAACTATATT
The DNA here is from genome assembly GCF_003668045.3 of Cricetulus griseus. NCBI lineage: Eukaryota > Metazoa > Chordata > Mammalia > Rodentia > Cricetidae > Cricetulus > Cricetulus griseus. Next base: position 185,558,779 of record NW_023276806.1, on the reverse strand, counting down.
AAGAGCCGGCATTGGTGGTGCACACCTTTAATCCCAGCACTCGGGAGGCAGAGGCAGGCGGATCTCTTTGAGTTTGAGGCCAGCCTGGTCTCCAGAGCGAGTGCCAGTATAGGCTCCAAAGCTACACAGAGAAACCCTGTCTTGAAAAACCAAAAAAAAAAAAAAAAGAAAGAAAAAGAAACTACATTAAGAAGTCCAGCAGAATATTAAATATTGTGCTTTTGTAATAATAATTCCTTTTTAATTATTGAAAAATCAAAATGGTTAATTTTAATTTCTTTTAAAATATATAATTTGCCTTTACTTCCCACTGCCACAATAAAGTAGTAGCTAAGAGTTGAAAAATGCTCTATTATCATTTATACTTAGTGTAATATACCTTGGAATAATAAAACCTTCTAACAAGAATGGGTCTTGGAAATTCTGTCACTTCTATTGTCTCTGTGGCCCTTCCTTGCAGTTTATCCATTAGTTTATGGTATAACTTTAAATCACAGAAATAATTACAAAAAAAATGAGTCTCACTAGTATTGTTTTAATTCCTTCACATTAATTCCCCCCTCCTTTTCATTACTGAAACTCTCCTACTATTCTAAGACTAAACACATCACTTCAAAAACTAAGGAGAAAGAATACTCAATTATTTTGCAGATTTACAATAACAGCAAATTGCTTATGAAAATGCAACACTAAAATTATGATATTATTCCAAAAAGTCAGGAGTTAGGAGAGCATTGCCTTCTCTGGCATTACCAGAAGCTTCTATTAGAGGTAAATTAGAGATAAATTTGAAGGCTTATCCATACAGCAGACATCAACTAAACAGACTAATTATAGCTGCAAAAACTTTGTTAGCTGGAAGTCAATGCAGATAAATAACAAAAGGTAGTAACCAAGGTAAATTCTGGACCCTAAAAGAGATGTATAATCACAGTACCTGTGGGGAGAAGGTTGTTCAGTATTATGCAATTGATTCTGTGTAGGCTAATAATACAACCTTTATTAACACGTGCTTATTCTGATATTCATGCACATCTAAGGAATGATTATCAAGTAATGAGTTTTAAAATAAACTACACTTGAAATTATAAATAATTCTAAGAATGGGGTGTACCTCCAATCTCAAAATTCTTGGAAAAATATGCTTTATTATCATAACCTACAAAATGAAAACCAAAATTTACAAATTAATGCTTTGCTCTATCTAAATAAAGCACCCTCTAGCATATCCTGTCATTTGTACAAGCATGCATTGATAAACAAGTGCTGTGTGGTCCTTCACTGTCTAGCAGTGTTTCCCTTTGGATCACGTAGAACTGTTTGTTTCTGGCAACTCTGTAGTAGTTGACAACAAAGATGTTACTAAACTTTTTCTAGCTTGCTGTGTTTGAATATATGCTGTTTCGTTTGGTTTGTGATTACACACAAGACTATGATGTACATTGGAATATAAAAGTCCACTTACTTTGATGTCTGGTAAGTATTTAGGCAAAAGTGTCATGTATTCATAATTATAATTAAAGTTTTCATAGTTGGGCTAGGCATCATTTAACAGATTTGTTTTCTTGTTATGTCCAAGATTTTTCTAGATATTAGAACTTTTCATATCTTTCTTTCTTTTTTATTTATTTATTTATTTTTGGTTTATCAAGGCAGGGTTTCTCTATGCAGCTTTGGAACCTATCCTGGCACTCTTACTGGAGACCATGCTGGCTTCAAACTCACAGAGATCCACCTGCCTCTGCCATCCGAGTACTGGGATCAAAGGCATGCGCCCTATATTTTTCTTAATAGTCTTCCGTTTATTATAAATGCAAATAAGTATTTCTTCTGGAACACAAACTAAATATTTTCCAATGATATAGTTTGACTTTTATCTATTTGAAAATGTGAATTCTAAATTCAGTGAGGTATAATTTATAAAGAATCAATTAACCTGTTTTAAGTGTTTAATCTGAAGATTTATAGACTGATGTCAGACATCTTTTGTCAGTGAATTCTTACTCTACTTTCCAGTAATGGCTGTATCATTCACTTTCCAAGAAATAATTACTCTAACTACTATAAGCATAGTTTTATGTTATGTCTTTTGCTTAAAAACTTTTGGTACACAGCTATATTTTGTTTTATGTCTTAGTAATAGTATATGTGAATATAAAGAGATGTTTGGACATTCTTCAGTAAATGAACATTTTGGTTGATTTCACATTTTATAACATAGATCAACTTTATTTACAAGTAGTTTTAAGATAATAGCATTCATTTTCTTGGGACAAATTTCTAAAATTTGTGATCTCAATTTTCTATGTGTGTTTTTTTAATTTTATAAGAAAGTGCCTTTACCCATTCTTCTATTGACTGGCGTATAACTTGTTTCCAGATTCTGATTATTATGAATACATCTGCTTTGAACGCAGCTGAGCTAATGTCCTTGTGATATGAAGGTGCATCCTTTGGGTATATGCCCAATAGTTGTATTGGAGGGTTTTGGGGTAGACTAATTCCCAGTTTTCTGAGAAACTGCCATACTGATTTCCTAAGTGCCTGTACAAGTTTGCATTTCTACGAGCAGTGGAGGAATGTTCATCTTTCTCCACATCCACTCCAGCATAAGCTGTCATTGGTGTTATTTGATCTTAGCCATTCTGACTGGTCTAAGATGATCTCTTGATCTGACAACAGCGATCTGTGGATAGGATCTGAGTTTGGCAGTGGGATCCATCATGCTGAGGACCAGTGGCAGTTCTGCCTCCATCAACAAGCCCAGCAGGACTCAACCCACCAGAGCACTGCTGAGGCCCTGGTAACACTGACACTTCCATCCAAGAGAAGAGGACAGACATCAGAGTATTGGATCTATTTTCATCTACCAGAAGAGAACCTTGATCCCATACCCACCAGGAGAGCAAGAAACTCCTGCTACACCCACCTGAAGAAAAGATGAGAAGAGAGCAAGGTAAAAGCACATTCAACAACAGAAAACTCAATATAACACCACTGGAGACTAGGAACTATACACCAGAAAGACCTGAACATCAAAATGCTGATGAACCAGAAGAGAATGACCTTAAACACATCTTTGTGGAAATGATAGAGGACTTCAAAGAGAAATGAGAAAATCCCTTAAAGAAATGGAAGAAAAAAATAACCAAAAAATACAAGATATCAACAAATCTCTCAAGGAAACATTTCAAGACCTAAAAACTGAAATACAGACAATAAAGAAAGCACAATCTGAGGGAATGCTGGAAATAGAAAAGCTGGATAAATGATCAGGAACTACAGGTGTAAGCATAACCAACAGAATACAAGAGATGGAAAAGAGAATCTCAGGAGTTCAAGACACACTAGAGGAAATAGATTAATCAACCAAAGAAAATCTTAAGTCCAACAAATCCCTAACACAAAATATCCAGGAAATATAGGATACCGTGAAAAGACCAAACATAAGAATAATAGGCATAGAAGAAGGTAAAGAAATCCAACTCAAAGACACAGAAAACATATTCAACAAAATCATAGAAGAAAACTTTCCCAACCTTAAGAAAGACATGCCAATGAAAATAACAGAAGCCTACAGAACACCAAATAGACTGAACCAAAAGTAAAAGGTCTCCTTGCCAAATAATAATCAAAACACCAAACATACAGATCAAAGAGAAAATATTAAGAGCAGCAAAGGAAAAAGATAAAGTAACATTTAAAGGCAAACCTATGAGAATCACACCTGAATTTTCAAGGGAAACTCTGAAAGCCAGAAGGTCCTGGATAGATATTCTGCCTACAATATGAAAACATGGATGCCAGCCCAGACTACTATACACAGCAAAGCTTTCAATCAATATAGATGGAGAAAACAAGATATTCCATGACAAAACCAGATTAAAAAACTACATATCCACCAATCCGGCCATACAGAAAGTTCTGGGAGGAAAACTACAACCAAAGGAAATTAACAACAACCAGAAAAATATAGGCAATAGATAGCCCCACTTTACCAACAGCCAAAAAGAAAAAGGGATAGAATCTCACAAATAGTCTCGCCACCATCACCAAATCAAAAACAAACAAGAATGAACAATCAATGGTCATTAATATCCATCAACATTAATGATCTTAACTCCCCTATAAAAAGACACAGATTAGCAGAATGGATAAGAAGACAGAATCCTTCCTTCTGCTGCATACAAGAAACACACCTCAAATTTAACTACAGACAGTACCTAAGAATTAAAGGTTTGGGAAAGATTTTCCAATCAAATGGACCCAAGAAACAAGAGGGGGTAGCAATCCTAATATCCAACAACTTGGACTTTAAACTAAAATCAATCAAAAGAGATGAAGAAGGTCACTTCCTACTCATCACAGGAGAAATCCATCAGGATGAAGTCTCAATTCTGAGCATTTATGCCCCAAATACAAAGGCATCCATGTTTGTAAAAGAAACATTACTAAAACACAAATCACACATAAAACCACACACACTTACAGTGGGAGACTTCAACAGGCCTCTTTCACCACTGGACAGGAACACCAGACAGAAACTTAACAAAGAAACAAAAGAACTAATAGAAGTTATGGCACACTTGGACTTAACAGATATCTATAGAACATTCCATCCAAATAAAAAACAATTTACCTTCTTCTCAGCACCACATGGAACCTTCTCTAAAATCGACCACATACTTGGCAACATAACAAATCTCAACAAGTACAAAAAATTGAAATAACCCCCTGTGTCTTATCAGACCACCATGCTTTAAAATTAGAATTCAACAACAACAGGAACTACAGAAAACCTACAAATTCATGAAAATTAAGTAATACCCTATTGCACAACTCATGGGTCCAGGAAGAAATAAAAAAGAAATTAAAGATTTCCTAAAATTCAATGAGAATGCAGACACAACATATACAAACCTATGGGATACTTTGAAATCAGTGCTAAGAGAAAAGTTCATAGTGCTGCATGCACACATGAAGAAACAGGAGAACAATTACACTAGAGAATTAACAGCACAACTGAAAGCTTTAGAAAACAAAGAAGCCCACCAAAGAAACTAGGAAACATGAAGGACTCTAAGGGATAAATGGTCCCCAGGAATGGAAGTGGCATGAACTCCTGAACTAATTGGGAGCATGAGGGTAGGGGGGAAGGAGCTGCTACAATAAGAGCAAGAGAAGAGGAGTAGAGGAGAGGAAATGGAGGGGCAGAAATATTGAGTTGGGGGAAGAATAGAGGAGAGAGAGCAGGATGAGAGATACCATATCAGAGGGAGCCACTATAGGTCAGAGAAGAGATTTGGAACCAGGGAGATCTCCAGAGACATACAAGGATGACACTATCTGACAATGCAGGCAATGGTGGAGAGGATAACCTAAAAGCCCTTCCCCTAAAATGAGATTGATGACTTCTCTTTATGCCATCCTAGAGCCCGCATCCAGTGGCTGATGGAAGCAGAAACAGACATCCACAGATATACACTGAACTGAAATCGGGAATTTAGTTGAAGAGAGGGAGGAATGAAGAGTGAAGGGGTCTGTACCAGGTTGGAGAAACCCACAGGAACAGTTGGCCTGAACAAGGGAGAGCACATCGACCCCAGATGCTGTTGGGGAGGCCAGTACAAGGCTGATCCAGACCCCTAAACATGGATGTCAATAAGGAGGCCTCTGCACTCCAGGGAGCCTCTGGTGGTGGAGTAGTATTTTTTCCTGGTGCAAGAAGGGACTTTGAGAGCCCATCCCACGTAAAGGGTTACACTCTGGCCCTGGACACATGGGGAAGGGCCCAGGACCAGCACAGGAAGATTTGGTGGACTTTGCAGAGCCCCTATTGAGGGCCCTACCCTGCCTGGGGAGTGGTGGGTGAATGGGGTGGGGGGTAGGCTGGAGGTGGGGGAGGAGGGATGGGGTGATGGGAGGGAGAGGGAGAAGGGACTTACATGTGAAACAAGCTTGTTCCCTAAATAGAACGAAAAAATAAATAAATAAATAAATAAATAAATAAATAAATAAATAAACCAACAACACCAAAAAAAAGAAAACAAAGAAGCCAATACACCCCAGAGGAGCAGATGCCAGGAAATAATCAAATTGAGGGCTGAAATCAATAAAATGGAAACTAGGAGAACAATACAAAGAGTCAATATAACAAAAAGTTGGTTCTTCGAGAAAATCAACAAGATAGACAAACCTTTATCTAAACTTATCAAATAACAAAGAGTGAACAAGCAAATTAATAAAATCAGGAATGAAAAGGGGGACATAACAACAGACACAGAGGAAATCCAGAGAATCATCAGATCATACTTCAAAAACCTATATTCTTCAAAATTGAAAATCTAAAGGAAATGGACAATTTTCTGTACAGATTTCACTTACCAAAATTAAATCAAGAGCAGATAAGCAACTTAAATAGAACTATAATACCTAATGAAATTGAAGCAGTCATCTGAAGTCCCCAAACAAAAAAAAAGCCAGGGCCAGATGGCTTCAGTGCGGAATTCTACCAGATTTTCAAAGTAGAGCTAATAGCATTTCTACTCAAAGTACTCCACACAATAGAAGCAGAAGTGTCATTACCAAACTCTCTTTTTATGTTGCTTCAATAACATTGATAACTGATCCACACAAAGACAGAACTAAGAAAGAGAACTACAGACCAATACCCCTCATGAAAATTGATGCAAAAATTCTCAATAAAATACTGACAAATTGATTCCAAGAACAAATCCGAGAAATCATCCATCACAATCAAGTAGGCAGCATCCAGGGATGCAAGGATGGTTCCGCATATGAAAATCCATCAATGTAATCCACCATATAAACAGACTGAGGAAAAAAAAGCCCACATGATCATCTCACTAGACGTTGAATAAGCCTTTGATAAAATCCAACACCTTCATGACAAAGGTCTTGAGAAATCAGGGATAACAGGAACATACATCAACATAATAAAAGCAATATAGAGCAAGCCGACAGCCAACATCAACTTAAAAGGATCAATGCAAAAAGCTCAATGCAATTTCTCTAAAATCAGGAAGAAGTCAAAACTGTCCACTCTTTCCATACTTCTTCAATATTGTCCTTGAAGTTCCAGCTGGAGCAATAAGACAACAAAAGGATATCAAGGGGATACAAATTGCAAAGGAAGAAATCAAACTCTCACTATTTGCAGATGATATGATAGTCTATATAAGTGACCCAAAAACTCTACCAAGGAACTAATACAGCTGATAAACACCTTCAGCAAAGTGGTAGGATACAAGATTAACTCAAAAAAAAAAAAAAAAACGTAGCCCTACTATATACTGATGACATATTGGTGGATAAATAAATCAAAGAAACATCACCCTTTACAATTGCCACAAACAACATCAAATACCTTGGGGTAACACTCACCAAAAACATGAAAGACCTGTACCATAAGAATTTTGAGTCTATAAAGAAAGAAATAAAAGAAGATAACAGAAAATGGAAAGATCTCCCATGCTCTTGGATAGGCAGGATCAACATAGTAAAAATGGCAATTTTGCCAAAACCAATCTACAGATTCAATTCAATCCCCATCAAAATCCCAACATAATTCTTCACTGATCTTGAAAGAACAATTCTCAACTTTATATGGAGATAATATAGCCAAAACAACCCTTTACAATAGAAGAACTTCTGGAGGCATCACCAACCCTGACTTCAAGATCTATTACAGAGCTATAGTCCTAAAAACAGCTTAGTATTGGCAAAAAAATAGACAGGTAGACCAATGGAATAGAGTTGAAAACCCTGATATTACCCCACACACCTATGAACACCTGATTTTTGACAAACAATCCAAATATATACACTGGAACAAAGAAAACATCTTCAAGAATGGTGCTGGCATAACTGGATACAAACATGTAGAAGACTACGTATAGACCCAAGCCTTTCACCCTGCACAAAACTTAAGTCCATATGGATCAAAGACCTCAACATATACCCAGCCACACTGAACCTATTAGAAGACAAAGTGGGAAATACCCTTGAATTAATTGGTACAGGAGACCACTTCCTGAACATAACACCAGTAGCACAGACACTGAGATCAACAATTAATAAATTGGACATCCTGAAACTGAGAAGCTTCTGTAAGGCCAAGGTCATAGTCATCAAGACAAAATGGCAGCCCACAGACTGGGAAAAGATATTCACCAACCCCACATCTGACAGAGGGCTGGTCTCCAAAATATACAAAGAACTCAAGAAGCTTGTCTCCAAACCACCAAACAATCCAATTAAAATTGGGGTACAGAACTAAATACACAATTCTCAATAGAGGAATCTAAAGTTGCTGAAAGGCACATAAGAAAGTATTCAACATCCTTAGCCATTATGGAAATGGCTAAAATAACTCTGAGATACCACCTGACTCCTCTCAGAATGGCTAAAATCAAAACACCAATGACAGTTTATGCTGGAGAGGATGTGGAGAAAGGGGCACACTTCTTCACTGCTGATGGGAGTGCCAACCTTTACAGCCACTTTGGAAATCAGTATGGCGACTCCTCAAGAAAATGGGAATGAGTCTACCACAAGATCCAGCAATTCCACTCCTCGGCATATACCCAAAAGAACATTCATAAAACAAAGACATCTGTTCAATGATATTCATAGATATCAGTGCTATTTGTAATAGCTAGAAACTGGAAGCAGCCTAGATGCCCCTCAACTGAAGAATGGATAGAGAAAATGTGGTACATTTACACAATGGAGTACTACTCAGCAGAAAAAAACAATGGAATCTTGAAATTTACAGGAAAATGGATGGAACTAGAAGAAACCTTTCTGAGCAAGGTTACCCAATCACAAAAAGACAAACAATGTATGTACTCACTCACATGTAGATTTTAAACTTAGAGTAAGGGATTAGCCTACAATATACACTGCCAGAGAAACTAATAAACAAGGAGGACCCTAAAAGAGACAAACTTTGTCCCCTGGAGAAGGGGAATGGTCAAGATCCCCTGAACAAATTGAGAGCATGGGAAGTCAGGGGAGGGAGCTATGAGAATGAGAAAGGAAGAAGAGAAAAGATGCAGAGCGCATGAGGGAACAGAAAGTTTGACTCAGAGGAAGAATAGAAGAAAGGATATGTGATAGGTAGGGTTTTAGTTGGAGAGTGGTGGGGGGGAGGAGAGGTAGAAGAGAACTGGGATAGCCATGTAATTTAATCATGTTTGTGACTCAAATAAAAAAAAAGAACTTTCATGGAGCTAAATAAAAAAAAAAAGATATCTCAGAGTTGTTTTGATTTGCATTTACCTGATGGCCAAATATGCTTATCAATCCCTTATTTGTCTTTTGGCCATTTGTGATTCTTCTGTTGCAAATTCTCTGTTTAGATCTATACTCCATTTCTTAATTGGATTATTTGTTGTCTAGTTTCTTGAGTTCTTTATATATTTTGGTGATCAGTCCTCTGTCAGATGTGGGGTTGATGAAGATCTTTTCCCATTCTGTGGGCTGCCATTTTATCTTATTGACTGTGTCCTTTGCCTTAGGGAAGCTTCTCAGGAGGTCCCATTTACTAAATGTTGCTCTCAGTGTCTGTGCTACTGGTGTTATGTTCAGGAAGTGGTCTCCTGTGCCTATGTGTTCAAGGACACTTTCCACTTTCTCTTCTATGAAGTTCTGTGTGGCTAGATTTATGTTGAGGTCTTTGAACCATTTGGACTTGAGTTTTGTGCATGGCAATAGATATGGATCTATCTGCAATCTTCTACATGTCCACATCCAGTTATGCCAGCACCATTCCTTAAGAAAGTCATGTCCATTTTTTGTTGAATCATTATCAAGATGTTTCATGTGCCCTGATGCTATTACACTTGCTGACTTACATTTGTTCTGTAGCATGTTGATAGCAGATACAAAGAGAAACTTGGGTAATTTCAGTCACTATTGATTTCCTTGGATTAACTCTTCACATGCTCTTGCAGATTGTAAATGTTTATTTTCTTATTTCTATGATCTATAGTCATTAATTCTTTTTTATCCAAACTGAGCTGACTAGGAACAAAATAAACTATGGCAGAGTAAGAAGAGTTCACATTCACCTTCCCCCAAATTTTAAAGTGAGAATATTTTATAATTAAACTCTTAAGTTTCACTGAATGCATTTTACCAAACTGAATAGAATATATTATGTTTCCACCGTAATATACCATTTACTAAATATGTATTCCTATTGAGTACCTGTGAACTTTAATTAATCTCTACCAGCTTTACTGTTGTTAACTGATTTTAGTAATTTCTTCCTTCATTTTATGTTTCAATGCCTCTTATTAGTAAATATTTAGAAGACCATATTTCCTGGCTATTCTAACTTTCTTACTTAACAGATTAACATTAAAATTATCTACCCTAGTTTATCAAAAATCCCATTGTTACTTATAGTGGGATGTTGTGATTTTGATAAATTGTATTTTAATTTAGAAACTATTGATTCTGATAATGGAGTTACTAGCAACAGTATTCATTTTGTGTATTTGTTCTTTTGTGTTATTCAATAGCACTATAAGAGTCCTTCAATGAGCATGTCAATTTAATGTCAGACTTTTATCTTTCATCTTTTTAAAAATGTTTCATTGCAAGTAGGAGTCATTCAAAGTACCTAACCACCCTTCCCCTAAAATGAGAGTGATGACTACTTTTTTATTGCATCCTATAGCCCTCATCTAGCGGCTGATGGAAGCAGAGGCAGACATGCACAGATATACAGTGAACTGAACTCTGGAATTTAGTTGCAGAGAGGGAGGAATGAAGATCAAAGGAGTCAGTACCAGGCTGGTGAAACCCACAGAATCAGCTGGCCTGAACAAGGGGGAGCACATCAACCCCAGATGCTGTCTGGGAGGCCAGTACAGGACTGATCCAGACCCCTGAACATGGATGTCAATGAGGAGACCTCTGCACTCTAGGGGGGCCCTGGTGGTGGGTTAGTATTTTTCCCTGTTGTAAGAAGGGATTTTGAGTGCCCATCCCACATGAAGCGATGCACTCTTGCCCTGGACACATGGAGAAGGACTTAGGCCCAGCCCAGGAAGATGTGGTGGACTTTGCAGAGCCCCTGTGGAGGGCCTTACCCTGCCTGGGGAGTGGAGGGTGAATGGGGTGGGGAATAAGTGGGGGGGTGTAGGAGGTGTGAGATGTGAGGCAGGAGAGGGAGAAGGGGTTGACATGTGAAACAAGCTTGCTCTGAAGGGACCAGCTTCCCTTTTGGCAGCCATAACGGCTGAACATGTGCTTCTATGACCTTGTCCTAGACACTAGAAAGTCAGATGCCTGCCTCGTGACAAGGAACCAATCAGAAGTTAGCTGGTGGCACTATGCTTTACGACCCTGGATGTGCTTTATGGACAAGCGCACAGCAATGATGCACAAAGTATAGCAACAACCCTGGGAGGGCCTATGGGCTATAACAACAAGTTGACCAATCCACACAGGGCAAGCCCTCCAAGCCTGGAGGCACACCAATCATGAGCTTGTGCGTACCCCCAGACACTCCCCTTATGCTGTCCTATAAGATCTCTTGGGAGGCCCTAGGAGCCGTCTTTTGCTAGCCATCTGCCATGGGGTTAGCTCGTTAAACTACAATAAAGCCTCGTGCAGTTTGCTGCAAGCTCTCGAATCTGCCTGGTGATTGGGGTGACTGCGAACGTGGCCTGGGACCCCGGATAACTTGAGTTTTCCGGGGGTCTAACAGTTCCTAATTTGAACTAATAAAAAAATACAAAAAATAATTTAAAATAAAAAATTAGAAAAGAAAAAATTATTTTTCTTTTGAGATTATAGAGCAATTGCATAATGTTTCTCTGTCCTTTTCTTCTTCCCAAAACTCCTAATATACCCCTCCTTGCTTTTTTTCATACATATTCTTTTTTTTCATTGATTTTTGTTATAAACTTGTATGGATATGTGTGTATAAGTGTTTGTACATTCCCGAAGGCATATTTATAACCGGTTCAGACTATATTCTGTTACTCTTACATAGGTTTTCAGGGCTGACCATTTAGTATTGTATAACAAATTGGTGTGCTCTTCCATGGAGAAGACTATTTCTTTCACTATCACCATCTATGACATTTTGAAAAAATTAGAATATTGAGAATTTTGTAATTTCCATAGTGGTGTTGATGGAGGAATCACCATGTAATACATGCAGGGAATGTGTGAGAACAAATCTGTAAGGAGCCTTGTAACCAGGCAGGCAAAGGCCTGGCTGGAGGGAGATTAGGACAGAAGCTACAACCAGGCAGGCAAAGCCCTGGCTGAAGAAAGATTAGAGGAAAGGGAGCATAGGCCCTGTTATTCTTTTGTTTAAAAAGAAGAAAAGAGAAATGCTGAGACATGAGACATAAGACTATAAGTTTATTATAAGGCCCGGCAGAATGGGGAGAATAAGAGGAACAGGGTAAATGGCTGACCTCCATGGCCGGTCGCCATAGAGAAACAGAGCGGGAAACAGAGAGAGGGGAACAGAGTGCACAGAGAGCGGGACAGAGAAACAGAGAGCGTAAAGGGGCAGGAACTTATCTTTTAAAGGGGTCCTCTGCACCTGGGTGCAGACTTAGTTCCCATGGAACCTTGGGCTGACCAGGGCACTGCCTGTTCCACCAGGTGACAGGGGCAGGCCAGCATAATGCCTGAACCTTTCATTCCCACCTCTACTTATTAAAAAAAAAAAGGTGGGGTGTTTAGACATGGCAGGTTAAGGAATAAGGGCGTCAAATTCTCAAGACTGCTTCCTGCTGATGTGGGGGGCGTTGACCATCTTTGGGGGACCCGAGAAGGTTGGGGTGCTGCCACGTCCTGGGGTAGCTGGTTGTTTCATTGTAGTCCAGGCTGTTGGAACTCCCTGGCACCTCTTAGACCTGGCAAGATGTTGACAGAGCAGAGGACAAGGTTAAGTTTAGAAAAAAAATTTTTCTTAGGTCCTGTCACTTGAGGGGAAGATTGTAAGATGAGGGAGGGGTTCCCGAGGAGTCCTAACATGAAGGAAGGGAATTTGGGACTGGGAAAGGTTGAATATTACCTGGAATGAAGCTGGCTGACTGGATCTGATTCGGCTCCCTGGAACTTACAAGAATCCTTAGAGTTTGTGGAAACATAAGTATTAGACATATTAGCAGCATATTTATGTTAGAAGCAACTTGGCTGAAAGTATTACCATTTTAAAATAGACAGTTTTTCTTTGGACAATGAAAAGCATCTTAATCTTGACCTTGTAGTTATGATCATATAGTGGTATTGTAGAACTTACTATGAACAGTAGCATGAGAAATAGAGAAATCCGGAACACATTTTATTCTTTTTAATGTCTCAACTCATTATCATCATTTAAGCCTTTTTATCCTCAGGCCTTCGTAACTACATTCTCAGACCTTCATACATCTTAGACTTTCCTATCTTTACATAGATAAACCCTAAAATACCTGCTACTGGAATCTGTTTTGCTTTAAGCTGGCAAGATTACCAGTCGTCAAAAGCATCAGAGTTCTTGAGAAGGATAAGATTTTACCTGAATCAATGATTAAAGAATAACAGAGACTTGCCAGCAGGCTGCATGGACAGCCATCCCCAAGGTCCTCCATCTATAGTAGTGGGCTGCAGGACACCTGCCTTATTGCTGATAACTTGTGACCTGTGGATTACAGACTTTGGGAAGACTCGCCTACCTTTGGCCCAAGCAACGCCGGGAAAGTCTATTCCATTGTCCTCTTGTCCAAGGTCTGGAATACTTTGTAGTAGTTGAGGTGAAGGGCAGGGTTGCTCAGTGACCAGCGTTGTCACTGACTCGAGATGAAGTTTCTTCAGTGCCCATCAGTCTTCTCGGAGGAAATGGGGTGGGGCCAGCAGCTGGCCTATCTCTCTGTTATAAAAAGATTTTTAACAAAACATTTTAAATGCCATATTCTCTAGATCTCTGAGCATTTGAGGGCTGTCTGCTTAGTATCTTAGCAGTTAAGTTTGCCTTTAGTTAGAGAAAAATCCCTTTTTGTAATAAAAGCTGTACCTTTGTGAATGGCTTATAGGATAGACTGAGTGGTATAAATATTTTGTTAGTTTGAAATAGACCTTTATGATTTTAAACTTTCATCATCAGTTAAAGATACATGAGTTAAATTTAAGTTGTATAGACTTAGCTTATATTTTAAGTATAGTTAAATTAGACCTTTATGACTTTAAATGTTTACCATCATTTAAAGATATATAGCAATTTAGAAATATGAGACTTAACAGTTTAATTTAAATTGTATATAGAGCTAGATAAGTATAAAATTAAATTACAGGTACAAAGACAAGCAGGACTGGATAACAGTAAAGGGGGAACCAGAATGTAATCTCTAATCCGTACATTGTAGCAAATGGACAGGAGATTTAAAGGAAGAGAGTAGATTTAAACAGAGGGCCCTGGAAAGGCACAGTATTTAGTAAACAAGCCATGAACAACAGAGCCAGTGAAAGAAGAAATCATAGACAAAAAATAAAATAAAAAGCAAAAAGATCAGGCAGAAATCAAAAATCCGGCAGACAGGTTTGCTGGCATAGGCCGCTGGAGCTGGGTGTACCTACAGGTAGGTCACATGACCAAAACGGCGGCAACCATAAGCCGCTTTTGTCTGTTTACCTGCTTGTTGGATGAAACCAGAAAGGTTCCTCTATGCATTTCCCATGGGTGAGGCAAGTGGAAAACCGGCAAAAAGCTCCTCTCCGAATACACGTCTGCCCATGGGAGTTGCCAGGGGGCCTGGCCCCAAAGGGGACACAGCTGTCCCGAAACTGAAAAAGGACCCAGCAGTCCGAACTGAAAAAGCAAAAAAGCACTGCTCCTGGAGCAGGATCCCATGCTTGACCTTCAGGAAATGCACCCAACAAGTGAAAGAAGAAATAAAAAGCAAGATGTCAGGTGGCAGTGCTTGCCTGTGCAAGTCACTGAATTGAGTGGGCAGGCCTAAGCTAGGTCACCTGGTTATGACCAAGATGGCGGCCCCCAGGTTAGCCCATGTGGTTGAGATGGCGACCCCCTTAAGCATATTCTCAATTGCCAGAAAAGTTTCAAACCTCATTCATGTGGAAAAATGAAAACCAGTCGACAAACAAAACTTTCAGAGCATCTCAAGCAGACATTGCCAACCAAGAAGAAGCACAGTCAGAGATAGAGCAAACAGAACAATGAGGGACATTCCCAGGTGAAAGAAAGTTCCCAATGGGAGGCAGAACTCCGCTCATTTACCTACTTGCTGCCAGTAACCAAAAGATCCCGTAAAAATGTATTTCCCGTGGGCAAGGCCAAAAAATCGCACAGATTGCCCTGTCTGAGAGCACCTGCCCTGAAACCCAAAAATGGACCCAGAGTGAACAGTGCTGGGTCTGCCCCATGGAAAAGGTTCTGGTATCTCACCGGATTGTAGCGAATAGGCAGATCAGTGAGTTCCAGAAATACTTAGTTGGAAAAGGGGCAAGTTGAGTTCCGGCATCTCAGACTGCTGCAGGCAGGAGTAAGTGCCAGGAAAAGTGGAGATGGAAGTGGGTTGTAAGGGTACCCTTGCCTAACACGTGCCCGCCAGCAGGTCTCGGGAGAAGGTATAAGGGCAGAGCCTTTCCATGTCCAGGCGCCAAAATGTTATTCTTTTGTTTAAAAAGAAGAAAAGAGAAATGCTGAGACATGAGACATAAGACTATAAGTTTATTATAAGGCCCGGCAGAATGGGGAGACTAAGAAGAGGAACAGGGTAAATGGCTGACCTCCACGGCCGGTCACCATAGAGAGACAGAGCGGGAAACAGAGAGGGGAACAGAGTGCACAGAGAGCGGGACAGAGAAACAGAGAGCGTAAAGGGGCAGGAACTTATCTTTTAAAGGGGTCCTCTGTACCTGCGTGCAGACTTAGCTCCCATGGAACCTTGGGCTGACCAGGGCACTGCCTGTTCCACCAGGTGACAGGGGCAAGCCAGCATAATGCCTGAACCTTTCAGGCCCACTATGCAGCCCAGCCTTTGTAGATAAGAGTGAAAATGTGTGAAGTGTGGCAAAGTGTGATTAGCATGATTTAGTGAATTATTTAAGGTCCAGCTCAGAACTAGGAATTTTAGTGTACCACGACTCTGTCCTGGAGGCTCTCCTCTGCTTACCTAAGACAACTAGTCCATGGAGCTGAGTGCCCAGACTCCATGATGGAGGGGGCGCGGGGGGGGGGTTTCAGGAGAGGTAACCCCTGCTGTGAGCCTATTGTCTGTGGTTCTTAGGACTGTTTGCTAATGCTTGTGTGTTTTTTTGACCTAAGTGTGAAGTAAAACTTATATACTCAAAACCAACTAACTGAGTTTGTCATTCCTCCCAGGTCAAAACCTGGTAAGGGTTCCAGACAAAACCCTTCACTTCCATGAATAATACAAGGTATTCAATCTGACAAGGGAAGTTGGCTATCATACTCCTCTGTTGGGGACCTTAGAAAAGTTCCATTATGAATGTCCAGCCTCCAGCTTCAGTAAACAGGAGCACCTGAAAGCTCCAGCCCACTATTGTATTACTAAAGCCAGCAGGTCTACTATTGTTTACCATGGCCTCAGGGTAGAATGCCTTCTAGTTTGCATCTCTATGGGCCTAAACATTGAGAAGGCCCATGCCTGAGCTGAGAACTAAGAGCTGTTTAGGTAATGCTTGAATCAATGGAATCACTTGATATTAGCTATATACATCATAATA
The DNA here is from genome assembly GCF_003668045.3 of Cricetulus griseus. Lineage (NCBI taxonomy): Eukaryota > Metazoa > Chordata > Mammalia > Rodentia > Cricetidae > Cricetulus > Cricetulus griseus. The sequence goes on along the minus strand of NW_023276806.1, from coordinate 185,542,033 downwards.
GATGTTTCCTGATGCTGCCCCTGCCCTTGGAAGAATATTTAAATGGATTTCTCAATAATCCCTGGCTTCTAGGCATCAGCTGGGAGCCCTCCTGAGATTATATGGTGTTTCCTGTCTCATCATTAGCATCCTTGGGTAATTATATTTCCCTAATCCACACACCACCACTCAGAATCAGACCTGGGAATGTATGGCTGGCTTCATTCACAGACCAGAAGACAGGGGTCCAAAACACTCCTCTCTGAAAAATACCACATTCCTAGCTTGGTTCTGGGGTTTTCTACTGGCACATCAAACATTTGAAAACAAGAATAGCTGAAGGTTACCATGACAAGAGGTAGAAGCTGAGAAAACTGCATCTGTAGAGTTCAGTGTCTACAAGATAAAGAAAAGCAGGATAAGATTAAAATGGACAGGAGAAAAACACATGAAACCAGACAAAGAGGTGCTCCTGGGATTCTCTTGCACACACCACTTTTCATTTTCTCTACTCTTCAATAATTGGGTGCCCTCTCAATGAACTGAATTGTATGTTTTCTTTTAGCATTGTTGGTGTTGCCTTCAGACATTTAAAGATGCATAATTTCTTTTTTTTCCAACTTTTTTTTATTTGAATTAGAAACAGGATTGTTTTACATGACAATCCCAGTTCCCTTCTCCCACCCATCCTCCCCGACCCCCCCCAACTAAAACCTTATCTGTCACATATCTTTTCTGCTCCCCCTGGGTTTTGAGGCCTTCCATAGGCTGTCATCAGATTCTTTCGTATCCTTTGGGATAGGGCCTAGGCCTGAAGAGTAAAAATTACTAGCTGTCTATAAGAACATGGGCTCATCACCTTGTGGGCTCCCGTCCCCTGCAGGTGGCCACTCCCGGAACTCTCATAAAAAAAAATGAGCAGAAGGTAAGGCTATCAACATTTACACCGACAGCCGTTATGCCTTCGCCACGGCTCACATTCATGGAGCCATTTACAGACAGAGGGGCTTACTCACCTCAGCAGGATCTTCCACAAAAATTAGCCATCATCCACTGCCTGGGACACCAGAAGGGGACTGACCCAGTCACAAAGGGGAACCAGATGGCTGATCTAACAGCAAAGCAAGCTGCCCAGGGAGTGGTAGTGCTGGCGGGAGAAACTGGAACCCGGCCAGAAACCCCACAAGCCAGCTTCATCCATCCCAGCTTCATCTATCCCTATAAAGATTATGATTTAATCAAAGATATGACCCGTGCAGGAAAAGCTCGGATGCTCAGTTTCAGTGAACTGACAAAAACCAAAGATGGAAGAATCATTCTGCCCTCTAAAGAAGGACAAGACTATGTGAGACGAATACACCAGCTGACTCATCTTGGAAACGAAAAACTTAAGCAATTAATCAAAGGTTCTAAATATTATGTTCTAGGATTAAATGCAATAATAAAAGAGGTAATAGAGTCATGTCAAGCCTGCACCTTGACCAATGCTGCCCGATCGTTCAAAGAACCCGGAAAAAGAATGAGGGGAGATCGGCCGGGAATTTATTGGGAGGTAGACTTCACTGAAATTAAGCCAGGAAAATATGGTAATAAGTACCTTCTAGTTTTTATAGACACTTTTTCAGGATGGGTGGAAGCCTTTCCCATGAAGTCTGAAACTGCTCAAATGGTAACCAAGAAGATACTGGAAGAAATCCTGCCCAGGTTTGGGATCCCCAAGGTAATTGGTTCAGACAACGGGCTGGCTTTTGTTGCCCAGGTAAGTCAGGAGTTGGCCACCCAACTGGGGACTAATTGGAAATTACATTGTGCTTACAGACCCCAGAGCTCAGGACAGGTAGAAAGAATGAATAGAACCCTAAAAGAGACCCTTACTAAATTGGCTATTGAGACCGGGCGGCAAAGACTGGGTGACCCTCCTCCCCTTTGCGCTCCTTAGGGTCTGAAACACACCTGCAGGTTTCAGCCTTACCCCTTATGAAATCCTACATGGGGGACGGCCCCCCTTGACTGAGTCAGGTGGGATATTGGATCCTTGCACTCACTCTCCCTCCTCCTCTGCTCTGTTTACCCACTTAAAGGCCTTAGAAGTTGTCAAAACACAGATCTGGGATCAGATCAAAGAAGCCTACACTCCAGGGACCACCGAGGTGCCCCACCGATTCCAGGTCAGACGACATCGCGCTGGCACGCTTGAGCCTCGGTGGAAAGGACCCTATCTAGTGCTGCTGACTACCCCCATGGCAGTAAAGGTAGACGGGATTGCTGCCTGGATCCACGCTTCCCACATAAAAAAGGCACCCAGTCAAAATGAAAACAACCGCGAAAATAATTGGACAGTGGCAGCCAGTGACAATCCTCTTAAGTTGCACCTTCGCGGGGAATAACCCTCATGTTCCCCAAAAATTGACATGAAAAGTGCTTAATGAAGAAGGCGACATCGTGTGGTCAAAAACCGCAATGCACCCCCCTTGGACTTGGCCTGATCTTGCACCTGATATCTGTAAGTTAGCTGCTGGTTCCCTGGCCTGGGATCTTTCTAATTATGACAATTTAGATAACCACCCCCGGAGGAACAATGTGTCCCTCATGGTATAGGGAGCACATTGGGATGTTCTGGACAATTTTTTTGAGCCAGCCTCCAGGCAGCAGACTTCTATGTCTGCCCCAGGCAGGGACATAACAGAGAAACGAAGAGACAATGTGGGGGGGCATCAGGTTATTTCTGTGGTAAATGGGGATGTGAGACCACAGGAGAAGCCTACTGGAATCCCTCCTCCTCCTGGGATCTGATTATAGTAAAAAAGGGTAGTAAGCCGGAAGAGCCAGAAAAAGGAGAGAGAGACACATCTAAATACCCGGCTTATAAGACTGGATGTGCTCCTGGAGCCTCGGGTGGCCCTCAGGGGCCATGCAAAGGCAGCTATTGCAACCCTCTGAATATTAGTTTCACAGCATGGGGAAAACAAGATCGACAATGGGTAAAAGGCAACTGCTGGGGGTGGAGAGTCTATACTGGAATGGGAGACCCTGGGTTCATTTTCGCAATCAGGATAAAGAAAGAAAGTCCGCCCGTACGACCCGTAGGCCCTAATCCGGCGCTTGATAACCCCCCACCCAGGCCTGAGAGACTTCCTAGTCTCACCCCATCACCAAAGGCCTCTTTCAGCCCTAATCCAATTACATCCCTCCTCCCCCCTATGAGAACCGAGGATCACCTGTTCAATCTGCTCGATAGTGCGTTCGTCGTTTTAAACCACACAAACCCCACTGCTACCCAATCTTGCTGGCTGTATTTTGCTTCTAATCCCTCTTATTATGAAGGAATAGCTCAAATGCGGAGCTATAATGTTACTTCTGACCATTCACATTGCCCCTGGGGGAGCCAATGGAAGCTGACCCTTTCAGCGGTATCAGGCACTGGACTATGCATAGGCAAAGTGCCTACCAGACACCAGCCCCTCTGTAACATAACTATTGACACCCTGACAGATGGCCAAAATCAATATCTAGTACCCCCCCCCAGATTCTTGGTGGGCCTGTGGCACCGGCCTGACCCCCTGCTTGCATACTTCACTTTTTAACAATACTAGGGACTTTTGTATTTTGGTCCAGCTGGTGCCTAGGGTCATTTATCATGATGATAGTTCATTTATAGATGAATTTGATCACCGTACTCGTTACAAGAGGGAACCCGTTACCCTGACCTTAGCTGTCTTGTTAGGACTAGGAGTAGCAGCAGGGGTTGGAACTGGAGTAGCTGCCCTCGTCCAACAACCGTCCTACTATAATGAACTTAGAGTGGCTATGGATGCAGACCTGGGAGCATTGGAGCAGTCCATAACTAAACTAGAAGAGTCGTTAACTTCACTGTCAGAGGTAGTGCTGCAAAACAGAAGGGGATTAGACCTGCTTTTTCTTAAAGAGGGAGGGCTCTGTGCTGCCTTAAAGGAAGAATGTTGCTTTTATGTAGATCATTCGGGTGTCATCAGGAACTCCATGGCAAAGCTTAGAGAAAAGCTAGAAAACAGGAAAAAAGAAAGAGAAGCATACCAAGGATGGTATGAAAATTGGTTTAATTGGTCACCTTGGTACTCTACTCTGGTCTCTGCCTTGGCCGGGCCTTTAATCATTTTGATGCTGATCCTAGCCTTCAGGCCATGTATTCTCAATAGGCTGGTGACTTTTTTAAAGGAAAGAATAAGTGCTGTCCAGGTAATGGTCTTAAGACAGCAGTACCAGATACTACAAGAAACTGAGGGATCGCTCTAAGATTAGAGCTATTTACAAGAAGTGGGGAATGAAGAGTAAAAATTACTAGCTGTCTATAAGAACATGGGCTCGTCACCTTGGGGGCTCCTGTCCCCTGCAGGTGGCCGCTCCTGGAACTCTCATAAAAAAAAAAAAAAAAGAAAAAAGAAAAAAAAAAAAAAAAAAAAAAAAAAAAAAAAAAACCAGCTACTGGAATAACCACAGAATGTCCCAACGACCTCTGTGAGTTCAAACGCTCCAGGTGTGTCCACATAGTTTAACTGATGAGTAAATGTGTAATTTTGGGCTTACCCTATTTCCTCCCTAGTCCTCCCCCCTCCTTTGTGGTTTTTGCCTTTATGAGTGAATGTGTAACTATGGGCTTCCTCTATTTCCTCCCTAGTCCCCCTCCCCTCCTTTATGGTTTTTGCCTTTATAAACTTGTCACAAGTTTGGGTCGGGATCGAACTCCTCTGAGCCTCGACCCCAGCATGCTGGCTTGAGATCTCATTCAATTCCTTTTTCAATAAACTTCCTTGTGTGATTGCAGCAAGTCCGGTCTCGGTGCCTCACTGGGTGAGCGCTATTCCTGAGATTTGAGTGAGGGTCTCCCTTCGGGGGTCTTACAGGCCCACCCCCATGTGTCTTGGCTCAGGGAGTACTCCTCTATATGGAATGTGCTCCCAAAGTCCACACCTATGCTAAGGATAAATACTGGGCTTGTATAGGAGGTCCCATAGATTTCCTCACAGAAACCCATGTTCCTGGGGTCTGGATCAGTCCCATGCTGGTATCCCAGCTATCAGACTGGGGAGCAAGAGTTCCCAGATGTTCAGGTCAGCTGTTTCTGTGGGTTTCACCAGCATGGTCTGGACCTCTGTGCTCTTCACTGGTCCTTCTCTGCATAAAGATGCATAATTTCTGTAGATCATTCGTGTATTTGACATATGGTTTTAAATACAAGGAAACCTGAACAGTAACCTCTCCTCTATACTTTCTCTTTTACTTTTGCCAATTCTCAGGAGTACATTAACATATTGTCATCTTTCATGATTTTTAGCAATTTTTTCTGCTACAAAACCAAAATTGCATAGCCTTACCATTTACCACTTATCTTTTAAACTTGGTCCATAACTCAATTGATTAGATATTTTGTTATTTTTTCTGAAAACTTTTTGCTTGTCCCAGTTAGCAGAGGAATTTTCTCCTGAAAACTTCCCCACTATTATTCTGAAGGTGCTAACATCGGTTTCTTCTAACACATGCTATACATTTGTTTGCAATTTTCATTAGGTGCTCTTTTTTGTTCTTAGTGAATATTTAATCTTTGTTATTTGTTTCTTTTGTTCTTTCTCAGTTCCTTTATACTCATTGTTTACCCTGTCAATATGTCCTCTCTAGCATTCTTAATTGTGGGAAGTTCATATCAGATAAGATAGAGCACTGCTTTGAGATCTAGTGAGTATCTGTTATGATCCACAAAGCCACTTTATGAGGCACTTTATGCTATGGATGATCCTTTTAGTTTTTAATCAAACTTGAGACTCCTTTTTAAAGACATGCTCTTTAATGATTATAAGCTATTTCTAAATTTTCCTGGTCTCTCTATTTCTACAGCCCAGTACCACCTATTCTTGTCCTCCTGCACTTAACTTTAGTCATTACAATCAGTCAAACAAAAAAGTATTGGGCAGTTTTTCTTGAGTCTGTAATGGAAACCTAATATACCTGGGTTCTTGATTGTTTTGTATGTTTTCCTTTGTTTTGGCAATCTCCTTCAGAGATAAAATCAACAGATACACTGCCACTCCCTTCTCAAAAGCATTAAAGTAAGAACAATGAGCTCATTCCATTATAAAATTTGTTGCTCTGGTCTGACATTCATTGTTTAAAAAATGAATAAGATTAAGCTAAAGATGCCCTAAAGTTATTTAAGGAACTTCTGTCTACCACTCAGTAATAATCTGGAGAGAAAAAGAATAAAGCAGCATAGGAGAGAAGACAGTTGTTCGGGTATTCCTGTAGAGTGCTAATGGGAAGGCAAAAGATTTAAAACTTATGCAGTTGCAAAGATACTACAACATGTTATTTTGTCAGCTATATAGTGGTTCCAAATGTCTTCACATTTTTTAAACATGGATATGAAATTATTTTCAAATCTAATCTTTTCATATTTTGAGATATTTTTATGATTTCTTTTTTTCCCATGCATCTTTTGACAGATTCCTTTGATGTTTTGTTTTTTTGATACTTCTACATTTTAGTCAGACCTAACATAATAAGCTCACAGAAAAAGACAACCAAATAAACTAGTCTTCAAAACTGGCCCTTTCTATCAAATCTTCCTTATAAGGAACAAATATGGAGAAAGGGTATCTGGAGTAAATCACACAATGTCTATCAACACATGACCTGTATCCCTCTTTCTCTTCACTGGCAGGATTTATAACAGGGTGAGTAATCCTCAGTTCCCCATGTCTTATCTGCTTCTCAACTTACTTGAACTTGTCTCTGTCTCCTTCTGTACAAATCAATCACTGATGCTCTCACAGGTGTCATGAAGTAGACACTCCCACTTATCTGAGCTCTTCCTTAAATCCCTTACTTTTCTTGTTACTGTGATACAGTACCCCAATCAGATAAATTTAAAGGTTTATTTAAGCTCACAGTTCAAGGGCAGTCTGCCATGGAGGTGAAAATTTGGTGTTGGGATCTTGGGACTCCTGGTTACATTGCAAGCAAAGAATGAAAGAAGCGACTGGTGAGTGCTTACACTTTCCTCTTTATACACTCAGCACTCTGTCCCACAAAATGGCATCACCCAGTGTACATGGGTCTTCTTACTTTAATTAACCTACTTAGATAATTCTGGCAGAGGTGTTTAGCAGCTATTCTGACCTAGATAATCCCTCACATGCACACCAAGAGGTCATTCTAGATCATGTCAAGTTAAAAATCAATACAGAATATCACAGATGTTCTTAATCTACTCACACATTCTCCTGCTGTGACTTCAAGGTCATTGTCCTCTTCCAAATTGATTTTACATTTCATCATTCCCATTGTTTAATGTTATTACTGTAATGTTAGTGTGTGTGAGGGTACTTTTACTTCCTTTGATGCTACCCAATTTCACTGAGGAACATCAACCGAACCAAACAACTCCCAAACTGTAAATCAGAAGTTGTACCTTTTGGCCAGAATCCTGAGTCCCTACCATTCCACAGCACCCTATGAACAGAACACACTTTCTAGCACCCTTTATTTTACATTTTGGCACGTGATTTCATTATTTCAATAAAACATCTGCATACATCATTTGTTTACGTAAACATTCAGACCTCATTAGATACCCTTCACTCACCAAAGACATGAAAGGTATGACCCCTTGGTGATCTCCTAACCTCAGAATAAGAAGATACATGTTTTCCTGATATGAAATGCAGCCTGAAGACAAGGTAAACCTAGAATAGCAGAGCCACACAATCCACAGGACCAGGGGCAAGAAGAAATTGCAAATAAACACAAGTACTCAGCCATGGAAGGAGTTTCATGGATCAATTTTCAAGAACATATTTGATACAGTGCTATTATCTCTTCAATTATTTTATTTTATGTATTACTATTGTGGGTTTTTGTCTGTGGTCAATGAAGAGTGTACATATATGCCATATAACATGTACAAGGACTTAGAGGACAACTGTTGAAGGTCATCAAGCCTACATACCAAGTCCTTTTACTCACTGAGCTATTTCATTAACCCTGCTATACTGTTTAAATTCTCTAAACACTTCCTGACTTTTAAAAAAATATCCAGTTTTCATCTGAGTACTTCATCCAGATAAATCATAAGTACCACAAATTCAATATATACAAAAATAAACCTAAATTCTTTCTGTGAAAGATCACTTTCATATGTTATCCCCTATTTCAATGAAGAGAAATTGAATCTTATTTGTCAAAAAGAAAAGCCAAAATACTCCCTTTTCCTTTCCTTTTTCCTTCTGTTCAGTACAATTTCTAATTATCAGTCTTCAATACCCTTGACAGCCTATAATTTTATGCACACACACACACACACACACACACACACACACACACACACACACACAGAGAGAGAGAGAGAGAGAGAGAGAGATACAATGTTACATTTATATTACTGCAAACTTCTTTAAAATTTTACTGAAGTTTGGCTAGAAAGAAGGATGTGATTAAGAATACTAGCTGTTCTTCCAGAGAACCTAGATTGCATTCTGAACATTACATGGTGGCTCACAGCTGTCTGTAACTCCAGTTTCAGGGCCCCAAATCCTTCTGGTCCCAGAGGTCACAAGTGGTGCACAGATACATGTGCAGACAAAATACCCGTTCATATAAAAAATTTGTTGAAGGCCACAATAGAAAATAAAAAGATACTTTTTCCTAATGACATTATTTTTTTTCTCACTAGGCCTAAATTACTTGCCCTCAGGTGCACCTACTCACCTCCTGCACTAAATTAGACAGGCATCATTCCATGCACAGGATAGCATGCACTAAATTTCCCCCTTCCTTACCTGTGGTATTTCCCACCCTTCTCTTACAATGTATTATTTGATTTAAACTTTGATCTACTTAAATTTCTTTTGGCTAGTTATTTTCAGAATAAATAAAACCAAAGGACATATAAATTCAACCTATGTCCAATTTCATTATCATGTGGCAAATATGTCAACATAGAAATTATTTCTTTTCATGTATTTGGGGGTATGGGGGTTGAGACAGGGTTTCTCTGTGTGGCTTTGGCTGCCCTGAAACTAGCCTGTAGACCAGGCTGGCCTTGAATTCACAGAGATCTGCCAGCCACTGACTCCCAAGTGCCTGGATTAAAAGAGTTCACCACCACCACCACCACCATGCTCATGTATTTTTGCTAGTTCTCTTTCAATAGAAAGATCTCATACCTTCTTCCTGTGATCCAACTACCTATCTTATTTATGTTCATCTCTGCACTCTCAATTCAAGTACAAAGCAGGGATCATTTTGGTCATTTTCCACAGTGTCTGCAAAATTAAACTAAATTAACCCTTTCTGTAGAATTTGTAAACAAGTCTATAGTGCCATGCATATGATATGTTTTTATAATAATATCACATTGCTAAACTCTGCTTTAGAGATTTCATATACAACATAGAAGAGGTATGTTACGTGCAAAATCTTCAAGGCAGTAATCTTACTTATCACTGGATTTCAAGCATCTCCACATAAATAGTAAGTATTTTGAGGTATTTAGAATATGTGTGAAAGAATGAAAATTTGGATAAATAGTTAAGGGTGGGTAACATAGGTAAAATAAAAATCCCAGTTCATTTAAGATATAAGGAAAGTTAAAAGCAGGAGAAATAGTCTTACCTAGGGAAAAATTTCTTGCCCAATACCAGATGGACAGTCATGACAAAAACATACAAGTAGCATCATACAGACCAAGTGGGATGTATTAATACACACACACACACACACACACACAGTGTGTGTGTGTGTGTGTGTGTGTGTGTGCAAGCACGAGTGTGTGCATGTGTGCATGTGTGCATGTGTGCACGCATATGGATGCATACATGTGTATCTCAACAATTAAAGAAAAAAAGGCCAAGAATTTGAAAGATAGTTGGGAGGTGGTATTGAAGGAACCAGCTTCCCTTTTCGCAGCCATAACAGCTGAACACATGCTTGCCATAAACCTGCCTTGGTCACTTAGAGGTCAGATGCCTGTCTCGTGACAAGGAGCCAATCAGAAGTTAGCTGGTGGCGCTATGCTTTACGACCCTGGGTGTGCTTTACGGACAAGTGCACAGCAATGACGTAGAGAGCATAGCAACCACCCTGGGAGGGCCTATGGGCCATAACAACCAGTTGACCAATCAACACAGGGCAAGCCCTCCAAGCCTGGAAGCACACCAATCGTGAGCCTGTGCGTAAGCCTGTGCGTAACCCCTAGACACTCCCCTTATGCTGCCCTATAAGATCTTTTGGGAGACCCTAGGAGCCGTCTTTGCTAGCCATCCACCATGGTGGGTGGGTGAAAGACACGAGCTAACATGGGATTAGCTCGTTAAATTACAATAAAGCCTCGTGCAGTTTGCAGCAAGCTCTCGAATCTGCCTGGTGATTGGGGTGACCGTGAACGTGGCCTGGGACCCCGGATACTTGAGTTTTTGGGGGTCTAACAGTATATAATAGGGTTTAGGAGGGAGAATTAAGAACTGTGTCTTAAGGGTTCTATTGTGAAGAGACTCCATGACTACAGTAACTCTCACGAAGGAAAACATTATTTTGGAGTAGTTTGTAATTCAGAGGTTTAGTTCATTATCATCATAGAAGGACATGGCAGCAGACAGGAAGACATGGTGCTGAATAAGTAGCTGGGAGCCCTACATCTTGGCAGGCAATAAGAAGTGCTCTGAGATGCTGAGCATAGCTTGAGCATATATGAGATCTTAAAACCCACTTCCACAGTGACACACATCCTCCAAAAAGGCCATTCCTACCACACAAATCACACCTCCTAATAGTGCTACTCCTTATTAGCCTATCAGTGCCAATTGCATTTAAACTACCACACATTGGGTGTGATGTAATTATATTATAATCTCATAAAATAAAATTTAAAAATCATAGAATTTCAAGACATTTACAACTTGTAGCACAGAAATTTAAGAAAAGGGTCCCTACACCCCCCTTTCTCAACATGACCAGGCAAGAGTTGGGCACTGGATGCTGTTTTAGCACTCATCCAAATTTTATTGCACTACATTAATTTGTTTTATTTTCAAGTATGACTCTCCCAATAGACTGTGAATCATTTAAAGCCTGAATGTCAGTCTCATTAAGCTATGAAATCCTAAAACCAAACACAATTAAATCCCAAAACTGAGGGCTGACCGAGTATCTGTGCTATGCAGTAGCACATCCATCCCATCCATACAATGGCCTTGGTTTGGACCTCAGGCATCCCACAGTAGTGAGTAAGGCTGAGGTGTAACAGGACAATCTCCTAAGCCTGGTTGCTATAAAGCTGAGAGAAGGGATTTCAAAAGAACATATGGTCCATTCATTCCCTCTAAATTTAGAAAGCCTATGGAAATTAGCTTTAGCATTGTATTTGTAATGATGATTTTAAGAAATGGAGAAGAGTTTAATATGCCCCTCAATCCCCTACTATCAGCTGAAATAAAGTATAATTGCATTAAATTCATATTAGGGTCTATTCAATATTGTCTGTAACATTGGGCTATCAGCTACTCTCATTTTAAAATTCCAGCATAGTCCAACTGAGTCTGATTACTTCAATTTGTTCACTTTAGCATGCCCCCCCATCTACAGCACTGTGTATTAATATGCTACTTGATGTTATATTGTCTTCAAGTTCCTTCTATAAGAACTGCTACTCTCAGTGAATTAATTGTCTGATTGTAGGAGTTTTCCTCCCAGTTTTATGTACTGTCACTGTAGTGTTGTGTAGATCTGATGTTTAGAGTTCACACAGTGCTGGTGATTGTCGTTTCTGCCACATGTTTTCAAGGGGTGTCCTTTCCATTCCTTTAGATTACAGACTATGAGTGTTTTAGCATGCTTCACAAACTTGGAAACTTTTCTATTTGTCCAAAAATATCTTTTAAAAATTACAGGTTTCTCACAAAAATTGTATGCCAAATATATATAAATATCACAAATATTCAAAATAAGTATCTGTTTTGATTGTATAATAAATAGCACACTAGGAAGCAATAAGACACTGTGATGTTTAACCTGAATACTGAATACTGAATACTGTTTCACTCTGCTGTAATTTAAATCAAAGAGAATAATAAGCACCATTCAGTGTAAAAAATCATGAGTTTATTTCTATCAACTTACAATATAAAGAATTCTTCAAGTCAACAATACAGCTATTGTTTTCTTACTTCCAACTCAAGAATACAATCTAATTTTAAAAAAGTAATGTACACTTGCCTTTGTAAGCAATATATCTCATTTCATACCTTGCTTTGGAATTATGGTTTAAAGCACGCATGATTTTGGAAAAGCAAAATGTGCGATTGTTTGATGATCTTAAAACCAAAAATTCTAAAGCAAAGTCCTTTCTCTATACCAGCAGTTGTCAATCTGAGAGTCAAAGCTGAGTGACTTTTTCATAAGGCTTGCCTAAGACCATTAGAAAACACAGACATTTGATGGGGAATCTACTGTGTATGTTCATCTCATTGATTATTGAATAAAGTACTGTTTGGCCAAAGAGACAGCAAGTTAAACACGACTAGGAGTCAAAGAGGATTCTCAGAAATGTAGTAGAGAAGTGGTGATCCAGCCAGGAAGTGACATTGCAAGGAGACTCATATTTAAGCAAGGAGAAACAGGAAGTGTCCCCTTTTGTTCCCCTTCGTTTCCTCCAGTAGCGCCATGTGAGCCACCGGCAAGAGTGGGTGCCAGCGGAAGGCATCCTCTATAAGATAAGTCTTATAAAATATATAGATTTATGATAATTAAGACTGAGCTAACAGATGAGAATTCTAGTCATTGGCCAAGCAGCATTTTTACCTAATATAAGTCTGTGTATTATTTTGTCCATCCACGTGGTGGGCAGAACTCAGGCGGCTGGTAGAGGCTGCCTATGTGGCAGTAGAACTCGGGCAGCTTTTGGTGGAAAGATTTGTCATAACACACATTTGTATTATTATTTATAATAGTAGCAAAATTGCACTTAGCAAGTAGCAATGAAAATAAGCTTATGGTTGGGGTTATCATAACATGAGGAACTATATTAAAGGGTCACAAAATCAGGAAGGAGATCTCACTGTTTCACAAACCATACTGGCTAGGCATCCTTCAATGATTGAATTGCATTTCATTCTGCCACCTAACCCAAGAAGCATATAAATCATACATAAAACATGGAATAAATGATTTTTATTCATATTTTAAAACAAACTGCAATTTCAGTATTGTATCAGAGGTATGCTTAACTTGAAAGAACTTTGTTCTGCTTAATATCAACCAACTCTTCAGGGTATGCCATTCTTATAACTAGTTGCTATACTGCAATGTATTCACCCTTAGTAGTTTGAAGTAATCTCTAAAACTAATTAGTATAGCCTTTATTCTGTCATTTAGACTCTGATAAAAGATGGTTGTATCTTGACTACTTGACTATTGTATGTCTCTGGATTTGACACTGGCATATTGTTAAATTCATTTGTCTTTAACAAAATGTTAAATATCATAAATATCTATAAAATATCAAGACAGATTATGACTATTATGACTATTTTTAAAGTCTATCATTTCTCACAACATAAGGAAAATATTAAAATAAACTTGCTATTTGTAAAGATGTAGCTTAATAACAAATTTGTGATTTTTATTGTGATATTGAAATCTGTTCTGAAACACCATGATTAGGCTGATCACAAATATTTTCTAGTTGTACTTGAAAGATACTTGCTCAAAATACATTGATTTTTCCACTTTCATTTTAAATTACTGAATATTCTTCTCTTGGCATAGAATATTACTAATGATAAAATTGCTTATTAATTGGTCTAATAGCCATGGGTCTCAAAATTGGAGATGGTAATTACTTCTAAGAACATCCTATTGAAGTAACAATTATAGCAATGTGTCAAAAATTCTGTGTATGTATGATAAGTGTTTCCATTTATTTTGTCCAGTCTGGAAATAATTATAAGGCTGCAAGAATGCTCTTCTGAATTAAACTACTAATGTCATTTAAAGAAATTTAAATAGAGTATATCTATGATGCTCTGGTCTCTATTTCTAAATTATAAAACTGCTTGTCAAACTGTTGTAGTTATAAACACGTTTTTGATCATTTTACCATAAAAGTACCTCTAGACAACATGCTTTAGGCTATTTAATTAATTACATAAACTTAGTTTATAAATAAAACATACTTCCAATTAGTGGCTTGGCCCTTCTTGCTTTAACATGGGGGAAGTGTGGTGAAGGCAAATCAGAGACAAAATCTAAGTTTTTCAGTTCCATTTTCTTGGTAAAAATGTGAAGACTGGATGAAGATCGAGCAGGAGTCAGGACCCAGAACTGCTTTTATTTCTGATATTATGTCCAGGCTCATGAGACACCTTATGGGGAAAAGACAGGGTGCTTTCTATGTGGTGAAAGAGCCTTTAAGGACACTTGTGCATACCACCAGTATGCTTTCTGTCCTTGTTTACAGACAGGAAGTTGGGTGAAGTTGTTTGGTTTGATGAGAAATTACCCCTACTGGCTCATGTATTTGATCACTTGCTCCCTAGTTAGTCATGCAATTTGACAAGGTTTTCGAACCATGAAAACATGGTTGGAAGTATCCCACTGGTGGTGAACTTTAACTTTTAATATCCCCACTCTTCCTGTTTTATCTCTCAAATGTCTTGGGTCACATTGAGAACTATCTTAGGATGCATGTAGCCTACATGTCACAGGTTGAACACAGCTAGTCTTCATGTACATACATACATGAGTCAGAGATCTACACCCATACACAGAAATGTGATATGAAATTCTGAGAAGGGAGTTTTGAAAGATCTAGCCTGAGGGTTAGGATTGTGTGCAGTCATGCAGAAGAATGCTAAAATCTAAAAGGCAGTGACTAGGCAAGGAAGACAACCTTTTCATTTCAACTGAATATAAAAAATTAGAATTATGACTGTCCAACATATAAGAAAATATTTTTCGGTCTGAATCCACTCAAGTTGTGTCAATTTGTTAATGCACAGATAAAGCTAATATAGGCACTCCCTGAAATATAGATGGTACCTAGAATGACAAGCCTCATAAAGGTTATTGAGTGAGTTGTCAGGTTTCTTCCTTATAGCCAATGAATATTTTTAAATCTATATAAATTAGAAGTTCTTATTTTAATGAGATTCTTTGATTTTGCACAATAACGTACTACCAAAAACCTTCTTGTTACTATTCCAACTCAATATTCTGCTATACTCAAATTCATCTTATCATCACATACATCAAATATGCGTATGATTGGCAAATCTCATCAAGTCTTGTGCCTCTAGATTAATGCCTTTTTACTCCCTTGCTTTTTTCCTCTCTCTGCATCTGCTATGTACACCACTGGCCACTCCTTTCTCTTGCACTAGAGTCCTTGTTACTCCCTAGAACATTGGCCCCTTCTTCCAAATTCTCCCCGTGTGGAGTCCTGTTCTTCCGTTTATTAAAATTAGGTTATCCTTTAGCTAGTTTCTATACCATTTCTTTCTTGCTTTTTTTGTCCTCCTGGAATTTTTAATAGTCATAGATGTTTTAATTTACTTGTTTTGCTGAGTTGCACTCCTAAGTTTTTGTAACTGTTGCTGCGAACTTTTCACAAATAACATCTTATTCCAAAAATTCCCATATTATATTCATAACAGAGTAGTAGGGCATCTTTTTTTCTAAAATGTTTACATTTGTGAGAGTGTATGAGCTGCACTGCTTGTATTTGTCACAAACATTGCTCTGCTGATGCACCATATTCTGATTCTGTGGCAGCCAACACTCATCTGCATTGAGCTGACACAGCTTCGGAAGTCATTTTTGAAGGATCTTAATTTCTCAAAACTCTCATTTTACCTTCTTTGCATTCAATTACTTTTTAAGTTAAGGATAGGAGAGAGCAGAGCAGAATCTATATTAGTAGGCTCAGATCCGATGCTTTATAATGCAATGCCAGGGGAATCTATTGACAACGGCAAAAGCCAAGTTAATGATTGAGGGTTCTGGTTCCCTTTGGCTTAGGAAGACTGATAGCTGAGCATCAAGAAATCATATTTTACAGCTCCCAGACTATCAGCACAATCATCAGTGTATCTTGTAAAACCGCCTGACTACATTTTATGCATGCATTTGCTTATTCATACTTTGGCTAGTTTCAAAGAGAATTTAAGGCAGCTTACACACATAAAATGTGTTAAAAGAAGGTGAGTTCTCACTCAAAAGAAATTCACATGAATCATAAAATCAAACACATGTTATCAGTGGGTCACAAATTCAACACTAAGATATCTAAGCAAGAAAAGAGATAAAATTATTGTGATTTGTTCTGATGAAATTGACTTTTCTTCTTCTGAAAACTGCAAAGCAGTAGCTCCCAATGGTCCAGAAGAAAAAATTCTACCTAAGCAATATATGTATTTCTAACATGACACAACACAAACTTCCATATGGGCACATACGGTGATTAAAAATATAAATCTTTGCTAGCAAAATAAATTATTAGCAAATAGTAATATTCCAAGGCTCTATCGAAATTCACTTGGTAGAACTCAGGTATGGGGAACAACACAAGCCAAATAACAATTCTGACTCCTCAGCAAGTCAGTTACTCTGTTTTTGTTGTTGATTTATTTGTTAATGTAATTCTGATTATATAGCTGTTGAAGTCCACATATAAAATCTAGTTCAAAAGTACTTCCAGCTGTGTAATACAGTATATACAGTTGTGACACATGCCTTTGATCCCAGAACTTGAGAGGCAGATGTAGGTGGATCTCTGTGATTTCTAGACCAGCCTGATTTACAGAGAAATTTCCAGGACAGGCTTCAAGTTTACAGAGAAACCTTGTCTCGGAAAAAAAAAAAAAAACACAAAAAAGAAAAAACAAACAAAGAATGAAAGAAAAAGAAAAAACACCCTAAAGAATGTGGCTTATATCTTCCTACACACTTTTGTGATCAAAAGTTGTTGTCTTTACTTCCAAAAGCTTCAGCCTCTGTGTCTACAAAATTGGACTAGACTCAACTCGTGAAATGGCTGTCATTTTTAAACTGGATAATGCAACATAATAAGCATTCAAGAAATTACAGCTTCAGCTATTGAAAACTGTCTTTATTCATATAATTAATTCTTCATCTTCATTCAAAGGTACAATGAAGGAAATGAAAAGACAGTGTGGGAGAGATGTTCATTTCACCATTTACAATCTAGCCTGATGCTTTTGACATGAGATGGGAGAACAGCCGCCAAAATTTTAACCCATCAGCAAATACTCCTTGTTTAATCTTGAACTCTTTACTAGAATGGTGAATTTGATGATAATGAGATGTTACCCATGCAACAATATTGCACAGTACGATCTAAAAGATTTTTCAGATATCCTAAGATTCCTAATCAGTTGATTGTGTGTTATACAAAAAGGTGATCATCCCCAGCACTCTGATTTGAGTTCTTTGAAAAGTCAGAGACTATTTCAAAGAAACAAAGGAACTAACAAGAGATATGACACAATTGGAATTAATAGACATCTATAGTACATTCCATCCAAACACAAAAGAATATACATTCTTCTCAGCACCATATGGAACCTTCTCTAAAATCAAACACATACTCAGAAACATAGCAAATCTTCACAGATTAAAAAAAAATTGGAATAACCCCCTGTATCCTATCAGATCACAATGGTTTAAAGCTAGAATTCAACAACACAAACTGCAGAAACCCTACAAACTCATGAAAATTGAAGAATGCACAATTGCAACATTCCTGGGTCAAGGAAGAAATAAAAAAGAAATTAAAGATTTTCTAGAATTCAATGAGCATGAAGGCACAACACACCCAAACTTATGGGACACTTTGAAAGCAGTGCTAAGAGGAAAGTTCATGTTACTAAGTGCCCTCATGAAAAACTGGAGAATAGTAACTCTAGAGAATTAACAGCCCAACTGAAAGCTCTAGAACAAAAAGAAACAAACTCACCCCAGAGGAGTAGATGCCAGGAAGTAATCAATAAAGTAGAAACAAAGAAAACAAAACAAAGAATCATGAAACAAAGAGTTGGTTCTTCGAGAAAATCAATAAGATAGACAAACCTTTATACAAACTACAAACCAAAAAAAAAAGAAAGAAAGAGGCAGAGACAGAGAGTATGCTAATTAACCAAATCAGAAATGAAAAGGAGAATGCAACAACAGACACTGAGGAAATCCAGAGAATCATCAGGTCATACTTTGAAACCCTGTACTACACAAAATCCAAAATTCAAAATATAAAGGAAATGAACAATTTCCTGGACACTTACTAAAATAAAACCAAGAACAGATAAATAATTTAAATAGACTTATATTCCCTAATGAAATAGAAGAACTCATCAAAAGTTTCCCAACTAAAAAAAGCCCAGGGCCAGATGGTTTCAGTGCAGATTTCTACTAGAAATTCAAAGAAGAGCTAATACCAGTACTCCTCAAACTGTTCCATGCATTAGAAGCAGAAGGTTCACTACCAAACTACAATTACATTGGTACCCAAGCCACACAAAGACACAGGTAAGAAAGAGAATTACAGACCAATATCCCTCATTAACATTGATGCAAAAATACTCAATAAAACACTAGCAAATCAAATCCAAGGACATATCATAGAAATCATCCACCATGATCAAGTAGGCTTCATCTCAGGGATGCACGGATGGTTCAACATATGAAAATCTATCAGTGTGAACCACCATATAAACAAACTGAAAAATAAAAACCACATGATTATCTCACTAGATGCTGAAAAAGCCTTTGACAAATTCCAACACCCCTTCATGCTAAAGGTCTTGGATAGATGGGGGATAACAGGAAGATACCTAATCATCATAAACACAATATACAGCAAACAGACAGTCAATATCAAGCTAGATGGAAAGAAACTCAATATGATTCCTCTGAAATCAGGACAAGGCTGTTCACTCTCTCCATATCTCTTCAATATTGTAATTGAAGTTCTATCTAGAACAATAAGACAACATAAGAAGATCAACAGGATATAAATTGGAAAGGAAAAAGTCAAACTTTCACTATTTGCATATGATATGATAGTTTATATAACTGACCAAAAAAAAAACTCTACCAGGGAACTCCTACAGCTGATAAACACCTTCAGCAAAGTGGTAGGATACAAGATTAACTGAAAAAAAATCATTAGCACTACTATATACAGATAATAAATGAGCTGAGAAAGAAATCAGAGAAACAACACCCTTTAAAATAGCCACAAACTACATAAAATATCTTGGGGTAACAGTAACCAAACAAGTGAAAGACATGCATAGCAAGAACTTTGAGACTTTAAAGAAAGAAATTAAAGAAGATACTATAAAATGGAAAGATCTCCCATGCTCTTGGATAGGTAGCATCAACATAGTAAAATTGGCAACCTTACCAAAAGCAATCTACAGATTCAATGCAATCCCTATCAATATACCAGCACAATTTTTCACAGACCTTGAAAGAACATAATCAACTTTGTATGGAAAAACAAAATACCCAGGGTAGCAAAAACAACCCTGAATAATAAAGGAATTTCCAAAGGCATCAGCATTCCAGACTTCAAGCTCTATTATGGAGCTATAGTCCTGAAAACAGCTTAGAACTGACACAAAAATAGACAGGTAGACCAATGGAATTGAATTGAAAACCCTGATATTAACCTACACACCTATGAACACCTGATTTTTGACAAAGAATCTAAATTTATATGGTGGAAAAAAGAAAGCATCTTCAACAAATGGTACTGGCATAACTGGATTCTTGCATTTAGAAGATTGCACATAGATCCATATCTATCACTATGCACAAAACTTAGGTCTAAATGGACCAAAGATCTCAATATAAATCCAGCCACACTGAACCTCTTAGAAGAGAAAGTTGGAAATACCCTTGAATGAATTGGTACAGGAGACAGCTTCCTGAACATCCACCAGTAGCAGAGATACTGAGATCAACAATTAATAAATGGGATCTCCTGAAACTGAGAAGCTTCTGTAAGGCAAAGGACACAGTTAGCAACACAAAAAAGGCATCCCACAGAATAAGAAAATATATTCACCAACCCCACATCTGGCAAAAGGCTGATTTCCAAAATATACAAAGAACTCAAGAAACTATTCTCCAAAACACCAAATAATCCAATTAAAAAATGGGGTACAGGACTAAATAGAGAATTCTCAATAGAGGAGTTTAAAATGGCTGATAGACACTTAAAAAAGTGCTCAACATCCTTAGACCTCAGGGAAATGCAAATCAAAACAACTCTGAGATACCATCTTACTCCTGGTAGAATGGCTAAAATCAAAGAGAGGATATGGAGAAAGGGGAACACTCCTCCACTGCTGGTGGGAGTGCCAACTCATACAGCCACTTTGGAAATATGTATGGCAATTTCTCAGGAAAATTGGAGTCAGTCTGCCACAAGTACCAGGAATTCAACTCTTAGGCGTATACCCAAAAGATGCACATTCATACAACAACGACATCTGCTCAACTATGTTCATAGCAGCATTATTTGTAACAGACAGAACCTGGAAGCAACCTAGATGCCCCTCAAGTGAAAATGGATAGAGAAAATGTGGTACATTTACACAATGGAGTACTACTCAGTGAAAAAAAAAAACAACAAAAACAATGGAATCTTGAAGTTTGCAGGCAAATGGATGGCACTAGAAGAAACCATCCTGAGTGAGGTAACCCAGACACAGAAAAAAAACCATGGCATATACTCACTCATATATGTATTTTAGATATGGATCAGGGATTCCCAGCCTACAATCCACACTGCCAGAGAGGCTGGGAAACAGGGAGTACCCTAAGAGAGGCATTCATGAAAATGAATGGAGAAAAGGAAGCAGATGGGATCTTCTAAGCCTATTTGGAAACATGGGGGAGAGGAGAGGAAGCTAGGAGAAAGAGGGAGAGAAGAGGAGGGTATAGAAGAAAATGGGAGAGCAGGATGTTTGAGTTGTGGGAAGAATAGAGGAGAGCAGGATGAGAAATATTATAACAGAAGTAGCCATTATAAATTTGAGGAAAGATCTGACACTAGGGAGATTTCAAGAGATCTACAAGGATGACACCAACTGGCAATCTAAGCAATAGTGGAGAGGCTTCCTTAAACACCATTCCCTGATAATGAGATCGATGACTACCTTATATGCCACCCTAGAGCCTTCATCCAGTAGCTGATGGAAGGAGAGGCAGACACTCACAGCTAAACAGTTAACTGAACTCCTGGAATCCAATCACAAAGAGGGAGGAGTGAAGAGCAAAGGGGTCAAGACCAAGCTGGTGAAACCTGAAGAAATAGCTGACCTGAAGAAGGGGGAACTCATGGACCCCAGACTAATGGCAGGGAGGCCAGCATGGGACTGGATACAGACCCCCTTGAACGTGAGTGTCAGTGAGGAGGCCTCGGTCTTCTGGTAGTAGACTAGTGTTTATCCCTGGTGTGTCAATGGACTTTGGGAGCCCAGCCCATGTGGAGAGATGTTCTCTCAGCCTGGACACTAGGGGAGGGCCTAGGCCCTGCCCGGGGTAGCAGACATTAGTGATGCACCATGGAGGGTCTCACCCTCCCTGGGTAGTGGAAGGTTTATGGGGTGGGGGACTGGTAGGGGACAGATGAGCATGGGAGGGAGAGGGAGCTGGGATTGACCTCGAGGAGAGGGAAGCAGGCTTGCTTCGAATTTAAATAAAAATATACAAATAAAATACTGTCACATTAAGAAAGAATCCATTTATAATACATGTATTATATTAAATGAAATATATTACATTTTATAGTTATTTTTCAAATAAATTAAAACAAATTGGTCAGAAAATAAGACATGTATAAGGTAGTTGTTGCAGAATAAAAGTCACTGTAATAGTTACAGGAGACTATAAAGTAGCAAAATGGGGTCATCCACCCTACCTTTTGCACTTCATCTTCTGATATTTTAAAATATTTGTGGCAAAAATTAAACATTATAGACTCTAGAATTTCTAAGAATTGAAGCCAAATATCTAAATATTATTCAACAATTACAGTTTTGATAAGACAGATGAGAGATTAAAAGATACTGTGTTCCTGGAATGCCAATGCAAATAGTGAACTTGGGAAAAGGCCACATGCTTATGCTTCTGGGACTTTCTTGAAACAAAGTTGAACTCTTATTGACAGTGGCAGCAGGTTAATTAAGAAATCTCTTAGACATGACACATGTTCAATACAGATTGGCATTCCCTGAGACATGGTTATAGCAAATGCTTGTTCATCAATACTCACTCAACTGTTGACCTTATTTAAAATTAGAAAAATGCCACTTGCTTCAAAGACTCTATGCCTGCAAAATCATTGCATGGAAGAATGAGAAGCAGCCATTTGAGAAACTTCAGAAGATAAATTGCATTGCATGTCAAGACTATTGCAATGGTCTGTTCACCCCACTGACTCTGTTTGGTGTCTTGAAAAGCAGCACAGCAACTACTTTTCATGACTGCTATTTCAGAAAAACAGGAAAGTCCTCCAGTTACCCTTAACTTTCAGGATTTGTCTCAAAACTTGTAAGGACTTTGTAGATCATTGGAAGAAAACACTTCTATTTTAAATTACTGGGAGAAGAAAGGACTACTATGAAATATACTATATCATTATATAATTTTCAAATAATGGCTTTATTAAAGAAAATATATCAGAGTGTTAATTAACTTAGTTGGTTTTAATTCAAGGAAGTAGGAGACAGCTAACTTTGGGTAGTGCTTGCTTTGCCAACATGAAAATTGAAAGTGATCTCCTGGAAACCACATTTGAAAAGCCAGATGTGGTGGTAAATCAACCCTGGAGAGGCAGAGACAAGCAGATCCCTGGGCTTAGTGGCCAGACAGCCTACTTAGTGGATTCCAGGGCATTTAGAGACAATGTCTCAAAAATAAATAGATTCCCTGGAAATATGCACTCCACACCAGCCAAAGAGTCAAGTACCTTTACTCTCCCTCCTCTCCTCCAATTTCAATCCTCCAACTCTTTAGCAGACTCCATGCTGTGGCTTCTCCTCACTTTTTGTTCCCTTTCTCAAGGGTCTATGTAGATCCTAGTGGCACACCCTCTTTTCCTCTGTCCTGTGGATCAACTTAGCTCCCCTTTCTATCTCATAACCATTCTTAAGTGTCTGTTCCCATACCTAGAAGCATACCCTACCTGGGACTCCCAGTGTCCACAACTGACAGGGCATCAGAAGCATTCACTGCTAAGAAAATCACAGCTACCACATTCTCCTAAGAACGACAAAAGGCAGCAGAAACCAAGGAATGGAATACTCACCCAACAAAGATAATACCAGATATCAACACCTGGAATTATAATCATTCCAAATCCAGATGTTTAGACACAAGCACTAAAAGCACAATCAATAACAGACAGAAAAATGTCTCCAATAGAGACTAAAAAATCTACTACAGTAGAACCTGATTATTGTAACATAGCTGAAGCCCAAGGCAAGAACTTCAAAATGGCTGTTATGTATGTATTGGAGATCCTTAAATAAAATACATATAAATCCATTAATGAATCCTATAAAACACAAACAAGAGAGAGAGAGAGAGAGAGAGAGAGAGAGAGAGAGAGAGGAGAGAGAGAGAGAGAGAGAGAGAGGTTAGGATGGAATAAAGAAAACAATTCAAGACATAAATGGAAATCAAATCAATAAAGAATGGGGAAACTTGAAGTGAAAAATTTAGGAACTTGAACAGGAACCTCAGAGAAAAATCCCATTAGCAGAATACAAGAACTGGAAGAGAGAATCTCAAGATTTGTAGATAAGATAGAAGAAAAGAAAACTTTGATGAAAGAAAATGTTACATCAAAAACAAACAAACAACAACAACAAAAATTACAGGTACAAGACATCCAGTAAAGCTGAGACTCTATGGGAAGAACAAATCTGTGAAAAACAAAAATGCAGGAAGAAGAAGAAACCTAGGTCAAAGGCACAGAAAATATTTTCAATAAAATCATAGAAGAAAAATTCCCTTACCCAAAGGAGGTCCCTATCAAGTTTCAATAAACTTACAGAACATCAGATAGACTGGACCAGAAATAAAGTCCTCACAGCACATATTAATCAAAATAATAACTGTAAAGGGAGAATGTAAAAAGCTACAAGGGAAAAAGATCAAATAACTTAAAGGGTAGTCCTATTACATTAATATCTGACTTCTCAGTGGAGAATATTAAAGACAAAAAGGCCTGGACAGATGTTTTATAGACTCTAAGAAACACAGAAGTTAGACCAGATTGTTATATACAGTAAAACTTTTAATCACAGTAGATGAAGAAAATTAGTCATTCCATCGTAAAACCCAAAATTTAGCAGCATTTATTGATAAATCCAAGCATACAGCAGGTGCTAGAGGGAAAACTTCAACTTTAAGAAGTTGAAACTAACCACACCCAACAAAGCACAAGAAAAAAATAACATGAGACTGTTACGAAAAATCTTTCCACCAAAAGCCGCTGAGCCCCACCGCCACATGTAAGCTTTATGCCAGCCACCTGCTTGAGTTAGGGCCCAAATGAATACACAGAAACTTGTATTAGGTACAAAGCTGCTTGGCCAATGACTAGGATTCTCATCTGTTAGCTCTGTCTTAACTATCATAAATCTATATATGTTATAAGACTTATCGGATGCCTTATTGGCGTCCCTCCTTGTTATGGATCACATCGTGCTGCTGGAGCAGGAGCCGAGGGGAAAACAGGGCCCTTCCTGTTTCTCCTTCGCTTAAATATGAGTCTCCTTGCTATGTCACTTCCTGCCTGGATCATCACTTCTCTACTACTACATTTCCCAGAATCCTCTTTGACTCCTAGTCCCATCTACTTGCTGTCTCATTGGCCAAACAGTATTTTATTTAACAATCAATAAGATAAACATACATAGTACATTCCCCATCATGAGACCAGCAAATCAAAGAAGGGAGAAGTCCCACAACATAAAAGCAAATTGAAAAGAATCATCAAACACTGTTATTGGTAACTCACAACAAGCTGGTATCAGCTTTTTAATATCTGACAAAATATACTTCAAACAAAAACCAATAAGAAGATTTAGGGAAGGACACTATATACTGACCAAAAGAAATTTCTACCAGGAATTCTAAAAATCTATACACCAAAGAGAATGGTGCTCATATATATTAGTATATATATATTAGTATATATATTAGTGCTGTCTAAATCACATGTTGACCCTCACACAGTAATAGTGTTAACTTCACTACCAAAATTCTCATCAATTCAGGTCATCTAGACAAAAAGTAAACAGAGAAATAACAGAGCTAACAGACATCGTAAACCAGATACACCTCACAGACATCTACAGAACATTTCACCCAAACACAAGAGAATATACTCTTTTCTCAGCACCTCATGGAACTTTCTCCAAAACTGACCACATACTTGGATACAAAGCAAGTTTCAAAAGATAAAGAAAATTGAAATAACACTCTGTATCCTATCTGACAAATACGCATAAAAGTTAGATATCAACAACATAAACAACAGAAAGCTGACAAACCCATGGAAATTGAAACAAACTCACTACTCAACACCAAAATTAAGAAAAATTTAAAGACTTCCTAGAATAAAAAAAAATCAAAAGAAAATGAATACACAAAATATCCAGACTTATGGAACATAATGAAAGTGATTCTGAGTGACAAATGGGTAACACCAAATATAAAAATTAGAAAAGTCTCATATTATTAACTGAATGACACAACTAAGAAAATTCTAGAAAAAAAGAAGAAATAATTCAATTCCCCAAGATTGTAGACAGCAAGTAATATTCAAACTTAGAGCTAAAATCAATAAAGTAGAAAAAAGCCAGGTAAAGTGACACATACCTTTAATCCCAGCACTTGAGAGGCAGAAGCAAGATGATCTCAGTGAGTGTGAGGACAGCCTGGTCTACACAGAAAGTTCCAAAACAGCCAGGACTGTAACATAGAGAAACTCTGTCTTGAAAACCAAAAATCAGTAAGTAAATAAAATAGAAGCAAACAAAAATACAAAGAATCAATATAACAAAGACTTGATTCTTTGAGAAAATAAGTAAAATTGATAAATTCTTATCCAAATGAACTAAAAGGCAGAGAGACAACATCCAAATTAATAAGACTGAAGATGAACAGGGGGACTTAACAACAATTAGCAAGGAAATCCAGAAACTCATAATGATGTCACTTTAAAAACTTCTACTCCACCAAATTGGAAAATATAAAAGAAATGGATAATTTCCTCAATGTATGCCACCTACCCAAATTAAATAACAGTCAGATAAGTGATTTAAACAACTAAGAGAAGTCCAGGGCCACCTGTTTTGTTTTGTTTTTCACAGAATGCTGCCAGGCTTTCAAAGAAAAATTAATGCCAGTACTCATCAACATAAACAGAAGGAAAATTGCTGACT
The DNA here is from genome assembly GCF_003668045.3 of Cricetulus griseus. NCBI lineage: Eukaryota > Metazoa > Chordata > Mammalia > Rodentia > Cricetidae > Cricetulus > Cricetulus griseus. The sequence goes on along the minus strand of NW_023276806.1, from coordinate 185,515,547 downwards.
TTTGGGGTTTTTGTATGTTTTTTTGTTTGTTTTTTGGAGGGGGTTGTCTGTTTTGTTTTTGAGACAGGATTTCTCTGTATTGTTTTGGAGCCTGTCCTGTAACTCACTCTGTAGACCAGGCTGGCCTTGAACTCACAGAGATCTACCTGCCTCTGCCTCCCGAGTGCTGGGATTAAAGGCATGTGCCACCTGAGGCCACATTTGCCCTAATTTATGAACCATATGAAGATGGGGGAAGAAAGGAAGAAAGAGAGAAAGAAAGAAAGAAAGAAAGAAAGAAAGAAAGAAAGAAAGAAAGAAATTATCACAGACCAATTTCCCTTATGACCACAGGTGCAAAAACACTCAATAAAATATTTGCACACTGAATCCAAGAAAACAATGTAAAGGCTGTGATCAAATGGACTTCATCCAAAAGAAGCAGGGAAGGTTCAATGTACAAAAATCAATACAGGGAATCCACCATATAAACAGACTGAAAGACAAAAACCACATTAATTGTCTCCTAAGACTCAGAAAAGACCCTTTCAAAATCCAACACTCCTTTATTATAAAATCCCTGGAAATATTAGTGATATAACAGACATATATCAACATAATGAAGGCAATTTACAGTAAGCCCAAATCCAACATTGTCTTAGGGTTTCTTCTGCTCTGACAAAATGCTGTGACCAGCAATGCTTAGGGAAGAAAGAGTTTATTTGGTTTATACTTTCACAGCACTGTTCATCATCACACTAAATCACAATAGGAACTCAAACAGTACAGGAACCTAGAGGCAGGAGCTGATGCAAATGCCATAGAAGGGGCTGTTTGCTTGCTAGTTCAACATGGCTTTCTCAGTCTGTTTTCTTATAGATCCCAGGAGCACCAGCCCAGGGATGGTCCCACCCACAGTTGGTTAGATCCTCCACCATCAATGTCTTACAGGCTTGCCTACAGTGATCTTATGGAGGCATTTTTTAAAAATTTAGGGTCCCTCCGCTATGATGACTTTAGCCTCTTCCAATTTGACATTAAATTGTTCAGCACAAATACCAATGTAAATGGACAGAACTTCAAAGCGTTTCTATTAAAGCCAAGAACAAGACATGGTTGTCCACTGTCTCCATAACTACATAACATAGAACTTGAAGTCTTTGTGATGATATATTATTTATGATTTAATAAAGCCAGCAGAGATCAAAATGCAAAGCTAGCCACAGACATAAAGACAGGCAGTGGTGATAAAAAATCCTTTAATCACAGTAGCCATAATAGTCACCATAGATTCCAGGTGGTGCACACCTTTAATCCCTTGACTTGGGAGACAAAGGTGATCTCAGCACTTGGGATCACACACCTTTAATCTTAGCAATAGGGAGGTGGAGACAGGAATGATGAGGCTGAGTGGATAGAGGGTGTAAGGTCATGGGAGACAGGAACTCAGAAGAATTGCAGTCACAGTCTGAGGCTTGGTGAAGAGCACTGCAGTTTGCATTGTATTCTGAGGATTCATGGAGACAGGATCACCATTTTCATCTGAGGTAAAGGCAAGAGCTAGAGGCCTGCCTGCTTTGCTTTTCTGATTTTCAGCTCAAACTCCAATATCTGTCTCTGGTTTTATATTATTCATGCTTTAATTCTTAGCTAGAGAAGTAAGAAAATTGAAAGAGATCAAGGGGATAGAAATAGGAAGGGAAAATGTCAAAGTATCTTTATAATGGTATACATGAGTGACTCTAAATATTTCTAAAGGAAACTCCTACAGCTAATAAACACATTCAGCAAATTAGCAGTATAAAAATTAATACACAAAAAATAAGCACCATTCACTTATGTAAATGAATAACACATTAGAAAGAAACTAGGTAAATAACAACTTTCACAATAGCTTCAAAAATGTAGACTATATTAGGATATCTCCAACCAAGCAAGTGAAAGATTTATATGGTAAAAACTTTAAAACTTTGAAGAAAGATACTAAAGAATATATCAGAAGATGGAAAGATCTCCAATGCTCATGGATCTCTAGGATTTAATATAGCCATCCTACCCAAAGCAAACTACAGAGTCAATGTTATTCCCATCAAAATTCCAACATAATTCTTCACAGAACAAAGAAGAACTTTCAGCTGCATATGAAAACAAAAAAATTCAGTAGAGAATGGAGAACACTCCTGAATAACAAAAGAATTGCTGTTATTGTAAATTTCAAGTTGTATTAAAGAGCTACAGTAGTAGAAAAAGCATGGTTTTGACACAAAAGCAGACACATTGATCAATAGAATCATATTGAAGACCAGAAATAAGTCCATGCACTTACAGACATGTGACATTTTTTAAGGAAGCCAAAAGTACACACTGATTAAAAGACCACATCTTCAAAAATGTTGCTGCTCAAACTGAATGCCTAATGCAAATATAACCATACTTAGTGCCTTGAGAAAACTCAACTCCAAGTGGATCAAAGAACTCATCATAAAACCAGACATACTGAATTTGATAGAAATGAAAGTGAGGGATAATCTTGAGCTTATTGGTACAGGAAAAACACTTTCTGAACAGAACACCAATAACACAGGAATTAACAACTAACAAGTGAGACCTCATGAAACTGAGATGCTCCTTTATGACAAAGTCTACCATCACTCAACCAAAACAGTAGGCAACATGATGAGAAAACAATTTTAGCAGTTACAAATCCAGTAGAGGGCTCATATTGAAAATATATTAAGAACTCTAAAAACTGGACATTGATAAAACAAATAGCCCAATTAAAATTGGGATACAAATCTAAACAGAGAATCCTCAAAAGAGGAAACTCAATTGCCTGAGAAACTCTTAAAGAAATATTCAACATCCTTAGTTGTCATGTAAATTCAAATCAAAACTACTTTGAGATTTCATTTTAAATCATTAGAATGGCTAAGATCAATAAAACAAGTGATGTCTAATACTGGTGAAGATGTGGAGTAAGGGGAGCACTCATCCACTGTTGGTGGGATTAAAAACTTGTATAGCTACTATGGAATGCAACATGGCTCTTCCTCAGGAATATAGGAATCAATCTACCTCAAGATCCAGCTATGCTACTCTTGGGCATATATCCTAAAGAGGCTTCATCCTTCTACAGAGACATTTATTCAACCATGTTAATTGCTATTCTGCTCATAACAGGCAGAAATTAAAAACAGTGTAAATGCCTGTCCCTGGAAGAATGGAAAAATAAAATATGCTGTATTCATACAATGGAATATTATCTTGCTATTAAAAATGAATTCATGAAACTCACAGGTAACTAGATAGAATTAGAAATAAAATTATCCTGAGTGAGGTAACAGAGACCTAGAAATGGAAATGTTGCATATATTTTCTTATATGTGGATGCTAGCTATTAAATTATTGATAAGGAAATTACAATCCATATAACCACAGCAGGTAGGTACAGAGTAATGTACAATGGTAGAGGGATGGACCTCACTAGGAAGGGGAAATAGAATAGATAGCTATAGATAAATTGGAGCTAGGAGTTTTAGATGGAAAGGAAGAAGGGAGGATGTCAAGGAAAGCATACATGGAGGTGCTACTAAAACTAATGGCCTTTTAAGGGATCATATGGAAACCTAATACAGTCAAAGCTTCCTAAAATATATACATATATGAAAGTGATCTATTTGAAATCACAAAATAAATGGAGAGACAGAGTCCCAACTGGAATCTCTTTTCACCAAATGAAGCTTCCAGTACTGGGAATGGGTTACATCTAATCAAGTTGTTATCCAAAGGGTTCCATGGGAGCCCCTCCTCCCCAAAAAGCCAGATTATGTTCAAGGCTATTGGTTGCTGTCTTCCAATTGACTGTATGGCCATAAGGCCAAAGACATCTAAACAACTCATTAAACACAGCAATGTTTAGTTGGTGCCTACCTAGACCCTTTAGCTCCACAGACTGGGATATACACTGCATACTACCAAAAGTGAAAGATAAACAGCAACCCAGCTATAAACCCTTCATTCTATACTGGTGACCTGCCTGCAGTCTATGCTGGTGCATTAGTGGCACAAAGCTTATGGGAGTAACCAATCAGTGTCTGATTTGATTTGAGGCCAACTACAGAAATGGAACCCATGCCCAGAACTGCTTTGGTGGCCAAGAACCTGATACTAAATATGCCAGGAATCTAGGGCCAAACACAATACTACTGCTCTAGCAAGGAACATAGTAATAAAATGACCCCTAACCTCACTGTGCTATACTAGTACATACATGCCTTGTGCCACTATCAACAGAGAAGCTTTCTCTGCAGCAAATGGGAACAAATTCAGAACATAGAATGTGAAGAGAACAAGAATGAGAGATATTAGAACACTTGGGCCCAAATAGAATGCCTAGATCAACCATTCCTACCCCTCAGGGCTTAGGGAACTCAGAGGATGAGGGGAAGAAAGAGTGTCAGAGCCAGAGAGAATGGAGAGGACCTAGGAAATGAGGCTTTCTAAACAAAATGTGACTGATGCACTTTTGAACTCACAAACACTGTGGCATTATGCACAGGGCCTTCACTGGTTAGGGTCCTATAGCTGGGAGAAGAAGATGCATGTTAGTGAAAGACCTCAGAAAGAGGTACTTTCGTAGAAGGAGACCCGCACCCAGGAATCAGGGAAACCACGAACTTGGATGCAAAACCGCAAGAGGCTTTAGTAGTGGCTCGGGTACCCAGGGGCTTAGCTTCTCTTAGGCCAAGCCCCGAGCCCCGGAAGGGGGGTCCTTTTATAGGGGAAAAGGCACAGTACAGAAGCGAAAAGCATCAAATCAGCATTTTCTCCAGGTCTAGAAGTCAGGCGAAACGGCCTTTATCTTCTGCCGCATCCAGATGGCTGACCTTGGGACGGAGCGATCCGGTGGAGGCCGGCCTTGTGCGGCGGTGGGGAAGTGGGAGCCGGCAGCTGTGGGGATCAAGGGTCGGGGAGTGCAGGGGAGGATGTATTCGCCGCACGCCCCGCCAGCTGCCGACCAGAGGAGGAGGCAAACTTAAAAGAAAAAGCTAAGGGCCGGGGGGGGGGTCTTTCATCCCCCATTTCTCTTGTAACTGAATGGAATCTTTCATTCAGAGGTCTCTGGATATTCTGGATCTGTCTGCTTTAGCTGGTGGTATTGTTGAGTTAAGACTAAGGTCTGTATGGCAGATAATCGTTCTCTGATGAATTGAGTCATCTTATTCAGAATGCAGGGACCAAGTATAAGGATTAAAAATAGAATAATCAGAGGCCCCATGAGAGTAGATACAAGAGTAGTGAACCAGGGAGACTTAGCAAACCATCCTTCGAACCATCCCTGTTGGGACTCAAATAACTGTTGTGTCTGGTTAAGTCTTTCTCTAAGCTTGGCCATGCTGTCTCTAATTATTCTTGTATGGTCTGCATAAAAGCAGCATTCTTTCTTGAGGGCAGCACATAGCCCCCCTACCTGTAAAAATAATAAATCTAACCCTCGTCTGTTCTGCAGGACTACCTCAGAGAGTGATGTTAAGGATTTCTCGAGTGCACTGACTGACTCTTCTAGGACCTGGATATCTGTGTGCATGGTTTGTTGTAGAAGCTTGAAATGATTAATTCCCTGTAAGGCAACGGTTCCGGTCCCTATGCCGGCTGCTATGCCCCCACTGTTATCCCTCCTAATAATAGGGCCACGGTAAAGGATATTGGCTCCCTCTTATATCGGGTTGATTTTCCTAGTACGCTGTAAACATATTCAGGTTGGTGATAGTTTTTACTTTGAGTCTAATTTTAAAGATGCCCCCCCATCTGGTCCCGACAGGTACCAGCGAAGGCCCCAAGCATATCCCTTCTGTCACTCTGTTGCTTTCTTACCCTCATCCGTAAAGGAAATAAGGAGAGGCATAGAGGTGGTACCGGTGGAGCCCTTTTGCCATCCTCTGGTTACCTGAATCTTGTCCCATGAGGATGAAGGCTTCCAGTGAGCATCCCCTGTCGTTTCGCATCCCCATGCAAGGGAGTTCCTTTTGACTTAGCATTTTAACCAGGGAAAATGGACGGCGAAATTCTTTTCCAAACTGCTTCCTGCTGACTTTGGGACGAAGTTAGGGACCCCAGAAGGTTGAAATGCTAGTCAAAAGCAAAAAGGAATTTAGGCAATGGGGAATCCATCAGGGGCTTCTGGTTAGCAGACACTGTTGCAGAGATAGGGGGTGTCCATATCAGCAGACTGGTTCACATCCATAGCAAGTCCAGGGCTCACAGTCTACTTAGAACAGCCAGTAGTCAGCAACTGATATTCAGATGTCTGTCAGAAGCAGAAACCTGTTTAAGACATATTTAAACTAGGAACAGAGGTTAAAACTTATTTATTGAAGCCCACAGTGCAGAAAAAGCAGATATCTGGATATCTGTTCAAACAGCAAGAACATATTTATAACTTTGAGTCCTAGCAAAAACTACAGATTTGGGTTATAAACATGTACATTTCTCCTCTGTCCAGAGAGCCAGGTATGGATTGGACAGAGGTGCCTTTGGCCTGATGAAAAGCCCTTTAAGTTTGTACTTAGATGACAACCAAAATAAACTTAAAAATTTTGAGCTCATGCCTGAACAGTATATAGTCACTATTTTATCAGTTAACATACTGACTAGTCTATAGTGGATCTAACTGACTGATGCTGTCAAGCTGACAACCGGTAATATTTCAGAGATCTGAGAAGGGTATGTTTTGTCCGAATCTACTAAAAAGTGACAGATGCCAGTCTATATACAGTTAGCCAAACCCAAGTTTTTCCATTACCGCTGGAGGCAGCAGTCTCAAAGAACAGCAATCTTCGCCAGGCCTATATTGTGAGAGGTTTTTTTTTTTTTTCTCTCTGTGGAAGAGGGACATGGAAAAGACTGACCTTGTTTTGTCTAGGCAAAGGGGTACAATCAATTTTCCAGTGTCCAGCAGCTTTGTCCACAGTCTCGGCCAGGTTCTGGCAGATGGCAGGTTTCACATCTGAGCATTTCGCTCATTGGTCCAGGTGCGGGAACTGAGGTGCCTCGTAATCTTTTTTTTTTTTTTTGGAGACTTTGGGTCACTGTCAGGATATGGCAGTCTGTCTGACATTATAAACTTTAAAGACAACAATTTAAATGCCATATTCTGAAGATCTCTAAAGCATTAGAGGTCTGTTTGTCTGTTTTAATTACTTGCCTTAAGCATACATTAAATATACAGGTGGCTAGGTAAGGTCTTATTTCTGTAAATAATTTTTAGTCTGACTGTAACTGGTTTTAACTTAGTAAGATGTTTGAAACAGCACAGCTGAACTTAAAACTGCATAGAGCTACCTTATATTCCTTAAACAGTAGCTTAACTTCTTTCTTAGGCAGGGTTTTTCTGTGACTTTGGAGCCTGTCCTGGAATTCGATCTGCCGGACCAGGCAGGCCTTGAACTCATAAAGATCCATCTGCCTCTTATTCCCGAGTGGTGGGATTAAAGGCATGTGTCACCAATGTTCTAAACTTAAGGCGTGTGCTACCTACATCCTGAGCTTAAAGGTGTGTGTTACCAACATCCTAAACTTATTTCTAAAATATAAACTGTAATATCTTATAATAGATCAGCATCTTTCATAAAACAAAAACTTTACATTGTCAGGCTTGGCTCAAAAATAATTTTAAATTGAAGCTCTTTAAGTACAAATATTAATAAAAACAAATATTAAAAAACTGGTTTTAAAAAGAAATTTAAATTCCCTTAAGGTCTTTCTGTAATATATAGAAGCATTAATATTTTAAATCTTAATTGAAAAACTTGTTTCTAAGCTGGTATCTCTAATTTCCATACGGTCATCTTTAGTCAAGATGGTGGTTTAAGTATTCTTTTTTAATTTTAGCAAAATGGCGACCAGTCAAGTCATGTGACCATTTTGCCATGTGCTGGCTACCGGGAAGCAGAACATTTTAAAGCAAGTATATATAATTTTTAAAAAACAGAATTAGCTTAATATGGTTAAACATGAGAAACCATAGCACAGTTTACATTTTTCTCTGATTTATAATAATCTTTTTTTTTCTGACTTTTAACAACTTTTCTCTGACCTTTTACGACTTGCTTTAACCCTCTATAATTTTCTGTAACAATCTTCTCTGCTATGACTTGCTTTAACCCTCTATAACCTTTTAGTTCATTTCTCTGACTCTCTTAGACACTTTTAGACAAGTTTTCTTTTTTTTTCCCTCTTTATTATTTAAGTTTCTTATATTTTTTTTCTCAGTCAACATAAAAATTTTATTAAAGTCTTTTTACAGTTCTTAATAACTTTAAGGCCGTTTAGATGTCCTGGCGGGGGCTCCTCAGTCAATTCTCCCGGGGGGAGTACCTCAGGTGTCTTCTCTTTTACCTGAAATATAGTTTGGGGGTTAAAGGTACCATCCCGCTGCCAGCCCACGTCAAAGGCTGGCCATTCTGAGGAACAAAGAGTAATCCATTTGCATTTATGCACATCAACTACAAAACAAAGACCAAACAACACAGAACAGGCTTTCGCAGCGAGGTTTCGACAGAGAGTCGAAAGTAAAACTCCAGAAAACAAATGAGCCCATTGAGGCTCCAAACGCTAAGGCATCTACCCTAGCCAGAAAACAAATGAGCCCACTGAGGCTCCAAACACTACCAGGACGTCTCCTGGAGCTGCGGCCGGGAGTTCCTCCTCGGAGCCGCCAAATACAAACGTACGCAGCTGGGTACTACAAACGCGGGCGCGCAGTTCATAAGACGGACTCAGACAGACAGACAGACAAGACGAGACAAGACAGCAGATCCCCGCACAACGCTTACCTCCCAAACGTGGGTCGGTGGTCCCTGGGCGGGTCTCGATCCCGGACGAGCCCCCAAATGAAAGACCTCAGAAAGAGGTACTTTCGTAGAAGGAGACCCGCACCCAGGAATCAGGGAAACCACGAACTTGGATGCAAAACCGCAAGAGGCTTTAGTAGTGGCTCGGGTACCCAGGGACTTAGCTTCTCTTAGGCCAAGCCCCGAGCCCCGGAAGGGGGGTCCTTTTATAGGGGAAAAGGCACAGTACAGAAGCAAAAAGCATCAAATCAGCATTTTCTCCAGGTCTAGTAGTCAGGCGAAACGGCCTTTATCTTCTGCCGCATCCAGATGGCTGACCTTGGGACGGAGCGATCCGGCGGGGGCCGGCCTTGCGCGGCGGCGGGGAAGTGGGAGCCAGCAGCTGTGGGGATCAAGGGTCGGGGAGTGCAGGGGAGGATGTATTCTCCTCGCGCCCCCGCCAGCTGCCGACTAGAGGAGGAGGCAAACTTAAAAGAAAAAGCTAAGGGCCTGGGGGGGGTGTCTTTCATTAGTAAAAATTAAATAAAAGAAAAAAGAAAAAATAGAAGATGCATGCTCTTTTCTGGAACCCCAAACTTCCCAACTGATAACTAATTGCCAATGAATAATTGGTTTTCTCCAAGGAAGTCTCACTGGGGAAGCAAACCACTCTTAACAGCAGGTCCCATACCCAGTGGCAGAAGACCAACAGAAAATGAGCTCCAGGGTGTCTTTGAAGGTTGTGTCTCATAATCTATCAGTATATTTATTTTCAACCTTGCAAGTCCTTTGCATACATGTTATGGCTTTCAGTCTTCTGTTTTTATGGGATTCCTGTGTGTGCAAACCTGTGTTTGTGTGTCTATGTGTGTTTTTTGTGCTTTTTCCTTTGGCTCTTTTTATTTTGTTTGTTTGTTTTATCCTATTTGAGCTTGTTTGGTATGATCTTATTTAATTTTAATTTATTATTATTCCTTAGATAGCTGTTTATTTCCTTAAGAGAGACAAAATAATGTGGATCCAGATGGTAAAGGAATGAGAACAGGCATGGGGTGTGTGGGGGACTAATCAGAATATATTTTATGGAACAAATCTATCTTCAGTCAATAATCATTCAATAGTGGACAAAGCCTGAGGAATAACACCTGAGGTCATCCTTTGGTCTTCATATGCAGGTAAGTAACATGCACACAACCCACAACCCATACATATATGTGTATCTACATGCATATCAACATACACATTGATAGAACTTAAAACTGACATTGTATGGGAAACTTTTGTAAATTATGTTGAAATTTTATCACTGATTCTTCCATGAGATAATAAAATTATCTTTAATAAATAAACCTGGAAATACAGTAAATGTATTTTTGGAAGCTGTATAAACTGTATAATTTGGAAGCAAGAGGTTTAGAGAAGAACTCAAGCAGAGTCTGGCTCCCTTATAACAGACACCCTGCCCACTTTCAACAGGAAATCTCTCCCTGTTCTAATGAAATCAATGTTATTAAGAAGGTAGGAGAGAACAGCTAGGTTTCCCATCAGAAAGTCTAAAGAGAAATGTAAGGCTTGATGATGCTGACAAAACAGTCAGACATTTAACTGATTCTAGGTAACTTATCACTCCTCTGCCATACACATCCATCATTTATCCTCTAGTGTCACCAGCACCAGTGCCAGTGACCAAAGAACCAGACCAGGCAAGAGTCTGCAGATTAAGTAGGAGACAACTGAGGTCATTTGGTAGAAGCAGTGCCATCAGTTTATTGCAGCCAGCAGTTTATATACAATCATAACAAGAGGAAATGGAAAATTACTACCTGCTAGCAGAAAGCTTTCCCACACCCTATCATAAACAAGGAAACCATAACCCATGCCCAAGGCTAACAAAGCAGGAAGGGGATGGGAGCAGGGCACAATGTTTCAAAATGGGAAGTAACAAAAGGTCAGCACAGGCCTGAAGGTCGGGTCTGTACCCAATAGTAAGGGTTCACAACAGGATGTTGGTGCTCATGGGCCAAGACCCAGGAAAACAGGAGGTATACTGTGGTTATGCTGGAAAACAACTCACAGAGGCCCCGTGGGGGCTGGGTCCCAACACTCTAGTTTGCACACAGTATCAGCACTTTGAATGACTCCTAGCCCATGTGTCTGGCACAGGTCCCATGGTTAGCACAAAGCATTTACATAAGGTATAGCCAGTTTCATTGAATTAGGAAACTATTAGACCGGCTGGAAATTAGAGCAACTAACCACTTACTGCTTACACTGGCCTCTCTACTGCTTAGAAATGTCTCGGGTCATCATATTTCTGTGGTCACTACTTGACATGGAACTATTTGACAGTATAAAGTTTCCCCAACATTGTGGCACAAACAAAGTGTAACAGCCCCTTCCTGGGTGAGTCTCCATAGTCCTCTCTACTCAGTGCTCTTGTCACCTTGTTAAGTATTCACCTGTGACTATATCTGTATCTATCTATCTATCTATCTATGTATGTCTATCTATCTATCTATCTATCTATCTATCTATCTATCTATCTATCTAGTGAACAGCATAAATGGAAGTCAGAGGTAGAGCAATATAGGCTTGTAAGGTGCAAGACTTTTAAAGGCACCTCCCTTCTATTCTGCTCCCTAGCAATCATATTTGAGTAACATTCACTTTTGTATACATCATGCGAGCCACTCCAGTTAAATTCTAGTCTGTATCAGTCTGGCAGTTCTTCATTGGTATATTTTCCAAAGTCTCAAGATCACAAGGAAAATATCCAGTGAAACACTGCTAGTTAGATAAACATCTCAATTGTGTGTCACACATTTTATTTTGCTTACTTCTTAACAACTTAAGTACTATATGACATTCCCACCAATACGAAATGCTGTTTGTTAGGCAACAACTAAAAGGCAACCTTAGCAAATCTGTTCTGGTCCTTATCCTAAATCCAGAATAAAAAAGGCGAATAAACTATATCAAAGTATGTAAGTGAAGAGATTTTTAACACATCAAAGTTTATATGACATTCAAAACGGTATTTTAAAAAACAACTCTGGTGTTAGATGTCTGACAAAATGCTACTTCCTTTATTATAATGTGTTATATCATATTGATTAATGGCCCGCAAAGCATTAATCTCAAATATATAAGACAGTCTCATATGATTTCAAATATGGTTTTATAATGTATTCTGACAGGAACAAGATTAATTTATAAGGATATGAGCAAACTAATATATAAAATTAAACTAATATATAAAATTAAACATAAAATTCATCCTTTTGTGAAATTTGTAAGATAATAAAACCTAGACCGATGCTTGAGTCTATGCAACAATGTATTTCCCAGAAAATATTTGATTTTATAAAAGACTGAAAATTATTTTCCAATTGACTTAAAAATGATGGATTTCAGTTTTATCATGAAATCCAACTTTACCTTCAAATTCTATGTGTGAAAACTATAATTTTCACAGAACATATTACAATCTTCTTTCTTCCTTTGTAAGCCTTCCAACTAGAAAAAATAATTTTATAGCAGAAAGTGGGATAAATTGTATTGTCACACCCCACTAGATGTATTGATGGGTAAAATTTCTTTCCTCCTTTCTTTAATCTTTGAAAAGCATTTATAACAAGGAGCAGGAATTTGTGCAGTCACTTCATTAAAAGTAGTTATTTTAACAGTTTGTAGATAGTGAAGGAGAATAAAAGGATAAAGTTTGTATAGTAAAGAAAAGTTTCTGGAAGAGTATAAAAAGCAACTAGTTTAATAAAACTTCATACAAACCCATAAACGTTTCCCATTATACAACTATTAAAGATTCTATTTTCTTGTCATTGGTAATGGCATTCTTTTTGTCTCAGCCATTCAAAAAATCAGTGTTATTCAAGCTTTCCATCTGACCCAATCTCATCCCATCAAAAGAACAGTATTTGTTATTAGATTCATATCTTCAGGGTTTTGTACACACAGTTTTCTTGCCTCCCTCCCACTGCTTTTTCCTTATCTCTGAAAAGGTCTTTCCATGCTGTCTCTCCTCCAGTGTTATACAGGAGGGGCACCGCAGCACTTGGCAGGAAGAGTGATGTTCCACAAACAATTTCATTTCCAGGTATTGCCATGTCTTATTTCATTTACTATTATTCAACAATAACAGACTATATTTACTACACCTTATTACTTTTTCCAACTGGATTCCAGGAGTTCAGCTCAGTGCTTAGCTGTGGGTCTCTGCTTTTGCTTCCATCATCTACTGGATGAAGGCTCTAGGATGGCATTTAAGGTAGTCATCAATCTCATTATAGGGGAAGTGCATTTAAGGTAGCCTCTTGACTATTGCTTAGACTCTTAGTTGGGGTCATCCTTGTGGATTCCTGGACATTTCCCTAGAGCCAGGTAAGTCTTCCATTCTGCAACAAGTTCTCACTGAGGAATCCATTATCAGCAGCAACAAAATGCTCTGTGATAATTAATGATGGAATTGTTCCACAGCTGCATGTCTAATGTGACCACAGGCTCCCTCCATGTATGCTGTCCCCTCAGAAGACATCTCATCATTATTGACAAATGTTGATTAAATTATGTAGCAACATGGGTCTACCACACTGGGCAGTTCAGCTCTGACATAGTGAGTTGTTCTCAAACTTCTTGATGTTAAATCACCTGTAAATTGGTGAAAATATGGATCTCATTGCTGTGTTTTTCAGTTTACAACAATAAGTTGGAGTTAGGATAAAAAAATTAGAATTTGCTTTTTTCATGTTCTCAAATAATGCTGACACTGTTGATTAGCTGATGGAAAAAGTTTGGAGTTGCTGCTCCAGAGAAGTCAAAAATCCTGTTTTACCTTGAACAAATGTAAGATGTGCATAGGATCACTACTGTGTCTGTCTGCTGCTCCATTACTCTTCATTTTATACTTACTATTAAGTTTCTTATATTTCTCAGAAAAATCCTAAATTGTTTATGAACTCTACATTCTATTCATGACACTTAAATATCTTTCTTAGTCATGTGAACATAACATATTCCAGGTATTAGACTGAGTCAAATTGAGTTACTTAGTGAAGTACTAAATGTTCAAATTGATTTTGCTCTTTTGTATATATGGATAATAATTAGTTGTAAAAGGTTATACCATTAACAAATAAGTTCTGACCACATCTACTCGAGGTTCTTGCAGCTTTTCATCAATACATCGATGGAATAATACATGTTTCTCCGATAAAATTAAAAACATAACAGAGATGTTCAATAAGTAGTCAATATTGCAAACTATCATTTGGCATTTACAAAAGCAACAAATCTACCTCTCTGAATGAAATTTTTAAATATGAAAAATACATTTTGACAACCCTTAAATTTTATACATAACACTTCTTTTGTTAAAATAAAGTATACAACTTGTATCCTCTATCACAATAAGCATCAATACCAAAAGAGCAAGCAAGGCATCAGTAAAACACAACTCCAGGAGAAGAGAAGTTTCTAAGATCTTGTATAGCACCATGTTTCCTGAGACCAGGCAATTACTTCATTGCTGAGATCCTGTTCCTTTAAATTTTCTGTGAAAGAAGCTGTCTATTGAGAAATCAGTTGCACTTCTTTTTAGATCATAACAAGGCACCATCAAATTATTTCTTTTCAAATTATCATAGGAGATTACTCAGCACATTTTATAAATAAATTCAATCTATGTTACTAGAGACTCAGATAATGGGTGATTGCTTCATTAGCCAAATCACAGGCTTTCTACCTTTCACATTAATATGTGCCTACATTAACATCAAAGATTGTGGTTAATGCACATGCACTCAACATTACAGCACAAGGAAGGGCCTTGATGACATCACCTAGTCTTATCCCTCTGTTACCAGTTGCTAGGTAACCAAAGATAAGCAGTCTGAAGCAGAGCAGCAAATGAAAGAAGCTGCAGCCAATCTCTAAAATATGTTCCCGTGCCTCACTCAACATCATTAAATCTGGAGAAAGTCCAAAATCAAAATTCAAAAGAAATAGGACAAAGGTTCCTGACCACATGATTTATAACCCATGTTCCTATAACAATAAAATTTGCCTGACAAGAACTTCCTTATCCATTTTTCATGTGGTCAATTCCACTTTGAATTTTTGGAAACTATTCGTAATACATTTTTAAAAGATTTACTAATATTCATCCAAAAAATATCTAAATGCTTGAAGTATATTCTCAACATAGCTTGGAGAAACATCATCTTGGCTGATACAGTTCTCATTTTATGCTGTAGTGTTCCTTTATTTAGTTGGTTATAATATGTTGTTTCTCCAAATATTTCTCATATTATTAACTGAACAGCTCAACTAAATAATATAGAATAAAAAATAAGAAATAACTTCCTGGTGATTTGTTGCTCCTGTGGAAGGAAGCATGGATAATCATCAGATAGGTGGCCCCTGAGAGGCTATCAATGCTCAGTGTATGGCTCCACATCCATGCATACACATAGTCAATACTCTCTCAACTCAGTATGTTTTAAAAATGAAAAGATGCCAGCAGTGGTGTTGCTCACCTTTAATCACAGCACTCGGGAGGCAGGTAGATTTCAGTGAGTTTGAGGCCAGCCTCTGCTACAGAGTGAGTTCCAGGACCATTACACAGAGAAACCTTGTCTTGAAAACACAAAGAACAGAAACAACAAACAAACAAAATGAAAAGGGTACATGAAGTTGGGAGTGAAAAGTGTTGGTAGGGATAGGGGATGGATTTAAAGAGAGAGAATGGGCTTGGATTTATTTTTTTTAGTTATATGTATGCGTGAATTTCTCAAAAAAAATGTAAGTACTTTCTGTGTCTGACCTAGCATAGTCATTTTATGGACCCATTGAGGAAGACAGGTACTGATAAATGAATTCCATAGATGAATATAGAGAAATGATATAGAAAGAGATAGATGATATTGATTGTTAGACATACAGGTATATAGACATTAGACAGATAACAGACTGTTGGAATGATTGGTACACATAGGTATATAGATGATATAAGCACAGGCAATAAATTTTAATTCAAGTTCACACATCTCAAATCTAAATGGTTTTATCTTACAGTTAAAGTTCCTAAACACAATTTGCACTTCCTCATAAATATTGGATGATTTGATAGGACAACACTGGATAGATAAAGTTAATGTAAATCAACTTTCAGTAGCCAGAATTAATCTGATGATTCCATTCAATACACATATTTAAAAGTAGCTATTTGGGGGCTAGAGAGCTGGCTCAACTGTTAAAGCCTAGGCTCACAACCAAAAAAAATAGATTTATTTAAGCAGAAGAGTAAAGGAATGTTAAAGCTATCAGAATTTTTTTCATAACTTAATCAAGTTGTCAAATTTTAATTTTGAGTTATCTAGTATTTCAGATACATCTCATACATCTCTTGTAAACCAGGTCAATCATTTGGCAAAAGGGATTAGAGATATGCTATTCAATGTGCATATAACTATGAGGTTCTTAAGTGATAGCAACATGGTAGCTTTGGACTAGATGCCATTAAGTAAAGCTATGTTAATGATTTTTGTTCTATTGAGGTTGTTATTAGAGGAGTGGCTTATTGCTTCATTTAAGTAACATGCTCTTGCACATCTGTTTGGTTTATTTGACAGCCAAATGGCCAATTCAATACAAATAAATGCATAGAAACAGGGTTAAATGAAACATGGAACCTGGATAATGTAAGTTCTGTAGTTTAGAAATTAGTAGAAATTGCTAAGCAATTTATTTTGTTTTTCTTTTCTTCACAAGTATTTTCCAGTTGTCTGTACTGTTGAGTAAAAATCCAAAACCAAGGTAATTTTAGTTTTAGCTTTCTTTCTGTTTATACACTTGTATTTAGAGTGTCGTCAGAATAAGTCCCCATGTAAAATTGCTAATAACAAGACAAAACTTGATTCTCATTGTCAAGTTGGTCCATTAAGGCAGAGTCTCTACTCTTATGATCAATAAAAAACACTGGATTTTATATTAGGCAGCTTGGTGGGAGTTAACTCAGTAGTTCAGAGAAATAGATGAGTAACATTGTTCATGAAAAGAGTAGTAAATCAAAAACAGTTGGGAAAAAACTATCAGTATTCAAAATTCATTTGCATATTCTCGATGCAAAACACAGCTCCTGCTCCAGAAAGAATAATAGTTTACTATAAACTAATTATGAGCAATTATGGCCTGGAAAGATGTAGTCAAGTTACACACAATGCTACATTTCTGGGAATAAATTGATAGTAAAATGACAATAAAAAATCATAAATCAATGCATTTATCAAATACATTAGTAAGAACATTTAGTAGTTAGGTTATTCCACAATAAGAAAATCTCATCCATAAATTTTAGATATTTTCTCCAAACATTCTTAGTTTTAGAGTTAGATAAGGCTGTGTTCTCTTGTGGAATATAGACCAAACGTTTATCTAACTGTCATAATGCTGTTAGGTCCAATGTGAGTGCTTATTGGGCGACTAAAGTAAGTCAAGAGTGATTGGCTCTCAGACTGTAACATTCCATCTCTTCATAAGCACCGAGTTATAATTAGGCAACCAGTTTGGAAGGTGCTCACTAAGAATGTAGGGTCTTCAGACAACTCCACTTCAAAACAACTTAGCAGATTTGCCAAATCAATATCCATTCTCTAGGATTTTTTTCTATGTTCTTATGATTAAAGTTCATACATTTTTTTAAGATCAAGATTTGTTACTTTAAGGTTCTTTAATAATCATTAGACTGGATTTATGGGTTAATCTTCCATTTAGGTATTCATGCATATCTCATACATGTATATACTTGTAAAATAGACCATAAATTTGAATGAGAGCAAGGAGGGGTATGAGGGGATGAAGAGAGGAAAAAATCGAAAATTATGTGATCCAAAAAATAAAAATAAAATAAAATAAAAGTAAACAAAAAACCAGATCATAAGATTCTTAGCTACCCTGCATTGGAGCTGGGCCGCCTGAAATCAATCCAGTCTTGCCTTCTCCTCTTATTTAATCACATTAATATTTTAAACACATAGATACAGCATTCTCAGTCTAAACACAATGTTGCATATATATGTTTTAAGGCTGACAATTTTTAAATGAGCTTTTGTTGAAAAGTAATTGACCCACTCCTTTCATCTAAAAAATGTATCTAAAAATTGAATCTATTTTTTAGAGAGTCTGTATTTTGCCCTCGAATTATAAAGTATTGCTCTACTCTTTTCATTGTGTAGTTTATCATATTAATTTGGTAAGTAAATAATCAGAATTTAGTGACTGAAGAATGGATGGTGTGGCAAGGCTGGTATAGATTTGTGTAATAAAACAGTACAGTACTTGAGATCCATCTTTCAATGAAATATCATCCATTACCAATTTGAACTTTTACAACTCAATAGTCATTCACCATATATGATAATTTATGTAAAATGTCTGAATTCTGAGTTTTTACATATCTTAATATCACACCAGAAATCTTAATTTTTAACAGTGTGTAGTATATTAAAACTTTCTCTAAAAACATTTACTTTTCAAAATTTGGAGGATCTTGATTTGTTGTTTTGCTTCTTCATGAAGTTCATTTTTCTGATAAAAAAATACACTGAATATGGTTTTCAAGGGCCAGGATAGCATCGTTGGGACAGAGGGAAGAAGCTCCAGTTTTCAAACAATACGGTGACACACTTATCAGTAGGAAGTGCTTATTGCTACAGGGGACAGTTACCAAGCAAATAAATTCTATGACATAAATTAAATAAAATTCAAGTTACAGAAGGTATTTCTATATTTTCTTTTAATTCATTTTCTATATTGTAAGAAATACTTAAAGGAAATGACCTCATAAAACCACATCAGTAAACTATTATGATCTTAAACATATGCATGCGGAACACCTGATTCCTCATTTATGACTGACGTTTTTCCACAGTGATTGGTTATATGACTTGATTTAACAATAGGATAAAAACCAAATCAAGAGCAAGCAAAGATTTTTTTTAGATGCATGTTTCTTGGTGCTTATGTTCTTGATGTCCTTAGAATAATGCTGTGTGTGGCAGACATTGCTTAGCCTCCAGGAGTGAGTCACTGAGTAGAATCCATCTCAGACTAATCAACTCCAGGTGGTTAGAGCTGCCGCCTGTGGGAGCCCAAGCAAGGCCAGAACTGTTCAGCTACTCCTCCCATATTATTAACTAATAATTGAATAGGCTTGTATTTTATCATAGAATAACTGGCAGTTTTGAATCATAATGAGACTGCTATAGACCAACTAATCATGCTTATGCTCTTGTAAGCACAAAGATTAACAGTGGCAAGTTGCCTGCAAGTTCATAAACAAAGCAATGAAGCAGTAAGGCATATGAGGTGCATTTGCTAATAATATGGTGATTTTTCCAGAAGATCTTCAGTAACATAGACCTTAAAAATTAGATAAATTCTAAAAAGTCAAAGTGTCTCAGGATATGTTATTAGGTTCTCTAGTATATAACACTTACTTGAAAATCTAGATATCATAGATTTTGTCATCTATAATCCCTTATGTGAGAATCTAATATGCACAGTACAGCACTGATTATTTAATTCACTGTATTTTTATTCTCAAATTTTGAAAACATGTTATATCTTAATGCCTAATGTTCTTGAATATTTTACACTATACATACAATTTATGATAATAATAACTGAACTAATAAGCAATAAAAATAAAATTTCCTTAGCTCAGATAATCACTGAATATGTATGAAATCCATGAAAGCATAAAATGAATTATGGGGTATGAAATGGCATAAAAATCAGTTTATCTAATAAGTTTTTAAAGCTTTCATAAGTCCCCTCTTCCTTAAAGAAGCCTATTTAATATTCAAGTTCCTTCATTTAATGCTTTGCTGAATGTGCTTTAGGTTTCTTGATTTGTAAAATATATTTATCTACAATTGAGTTCAAATTTAAACACTATAACTTCAGTTTATGAGTGTACAGCTATACACCCGAACATTCTTCCATATAAAACCCCAAAGTCAGCACTCCCAGCTTCACCTGGTTAAGCTATTGCTCTTCTACCACAGAGAAAAAAAGACAAAACAAAATAAATATGAAGCTATTGCAACATATATTCTAATGTTGTAAAGAATATTTCTTGTATAAGGCAAAATAATCCAAAATCTATGAGGCTCCGATAATTTTGTGAAAATACTACTGCTATACACAGAAGACCTATTCCACTAGATCTTCAAGCAATTAAAAATATTCCTGTAGAACACTTAATCATGTTTTCAACTTCTCTAAATCTATGCACCCTGAGATAACACATACAAGAAACAAATCATGCATATTAACTGGTGCAGATTTATAAATGGTTCAAAACCAAAAATGTGTATCTTATTGCTGAGAATTAATGAGCCAAATCCAGATGAATACAGCAAACCCAGGTATTTTAGATGGGCAGCACTCTCATTTGCTGCATGCTTGACAGATACTATGTACTGTGTTTATGCTTCACACAGACAACTTCATTTTATCTTTAAACTTGTCAATTTAATATTTTTATTTTATTGATAAAATCATGGCACTGATCAGTTACATGACATTTCTAAGGTCACAACATATAAGTGGCTGAAACAGAAGAAACATAGTACTGAAGTTGAAAGCCTACCATATAAGTTTGAAATGGGCAACAAGATAGAGTGGGTGTTAAATTTCTCCCTCAGAATGGGTTAGCTTTACTGACATTCCCATTCTCACAAACATGACCTTTACCAAGAGTCCATTCTTTAAAATGACCATGTCTTAGTATATCTTTAGCACTGTTTTGTGAGTTATTCATACAGTGGTGAACTCTGTATGTAACATATCTCTCTAAAGGGCTTGAATCATGTTACACGATGTATATGCTAGGTAAAAACTGTCAAAAAATAATTACTAATGATACCTCCTTATATGAAAGATTATTTTTGTCAGAAGAAAAATAGAAATACATGATACAATCTCTGTATCATAAAACATTGAATATATAAGGCATATATGAAATGTCCCCTAGCCTAGCATGTGAACCACATATTTATACCTAAGCAGTAGCTACAGAACTCAATCACCAAGCTTAACCATACGAGAGGCAAAGATAATCCAGTACTGAAAATAAATGGCAAAATGCAATTGGTGGTTCAACAGAAAGACTCAACAGCAGCAGCTCCATAAACATTCTCTCTTAGTGTCACAACGAGGATAAAAATATGAAGCATTGCCAAACAAGATACATCTGTCATCAAGAGAATGGTGTCACTTCCTTGGTGAAAGGCAGACATTGTACACATCATCGGTTCTCAGTAAATCAAGAGAATGATCTGTCTTGCTGTGACAAGGACTTTTTATAGACAATGATGAAAATGTGTTATAATGGAGAAAATAAGGTGTAAAAATTCCTATGAGAGCCCAGATAAGAAGTGTGTATTTCAGGATATAAAATATTAATTTAGCTTATCACTGTTATCCAACTGTCAAATTCACTATTAGCTCTTGAACATACTCAAATTTGGCTTGTTCTCTTAGAATGTTCATGCAAAAGTAAAATTATATAATGCTGAGAAAACTATCTGAATAGCTCAAGGCTAAAGGCATATTGCTGAACAAAAAAAAGGGGGGGGGGAGGACAGATTCCTAAAGACTGTTTCAGCACAATTAACTCTTCAAAATGGTGGCCAGAGCTCAACACCTAAGGGAACCCAAATATGCCATAAAATGAAATTGGCCCTTTTAATTAGCAAGGTCTCCAACTTAGATGGTGTTCAGATCCCACTGAGAGTGTAAGCTTAGTGTAAGCTGGGACAATAACACAAAACATCCTATTTATTCTATTTTGGAATAAAAGGACCTTGCATTTAGGAGAGGACTTTAGAAAGCAGATATTTATCAAATGTTTTTGATGAGTTAAATAGATTCATACTTATGGACTTTTAAAGATAGTGTTCTCATTTTTATTACTCCAATAAGTCAATTCACTTCTGTTATTGATCAAAAGTCTTTCTTATATTACCATTTGCCTGCTACTAAGGGTTCTAAGTATGCACAATGATGACAGTTCCTCTTTCCTGTGATAATTATTCATTTTGCAAATAATCATACCACCTACTGCCACCTCCAAGTCTCTTCATGGTCTTCACATATCTTCTCTGGGAGTTACACTTAGGCTTCACACTGAGCATTAATAATGATCATAAGTGTGGTATTCTGAGTGAAAGAGAAACTGATTATATCATAGGTCAGTCATATTTAAGATGTATGTACAACTTTTGAGTTATTATAGCCCATAATCTTCCAACTAGATTCTAAGATGTTTTATTTTCTGATGATTATGCCACCCATTTCATCTATTATCTAAAACTATACTGGTTTTTTTAAAAAGCACAAAATAAAACAGAAAATTTGGATTATTGTTATAACACTTATTATTAAATCATATCTTTGCATTACTCAAAGTAATTATTTCTAAAAATTCCAATTCAATAAGCTTGGCATACAAAATACACATAGTCAAGAGAACACATACTACATAGAGAAGAAAAATGTAAAAATGTTAAACAATGTCATCTCTATTGCAGTGATGACTTTCTCTGCTGGACAGTAACTACCTAGAAAAATAACTAAAACAAAGATGACACTGAAAAAACACTCCTAATACACAAGTGTGCATGTAGATAAGAATTAATTTGAATTGAGATTTGTGGTAATTGAAGGAATACATTGAAAGTTTTCATTGATTTCATATTTACATAAAAAGTGTGTCTGAATTTGCATTTATTATTATTGTGTATATGTGTTTTGATGTGGGTATACATGTAGACATCAGAGAAATAATGTTAGGAGCTGGCTCTGTTCTTTCGCTGTGACATACAGGGAGTAAACTCAGGCCATCTGGCTTGCAAATCAAAGACTTTTACCCATTTATGCATACTGATGACCTTGAAATAATGTATTTTTATGCAGTGATATAGGTAGTCAGACTTTGATTTGGATCACCAGCTCCCAAATAATGACACAGGTCTTCTTTTTAATTGTGAGAAGACCTTAGCTTAGGCTTGTTCCCACTAACTCTTAAAACCCAAATTAACTGGTTTATATTAATATACATTCTGCCATGTGTCTTGCTAACTTTCTTCAATACAATGTATGTGTCCAACTTCCCCCATGCCTTGCTGGTGAATCTCTGCCTTTCAAATTCTTTCCCCAAGTTCCTCTGTCTCCCAGAAGTCCTGACTAGCTATTGGTGATTTAGCTTTTTATTAAACCAATAAGAAGTTGCCTTAGGCAGGTGAGGTAAAGGAAAAATATATCTTAATACAATGTGATTAAATATGACACAACAGATGTAACCTCAGATCGTGTGTGTGTGTGTGTGTGTGTGTGTGTGTGTGTGTGTGTGTGCGCGCGCGCGCGCGTGCATGCAAGTGCTCATGAGCCATGTACCATATGTCATGTTGAAAGGTCAAGAGACAGCCACAGCTGTCAGTGTTTCAGCCATTACTTTCCATAATGTTTGAGACAGAGTATCTTTGTTATTTTTCCACTGTGTGAGGCAAGTCTACTGGCCCATGAGCTTCCAGGGTGTTCTTTCTACAACACCCAACTCCTTATAGGAACATTGTTGTTATAGGGACTTACATTCTATGTCTGGTTAAACATGGGTTTGAGAATTCAAACGCATGTCTTCAAACTTGCATAGCAAATGCTTTTACCCACTGAGGCACACCCTCCCCTATTATCCCATTAAGAAGAAAGGGGTTTAGTAATGAATACATGAATAAACAAATTGTAATGTGAATATGAACACTATTCAGCCACTAAAATGAGCATGCAAGACAGTAAGTTCAGTAAAATTCTTGCCTTGCAAGGCATCAGGACCTGGGTCTGATCCCCACAAGTCACATAAAAAAATTTACCACTGGTGGTGAATGATTAGAATCCCAGTGCTGGGGAAGAAGAGATAACTGATTCTTGGGAGTTCACTAGCCATCCAACTTACTCTGACTGATGAGTTCCAGTAAGACTCCCTGTCTCAAAAAATAATCAAAACAAATTAAAAAGACAGGTGGAAACTGAGGGGTGAAATCCAACATTGATCTCTGACATATATATATATATATATATATATATATATATATATATATATATGAATGCAGTGCAAACACACACACACACATGAATGCATATGCGTGCACACACACTAAATTCTATTCTTTAGATTAACCTAAAAAACTTGCATGAGCATATGGAAATGTGGCTTAGTTAATAAAGTACTTGCCACACAAGCATGAGGACCTGAGTTCAGGTCCCCAGCATCCATATAAAAGCTGCTACAATGTCATATCTCTCATGCCAGCACCAAGGAATTATAGACAGACAGATTGTTAGAACTTGCTGGTTAGTTGGTCTACTCTAATCAGCAAGTTCCTAGTTCAGTGAGTGATCACATCACAAAACATGCAGTAAAGGGGCTAGAGTGATGGTTCAGCAGTTAAGAACACTGATCTTCCAAAGGACCTGGGTTTAATTCCAGCACTACATCCTGGCTCAACA
Source organism: Cricetulus griseus (assembly GCF_003668045.3). Lineage (NCBI taxonomy): Eukaryota > Metazoa > Chordata > Mammalia > Rodentia > Cricetidae > Cricetulus > Cricetulus griseus. The sequence continues at coordinate 185,491,152 of NW_023276806.1, read as the reverse complement.
ACATCTGTAACAATCTGTAACTACTGTTCCACAGGATCTAATGAACTTTCTGGCTTCTGTGGACACCAGACACACAAGTGGTGTCCATATAGACATGCAGGCAAAACAATAATACTTTCAAAATAAAATGAAATTAAGAACATTTAATTTTTTAAATAAAGAATGAAACATATGTGTGTGCACCCACATACATAAACTAACATGAAACACACACACACACACACACAGAGAGAGAGAGAGAGAGAGAGAGAGAGAGACAGACAGACAGACAGACAGACAGACAGACAGACAGACAGACACAGAGATGGACATACCAGTTATGCTAAGAGAATGAAGCTAAACACACAGGCTCAAATATTGTAGAATTCCATTTATATTATGCATGTAGAAATAATAACATTTTACTAGTGGAATGCAGTTTTATGACAGCAAGTAACTTGGAAAAGAAGAGAACAGAGTGAATGCTTGGTGCATACGGGATTTTATTTTGGAGTGAAAGAAATGTTTTGGAACTAGACAGAAATGCTACTTGTACAGCATTATGAATGAACTAAGTGCCACAGAATTGTTCTTCTTAAGATGATTAATTCATTTCAATAAATAAAACAAAGCTGTCTTGTTTGAAAATATACAAATGTATGCATAGGACAACATTCAGAGAAATTCATGTAAATTTTTAATAATAGTTATCACTGGTTATGAGTTATGGAATTTGCTGTTTCTCGACAATTATTTTTATGATATTTATGAAAAGTTTATGTTACTATGGTGGTTTGAATAGACATAGCTCCCATAGATCCATAGATAATGGTACTATTAGAAGATATTGCCTTGTTGGAGTAGGTATGGCCTTATTGGAAGTCATGTGTCACTAGGGGGTATGCTTTGGTGTCTCTGAAGCTCAGGCCTAATAGCTCACTTGTTCTTCCTCCTGCCTGCCAATCCAGTTACATGATTGTCTGCATACCACCATGCATCCCAGCATGATGGTAATGAACTAAACCTCTGACTGTAAACCAGCTTGAATTAAATGTTTTCTTTTATAAGAGTTGTCATGGTTATGGTATCTCTTCACAGCAATAAAACCTTAAGACAGTAGTTGGTTCCAAGGACTGGAGTATTGCTGTGATAAGCCTGGAGAAATGTGGACTTTGAGACTTTGCATTATCAGTTGAACACTGTAAATTGAGTTTAATGGGATATCCTAGTAGGAACCCAAAAGACAGTGGTGCTCAGGGCAATATAAACTGTAGGACCCTGGCTCAAGGGGTTTCAGAGAAGGAGAATTTTAGTGTGTGGCCTAGAGATTGTTATAGTGATATTTGGTGAAGAATGTGGTGGCTGTCTGCCCTTGTCCAAAAAAATTTGCATGAAGCTAAATTGAGTTTTGGGTTAATAGCATTTGCAGAAGGGATTTCAAAACAGCCTAGTGTGTGAACTTTGTACTGTCATTATTAGTTAGTGGTCATGCCTATGCAGATCTATAATGGTAAGGAGAGAACTAAGGAAGGAAATTTGTGGCATGTACAATTTGAGGAGAAATTGGGTACCAGGAAATAGAATGGAACTAAATACTATGTTCAAGGAAATAAATAGATTTTAAAAACTCTTGATGTTAAATGGAATAATGGGAACAGTGGCCACAGGGAAAAATCCCACCCAGCTAAGATGCCAGCTTGTGAAAATGAATTAAAGAAAAGCTTAGTATTTAAAATAAAATTTGAACAGTGCTGAATATATATATATATATATATATATATATATATATATATATATATATATTGTTTATAGGGGAACTGATCTGGACTAAAGAAAAGATTTTATGGATCTTATCTAGTTATATAAGAAGTTTTAAAAGCAGAAAGTTTCCCATAGTGAGAAACAGGAATATAGCCAAAGTATACTCTTCCCAGTAGTCTTTTAGTGATCTGCCAAGGAAAACATTATCTCCCCATCATGTTTCTGTCTTCTGAGACAAAAGCAGAGTATGAATAAAGAACATGAGAACTATTTATTGTGTAGCAAGTTCTGTTGAATGTAAACATTCCCCAAGGAAGGAGAGAATATCTAGAGACTCAGAAGTAGACAAAACTCACAAGTCTCAGGAAATAAGAAGATGCACAGGAATCCTTCCCCAGGTTATAAAAGTCATAAACCACAACTCAGGGAGGAAACTTTCTAACCAGTCCATCTGCCTGAAAACCATTCTGGTTGTCCTGCAGTCCTGGAGTTTGCTTTGTAGATCAGGCTAGCCTAGAATTCATAGAGATCCACCTGCTTTTGCATCCCAGGTGTTGGGATTAAACACATGTACCGCCACCATCAAGCCTATGCAAACAACTTAAATGTAGAACATGACTAAAGCAGTCTCTGCAATTTGCCCCTTAGGGTATACTAGCACAACCCACAGTTTCAGAGAGTAAGACTAGCCTTCCAAGGAAAGATATGGAGCCCTTTACTGTGGAGCAGAGAAAGAACATGTCTCATCATAATATAGATGGCAAAACCTAAAGCAAGATGCTATGCCCTCTTGTCTGTCTTCTCTTTGCATCTGTACCCTTCTATCTTGATGCTATGTAAGATGCACATAACAGGAATATTCAAGAATTTTAACTACCAGAAAATTTGCCTCTATTTCAAGCTAATATTCTGATTTTTAAAAATATTTATTGCCATGTGAGTTCAACTAATACCAAGGGTTTTTTTGCATTTTTTATTAAATTATTAATATTTTCACATATACTTTCCCTCTCCCTCTCCCTCCCCCCACCCCCATTCCTTCTCCCCCACCTCCAACCTACCCCCCACCCCATCCACCCACCACTCCCCAGGCAGGGTAGGGCCCCCAACCAGGGCTCCACCAAGTCCACCAAATCTTCCTGTGCTGGGCCTAGGCCCCTCCCCATGTGTTCAGAGACAGAGCGAATCCCTTCAAGTGGGATGGGCTCTCGAAGTCCCTCCCACCCACCAGGGCAAAACGCCAGTCCACCTCCAGAGGCTCCCAGGAGTGCAGGGGCCTCTCCATTGGCATCCATGATCAGGGGGCTGGATTAGTCCTGTACTGTCCTCCCAAAGAGCATCTGGGGTCGATATGCTTTCCCTTTTTCAGGCCAACTGTTTCTGTGGGTTTCTCCAACCAGGTACAGACCCCTTCGTTCTTCATTCCTCCCTCTCTTCAACTGAGTTCCAGATTTCAGCTCAGTGTATTTCTGTGGATGTCTGTCTCTGCTCTCATCAGCCACTGGATGAGGACTCTAGAATAGCATAGAGAGTATTCATCAATCTCATTCTAGGGGAAGGGTTTCTAGGCCATCCTCTCCTCCACTGCCCAGACTGTCAGATCGTGTCATCCTTATAGGTCTCTGGAGATCTTCCTAGTTCCAGATCTCTTCTCAGACCTATAGTGGCTCCCTCTGATATGGTATCTCTCATCCTGCTCTCTCTCCTCTATTCTTCCCCCAACTCAATATATCTGCTCCTCCATTTCTTCTCCTCTACTCTTCATCTTGTGCTCTTATTGTGGCAGCACCCACTCCCCTACCCTCATGCTCTCAATTAGCTCGGGAGTTCATGCCACTTCCCATTCCTGGGGTCCATTTATCCCTTAGAGTCATTCATGATTTCTAGTTTCCTTGGGGTAGAGGATTATAGGCTGGTAAACCTTTGCTCTATGTCTAAAAATCATATATGAGTGAGTACATACCATGTTTGTCTTTTTGTGATTGGGTTACCTCACTCAGGATGGTTTCTTCTAGTTCCATCCATTTGCCTGTGAATTTCAAGATTCCATTGCTTTTTTCTGCTGAGTAGTACTCCATTGTATAAATGTACCACATTTTCTCTTTCCATTCTTCAGTTGAGGGGCATCTAGGTTGCTTCCAGGTTCTGGCTATTACAAACAATGCTGCTATGAACATGGTTGAACATATGTCCTTGTTGTATGGACAAGCAGTATTTGGGTATATACCCAAGAGAGGAATGGCTGGATCTTGAGGTAGATTGATTCCCATTTTTCTGAGCAACCGCCATACTGATTTCCAAAGTGGTCTTACAAGTTCACACTCCCACCAGCAATGGAGGAGTGTTCCTTCTTCTCCACAACCTCTCCAGCATAGGTTGTCATTGGTATTTTTGATTTTAGCCATTCTGACAGGTGTGAGGTGGTATCTCAGAGTTGTTTTGAGTTGCATTTCTCTGATGGCCAAGGATTTTGAGCACTTTCTTAAGTGTCTTTCAGCCATTTCAGATTCCTCTGTTGAAAAATCTCTGTTTAGTTCTGCACCCCACTTTTTAATTTCATTGTATGGTGTTTTGGTGGCTAGCTTCTTGAGCTCCTTGTATATTTTGGAAATCAGTCCTCTGTCAGATGTGGGGCTGGTGAAGGTTTTTTCCCATTCTGTGGATGGTTGTTTTGTCTTACTGACTGTGTTCTTTGCCTTACAGAAGCTTCTCAGTTTCAGGAGGTCCCATTTATTAATTGCAGACCTCAGTGTCTGTGCTTCTGGTGTGATGTTCAGGAATCGTTCTCCTGTGCCAATTTGTTCAAGGGTTGTTCCCACTTTCTCTTCTAAAAGATTCAGTGTGGCTGGGTTTATGGAGAGATCTTTGATCCATTTGCACTTAAGTTTCGTGCATGGTGACAAGTATGGATCTATCTGCAATTTTCTGCATGTTCGAATCCAATTGTGCCAGCACCATTTGTTGAAGATGCTATCTTTTTTCCATTGTATGGATTTAGCACCTTTGTCAAAAATAAGGTGTTCGTAGGTGCGTGGGTTAATATCTGGGTCTTCAATTCGATTCCATTGGTCTATCTGTCTATTCTTGTGCCAATACCAAGCTGTTTTCAGAACTATGGCTCTATAGTAGACCTTGAAGTCAGGGATGGTGATGCCTCCAGAGGATCTTTTATTGTAAAGAGTTGTTTTGGCTATCCTAGGTTTTTTATTTTTCCATATAAAGTTGAGTATTGTTCTTTCAATGTCTGTGAAAAACTGTGTTGGGATTTTGATGGGGATTGCATTAAATCTGTAGATTGCTTTTGGTAGAATTGCCATTTTTACTATGTTAATTCTGCCTATCCAAGAGCACGGGAGATCTTTCCACTTTCTGGTATCTTCTTTAATTTCTTTCTTTAAAGTCTCAAAGTTCTTATTGTACAGGTCTTTCACTTTTTTGGTTAGTGTTACCCCCAGATATTTAATGTTGCTTGTGGATATTGTGAAAGGTGATGTTTCCATGATTTCTTTCTCATTGAGTTTATCATCTGTATACAGTAGGGCTACAGATTTATTTAAGTTAATTTTGTATCCTGCTACCTTGCTGAAGGTGTTTATCAGCTGTAGGAGTTTCCTGGTAGAGTTTTTCGGGTCACTTATGTAGACTATCATGTCATCTGCAAATAGTGAAAGTTTGACTTCGTCCTTTCCAATTTGTATCCCTTTGATATCCTGATCTTGTCTTATTGCTCTAGCTAGAACTTCAAGCTTCATCCCAGGGATGCAAGGATGGTTCAATATACGAAAAACCATCAATGTAATCCACCATATAAACAAACTGAAAAAGAAAAACCACATGATCATCTCACTAGATGCTGAAAAGGCCTTTGACAAAATCCAACATCCCTTCATGATAAAGATCTTGGAGAGAACAGGAATAACAGGAACATATCTAAACATGATAAACGCGATATACACCAAACCAATAGCCAACATCAAACTAAATGGAGAGAAACTCAAAGCATTTCCTCTAAAATCAGGAACAAGACAAGGATGTCCACTCTCTCCATACCTCTTCAATACCCAGGGTTTTAGAATATTGAATTTCTCCATGTGCCGCCTACCTATGCTGAGATGATCATATATGATTATCTCACTGTAAGATGACCTCTGAAAGCTTCATCGTGGTACCATATAAAAGGCATTTAAAGAATTTGTTTATGTTTAACTTACCCACAGCAGACAAAACTCTGGCATACGAAAGCTCTGTGGACCTAATTCAGTACTGTCAATAATAATTCATGTCCAATCTTGTTTGATATGGATTCTTATTTTTTATTAGTTCAAATTAGAAACAAGGCTGCTTCACAGGTCAATCCCTTCTCCCTCACCCTCCCCTCCCCTCAGTCCCCCCAACCCCCTACCTTATTCCTCCTCTGCTCCCCAGGAAGGGTAAGGCCCTCCATGAGGGTTCCCAAAAATATGTCATATCATCCTGGGCAGGGCCTAGGCCCTCCCCCATGTGTCCAGGCTGAGAGAGCATTCCTCCATGTGGGATGGACTCTCAAAGTCCCTTCTTAAGTGAGGGGTAAATACTGATCCACTACTGGGTTCCAGAGTTCAGTTCAGTGTTTAGCTGTGTCTGCCTCTGCTTCCATCAGCCACTGGATGAGGGCTCTAGCATAGCATATACGGCAGTCATGAGTTTCATTATAGGGGAAGGTCATTTAGGGTAACATCTTCACCATTTCCTAGATTATCAGTTGGTGTCATCTGGTAGATCTCTGGAAATCTCCCTAGTGCTAGATCTCTCTTCCAACCTATAATGGCTCCCTCTGTTATGGTATCTCTCATCCTGCTCTCCTCTATTCTTCCCCCAACTCAACCTTCCTGCTCCTCCATTTCCTCCTCTCCGCTCCAATTCTCCCCCTGTCATTCTCCCAGCTCCCTCTCCCCTACCCTTATGCTCCCAATTAGGTCAGGATATTTATACTCTCCTGAAATATGTACATGTATATATCTGTACATGTAACTCATCATCAATATCTCAAAATATATTTCCAAAAATTACTTAAAAATGATTTTGAGATCATTGTTATATGTAAAATAATTCCAATACTTCCTTATGATCACATATTATCCAGCAGAAATACATTTCGTGGCTTTATTTTTCTTGTTTTTGCTTTCCTAACACTTTCTATTTTAAAGTTTCTATTATCCTCAAAATAGGGCAGAGCTTATGACTGTGACTCTAGTAACCCCTCCTTGTGGTGGTTTGAATAGTTATGTCCTCCATACCTATTTGAATAGTTGGCCCGTAGAGAATAAAACCATTAGGAGGTGAACAAAGTGTGTCAGTGTGGAGTGGGCTCTGAGGCCTCAGATGCTCAAGGTAGACCCCATTGTGTTACACAGTCTCCTTCTGATGCCTGCAGATCAATATGTAGAGCTCAGCTACTTCTCTAGAATTACATCTGCCTGCATACTTCCATGTTTCCCAGCATGACAGTAATGGACTAAACCTGTTTTCTTGTGTACTGTCTGGTCACCTGTTTCAGCCCCAAATGAGACTTATGTCAAGTATAAAACTATAGGCCAGTACCTATGGCATCTTATTGGCTATCTCTGTCTTGATTATTAACCCATAATTATAATTACTAATCTATGTATTTCTACATAGCCTTATCTTACCAGACAATACCTGGCAAGTCTTATCTTTCCAGAAACTATTCTGGCAGTCTCCCTCTGCCTGCATTTCCCAGAATTTTCATCTCCTTTTTCTGCCTATCTTTGTGCCTCTATTGGCTATTGGCCAACCAGTGTTTATTCATCAACCAATATGAGAAACATATATATACAGAAGAACACCCTCCATCATCAACCTCTGAACTGGTAAGCCAGCCCCAATTAAATGTTTTCCTTTATAGGAGCTGTCATTGTCATATCTTTAGAGTAATAGAAATCAAACTAACACATTCATCTTCCTGTTTTTCAGGCAGTTCATAACTGTGATATGTTATTTGTGTTACAAAAATGAGTGACACAAGTGGACACTTTTACTTTAATATGTTCAGTGTTTTCCAGAAGTTTCACAACTAGAATTTAGTAGTGTCATTCCATGTCACATTACCCAAAGTGTGATAGTTCCTTTTAATTCCAATGTGTTCTTCATTAAAAAACAGAAAATGCCATTTTAAACTGTTTTCTTTAGGAATAGAAGGGATTACAATTATCAAACCATTTCCTTTTTGAAACTATTTACAAATATTGTAGAGAAATGGTACCCTGATTCTTGCCTTTAAAACAACAACAACAACAACAAAAAACATTATGACATTTCGGCACAAGTTACCAATGTGTTATTGCTGCCTTAAATCTCTTAATCTGTATCCCTGTGTCTAATATGTCCTCCAGCAATTTGAATTTTTGAAAGTTCTATTAGTGCTTATTATTTACTGCACCGAATCCCAATGTTCCCCACCTTTTTCATGATAAAATAGAAAACCAAACTTGTGAAATCTAACTTCTAAGAATGTAGCTCCAATGCCTTTCACATCTACTTCCATTACCCACCCACACTTGATTTCCTACAACCACAATGGCCTTGGTGCCTTGGCAATGCTTAGTTAACTGGAAGACTTGGAATATGAAGATATCAGCCTTTCCACCAGACACTGCAGCCAACTCATAATCCACTCCCTGTCAACCACATCCTGGCAGGCATAGAGTGTCCCTCATCAGTCTGACTTTGCTTCTAATTAATGGCCAATAAGTATGGAACCTCTGTGGGTCCTTTTTGCCTACATTCCTCACAATTCATATATTATTTCTTCAACCTTCAATCTGTGTTTTAGATCTTAGCCATTTTCTTTAGCTGCCCTGATGGAATCCCATTGCCTCTCTCATACTGTTTTATAAACAAAAATTCTTCTTGAATTGTAAGTTAAATTATGTCACTTCTCTCATGAGACCATTTAATAATTTCACTTTGTGCAGAGAATGGAATCATACTTTCCTACAGGGCTTTCTTCCTTCTGTGTACTAGCAAAAACTGCCCTTTTCCTGCTCAGCATCCACAGATTTCCTCTGTGAATGCTGTCTTCTCAGTCTCACACGGTTCACTTCTCCTGCATGGTTCCTTGTCATTCTTCACACATCTCTCCCCATCTGATTTTCACAGGACCGATCGAAGTATAGACGGTGTTATACAAATTTTCATTAACTCTTCTCATCTCCACAGTCCATTAAGCCTTACAATGCTTAAAGGAATTTTACCTTTATTCACAGAATATTTACTTAGCAAAAGAAACAACACCCTAATAAACAGTCTGTTAAAATAATAAACATAGGCATCCATGCACAAATATGAGAGAAAATGACTCTTGAAGTCATTGATTACTTAAACAAGTAAATTTGGTATTTTACTTGATTTTTGCTAAAAGTTTTCAGATAGATAGTCTTTGGCCTCATGGCATATTTGCTTTTATAATTAGAAAAACCAGAACTTCAGATTGAGTAGGGTTAAATGCAAGAAATGTAAATCAGAAACATCTGGGATTAGAATAGCAAAGTGCCGATGAAGTTCCTACCTGTTTCTGTTAAATAGCAGAATTGAAGCCATTTATATCTCTGGGTAGGAACATTGGTTTCATTCCCACAGTTCATTGAGGCAAATAACATATATGCCTAAATCTTTTTCTACCAGAAATGATAATCCAACATGTCAGATTGGATGTTATAAAGATAACATCTAAAATAGTTATTACCTAACTAGTCTCCTGCAATATGGTCATGTCATCCACCTCCCCCCACCAAAGAGATGAAGTGTAATTTACCTGAGACTTATCTAGTTCTACTGGCTGGGGAAAGAATGCTGGCCCCTCTGCACTGTTCCTCAAGAGAGGACAAAGATGCTATTTCCAAACAGATCCCGGCCCCATCCAATTCTCTGTAGGTTCTCTTGATCAGCTTAGACAATTAGAAATCCTCAGTAAACTAGCCCTCTTCAGAGACCATAGGCCAGACTTTAAGAAGCCCAACCACAGTATGCAAAGGCTATTTCGAGCACTCTGATAGCAGTCCTACCAAAACCTTGTCTCCGAGTCACTCACTACAGGTCAGTTGCCATGATGTGAGTGGAGAAGATTCCCGCTGCTGATCTAGTGACTAGTGTAATGTGAGTTTTTTTTTTGGCCCAGCAGGGTCCCACTGCCCTTCTCTGCCCCAAAGAAACACACAGATGCAATATTAATTATGAAACTGTTGGCCATTGGCTATGGTTTCTTATTCGATAGCTCTGACTTAATTATTAACTCCCTTCTATCAAAGTATTTCCATGTGGTCTTGGCTTACCAGGAATGCAATACCTGCAATCCCTTTGTCTACTACATCTCTGAAGAGAAGGGGATGATTTCCTGTTTGTCTCTGCTTATATTCTGAGTCTGCCCAGCTACATCACTTCCTGTCTGGTCAATCAGCCAATCAGTCTTATATTCATTAACCAATAAGAGAAACATATACACAGAAGAACATGCCCCATCATCTTACTTTTTCATACAACTCAAGACCATCTGTCTCAGAGTAGAAGCACAGGAGAGGGCTAAGCTCTGCCTTATAAATCATAAGCAATAAAATGCCTGATAAACATAACATATCCACAGAGAAATGGAAGCAATACCTCCACTGAGTTTCCTTCTTTCAAAGTGGCTCATACTTGTGTCAAGCTGACAAATTCACCAAAACAACACCCATTTTTTATTATTTCTTTATCCACAGCAACAATGAAATGGAATCAGCTAAGATGTACATCAGTTGATTTTATTTTTGTATGTATGTGGGGGGATACATGTACACAATGGAGATTTACTCAGCCACAAAGGCAAATGAACCCATAAAAATTTCAGTAAAAAAAATGATAGAACTAGAAAAAAATGTTTCTTGAAATAACCTAAGTTCAGAAAGACAAACATCTGTTTGTTTGTTATATGTAAATCATAGCTTCTAATTTTTTATATATTTGTATCTCTGCAGGAGGGATTGTATATAGATGCCAGTTAACTAGAAAGTAACCAAGAAAGGAGATAAAAGGAGGTTTTTAAGGCAAGGTGGGAAATTACTAAAACGCATGTGATACAAAAATGGGTGGATGATTATGGAGGTAATAGTATTTAAGCAGTAATATAGGAGAGAATATGGAGTGCTGGGAAGGCAACTAAAACTAAATATATATTTTAAATGACACAAGGAATTCTGATATAATGTAAGCTAACCCATGAAATAAAAGTGTAAGGCTACTGGAAAAAGCATTATCATCTCAAGTGGTATAACTTAAAGTGTGTGTGTGTGTGTGTGTGTGTGTGTGTGTGTGTGTGTGTGTGTGTGTGTGTGCATTTGAAAGAAAACATAAATAAGGTTTTCCTAGCCTTTTCAAGTGTTCTTATTGGTATATTTTATTCTCCCTTCCCTTTCACTCATACCTCCCTTTCTTTCTTCCCCCATCTGTGTCCTACAACTTCCAAACTCGACCCCTTTTCCAACCTCCATGGTCTCTTTTTACTTTTACTGGTTTCTGCAATTGCATCAAAATACAATGATTCAGAATTAGAATGCACAAATAAGGAAGATCATACCATGTTTGTCTTCCCGAGTCTGGGTTACTTCACTCAGTATGGCATGCTCCACTTTCATGCACTTATGTGCAAATTTAATGCTTTCATTGTTCTTTACAGTTTCATAGAATTCCATTGTGTATATGGGCCACATTTTCATTGTCTGCATATCAACTGAAGGATATTTATGTTGCTTCCATTCTATAATCATTGAGAGTAAGTTGGCAATGAACACAGATGAATGAGTGTGTATGGAGTAGGAGGTGGTACCCTTGTTTATATGCCCATGAGTGGTATAGATGAGTAATATGGCAGATCTAACTTTAGTTTTATAAATAATTTTTCACACTAGTTTAAGATCAAATGGACCATCACCAGTTCCTTGGTAATTGGCAAAGTTTATGTCAAATTTTTTGAGATTACTTTTTACTTGATTATTTTGTTTTCCATATAGAAGCTAATTTTAGTTTTGTGAGATTGAATTCATCAATTGCTAGTCTTATTCAGAAAGTCCTTCCCTACTCCTGGATCTTGTAGGGTAATATCTATGTTTTTCCCTCAGAAATTTTAGCATTTTAGGTTTACATTGAGATCTTTCATCATTTGTAGTTGATTTTCATCAAACAAACAAACAGAAAACATGGCATAGGAAACCTTCCTTTGACTTGCTGATTAGAAGAGTCTAAGAGACTCACCCAAAATATAAGCTGTTGCCATAAACCTTGTTTGCCTCCCAGAAGTTGAAGGTAAGCATCTATTGTTGAAGAAACCACGAATATACTTGGAGGAATTAAGTTGAAAATTACCTGGAAATATCCTCATTGAGAAGAAGACTTCAGTTAGACCTAAGCCTATCGCCTTGCACAAAACTTAAGTAAAAATGGATCAAAGATCTCAACATAAATCCAGCTACACTGAACCTATTAGAAGACAAAATGGGAAATACCCTTGAATTAATTGGTACAGGAGACCACTTCCTGAACATAACATCAGTAGCACAGACACTGAGATCAACAATTAATAAATGGGACCTCCTGAAACTCAGAAGCTTCTGTAAGGCAAAGGACACAGTCAGCAAGACAAAATGGCAGCCCACAGACTGGGAAAAGATATTCACCAACCCCACATCTGACAGAGGACTGATTTCCAAAATATACAATGAATTCAAGAAGCTAGTCACCAAAACACCAATCAATGAAATTAAAAAGTGGGTACAGAACTAAATAGACAATTCTCAATAGAGGAATCTAAAATGGCTGAAAGACACATAAGAAAGTGTTCAACATCCTTAGCCACCCAGGGAAATGAAAATCAAAACAACTCTGAGATACCATCTTACTCCTGTCAGAATGGCTAAGATAAAAAACACCAATGACAGTTCATGTTGGAGTGGATGTGGAGAAAGGGGAACACTTCTCCACTGCTGGTGGGAGTGCAAACTTGTACAGCCACTTTGGAAATCAGTATGGCGGCTCCTCAAAAAAAAAAGGGAATCAGTCTACCACAAGATCCAGCAATTCCACTCTTAGGCATATATCCAAAAGAAGCACATTCATAAACAAGGACATTTGTTCAACGATGTTCATAGCAGCACTACTTGTAATAGCCAGAAACTGGAAGCAGCCTAGATGCCCCTTAACCGAAGAATGGATAGAGAAAATGTGGGTGGGCCTAGGCCCTATCCCAAAGGATACAACAGACTCTGATGACACCCTATGCAAGGCCTCAACAACTAGGGGGAGCAGAAAAGATATGTGACAGATAAGGTTTTAGTTAGGGGGGTAGGGGAGGCGGGTAGGAGAAGGGAAATGGGATTGTCATGTAAAACAATCCTGTTTCTAATTCAAATTTAAAAAGTTGGAAAAAAACAAATTGTAAAATTTTAAACTATTTTAAAGTATTTTACATTATCTGTTTATGCAAAATGCAAGAATTAAAAATGCATAGTACAACAGAATAAAAAGAGAACTAGCTCTCATAGATCCAAAGGTATTATAGAAACTACTAAAGGAGAAAAGCACACCCAGATATAAACCTAGGAATCACAATGACAAACATGGCAGCAAGGCAAGATATCTTCAAGCATTCATTACTGACTCTTTATTTTGGGAGTAACTAACTGTCAAATGATTAGACTTAAAGCATGCTCAATGGAGGGGAATGCTTGCCTGGTGGTATGCATTGTAGGTTGATAGTCCTTTGCTCTATGTATAATATCCATATGAGTGAGAACATACCCTACTTGTCTTTCTGTGATTGGGTTACTCCACTCAAGATGTTTTCTTCCAGTCATATCCATTTGCCTGAGAATTTCAAGATTTCATTGTTTTATTTTTTCCGCTGAGTAGTACTCCATTGTGTGTTTGCACCACATTTTCATGATCCATTCTTCAGTTGAAGGGCATCTAAGTTCCTTCCAGGTTTTGGCTATTACAAACAGTGCTGCTAGGAACATAGTTGAACAAATGCTTTTGTTGTATGAATGTGCATTCTCAGGGGTGTCTATTTTAATGCATTCCCCATAATTATCAGCACATGCTTTATTAAAGAAAGTATGTTGTGCAGAAAGAAAAAAAAACTAACTATGATTGTGTGATTTAATGTAATTGTCCTTTCAGTGTTTATAAAACCAAAGTGTCTGGTTTGTTATTCTTCAGTGGGTATCTGCATTTCACCCTCAGTACTTCTCTGCAAGGTCTCCTTGCATCTGTCAGTTTAGACTTCTCTGATAATCTCTTGCAGAGCTAAATTTAAATTCCAGCACAGTTTATGGTGCTGAAATGACAGCTCCTGTCTACAGACTGGAAGCTGGTGGTGCTGAGAGTTCTGCTAGTCAATACTAGCATTCTGATTCAAATGCAGACTATCAGGTTTGGGCAGAGTCTTCTCCATGCTATGTGTCTGGAAAGACCAGGGAAAATTCTATCTTTTAAACACAAGAGAATAAGATATTTTCTGAAGTTAATCCATGCCATGTCTCATCCTAAATAGCACAAATGCTAAGAAATGTCTCTTATCTTCTTAATTTAATGTCAGCTAAAGATGAAAAACAGAAAGGAAAGCCAGAGTACATAACCAAGAAACTGCAAGAGATTGTTTACACATTATCTCCTTTCATTGGCTCTAAGAACATTGATAAGGTCAAATTCTGAATGATTAGTTAATAAATTCTGCTTAAGATGTCACACTGGAATTGGTATGTAATATAAGATTGTTTTAATTTAAATAAAATTTAATCAAAATAAATAAATAAAAATATTAAATCTACATAGCAGATGATAGGTATTAATTTTCAATCCATGAAATTTATTTTTCTTAGTTTTGAAAATTCTTATAAAAGCTATGCAGAAATAGCAAAAAATTATGGCAAAAAACTTTTGAAAAATATTTTACACTATCATTGACTGTGTTCAATTTTACGATGATTAGAATTTTTTTATTTTCATTGCTGAATGGCTTGTATGTGGTCTTTTCCCAAAAACACAAAGTGTGCAAAGCTTTGTTTCCATGTGACAGAGTTGATAGACTTTCAAGAACTCAAGCTAGAAGTAGGTCCCTGGAGTTTCCTGGCACTTGTTCTTATGTGATCCAGAATGAATTTTTAAAGGAATGAAATGTTATAAAAGAGTAAGGCTGGACCCTGTTTTTCTCTAGCTTTCTGTCTTATCAAATCACCTCTCACTTATACATACATCTCTTCCTGCCACAATGCCATCTACCAACAGCATATCCAAAGGATCTTTCCCCAAAGTAGAAGAGATGCCAGGGCTATACCTTTGAAATCCTGGAATTGTGGAGCAATTAACTTCTATTTACAAAGTATCCAGCCTAAGATGTGTTAATACTCAAAGGAAAAATGCACCGATGCAAAAGTTGTCAAGAACAGTTAAAATCAGAAAACCAAACAACCAAAGGAACTACAGTTATTCACCAGGGAACTAACTGGTCTTATGTACACAGATTTAATCTATATCTTTAGAATAACAATGAAATCTGTCTTTGTCTTCTGCTTAACATCATGACATCCAAATGATTGTTCAAAACATGACATCTTGTTCAAAACATTTCATGTATCAGATACATGTGCATGAGCTATAACTTGAACTTAGGCTTTACAATTGAGTTTGTGAATCCCTAGCATATGAGTGACTTTATATAAATATATTTTTATAATCAGATGAGATATCAGGTCATCTGTAGAACTGCAAAACCCCAGGCAGCTTTATTTCAGCATATAATGTGAATCTACATGGTGACTTTATATTTTAACAAAGTGGGTAGTTAGATAATATAAAAACCAGTCTTACCTGCTTTATTGATTACAAATCATTTGTTTGTTATTTTTAATTACAGAATTTGGGCATGAAATTCAAAGTTTTGAATGGGAGAACATGTGACTATTTTGATTTATTTATAAGAACTACTTTCTTTTCATTACTGTTATATCTTTACTAATTCTATTGAAGTATTTAAACTGTTTCTGTAACAATGTTATAACTTTGAGTGGTCATTATACCAAGGCTAGTAACAAATTGTTATATAAATGGAATGAGTCTTTTTCTGTCCTACCAGCTAGCTCCCAAATAATATCACAAGACCTATTATTTGTCAAATCTTTTGGCCTATACATTAGACTTATTCCTAAGTAGCACTTATAACTTGAATTAACCCATTTATAGTAATCTACATTCTATCATGTGGCATTACCTCTTTTCTATCTTGTACCTTCTGTTTCCTCTCCATGTCTCCCAGCATCTCCTGCACAGCTAGATTTCTTCTCTTCATCCTTTCTCTCCCCAGAAATCCTGCCTATACCACCTGCCTGGATATTGTCCATTCAGTTTTTTATTACATCAATCACAACTAATCCATCTTCTCACAGTGTGCAAATATCCCACAACATATAAAATGGTCACCTTTGGAAGTGGTGAGAGGTTTCATTTGGTTACCCACTTTCCAGGCAAGCATGAGAATCTGAGTTCCTGCCTAGCACACAGGTGAAATGTGGAACTTGGTTGTATAGTTCCAATAATTCCAGTCCTGAAGAGGCAGAGACAAAAGGATTCCAGAGACATGATAGTCGTCTAGTTATACCTAGTGAGTTCCAGGTATACCCTGTCTTAAAAAAATTTTGTGAAAAGCAGAAGACACCCTATGCCTGCCTCTGGCACCTATAGGTATGAAAAATACCCACAAATACTACACTGATAAGCAGGAGTACAAAAGAGTTACTCTTTCATACTCAAATGTTCACAACAAGATGAGTTGAAGAAACAGATTTTAAATTATTAAACTGCAGACCATATGTTAAACAGCATAGTTATCATATTGTCCCAACCTCCCCCTAAAACAAAGCTCCCTAAAAACAACACTTTCAAACTCTGTATATGCCATGAAAATACTAATCTTACCTTTAGAGGAGCTACCTAAATCAGTAAGAGTTGTGAAATATTTAAACACACTGAAAGTCAGTGACTAAAAAAAATGGAGCAAAACAGCAACAAACACTAAGAATAATACTAATTCATTCAAGTCAAAGCAAATGCTAAATCTCACAGCAAGAGTTAATAGTCTTATTTCCATGAATAGAGGAAAATCCATAAGAAATTACAATAAAGTGCTGACTTCATCCTTTGCAAAAATCAATAAAAACATTTAATTTCAGGAGTAGGGGATAGCATGATGATTTCAGCTTCATTATTTCCCGACTCAAATGCAGTCTTGTAGGATGAGATGACATTTCATTATGGCAAAGTCACCAAATGCTCCCAGAGTATGCTGAAAGCCGGGTCATACCAATCATGCTCTAATGAAGAAAATCACAGACCAACAACACCTTCACAGGGAAATCTTATTTCCAGGGTGGGGGAGGAAGATGACCTTATTTAAATATAGGTCTTCCATATGGGTCTTCTTAGCCCTATTTTAAGCTATTCTATTCTGGTAAAATTTCCAGTTTGGTTGTTAGTGTATGATTATCATTGTTGCCATGGCATTGATAGCAATTAGGGATGGAACTTGAAAACATCTCAGTAACTCTAAATAGAACCAGAAAAGTACACAACGTATACAATATATAAAATATGTGCAATGTAAAAATAAAAATGATTTCAAACAATTGACATACTAGTTTAATGACATTTAGTATTTCATAAATGTGAACATACAAACCCAAAGCATACACAATCAAGAATAGGTCAATAAAGGAATCTCTAGTCATTTTTGAAACTAGTCAGTTAACCAGCTTTAAACCCAAGTATTTTCTTTATTCCATTTAGTATTGATGCCATAGTAACACAGACATGCAAGGGAATCAAGCAACTCAAGTTGAAAGTGTTGAATCTGTTCTGGGAATTTGTGAATTGATTTGAATCAACACAAAGAGATAGGTGCAAATTACATCTTAAAAAGGACCTGTTTCCTTGGTATCTTTTTCCTCACTCTTTGGAATTTAGAAAGCAGAATTATATACCACCCCACTTGTCTGCTCTCAGTTGTCGTAGGAGACACAACCTAGGAAGACACTAACTTTGTCTTTATTTCTCACCCTGATTCCACTGAGAGTGAACCACTAGGGAAAATAATTCCACAGTTTCATAAAGCACACTTTGGTTGCAGATTGTCCTGTTTGTCCCTAAGATTTATTAGGTTCTAGGCATGGTGTAAGAAGACTAGCTTTTGCAGGTTTGGGGGCATTGATTCAACAGCAGAGCCAGCCTCAACTTTTATATCAGTGATCTCAACTTGAGAAAGCATCCACAGGGAGCTTCTATGAAGGCAGTAAGAGAAAAAGACGTCCTTGAAGCTGTAGTTTGGTTTCTCTTGACCCAGTTAGTGTCTGTGGCCAGAGGCAGAGATAGGTATTTGATATTTGGTCCCAAATTTTTCATAATATACCTATCTCCAAGTCATGAAAGTAAAGAGCTGCAATCATTACTGAGAGATAGTTTCAGTAGTCCCAATAACATTAATATGATGTTTTCAGCTGAGCTGCACAGTGATAGTTAGATTTACCTGGCTTATGCTAAAAAGGTGATGTACCTGGAATATTCTGAAGATTTGGCTAAGTGGTTTATATACCACACTGTCAAGTGTTATTTATGACTATGTACATTCTTCTTATACACCTGTGGCTACAAAGGTCATCAACTAAAAGTCACATAAGTATAGATGCCTAAGAGGTGTGGTCAGATATTTATTCACTAGTTTGTTATTAGTGCTTCCTTGAGTTCTATGCTGACTACAAACAACAAACTCACTAAATTAGATAATGTCTGGGGAGAAGAAACATTTTTAAATCTAGAAGTGTGTTATAAATGCTGAGGACTCATAAATAAAAGGCAAGCAGGACAGAGTCAGAGAGTATACTCTCATGTCTCATCTCTGCCATTTCTCAAGCCTTGATCACAATTCTAGTTGATAGTAGAACAATTTTCTTCACTGTAGGTCGACATTATAGAAAACATGCTGCCATATTTATGAGACTATAGTTATTAAAATAAATAATAAATTAGCGATACCTGACTTCATACCTCTGCAGGAGGTTAAGTAAATTTGACTTGAACTGTCAAACCTCAAGCTTAGAGTCATTTTATGTAACTATTTTTATGGATTTGTTACCAGCGTGATAGCAGAGAAACTGGGAGGAAATGATAACCATAAAGGTAACAAGTACTTCCTAACATATGTGGTAAGCCTTTAAAAGAGATGTGGACCCTGAATCCTACTTCCATAACAGAATCATCAAGTGAGCCACACATCATTTTAGACCTCAAATAGCAGTTGAAGTTAGTATTAAATTTATGTGACTCAATATGTTGAAGTTGTATAGCTTGAAACATTTCTTTGCAAATGGTTGATTCTATTTCTTTTTGAAATAATGCAGTTTAAAAATGATACTAAAACAAGAATATTGAATCTCATTTTTCATATTTTATTGAATCCTTAATACTAGTTGGGTGCTATAAAAGAAATAACTTATTATTATAAGAAGATAATGTGGTTATTGATAGACTTTGACTATGTAGTTATGAGAAAGGCATTTTGAAAAAAAATGATATTAAAGGTAGTTAGTACCTGAGGAAGAGGCAATATTAGTGAGATGGCAAGAAGAAAGAAATGCAATCAGATAGGGCATATTCAATGGAAAACAACAAATTAAGACAAGAAATATCTACACACTCATGTTGGCTCCAAGATGGAAAACAAACTAGACTCCATGCTTAGAGTTCAGTTTATCCTTTGCTTCAATGAGCATATATCCTGTTTTTCCCCGTTGGTTGCTTTGTTTCCATGCCCAAACACTGTATTTTCTATTTTTATATATTTTATTGACATATAAGATGTGATGTTTTGACTTACATACATATTAGCTAGTCAACATAACATATCCACACATCAAATCCCTCTATTTTAACTTATGGAGAATGCATTGCTTCGGTTGCTATTTCTAGTTCTGTGATTAAACTCAGGGCTGGTGCCTGCCTTGCACTAAGTCTGCAGCCTCTATGACATATGTGGCTGCTTATATTCATCCTTTTCATTAAGCACAGTGAAATAGATAAGCAAGAAAGACAGAAATTGCAGGTGATATTGTCACACTGTCAAGAGAATAACAGCTACAGACAGTGGGGACAGTGAGAAAGGCAAAGATGGAGAGACACTGGCTGACAACTTTATGCTTAGACATAAAATCTATACATATGAGAGAAAATATGTGATGCTTGTTTTCCCTAACCATTACTCTCACTCCTCTCCCTTTAGCCTCCCTTATACTTTTATGTTTTATATACATTGCTAGATGTTACGGTGTTATTATAACTGAACAGTGTAATTTCATATGACATATTTTTATCTAAAATCTAGATTCCGTATGAGAGAAAATGTATACTTTTAGAGTCTGGCTTATTTCACTTAACAGTGGCTTTTTAATGCAAAGCTCGTGGTTTCATTGTTTTAAATGCTGAACAGAATGCCATTCTGTATATGAATCATATTTTTCTCCATTTTTATTTAAATTAGAAACAAGATTGTTTTACATGTTCCCAGTTCCCTCTCCCCCCCTCCTCTCCTGTCCCCACAAACACCCTACCTATCCCATACCATTTCTGCCCCCCAGAGAGTGAGGTAATCCATGGGGGATCTTTAGAGTCAGTCATGTCCTTTGAGATAGGGCCTAGGCCCTCTCCCATGTGTCTAGGCTGAGGAAGTATCCCTCTATGTGAAATGGGCTCCCAAAGTCCATTCCTATGGTAGGGATAAGTATTGATCTACTACAAGAGGCCCCATAGATTTCCAAAGCTCCTCACTGATAACCACATTCATGTGGTCTGGATCAGATCCATGCTGGTTTCCCAGTGATGAGTCTTGGGGCCAAGAGCTACCCCTTGATGAACCATAGTTTTTAATCTGCTCATCTGTAGATGGGCATCAAGGCTGACTCCACATCCAGGTTACCATGAGTAGTGTGACATTATAAACTGTAGGTACAAGTATCCTATAAGTTATTTATTTTCTCTGTGATAGCTAGTCTATTACAGAGGAGGCTAAAGGGGTAAAATAATATTTCATTGTGGCTTCTGCTTGCATTTCCCTAATGATTATTGACTCTGAAAAAATTTTGTATAGCTTTTGAGTATCTTTTTATTTTTTCTTGTGAAAAACATCTACTCTACCAATTTTATTAAAGTGTTCACTCTTATTTGAGGCAGGGGTGGGGAGACAAGCAATATCTGATACCTTTAACTTCAAATTCAAGTAAAAATGTTCAATAAGAAAATATTGAAGTATACAACTGATATAGGAAATCTTAGTCTATGCTAAGTTGTTGCTTAATTTGTATTTATACTAAATTACCAAAAATATTTAATTAGACACAGATGGTAATGTACCCATTCTATTTTGTTCTAAGTCCCAAAATTCTCTCCTCTCTCTCTCTCTCTCTCTCTCTCTCTCTCTCTCTCTCTCTCTGTGTGTGTGTGTGTGTGTGTGTGTGTGTGTGTGTGTGTGTGAGAGTTTTCATGGGGTTTAAGTAAGTGTAGATTTAACATCCTGAAAGAAAGCTTTCCAAGAATAAAAACATCCTGAAACATCCTGATAGTGATAAACAGCTGCCTGGATTCCAGTTTCCAGTCCTATGTGCAGACCAGCTGTGCAGTTAGTCATAACTTCTGGCATGTGTGTAAATCTTAGCTTTATTCCATTGCAAGAGATTCAGTACTTGTCAAGACAGGTTCAAAAATACATGTTTTAAATTCTGAGAGGATGACAGTAGTTACAGAATTCTTGAATCTCCCCAAGTCCCCCATGAAAAGACAGAAAGCAACTAGAATAGAAAACAAAACCTACAGACACTATCAATGAGAAAAAAGTGAAATAGCATCTGTGATCCCACAATTCCAAACATGAGCAGGTATGGACAATGACTTCTAAAAGACATGTGTGGTAGCCATGATTTCTAAAGGACCTGTGTGGTGGCCACCACTATGCAGGAAGAGCTAGAGAAAAGCATGGAGAAAGCAGACAGACCCCCAGTTGGTACTGGGTATTTAGAATATGTACAATATTGAGTTGAGAATCCCAGCTAAATCTCCAGGGCAAGAGCTGCTGTAAAGTGAAGACTGCTAAAATCTATTCCCAGCAGTTTATGAGTGCTTGATACAATACACACAGTCACTGTGTGGCAAGCATTTCACAGTGTAGACAAATAAGAAATTATAAAAAAGTTTGCTTTAACCGCCATTCATTTTTGTCAGTTCTACCCACTAAAACTAGCAACCACATGGTGGCTCACAACCATCCATTATGAGATCTGGTGCCTTCTTCTGGTGTGCAGACATAAATGGAAGTAGAATGTTGTATACATAATAAATAAATAAAATCTTTAAAAAAAGAAAACACAAAAACTTAAAAAATATAAATAACTGTTGTACTAAGTGTCTTAAGCCATCAAGATGTCTGGGGCTTTCAAACTGACTACTTCCAAATCCCCTCTAGATTAGATCCTCACATTAAAAGGTGTCAGCTTGAAATAGAATTCTATTTGAACAGGACTGAAAAGAAGGCATGAGAGAGAGAAATTTCAAAAGAATCCAAAGAGAAACATGGAATCTCAGATCTAGAAAAGAAATAGGCCACATTTCTGAACACCTCAGAAGCAGAGAAGATGAGGGGCCATATTCTTTCTGCTTATGCTTGTGATTCCATTACATAGCACAACTTCTAGAGATACTGAAATCACATACAGTGAAAAGGCTTCATGGGAATTACAATTAGCTCCCTTCCCCTCTTACTTTACTTGATATTTTATCTCTGAAACTGTCACATGAGAAGTATATTTACATAATTTCTACCATCCCTACCTATTCCCTCCAAATTCTTACAGGTCCCCCTGCTACTCCCTCTTAAATTCACTATATATATATACATATATATATATATATATATATATGTATATATATATGTGTGTGTGTGTGTGTGTGTGTGTGTGTGTGTGTCCCCTCTCAGCAATCTTTAATTGCCTGTAAAGTCTACACAACATAATGACCACCCTAGGTGATACCCCAGCCAACTATCAACTAAACTTAGGGTCTGCTCAGTAGGATGGAAGAAAAAAACTAACTCTCCAGGGCTAGATATCTTATAGATCAATGTTATTTCTAACAATATTCTGGACATTCATTCTTGTAAGTGAAGTCTTTATCCATCCGCAGCAAAGATCTTCTTTTATAGTAGATGGAGACCATCACAGAAATTATTAAAATTCAGAGAAAAAACATGGAGAGCCTGAACCTAACTGGTGCATGTACATCTAAGGCTTAGAGAATATCGAAGAAGAGATTGTCAGAGAGAGTTCAGGAGGTTGTAAAAGACAGAAGACAAGGTCAGGTGCTGGAAGATAGTGTCTTCTGGGCATAACAGTGAATCTGCACCCAAGAAAACTAAACAACATGCTTGCCCAAGAAAGTACAGAAAATGGAGACCACCAGTCAGCATGATGATAGGTGGGGGCAAAGTTCTCAAATCCCCAGATGAAGACCTTTTATTGTCTTTAAACTACTATAGAATCCTTAATTTCTTCCCATGAAATGATGTTGTATCACAAAACTATAAAAACAACATATGGTCTTAAATATTATCCTGAATATAACTGTCACACATAAAGTGGTATCCAATATTTACTATTTTCTTTGTGATAATAACTGAACCTGTGTCCATATAAATTTTCAACTTAGTTGAAATCTAAGTTGGACATAATAGACTGAACTATTTCTTCAGAAAATATGCAAGAATGCAGTCTATAAAAGACACTCACAAATTTAAAACATTCTAAACTGAGCATGCACAAACACACACACACACATACACACACACACACACACACACACACACACACACACACACCAATTGTTAATGGATTCTTACTGGAGGGGGCTCATGGAACTCAGTTTAAGAGTATTCCAATGTGGAGAAACTCAGAATGTCCCAGATCCTCAGGCAACTTTCAACAATGTCTCACACATTGGTTTAATACACTCAGTGTTTCAGATCCCTTTGTGATACACAATTATTTCATCCCACAGTTATTAGTTAAAGTGGTGTTGGTTGAATTGAAAGCAGAAAATTTAATTTCTTGAGTTGCTGTGGTTTTATTGGACAGAGGGTAGAAGTGGTTTGCTAAATAGGATTTTTAAAAAGTTCTTTTCTGAACACCTTCCCCATAGTGGCCGTGCTATTACCTTCATACGATTTTAGTCCAATGGTTGGATTGTAATAGCTTTTGGACACCTGTGCATTGGAGTACAAGACGTAGAGCATTATTATTTGTGACACCCCTCAAACGCCAATTTACTGGACTGCAGATTGCTCTCTGGACCCAATAAATCTTTCCAAACCCATCTCAATTGGTTGCACTCCTCTCTTCTTCCCATTTTCCATCAACTTTGTATAGGAAATTCTATAGTGTGATTCTTAGAGCATAGTTTCTATGAATTTATAAAACATTTTGTTTGCACTTGGAAAATATTACAAGCTATATGTCCATTTTTTCTGTTATATTATTAACTATAGTATTAAAATTTATTTTCATTTTAGTTGTCTGTTTTTACTGAAGTGGCAATTCACACAATCCACAAGCTCAAGTATAGTGCTTTTATATGTAACTTCTCTCAAAATTTCTGTCCACTGATGAGAGCAAATGGCATCCATATTACTTATAAGGAACAATGGATGATTTATCAAGAGTTGCTCATACCCTTCCTGACAGTAAACAATAAAAAAGTAATTTGAATACACACCTTCTGATTTTAAACTCAGTGTTGTCACCATGACCCAGTTCCTGTATGTGAAGAAAAGATTGTATAGCTTTAGATCTTAGTGGCTACAAGAAGGCATTTGCCATTAGCTCATAGAGGAGACTCTGGGCAGGATATTTTAGTTTCAAGAGCTTAGGTTTGTTTGAATTTACTAAGTCTAAAATATCCTCTAGACATTCAAATGTATAATCTAAATAATAGATGAGTGGGTAAATGTGAAATATGAGTGAGATATTAGATTAAAAATATTCTGGGAGACTCATAAATGTGTAGGTATGATTTAAAATTATGAAAGCAGATTCTGATCATGAAGATGGCAGAATTCCCTGCAATCCAGAGGGGGAAAGTGATTTCCAAAAATGAAGGAGAGAGCATCTGTTCTACAGAAGAAAATAAAAGCCAAAAATTGAGTTTTTTCAACTTAAAAGGCCTTCATAATTTTTAGAGAAATATTTGGCTCAAGTGAAAAATATCAAAAGTTTGGATAGATTTGTGGAGAGAAAGGCAAAAGAAGTAAAATCAGTTATCTTAGAATTTTCGCAATGATGTTTTCCTTTAAAGGGGAAAAATAAGGTACAACAATGTGGAGAATAAATAACCAAAGGGCATCTTATTTTTTTCTTATTATCAAAAAATGACAGCATTACTGTATGTTGATATATAATCCAGTGGATCAAAAAAAAAATACAGAGAGCAAAAAAAGGAAAATTTACTAAGATACTCAAGTAGGTCAAAGAGGGGTGAAAAACTAGATAAAAGAAAGACATTTGATACAAGAGAATATCATACCTATTTATCAAAAATGATAGATAAGGACACAAAGAACCATAGTCAGATTTGGAAAGGTTGATGTATGTAGTGGTATGAACATATGTAATTTCTTTCCTATTTATTCCATTTTTACACTGAAACAGGAAACAACAATGGTATTTTACAATGAGAATTCCAAAACCATACTACCTTTTTGTTGCTGCAGATGTTTTTGGTACAGGAACTACCTATATTGCCTCAACTGCGCCTGATTCTGAACTAATGGACCCAATGATTCTCCTGCCACAGTCTCCCTAGTAACTGAGACTACAGGTTTGACCAGCAAGCTCACCCCAAGAGTAGTATCACTGAGTCTTGAGGTAGATTGATTGCCAATTTTTGTAGAAACCATCACACTGATTTACAAAATGGCTGGATAAATTTGCACTCCCACTAACAGTGGAGGAGTGGTCCCCTGACTCACATCCTCTCCTAAATAAGCTGTCCTCAGTATTTTTTTTATCTTAACCATTCTGTTAGGTTAAGATTGTATCTCAGAGTCATTTTGATTTGCATTTCCCTGATGACTAAGGATGTTAACCACTTCCTTAAATGTTTTTTGACCATTTGAGATTCTTCTGGTAAGAATTCTCTGTTTAGCTCTGTATCCCATTTTTCAATTGGGTTATTTTGTATGTTGATGTCTAGTTTCTTGAGTCCCTTATAAATTTTGGAGATCAGCCCTCTGTCAGATGTGGGGTTGGTGAAGATCTATTCCCATTCTGTATCCTAACATTTTTGTCTTATTGACAGTGTCCTTTGCCTTACTGGAGCTTTCAGTTTCAGGAGGTCCCATTTATTGATTGTTGCTTTCAGTGTCTGTGCTACTACTGTTAATTTAGGAAGTGGTCTCCTGTGCCACTTCACACTTTCTCTTCTATCAGGTTGAATGCAGGTGGAATTATGTCCTTGATCCACTTAGATTTTAGTTTTGTGCATGGCAATAGATAAGGATCCATTTGCAGTCTTCTGCATGTTAGCTTAGTTATGCCAGCTCCATATGTTAAACATGTTTTCCTTTTTCCATTGTGCCATTTTAGCTTCTTTACAAAAAGTCAAGTGTTCAAGGTGTGTGGAATGATATCAGGGTCTTTGATTGATTTCATTGATCCACCTGCCTGCTTTTATGCCAATACCAAGCTGTTTTTAAGAGAGACACATGGATCAGCCTGGGAAGGGAAATTAGATGATATCTATCAGGCAAACTGGGGGTGGTGAGGGAGAGGGGAAGGGGATGAGAACAGGAGGGAACAAGATGGCCTAGGCAGGGAAGAATACAGTAGAAGAGCAATATAAGAGCTATCTTAATAGAAAGAGCCACTGTGGATTTAGGGAGAAACCTGGTGCTAGGGTAAGTCCCAAGAATCCACAAGGCTTATGCCAGCTAAGACTCCTAGCAGTAGTGGGGAGGAAACCCAAACTGGCCTACCCCTGTGATCAGATAGATGAATAACAAAACTATCATCATAAAGCCCTCATCCAGTAATTGAATGGAACTAGATGCAGAGATCCACAACCAAGAGCCAGGCCAAGCTCCAGGAATCCAGTCAAAGTGAGGGAAGAGGGAATATATGAGCAAGTGAGTTCAAGATCATGATGGAGAAATCTATAGAGACAGCTGAACCAAGCTTGTGGAAACCCACAAACTCTAGACCTATTCACTGCTACACATGCCAGAATCAACACATAGCCCTGAGCCCACAGTTATATGGACAGACCTGGTTAAATCCAGTGAGCCACAAATCAAAATGAACAGACACAAACATGAGAGAAAGATTTGTGGGGATAAGGGAGATTACACAGAAGCGGTAGGGAGGCGGTGTGTGAAAATAGTCAGTATTCATTGTGTATTTGTGAAAAGTTAGCTAAGAACAAATGTAATTTAAAAATATTTTGCTCCTTCTTAAGCAACACACATATCTAGGCAATTCACTCAATATAAAACTTTTCTAGAATGTTCCAAAGGACTGATAACCCTTTATAACTACATTTGGAATAAAGAAGGATTTGTGCCATATTTAAAAATTAACATTTTCTAAGTATAATTTGGGAAATTTCTAGGCTGAATGTCACTGTAGAAGTCCATTTAACATCTACAGAATACAAGAGAAATGAGCAAATTTTGAAAATTTAATGGGTTTTCATTGGTCCAGAGCTGAAGATAAATAGACAACCTCTATATGGTCATATTTTATTTTCTTAGTGTTGAAAGTGGTGGGATCAGTATCCAAGAAAAAATACCTATATCAATATACTTGATCTTCTATTACCTAAGATGTTTCATCTTGACTGGCATCTTGGTTGTGTCTGGCATCGAATGAGAGATGCATCTCTGGGCTGTTCCATGAGAACAGTCCAAGGAGAATTTATCTAAAGGGGGAATCCCTCAGAGCGAGCAGTGGCTACCTGCAGTGGTTTAGATAGAATTCCCAGCAAGAAGGGATGCTAATTTCCTGCCTGCCTATACTCCTGAAGGGCAATGCAAAGATCTCTGATGAAATGGTCTTTCTCCCCTGGTGTCACACTCCATGTTTTTCAGCATTTGAACAGGACTGCAGACTAGTTACTCTACAGGGATCTTCAAAGCCTTTGGTATCAGATTGGGACTGTTGAGGCATTCAGCTTTGTGAAGTAATCAGCTATGAGATTCTCAGCCTCTTCTGGGTAAGATTATCATCATTGAACTATCTAGTCTACATTGTGTAAGCGAATGTAATAAATGCACTAATTTTCTTGGTTCTATTCAACTAGAGCTTCTAACTAATATGCTAGCCATCCATACAGCAAAGTGTACAAAATAGAACAAAGCATTATTCATTTAATTTCATCTATTTACTTTGATAGTTATTAATAAGTGGTCTTTCCCTATAGTCTACAGAGAAAATATAGGAATAAATATTAAAGAGTAGTTGAGTTATTGATAAGGTCTCAAATATGTGATACCTATCTTGTTTACCTCTAAATTATTCTTTAAATACAATTGCATTTATTAAGTTTTATATAAGAAGATTTTTGTAAATAAACTTTTAGATAACATAAGAGGTAGAGAAAGGTGGCTTAGCAAAAATAATATCTGGTTACTAGAGTGGTCAAAAAATAATTTAAAAAATCAGGTTGAGTGCAGCTATATCTAATAGAAAAATTCTCTGGGTACATATGTAAAACAGGAAGATTACTGAAGTGCTGGATGGATTGACTGAGTTTGAGAAATTGCTGGAGTTCCATGTCTTAATGACTGGTCTTCCAATGGCAGTACAGTCAGAAGAAAGTAGAGAGGTTACAGTAAAACACTACATGTCCCAGAGTTCCAAAATCACCCAATAAAGGATTTAGTGAGAGAAGAGATGAGAAAGAAAGTATGTTGCTGTCAAAACTACAGCAGCAGTTTGAAAGCTATTTTTGTAAATGCCAAGAAAAAAATAGATGAACAGCTGTGTCTGCCTGTGGAATTGACACAGCCAGCTCCCAGGGGTAGCTTCCCAGAGAGAAGTGGCCCAGCACAACCAGGAGTTTACCAAATAATCAACTTATAAGAAATTACTTTAAAAACAATTTTATCTCCCAAAGAAGAGCAAAACAAAAGAAACTCCTGCAATTATATGTGGATGTTTTATATTTTAAAAATTATTATGAGTTATCCTTGAGTTTTTGGAGGCAGTGGATGAGACTTTAGAAAAAAAGCTAGTCTTTTTATTTCAATAATAAATATTTTATTTTCTTTCTATAACAAATAGCAGATTACATAAATAGACTGCACACTGAAATGTCTGAAAACTTTCAAATCATCTTCTATAGACAAACACATTTATATGCCATAGTTACATGGTTGTATAATTTCTAGAAAGACTAAATGAGCAGGTCTGTGTTTATTTCCCAAATCTAAGATTCTTCCTCAGTGGAACAGTGCTCACTAGTCAGGTGAACCCACTTTCTGAGTCCCATTTTTCTCGGCTCTTCATGTTTTTTCCATCTGACTCATTCTTTCATTACATGTGTTAGTATCACTAATTAAAATGTCATTCAAGTGTGAACCCCTTGTGACTTAGCATCATTATGTAGTGATTAAAATACCCTAGCTTTCAGAGTTTTAGAAATGTCTTGCAACCTGCATTATATCCTGGTAGCTGCCTGACTGTGACACAAGTGAGTTCTGATATCTTTGTCCCTCTTCACCTTGGAACACCCTCCATCACCTAGTAGCACTGTCTAGTACTTCAGATGCATTTTATTTCAAGTACTTTCAACACTGTTCTGCACATACCCATGGGCTTGCAATGAAAGCAATTTAAACTATTGTTGGAGCCATGCCATTAGATCATAGGTAGTGGATTAGATGAGAGCATAGGCATGTCTCCTTAGACTAATGGTAGATTAAAACCATTTGTCTTCTGCACCTTCAAAATCTCGGTTTAGGTCAAGCCTGTCTTACCTTCCTGAGTATAGCTCCCACTCCAAAAGATCAGTCCATATACAGAGGTCACCCCTGAAGTAAGAAGGATTTTCCATGAACAGAACAACTGTCACTGGCCTACCCCTGTAATCAGAATGTTGAATACCCCAGAGATTGGCTTGGTGCTTGATTGTTGATATCTTCATGTAATTCCATCATAGACCCTCATCCAGTAACTGATGGAATCAGATGCAGAGATTCACAACCAAGCACCAGGCCGAGCTCTGGGAATCAAGTTGAAGAGAGAGAGGGTATACATGAGCATGAGAAGTCAGGATCATGATGGGGAACTCAAATAGCTGAATTCAAACTTGTGGGAACTAAGGAAATTTAGACCCACAGCTGTGGAGGCTGAATGGGATATAACTACATCCACTACATGTGGGAGAAAATTGTGTAGCTGAGTCTATCTGATGGGCCCCTGCCTGGAGGGCCAGGGTCTATCCTAGATGCATGAGCTAACTTGTTGGAACACATTCCCTAGTGTGGGATGGCATGATCAGAATTAATGCAGATGAGGAGAGGCTTGGTCCTGCCTCAACTTAATGAGTTATACTTTATTGAACCCCTCCATGGGAGCCCCTACCTTGTGGGAGTAATGGATGGAAGGTAGACAGAGTGGGGAGACAAGAGGGGGTGGAAAGAGGGATGGAAGGGAGAACTGTAGTTGGAATGCAAAATGAACAACAATTGATAAATGGGACCTCCTGAAACTGAGAAGCTTCTGTAAGGCAAAGGACACAGTCAGCAAGACAAAACAGCAGCCCACAGACTAGGAAAAGATGTTCAACAACCCCACATCTGACAGAGGGCTGATCTCCAAAATATACAAAGAACTCAAGAAGCTAATCTCCAAAACACCAAACAATCCAATTAAAAAGTAAGATACAGAACTGAATAGACAATTCTCAATAGAGGAATCTAAAATGGCTGAAAGGCACATAATAAAGTGTTCAACATCCTTAGCCAAGATGCAAATCAAAACAACTCTGAGATACCATCTTACTCCTGTCAGAATGGCCAAAATCAAAAACACCAATGACAGTTTATGCTGGAGATGATGTGGAGAAAGGGGAACACTCCTCCACTGCTAGTGGGAGTGCCAACTTGTACAGCCACTTTGGAAACCACTATGTTGACTCCTCAATAAAATGGGAATCATTCTACCTCATGATCCAGCAATTCCACCCTTAGGCATATACCCAAAGGAAGTGCATTCATAGAACAAGGACATCTGTTCAACGATGTTCATAGCAGCACTATTTGTAGTAGCAAGAAACTGGAAGCAGCCTAGATGCTCCTCAACTGAAGAATGGATAGAGGAAATGTGGTACATTTACACAATGGAGTACTACTCAACAGAAATAAACAATGGAAATTTGAAGGAATATGGATGGAACTAGAAGAAACCATTCTTAGCTAGGTAACCCAATCACAAAAAGACAAAGAAAGTATGTACTTACTCATATGATAATTGTGGACATAAAAGATTACCAGCCTACAATCCACACTGCCAGAGAAGCTAGTAAACAAAGAGGACCCTAAGAGAGACATATGTGTTTCCCTGGAGAAGGGGAAAATGTCAAGATCCCCTGAGCAAACTGGGAGCACAGAAAGAAGGGGGAGGGACCTAGGAGAATGAGAAGGGAAGAAGAGGAGGGGTGAGGAAGACATGAGGGAGCAGAAAGTTTGAGTCTTGGGAAGAATAGAAGATAACAAGAATGGAGATACCATAATAGAGGAAGACATTTTAGATTTACAGAGAAATCAGGCACTAGGGAAATGTCTGGAGATCTACAAAGATGACACCAGCTAACAATCTAAGCAACAGAGGAGAGGATACCTTAAATGCCCTCCCATGATAATGAGATTGATGGAAGTAGAAGCAGATACCCACAACTAATCACTGAACTAAACTGGAATCCAGTCACAGAGAAGGACAAATGAAGAGCAAAGGGGTCCAGACCAGGCTGGTGAAACCCACAGAAACAGCTGACCTGAACATTGGGGAACTCTTGCTCCCCAGACTGATAGCTGGGATAACAGCATGGGACTGATCCAGACCCCAGGAAGATGGGTTTCAGTGAGGAGACCTCAGAAATCTACAGGACCTCCTGTAGTAGTTCAGTACTTATCCCTAGCATAGGTGTGGACTTTGGGAGCCCATTCCATATAGAGGAATACTCCCTGAGCTAAGACACATGGAGATGGGCCTAGGCCCTACCCCAAAGGATGTGATAGACTCTGATGACACCCTATGGAAGGTCTCACCATCTAGGGGGAGCAGAAAGGATATGTAATAGGTAGTGGTTTAGTTGGGGGTGGGGTGGAAGAGGAGGACGACAGGAGGGAGAAGGGAACTGGGATTGTCATGTAAAACAATCTTGTTTCTAATTCAAATAAAAAATCTACAAAAAAAAAAGAAATTAAAAAAATGTTTATAACCCCCCCCCAAATTGTCTACAAAACTTACCATGGTGATATAAATCAATCAGCATACCTTCCAGAAAGGATTCCCCAATTATGTGATGTGCTCTAGACTAATCTCCAAACTTTAAATTTAGGACCAAAACAAGTTGAAAATGCAATTATGCGAAATCATGACCAGCTGTGCTGTAAAGGTCCAGATCCAACATTTGACCTCTATGGTTATTGGAGAGCATATTCCCTCTTACATATGGATTAGTGTAGATATCCCAGCTCTTCCAGAAACCCTCTACTGATACCACCTCCTGGAAATTATAGGAATGCTTGTTTTTGCTCTTCACATGGCCTCCTTTACCATCAGAGTTTTTAACATGGTGAAAATTTCCTCGTAGTAGGAAGAGTCCTGACTTTCCTCTGCACATCCCACTGTATCTATGCAAAGGTAAAAGGGTGTGTGTGTACCTTGTTCTTACTAGATATTAAGGAAATCCAGTTTCACTACTCAGCATTCTCTGATCCCAGCCTTAGGAAAGATAACATATCCAGAAAAATGTTGACGTGCAGCTTTCAGATTAGACCAACCCAGCTCAAGGGAGGAATGGAACCATAGCTGTTTCTGTGACATCAGGGTTTATTATCTCATTTGCTGTCAAAAGTTTTTCTTTCTTGTCCAGTGGTATCTTTCCTGAACTTTTGGACTGAAATTGTATATTTTGGCTTGCACTATTTTTATCTTCAGATGTTATCATTTATCAGTTCATGTCCAAATCTGAGATGTACTAGTCAACAAAAGATCCAAATCACTGCCCACAAGGTTGGCTCTTGAGTTATAGAGTCGACTTTGTCTGTCTTTTTCTTACTTATTTTCAATCTTTTTTATTGTTTGATATTCTCTGGTCACGTTTTCAAATGTACTTAATGAAGGGAGAAAAGTTCCTCCAGACCTATTTTTAGAAATGGAAATAGAACTTGTTTTATGTGATATAATTAAATTCCTTGAGTCTCTGACATAATAATAATTACATTTGCTTAACAAAATTGTGCAAATAATTCCAGATAACTTTGAAAGGTACTGTATCATATTATTCCCTAAAGAAAAATTTATAAAAGATGTTTCTAACAATACAAATTGAAGCAATAAAATAAATCTTATCTTAGACCATAGCATATACCTATGGCAAAATAATGGATGAAGAAAGGAAAGAAAGAGATGGGGAATGAAAACAGAAGGGAATTCATATCATCTCTTGGAAAGAGCATCAGTAAATTCTATTTTGACACCAATAACAATATCATAAGAAGCTAATTAGTTGTTATATATACAAAAGTCCTTGTTGGTAAAACAGAATAGTATTAAAAGAGTTTCTTGCAACAATAAACAAAAAATTTTAAAATATCAACAAAACTAAATATAAGATAACAACTACGGTTATGTTCATTATTAGCACTATCTGTGAGGTTGTAAAATATTTGTAAGACATATAATTAGTCCTTTTATATATTTGTATTCAGATTATACCCAGAGTATCTCAGTTTTGTTTCCAAAAATAACTGAAGGTCAAGAATATATGCAATCTTAAGAAGATATTAGAAACAAGATCAAATTTTAACCCCAAACAAAGAAGAAATTTAAAAACTATCTTATATCTGCTTTCTCACATTTCTTAGTTCTCTCTGGCATATCTTATTGTCTGTCTTAACCCATTTTAAGAAATACAAAGGGTGAATATCTTATAAAGAAGATGGGTTTATTGCGCTCAAGATTTTTGTGCCTAGGGAGTTCAAGATGAGTCCAACCTTAGCTCTATCACATGTTAGAGAGGTGGGCAATGACCCCAGTGCCATTCAGAAGGACCCAAGGCATTGGGGTGGCCTCACTATCACAACCACCTCTTGTAAAGCCAATTTTAGTCACAAAGGAGAATTGACCCAGTCATATAAGACATCTACTTATGAGATGGAGTTCCAGTGGCTTAATTATCTTACACTAAGCCCCTCAATTTAAATATTCCACCACTTCAACCATGGGAACCAAGGTCCTAGCACATTGACATTTGAAAACATGCCATGTCCTAGACATAGTACTAGTACTGTCTCACCATTATTTGTCATTTATAATGGTTTTTTTCTTATACAGAGAAAATTCTGACCTAACAACTGCTTTCTTCTACAATTTGTTTCAAGAACCTATAAGTCAAAGACAGAGCAATAAACAAACACCTCTCTGCTAATTTAATGTTTCTGTCATGCAAACCTCATTTGTTTTTAGAACTGAAGTTATAAGCAAAATAAAAATGTAAATTTTACCCTAAGAAGGCAAAGAGTTCAGTTTTATTTCTTCAGCATTTTAAGAAAGGAAAAGGTAAATACTAGAACAATGAAACTGATATGAGTCTGTGCTTTAATACAACAATTTGAGTTCAAATTCTGGCTTTACAACATTTTAGTTTTAGTAATTGACTTCAAGTCTGCTGTCCTCAGCAACTTCTATAAGATAAGCAAAACAGAATATTAGCTGTGAATATAAATAACTTCATCCATGTCATAGAAGTGCTAAACCTGTATATTGTACTGTGGGTTAGTTTATCTTTTTAAGTCCTGCTGATATAAACATGTTCCTTTTAAATAATTCACTTGGCCAATTACATCAAACAAACTGAAAATCAATGGTTGTCTTTGAAAAATTCAGACACCAGAAATTTCTTTTTAAGTTGTTTGTTGAAGTTGAAAGGCTTAAGCAATGGAAGCATACGGAGGATCACTTAGCGAAAGCAAAAGCCCAGGATGACAAAACCACCAGGAAAGCAGCAAAAGATCAGTCCATCTGTCTGCTAATGCACACTTTATCTAGTCCTCTCATCTTTGCTAGTTTCACAAATAAATTTGATTTACAACAACTGAGTTAAGCTGCAGCATAAAAATAAAAACTATGGTCACCAATGAAAATAATGACTATGATGCCATGCTCATATGTGGAAAAGGCAAAGAGTTGAATGAATACCATCAAAGTACATGACATGAAATTCTCAAAGAATCAATACAAAAAATAGCAATCTTAAAAGTATGGGTTTGTGTCTATTAACAAATTTTCAATTATGCCTTCCTGTTCATTTTCAAATAGTGGATAATCTCAGCTAATATAAATTATGCTATTATGCCTAATACTTTTTTAAATCTAAGATAAAAATTATATGTAGTAAGTACACAAGGATTTTAACTACTTGACTATAGAATTAACCTTCCCACTTTTGGCATTTTCATAACACCTTATTGTGTTGAATGTGTTTTCCTATCCACTGTGATAGACACTGATGAAACGTGGTCATCAAGGAATGGCTGACCCAGAAGGCTGATTATGAGGAATGGAAGCTGACAGCCTTCTCTGCTGCCTTCCCTGCTCCACAGCTCTGAAAGAGTCAACATTGCTCTGGCATATCATTCTGCTGATCAAGGTTATCAGATAAGAAAAGAGAGTATTTCCATATAGCAAAGAAGTAAAATTGTACTTTCTTATCATTTGATTATGTGAGATAGTGATAATTTAATTTCAGTCCATTTATTTATTAATTGTCTGTAGAGTCAGAAATGTTGCTCATTACAAAAAGTCATTCTCAATATCAGCAGGCAGAAAGACTCCTTACAGTTGTTCTCAGTGGTGCTGAGATCACTCAAGTGAATTATTGGAAACAATGGATACAGAGAATAAAAGAAAAATGATTGGAGAGAATAGAGGTTGATAGCATTGAAATAAAAACCTTCCAGTGGGACATGCCTGTGTGGAACTACATGTCTCTGCATATTTCCCCAAGGAGAAGAGTAAATAATGGCTTTGTCTATGAAATGCATTTTAAAACTGTAAAATAAAAGGATCATGTATCAAATTAAATTGTGTTGGCTCAGAGATATATTACATCTTTACACAATTTTGTATTCCCTTCATTTATTCACATGTATTCATTACTTTATTCCTCCTACAATACTTTTAATGGAAAATAAATAAATAAATGAACAAAGAGGTGATAGAGACAAAGAGATAGATATAGAGATACAGAGATACATAGAGAGACATGGAGTTAAATACAGACTGATTTTCACATTAATTTTGGTACTGACTCATTTGCACATAAATGCAAACTCCTGATTACTGAGAAGGTTTAATGAATCTAGAAGATAACTGTTAATAATTTTCCTCACTATCATAATTTCTGAAATGTTTTATAGTTTAGTTATGCTGCAGTGTTCTAAAATTATTCCATAATGACATCTATTGTCCAGCTACCCAGCATTTCAAAGATTCGTTTAGATTTGGCAAGGCACCAGTGGAATGCCTATGGTGGCAAAAATATAAGGAGACTATATGAAGAAAACAAGATTCCATTTCTAGAATATGGTGACTTAAGCTTAAATCTAAAATTTCACAACCAAAAATTCATTGTACAGTGTGTTCTATTTGTGAAATGTATATTACTGAGGGTTCTCTAGAGAAACAGAACATATACATGATAGAATGAATGCACATACATATTAAGATCTATTAGAGCGACTTACAGGTTATGGTCCAACTATTCTAATAATGGCTGTCTCTTAATGGACTATCCAAGAATCCAGTTCAGTCTACACAACTGGATGTCTCAGCTTATTTTTGGTACACATTGAATGTATGAAGTAGGCTCTAATGCCAATGAAAGAATGAAATTTCCAGTAAGAGCAAGGTCAAGCAGGCAAAG
Organism: Cricetulus griseus; assembly: GCF_003668045.3. Classification (NCBI taxonomy): domain Eukaryota; kingdom Metazoa; phylum Chordata; class Mammalia; order Rodentia; family Cricetidae; genus Cricetulus; species Cricetulus griseus. Next base: position 185,454,099 of record NW_023276806.1, on the reverse strand, counting down.
AGCCAGGATGGGGAGCCACAGCCTTCATAAATGTGTAAATGTGTGTTTATTTATAGGATATAGTGTTTTTATTTCTAGGATATACCTAGAAATAAACTGATTGTACCTCAATGTGTTACAGTTAACAGTTGGAAACAAATATTTTTTCTAAGAAAATAGAAAATAATGTGGTACATTCATAAAAGAATATTCGAATACAATTAATTTAAACCCCATATCATATATTTAAATAAAATTTTATCATTTGGAGTTATTTGTGTAATAATTTTAGAAATTTTAAAATGTGCAGTCAGCATTATTACTTTTAGCTGTCTAACACAGAAAAAATTCAAAATTCTTTAAGAATGATAACACAGTAATGGAGTAAATTAGTATTAATGATAATTTAATCATATAAACGACAGGTTTAGTTCACCTATACACTCAAAATATCATTTAAATCAACATTAAGACTAAAAATGTTAAGATTCAAAAAAATTAGGCGGTAGTGTGTTATCTATATTAATTCATTTGCCTATTTGTTTTTGTTAGTTGTGGAGTTTGAACATAGGACCTTACACATAACAAATGCTAAGCAAAGTGTTCTATAATTAAGCTATGTTTGTAGCATCTGTATTTGAAAATGCATGGACGAAAGTGAAGGTGGAAGAACATATTTTGAAAGAAGCTGATCTCTGGACATAGACAAGAGATACTTGTGTCACAAATGTACATAAAGTCATCTTCATTGTTTAAAATTTTTACATTTCAATTTTAGACAAACCTAAATGCAGAATAACAGTAAACTTTGAATAATACACACTAAGAAAAGACTTTGGGGAGCTAAGAGACTTCTCTCCATCACATCCCACCACGGTTCCCTAAACTATAAACTATATATGTTAATTCAATGTGTGTATATGTTTCTGTATGTACACTCAGCTGTCTGCAGTTAACACCATTTCAGTCAAGATTATCTATCACGAGTCTGTTAGTCTCTTGTCTTGTACCTTAAATCCTATTTTGGTAGAACAGTTGTATCTCGCTGTTTAACATCACAAAGAAGTACTTCATTCTCCTTCCTTGTTAATTCTAGTTGTTTTAACTTTTACTCTGTGTTCCCTTGGCTTACAACACACACGGACTCCTAAATAAAACTGTATCTTTCCCTCAAGCTGAGCTGGTTGCTGCTATGAGGCATACCATAATTCCAAATCCATAACCAAACTTTTGATTCTGTATTGCCAACCTCAGTCTTACTGTTGCCTCCCTAACTAATTCTGAACTCTTCTTTAGGAGTAAAAGCCATAGATTCACATGGAGGGTCCATGTGATCACCCTCTGCAGAAATCCATTTTTTATAGCCTATCCTGAATGTCCTTTACATGTATCTTCTAAAGTCCTTCAAGCCAGTTTTTACTTATTTAGTCTTTGAAGGCAGTTTACCTTTCAGTCAATTTTTTCCCTCTTATTTGTTATTGGTTATTCCCTATATTTCATTCCATAACTTCTAACTGAATACTCCAATGAGCTCTCCATATTCTAAATCTCCTTGGAACATTTTTATAGCCTCAAATGTGAAGTACAGTTGTATGTTTGATCTGTTTTCATAGGGTAGCCCTTTTGTCTTCTCAGTTTGTCTCTTTAATGGCAGGGTTCTCAAAGAGCCACTCTGATGACAAACTTTGAAATCAGAATGCAAGTTGTAAATAAATTACTACCTATGTGATTTGGGATCAAGTACTAAATAGTTTTATGACTCAATTTCTCATTTAAAAGTAAGTGATAACCATTAAAAGCATAACATTAAATTATTGGCAAATCTAAAGAACTTGGGTAAAATGTTAAGAAAAATATTCTGTATACAATAACTTCCATATAATAACTTTAACTCTGAGGTTATTCTTGTTAAACTAAAGCACAACTGGGGAAAATCTTGAATTAAGGTTCAAAAATGTTTACTAAAGGACCTGAAAGTATGTTGTCAGGATCAGCAAGTAGCCATTGACAAAATTCTTTGAAGTTGAGTGTGGCTGTGTTTCAATAAACTGATTCACACTCACCAAAATTTGAATTTCATGCAATTTTCATATGTCATGGCATACTCCCTTGGTATTTTCTCAATTATTAAAGCACACAATAGTATTCTGAACTTTCACCCATATGGTAAGAAGCAGTTTGGTGAGGGGATTGTGCTTCTCAACCTCCTGTTCAGCTATCAGGTTTCAGACATTTTAATGCACTATTATTGACTAACTGAACTTAGAATCCAATATGTATTTAATGAGTATTTAATAGGCTAATGCAAGACAATCTTCAAGGTTTCCATTTAATATCCTAAAGCTGATTTAAGAAGAAATTAAGTAAAGTGGAATTCTGTATCATTCCTTGGTTTTGTATCCTTTGAAATCACTCAGTCTATTTGAGCCTTTAATTCATTAATCCTTTTATTTACCCTCTTTCTAACTCCATCAGCCTTTTCCTGGTGTATTCAAATGTGGATCACAAATCAAGATTTCCATGTATCATGATGATCTGTGTAACCTTGCTTGCTTCTCCTGCTTCTGATCCTTTGAAAAGAAAGACTCCTGGAGTCTACATCTGCAGGTCTACTAAGAATCAGTACATACTTGTTTCTGGAACTTTAACTGATCACTTGCCCATGCTTCCAGAGATCCTTCCATCAAATTCTAAGCAGTTCTAAAAGTAGGAGCTATAAGCACCACTTATATGTAGACTGTTGGAGCAGAGAGATGTGGCAGGTGTGTAGGTTCAGTAAAGGAGCTGACACAAAATAACCTGTATTAAGAGAAAGGACCTGAATATTGTGTGAGCCATGATGAGGCCTTGAGGTAACAGAACTTTCTAAAGAGAAAGTACATTATATCAGAGACAAGATAAATGGGTACTTGTAAGGAAGGAAAGGTTTACCTTTACAACCTGGAGAAGAGTTTCATTAAAAGATACATTTTATAAATAGGATGATGTGGAGACCAAAGGAGAGCTCTGAGTAATCTCTCCCAAAAAAGATAAATGTGTGAATTTATGTTCTCTTAAGGGGAAGCAAGAAATTCCACACCTTATCATTTACTCTGGGAGAATCTATGTGACAAGGAGCAATTGCATACTAGATAATGGGTAGAACCATGAATATAGTAGTCCTATAGCTATAGGAGTAGCTATAAAGACTGGGTGAACTATAGAGGATGAGTAGTCCAAGAGTGGCTGCTTAGTCCATGAACTAGCCTCAACATCCCCAACCTGTTGTTGAAGGCCTACAGGAGTCCTGGAAAGCCTTTGCTCTTAGGTCCACTTTGGGAGTCTGAAGAAGAAGGCTTCTAAAGGCAGCAAGGGATATCAGCAATAGCGATAATGGCATATGCTCACTCACCAGCAGGAAGACTGGCAGGCCTGTGTAGCAGCATCTTGCCTGTGAACCTTTAACAGTGGTCACACCCCTTGGGGCATGGCTTCAGGTGCTGAGGGAAGGGAAAAAAGGAAAGTGTGGTCTCTCTACGCTCTCTCTCTTTATTGGGTCACGGATCAAGGAAGGGCAGAGACAGGCTGGCTCAGTTCTTTATTGTTCTGTGTAAGTTATTCCCCAATAAAACACCCATTTATCATTTTTTGGGGGGGTCTAGTGAAATTATGACATCCATGCCTTCAGTCCTGTCAGCAGCATGCTGCTACCTTGAAACTCTTTATGTCTGAGTCATCATAGGAAGGTGTTGTTTACACTAGAAGAAAATCTTTCCCTTTTAAGCTTTCACAAGAATGCCCTCTCAAACCAGCCCAGAGATATACATCCCCATTTGATGGATCCAATCAAGTTGACAACAAAGATTAGCCATCACAGGCATCCTTTATAAATGTAAATAAGCTTTTAGATAATTTTAATATCTAAATTAACTACTGAACGCAGATATGATTAAAAGTTTCAAAAGAGTATGGTAGATTCTGTAGATGACAAAGAAACAAAGGAGTCATGGCATAGACAGACATGACACACCTTTAAAATTAAACTTCAAAATTATATGGAATTTTAAGCTAAATCTCATGCTTACCATTTTGATGAAAAAACTTTACAGTCTTGTGAACTTCTGAGGGACTGTCTCTCTGGGAGAATTGTGCTAGGCCATTCCAACCAATTAGTTGGTCTTTTGATTAAAATTCTGTCCTTACAAATCCCCAGTGAAGCTATCTGAAGACCAAAAGCCTAGTTGACATTACATCCCTGAAATATCTGGACTTTGTTAACACAGAATATTTAAACATGGCCTCTGCCTCTGTCATCAGGCACAAACTTAACTTTGCAGATTTCAAATGATAATCACACTGACTAGAAAAGCCTTGGCACCGAATTATCATAAATACACAGATGTTCCCTTCACATTTCCATCAAATAGGAATAGAGAAGCTACCAAGAATAACATACTATAATCTCAAAAAAATAAAAGAAATAGATTTTAAAATCTTTAGTCCACTGGTTTAATCTGTGATTTAAAGATTACTGGGTTAGACCTTAGACCTAGGCACAAATCATGATCTCATCACCCTTTAAAGCATTAATTTCTTGTCTTTGAATATAAAAAAAGTGGTAGAGACAATTATCACTGACTTCAGGGTACTGGGATACCTTCTTCAAACACCTTCCCTTAACACTTAGTGACACAGTGTTTATAGTCTTTAGCCATGTCACTTATCATGAACAATCCTACATATATTTGTAGAAACTTCTGACCTGTCTAGGGAAAGAAATCTGGCAAAAATAAAGCAGTGGACTCCATATTTTGACTAATAAATGTAAAAAGACACCAGAAGTGAACTGTGACATTCCTAGTCATCTTAAACATCATATGGTTGACATTGATGAAAGGACATAACAAAAGACCAAATCAATTTTCCAATTGCTGTGTACCTTTTGTAGAAATTTTCACTGAATTATGTTATGTTGGTCAAAAGTGTCTTATCCACACATGCCCTCTGTTCTTCAACTCACTCTGCTGAATTACTAAACATCTGTCTCCAGTGGCTCAGTATCAAGGAAGTTTAACTATAACATTGGATTCTAGTTGAATCAACCACACTCTGAATCCTCAAGGTCAAAGGACTTGTAGGATTTCTATCTTCAATTCATTGTTTAACATATAATTTGTCTCAAAACATATTTTAAATTATACTAGTCAATCCATACATAGCAGTGAGGAGTCACTGAGCAATTCTCAGCTTGACTGAACTACTGACCTTTGAATGTTTTCCCCATTTAAGGCAGAGAGGATTTAAGGATCTTGTTGACATCTTTAGATAAAGATTTGGGAAATTCCACTAAGTCTTTCTACCACACATTTCATGCCTAACATTGGGCTTGTTATTCTCAAATTCCTTGCCATTATTATAGGTTTATATAAAACTATCAAAAAGTTAAAATTATAAGTTGTAATATTGTGTGCTTATTCCAATTCCTGCAAAGGGATATCTAATTTCTATTTCATTTTTCTTACAAGTTATTCAAATATAACATAGGTTTTACTTTATTGGTTTTGGGTTTTCTTGTTATAGACAAAGTGTTTCAATACCATAGATGGAATGAAACTTGCCCAAAGAAAACTAGACAGCATTACAACTCAGGAAATCTGACCTTTATAATTCAACATTTCTTCCTACTTGAAAACACATTAGAAGTCTTTTTCCAATTTTTCTATTCCCAGAGATATCTGAAATAAAAGAGTTAATTTTGTCATTTTTTTTCTTTATTTTATCACTGCTAGGCTGAGAGACTACCACTCATGGAGACTTCAGCTCCTTCTAAAGCTCAGTCATTCAGGGATTCTTAGTGCTCCTATATTTGAAATTATTTTTCTTTTTCCTTTTGAAATATTAAAAATTATAAACTGAATATCCAATTTAGACTCACTATCTCTATAAGAAAATTGTCTCTATCCATAGATTGCTTCATTCTCCCTGTAGAAGGAAAAATCATAATAAGCAATTAATTCTAATATTTTAACTGTATATAGTTTTTATTGTAAGTAAAACAAAAATATTAAATATATGTATAGCCATCATGGCAGAATCACATATAAATAATCCACTAGCAATATTCAACACACAAAACAATTGTTCTTTAGCATAATACACTTTGAAAACTACTCAAACTTATTTGCAAAATCTAGTCTTGTTTGAGAAAAGCAAAGTAATATTTGCTGAATTTTATGTTCTCATATTTTCAGGAACTAAACCATCATTTGTGCATTAACTGCTCTCATTATAAACATTACAGTTTCCGAGAAATGGTTTAGAAGTGTCCTGGAGAAGACCCAAACCTCCTCTCACAATAGCATTTTAGTTGTCCTGTTTCCACTACTGAAATGATATCTTAGTTCAGCAATGGACCCAATTTTAGTATTGACCATAACACTATTTCAATAGAAAAGGATAATACCTGGGATCCTTAGCCCAGAAGAACTTTTCATAGTTCTTCTCAGAAACATTGAAGCCAAAGAACCAACCAACTAACTCCAGGTAGAACCAGTTTGGGAAGGCTCTAGCTTTTCTACCTTCTCAGCACTGCCTGGCATCTGCTTCCTTAATATATGATCATTACTAGTTAAAAAGTGTCACATGCAAACCAGAGTATATCAGAATCACTTCCTACTTTGCACAGGAGAAAATTCAGCAGATTTCTGTTGTAGTTTTTAAAATGCCACAAAGAGAAGCCATACCATACAAACAGGATTAACATGGGAGGTTATAGAAAGAAAAGAGAGAAGGGACAGAAAAGGGGGCAGAGAGGGTTGCAGAGACCAGCCCTGATTACAAGAGTGGTGGAAGAGAAAGAGAAATAGGGAGAAAGGGAGATAGGAAGAGAGAGAGAGAGAGAGAGAGAGAGAGAGGAAGAAAAAGGGAGAGGGAGAGAGAGTGAGAAAGATGGGAGGTAGACATAGCCCTTTAAAATGGAACATAGTGAATGTGCAAAGGAAGTGTAGTTTTGTTAGTTAGCTGAATACTAACAATTTCTAAGTTAAAAGATATTGTAATTTTTCAACCCTTTGTTAGGATATTCAGGCTTACAGTTTATTGGGAAGATGTTTTGTCACCTCAAAATGCATATTGGCATGTAGAAGGATGGAAGTAGATCCATATCCATCACTCTACAGAAACTCAAGTCCAAGTGGATCGAAGACCTCAACATAAATACAGATGCACAGAGCCTGAATTAAAAGAAAGTGGAAAATAGCCTTGAGTGCATTGGCACCAGAGACAACTTCCTGAACAGGACACCAATAGCACGAGACACTAAGATCAACATTTAATGAATGGGACCTCATGACACTAAAGTTTCTGTAAGGCAGAGGACATCACAATAAAATAAATGGGAAAAATGAGAAAAGATGTTCATGAACCCCACACCCAACAAATGGCTGGTCTCCAAAATATATAAAGAAATCAAGAAACTAGATATCAACAAACCAAATAATCCAATTTAAAAATGGAGCCCATTCCCAATGGAGGGATACTCTCACAGCCTAGATACAGGGGTGAGGGTCTGGGTTCTACCTCAAAGGATGCAACAGACTTGGATGATCCCCTATGGGAGCCTCACCCTGTCTGAGGAGTGGAATGGGGAAATGGTAGGGATAATGGGAGGACTGGAGAGAGAGGGAACTGGGATTGGTATGTAAAATAACATTGTTTTTAATTTAAATAAAGATTTTTTAAATTGGGGCACAGAACTAAACAGAATTTTCAACAGAAGGATCCCAAATAATTTAAAAACACTTATGGAGATGTTCAACACCCTTAGTCATTGGGAAAATGCAAATCAAAACAACTCTGAGATTCCATCTTACACCTGTCAGAGTGCCTAAGATCAATCAAAAACACAAGTGACTGCTCATGTTGGAGAGGATGTGGAGCAAGAGGAACGCTCCCCCATTGCTGATGGGAGTGCAAACATGTGCAGTCACTTTGGAAGTCAGTGTTGCAGTTTTTCAGAAACCTGGGAATAAAACTACCACAAGATCTAGCTATACCACTCTTGGGCATATACCCAAAGGATGCTCAATTAAACCTTAAGGGCACTTGCTCAGCTATGATCATAGTAGTTTATTTGTAATAGCCAGAATCTTGAACCAACATAGATGTCCCTCAACTGAGGGAATAAAAGAGATTTCATGAGTTGTCTGAATGCAGGTGGGGATGAGAGCATGATCAATAATGGAGGAGAGTCAATACTACTGAAAGACATGGCTGGAAACGGGGAAGGGAATTTCAGGTTCGGGTAAAAACCTTGAACAAGGGAATCTCCAAGGATGACCCTAGCTAAGGCTCTTAGAAACAGTGAATATGTACCCTGAACTGACCATCTTGTGGGACCAGGCAAGACTTCAAGTGGAGGGAGTGGGAAACCAATCCAGCCACATAACCTTTGACCTGTAGACTTCCCTGCCTATTGAATGTGCTGGGGTAAAGGTGATCTAGATATTGAGGGAGTGGCAAACCAATGACTGGTCTATCCTAAAACCCATGCTTGGAAAAGAAGCCCATCCTTGACCATGCTTGGAACACCAGGACCCAGAGGCTGGATAACCCAAAGACCTAGACTAGAACCAACCAAAACTGGAGGGGGAAATCAACGTATTGATGCCTAACAATATTCTGCTATACTCATAGATTGGTGCCTAGCCAAACTGTCATCACAGAGGCTTCATCCAGCAACTGATGGAAACAGATGCAGATTCATGGCCAACCATTAGGTGGAGATGGAGGAATATTGCAGAAAAGAGGGAAAGGGGACTATATGTGTTAGAGGGGGCAAGGACACCACAAGAATACTCACAGAATCAACTAACCTGAGCTCATACGGACTCACGGAGACCAAACCAACAACCAGGGAGCCTGAATGGGACTGAGCTAGGCACTCCACATATTGTTAAGTTGTGTAGCTTGGTCTTCTCATGGGACTCCTAACAGTTGGAACAGGGACTGTCTCCAACTCTTCTGGGACCCTTATTCTCATACTGGGTCTCCTTGACCAGCCTTAATAAATGGGGCGGTGCTTAGTCTTACTGCAATTTGATATGCCATGTTTTGTTAATATTCATGTGAGACCTGCCCTTTCATAAACAGAAAAGGAGGAGTGGATTGGTGGGTGGGAATGTAGAGGGTGTAGAGAAGGAGGGATTAGGAGGGGAAACTGCAATCAGGATGTAAATTAAATAAGTAAATTTATTTTAAAAAGAAAATTTCACATAAATGACTTGATCCTTTACTTCTATGGCAATTTCTTCTGCCTTGTCTTATCAGCACTCTGTGCTATGAATGACACAAGGGAAATCATTGTGCAAGGACACAGGCAGACACAAATACAAGGCAAGTATTTCTCACAAAACTCTAGGTCTGATATTCATGCAGAACCATTGACAGAGAGTAACTCTCAGAACTTGGGAGACTGAATATATATATATACTCATATATCAAAATGCAAAATATATCTTTCAAAGAAAACAAAACCTGAAGAGGGTAAATTCTTTGTCTGCAATCACAGAACTCTACATTAGGCTAACTGGTGCTAAAGTGCACATTTTCTGAAGCCCATGCGATTACTTGATTGTCATAATTTGTCTAAGCAAGACAGTATAGAGGTTTTTTTTATAAAAGTGAACTGTTATTATAGTTATTCTTATGTTTCATAGAAGCAAACTCAATGACAAAAGCAAAATTTTAAAAGTAATAGCACATGTACATGACAAACAAACAATTGAACTGACAATGGAAAATTCAAGAATGAGCTGATGTGTAGGGAGCTGCAGAAAACCACACCCAAAAGATGGCGCCGGTTTCCGCCCTCCGCCAGCCCGACGGCGAGCGCTCTCTGTGGTAAACAACTCCAAATATGGTAATGGTCATGTATCCTCTTAATTCTGCTTGGAGACAACCTATCCTGGCGCGCCACGTAGGGTTAGGTGATTGGTAGATGTAGACTATATCAGGCCCCGTCTCCCTCGGCCCGGGGCCGCCGCCCACCATTATACATTGTACAAAGCAAAGAGGTTCCCGATTAAACTGTGTTTGAAGAAGATTCCTCGGTGTGGCGTCTTTCTTGCTGGTCAAGGGTGGACGCCGCACTGATGGAGCAGTAAAATTCACAATTAAAAGTTTATCAAGCATCCCATATCCCATCCCACACCTCTGCAGGAATGCTTCCACCCAATCAGAGTCCAGGACAGCTTCCTGAAAACCAGGTAAACCACCATCGCCCTGCTTTTGCTCACCCAGCATAACCCCAAGTGATCCTCTTATTGTCACCTTATCCTGTCCCATACCAATAGGAAAAGCCTCCTCTTCCATCAGAGGCCAGGCTAGCATCCTGAACCCCAGGTGAGACTGCCCCTTACCCTGCCTGTTTTCTCCCAGCGTAACTCCAATTGTAGCACCATCTCCTTATCAACATATCCTAGCCCAAACCTCTGATGGAAGACTCCCATCTCACCAGAGGCCAGGCCAACTTCCTGAAAATGAGGTAAGCCCTTAACCATGACTGCCTGGGGTCTACCAGTATAACACCAAGTGGCCCCGGTTCTCCTTTTTATCTTATCCAGGCCCACACCTCTGGGGGAAGCCTCCCACTTCACCAGATGTCAGGCTAGCATCCTGGAATCCATGTAAGACTCCCCCGTTAGTCTGCCCATGCCTGTCCAACATAACCCCAACCATCCATCTCTCCTTGCAGACATATACTGACCCACACCTACAGAGAAGCCTCCTATTCTACTAGTGACCAGGACAGAATCCTGAACCCCAAGTAAGTCTTCCATCCACCCTGCACACACACTCTCAGCATAACCAAAACTAAACTTCTGCCTTCATTACCATATCTCACCTCAAACCTCAGACAGAAGGCTCCCATTCCAACAGAAGCCAGACCAGTATCCTGGACCTCAGAGGCCAGGCCAACTCCCTGTAAACCAGGCAGAAGCCTCCTATTCCCATCAGAAACTAGGCCAGCATAGCAAAGGACCCCTGGCCATATCTGAAGCAATGCAGTAGCCAGAACTCTAGCCCCCAACTTGGACAGTAGCCTCCTGCTTGGCCAGAGGTCATCTAGGCCATCAGAAGTCCATCCACCAATTTAGGTGGAGTCCCTAAATTCAACCACAGACCACACATTCCAGAAGACCAGATAGGAAACAGAAACCAAGGATGGAAATACCCATCCCACAAAGGCAAATCAGAAAATGGCACCTAGATCTATAATTACTCCATATTTCTAAATATAAGTTAAGAGCAGAAATAACAACAGCTAGAGAAATATGTCAAGACCAGAACCCATCTATCCCACTACAGCAAGCCCTGAATATTACAACATAGTCTAAGGACAAGAAAATTATATTAAAACCAACTTGATGATGATAATAATAGATGTTCTTAAAGAAAAATTAATAAATCTATTAAAGAATTTGAGGAAAAGACAATCAAAATATTTGGGGAAAATCAATAAATATCTTAAAGAATGTCAAAAAATAAAACAGTTGAAGGGATCAAATTAAACTGTTCAAGACCTGAGAATGGAAATAGAAGAAATAAAGAAGACACTAACGGAGGAAATTCTGGAAATGATAAATCTAGGCTAGTGAACAGTAATTATAGCCACAAGCATCATCAAAAGAATACAAGAGATGGAAAAGAGAATCTCACACATTGAAGACACAATAGGAGAAATAGCTAAATTGGTCAAAGAAAATGCTAAATCTAGAAAAATTACTGTCACAAAAATTCCAGTAAATCTGGGATACTATCGAAAGACAAAACCTAAGAATAATAGGAATAGAAGAAAAAGATTCCTGGCTCAGGGACCAAAAAATATTTTTAACAAAATAATAGAAGAAAAATTTCCTAACCTAAAGAATGACATGCCTATACAGGTATAAGAATCCCACAGAATACTAAGTAGATTGGACTAGAAAAGAAAGACCCCCCTCACCACATAACATTCAAGCCACTAAACATACAGAAAAGAGAAAGAATATTAAAAGCTTCAAGGGAAAAGACCAAATAACATATAAAGACAGACCTATCAGAATCACACCTGACTTCTCAATGGAGACCCTAAAAGCCAGAAGGGCCTGGACAGATGTGCTGCAGACTCTAACAGACAACAGACACCACCCAAGACTATCATACCAGTGAAACTTTCAATCACTATAGATAGAAAAAACAAGGTATTCCATGGTAAAGTCAAATATAAACAATATCTGTCCACAATTCCATCCTTACAGCAGGTAGTGGAAAGAAATCTACAAGTCAAGGAGATTAACTACACTCACAAAAACACAGAAAATAAAATTCACTCCAGTACAAGCCAAAAAAGGAAAACACACACATATACACTACCCCCATCAACAACTACAACAAATTAACAAGAATTAACAATCATTGGTCATTGGCACCTCTTAAATCATGGCCTCAATTCCCTATTAAAAAGACACAGATTAATGGATTGTATGCAAAGACAAGACCCATCCTTCTGCTGCATACAAGAAACATACGTAAACATCAAAGACAGATATTACCTCAGAGTAAAGGATTGGATAAAAGATGTTCCAAAATGAAAGCTGTGCTAAGAGCAAAGTTCATAGAAAATGGTTCCAGGAAGCTAGTATAGCTATGCTAATATTTAACAAAATAGACTTTAAAACAAAAATTAATCAAAAGAGAAAGGGAAGGACACTAGACTCATCAAAGAAAAAATCCAAGGAGATATTGTCTCAGTTCTCAACATTAATACCCCAAATATAAGGGCACCCACATTTGTAAAGTCATCATCCCAGAGATGTAGGGATGGTTCAATATATGACAATCTGTCAATGTAAGTTGCCATATAAACAAACTGAAAGACAAAACCCACATAATCATCTTATTAGATGCTGAAAAAAGTTTTGTCAAAGTCCAACATACCTTCATGATAAAAAAAAAATTGGAGAGATCAGGGATACAAGGGACATACTTAAACATAATAAAAACAATATACAGCAAACCTATAAGCCAATGTCAAATTAAATGTAGAGAAATTTAAAGCAATTCCTCTAAAATCAGAAACAAGACAAGGTTGTCCTCTCTCTAGAGCAATAAGACAACTAAAGGAAATCAAGGAGATATAAAATGGAAAGGAAGAAGTCAAAGTATCATCATTCACAGGTTGTATGATAGGATACATAAAAGCAACCACAAAAATTCTATCAGAAAACTCCTACAGGCAATAGACACTTTTAGTAAAATGTCTGGTTACAAGATTAACTCAAAAAATCAGTATCTCTCTTATACACAAGTGAGTCAGAAATCCAAGAAACAACACCCTTCCCAATTGCCAAGGGTAATATAAAATATCTGGGGGTAACTCTAACCAAGCAAGTGAAAGACCTGTATGACAAGAACTTTAAGTCTTTGAAGAAAGAAATTCAAAAGGTTATCAGAAAATGGAAAATTTCCCCCATGTTCATAGATTGGTAGGGTTAATATAGTAAAAATGGCCATCCTACCCAAGGCAAGCTATAGAATTAAAGCAATACCAATTGAAACCCCAACACAATTTTTTACAGACCTTGAAAGAACAATATTCAACTTTATATGGGAAAAAACACCAAAATAACAAAACAAACCTGTACATTAAAAGAACTTCTGGAGGTATTACTGTTCCCAATTTAAAGCTCTACTACAGAGCTATAGTAACAAAAACTGCATGGTATTACCATAAAAACATAGAAGTGGATCAGTGGACTTGAATCAAAGACCAAACATAACTCTACTTACCTATAGACACCTGATTTTCTACAAAAGAAGCAAATATTATACAATGAACAAAAGAAAACATCTTTAACAAATGGTACTGATCTAACTGGATGTTGGCATGTAGAAGAATGCAAGTATATCCATATCAATCACCCTGAAAAAACTCAAGTCCAAGTGGATCAAAGACATCAACATAAATCCACTTACATTGAACCTGATAGTAGAGAAAGTGGGATTAGCCTTGAACTTACTGGTACAACGTTCTGAATAGAACACGGGTAGCACATACACTAAGTTTGACAATTAATAAAAGGATCCTCATGGAAAGATCTCCCATGCTCTTGGATAAGCAGGATCAACATAGTAAAAATGGCAATCTTGCCAAAAGCAATCTACAGATACAATGCAATCCCCATCAAAATCCCAACACAATTCTTCACAGACCATGAAAGAACAATTCTCAACTTTATATGGAGAAACAAAAGACCCAGGATAGCCAAAACAACCCTGTACAATAGAGGAACTTCTGGAGGCATCACCATCCCTGACTTCAAGCTCTATTAGTCCTGAAAACAGCTAGTATTGGCACAAAAATAGACAGGTAGACCAATGGAATAGAGTTGAAAACCCTGATATTAACCCACACACCTACAAACACCTAATTTTTGACAAACATTCCAAATTGATACACTGGAACAAAGAGAACATTTTCAACAAATGGTGCTGGCATAACTGGATGCAGACAGGTAGAAGACTACAGATAGACCCAAGCCTTTTGCCCTTCATAAAACTTAAGTCAAAATGGATCAAAGACCTCAACATAAACCCAGCCACACTGAACCTATTAGAAGATAAAGTGGGAAATACCCTTTAATAATTGGTACAGGAGACCACTTCCTGAACATAACACCAGTAGCACAGACACTGAGATCAACAATTGATAAATGGGACCTCCTGAAACTCAGAAGCTTCTGTAAGGCAAAGGACACAGTCAGCAAGACAAAATGGCAGCCCACAGACTGGGAAAAGATATTCACCAACCCCACATCTGACAGAGGGCTGATCTCCAAAATATACAAAGAACTCAAGAAGCTAATCTCCAAACACCAAGCAATCCAATTAAAACGTGGGGTACAGAACTAAATAGACAATTCTCAATAGAGGAATCTAAAATGGCTGAAAGATACATAAGAAAGTGTTCAACATCCTTAGCCACCAGAGAAATGCAAATCAAAACAACTCTGAGACACCATCTTACTCCTGTCAGAATGGCTAAAATCAAAAACACCAATGACAATTTATGCTGAAGAGGATGTGGAGAAAGGGGAACAATTCTCCACTGCTGGTGGGAGTGCCAACTTGTATAGCCACTTTGGAAATCATTATGGCGACTCCTCAAGAAACTGGGGATCAGTCTACCACAAGATACAGCAATTCCATTCCTAGGCATATACCCAAAAGAAGCACATTTATACAACAAAGACATCTGTTCAATGATGTTCAAAGCAGCACTATCTGTAATAGCCAGAAACTGGAAGGAGCCTAGATGCCCCTCAACCGAAGTATGGATATAGAAAATGTGGTACATTTACACAATGGAGTACTACTCAGAAAAAAAAAATGGAATCTTGAAATTTACAGGAAAATGAATGGAACTAGAAGAATCCATTCTGAGAAATGTAACCCAATCACAAAAAGACAAACATGAAATGTACTCACTCATGTGTGGATTTTAGACATAGAGTAAAGGATTACCAGCCTAAAATCCACACTGCCAGAGAAACTATTAAACAAAGAGGACCCTAAAAGAGACAAACATTGTCCCTTGGAGAAGGGGAAATGGTCACGATCCCCTGAGCAAATTGAGATCATGGGAAGAGGGGGGAGGGAACTTTGAGAATGAGAAGGGAAGAAGAGGAAGGATTCAGAGGTCATGAGGGAGCAGAAAGGTTGTGTCAGGTGAAGAATAGAAGAAAGGGTATGTGATAGGTAGGGTTTTAGTTGGGGGGGGTGGTAGGGAAGGACCAGAGGGAGAAGCAAACTGGGATTGTCATGTAAATCATTCTTGTTTCTAATTTAAATTAAAAAAGTTAAAAAAGAAAGAATCCTCATGGAACTAACAAAGCTCCAAAGGCAAAGAACACTGTCAATAGGACAAAACAGCCCCTGCTACAATGTGGGAAAATATCTTCACCAATCCCACATCTGACCGAGACAGATTTCCAATATATGTAAAGAACTCAAAAAGCTAGACATTAACAAACAAAATAATTCAGTTGAAAATGGGATACAGATCTAAACAGAGAATTCTCAACAGAAGAATCTTAACTGGCCAAAAACCACTTAAGGAGATGTTCATCATCCTTAGTTATCAGAGAAATGCAAATCAAAACAACTCTGAGATTTCATATTATACCAGTCAGGATGGCTAAGATCAAAAACACAAGTAACAGCTCATGCTGGCAAGGATGTAGAGCAAGGGGAACACTTCTCCATTGCTGATGGGAGTACAAACTTGTTCACCTGCTTTGGGAATCATCATGGAAATTTCTCAGAAAATTGGAAATCAGTATACCTCGTGTCCCAGGTATACCATTCCTGGGTATATACCCAAAGGATGCTCCACATACCACAAGGACACTTGCTTATGCTATGTTCATAACAGCTTTATTTGTAACATCCAGAACCTAGAAACAACATAGAGGTCCCTTAAGCAAAGAATGGATACAGATAATGTTGCAGATTTATTCACCTATTAGAAACAGTGACATCAGGAAGTTTGCCGGCAAAATAATGGAAGTAGAAAAGGTCTAAGTGAGATAACTCAGACTCAGAAATACAAGCATGTTACCTACTCATTTGTAAGAAGATATCAGCTATAAAGTGTAACCATGCTACAAATCCTGAGAATCTAGGTAATAAGAAGGTTGAAGGGTGAAAGGGAGATTTTGAATCTCCTTGGGAAGGTGAAATAGAAGAGATTTTGTGGGTGGTATGTGGGTAGGTGATGATTGGAACATGAAGGATCAGTTATGGGGTGAAAAGGGTAGAGTACTGAGACAACTGGAAAGTGGGGGGATATTTTAAGGTCAGATGGAAACCTGGTTCAAGGGAAACTATCTGGAAACTACAATGATGACCCTAGTGAAGACTCATAGCAATGGGGGATAAGCAACAGTAACTAGACACCTCGCTAGGTGTTGGTGGCACATGCCTTTAATCACAGCACTCAGAAGGCAGAGGCAGGCAGATCTCTGTGATTTCGAGGCCAGCCTGGTCTACAGAGCAGCGAGTGCCAGGATAGGCTCCAAATCTACAGAGAAACCCTGTCTTGAAAAAAAAAAAAAAAAAAAAACAACCGGTTCCTTAACTAGCCACCTCCTGTAACCAGGCAAGATTTCCAATGGATGGATTGGGACACCAACCCAGTCACATAACCTTCAACCCACAATTTGTCCTCCCTACACGATATGCTAGAGTAAAAGTAGTACAGAAATTGTGGGAGTGGCCAACCAATGACTGGTCCAACTTAAGAGCCCACCCTCACACTGCCTAGAGAGCCAGAATGCAGAGGCTGCATAGCCCAGATATCAAGGATAGAAACAAATATGACTGGCAAAAAAAGTCAATGAGATGATTCCTAATGTTACTCTCTTGTACTCAAATGTTGGTGTCTAGCCTAATTATCATTAAAGAGTCTTCATGAAGCAACTGAGAAACAGATGCAGAGACCCCCAGCTAAACGTTCTACGAAGCTTGAAGAATCCTGCAGAAGAGGCAAAGGATAGATTGCAGGAGCCAGGCAGGTCAAGCACACCACAAACCCCCCCCCAACAAAATCAACTAATCTGGACTCACAGGAGCTTACAGAGACTGAAATGACAACCAAGGAGTCTGCATGGGACTGCCCTAGGTTCTTTGCATATTGTTACAGTTGTGTAGCCTTCTTATAGGATTCCTAATAGTTGGAGCACCTCTTGTACACATTCACTATGCCCTCCCATCTCCCATCTTTCTCTTTCTCTCTCTGCTTCTTTGCCTTCTTCCCTGCCCCCCCCCTCTCTCTGCCTCTCTGTTCTCTTCTACAGGTCCTGTCCCCAGAGGCCAGTCACCCATCTCCCCTCCCCCCTTTTCCATTAACTTTCCCCCATTAAAAAAACACCTCCACTCAAGCTCTATCTCATGGCATCCCTCTCTTGTGTGCTGCTTTTTAAAAAATTATAACAGGAGGTCCCTAGTCTTACCGCAACTTGAATTGCTATGTTTGGTTGATATCCTTGGGAAGCCTGTCTCATTCTAAGGTGAAGTGGAGGAGTAGATTCGAGGGACAGGAGGGACTGACAAGAGAGGAAGGAGCAAACAGAACTATGTCTTATTCAGAACAACATCCAAATGTAAGATTAGTTCCACAAAAGGCTGTTCCTAACTTACAGCCACTAGGTTAGAATGTTCTTTATTGCACAGAATAAAATGCATTCACCCAGGTTATATGAGAGGAGACAGACACAAAGAAGGTGAGGAAGGTCACTGACATCTTCTCAATCCTGGGCTTCCATTGGAGCTGCTCCCAGGATGCCACCTACTCAGGGAGTTTAAGAGAAAGCATGTGAAAGATGTTCAGTTCACTCTGGGAGATTCTCCCTCTATCAGGTCTGCAGTAAATAAAACATCAGGTCCTGTTTTGTTCCTTTGTCAACACAGGGATATGAGAGACACCCATGAAGATACAGTCATTCATGTGGGTAGCTTTTCTCTTATGGCATGCAATCAATTACTTTAAGGCTCTACTTTTCTCCTGTATTATGCCGTGTACCCTGCAAGTACATTATCTTGTGCCCTAAAATATAAGAATTCTACCTTGGGACTCTTCAATTATGATTTGTTTGCTACACGAATACTAATAATGCCCATAGCAGATGCTTAAGCAATTCCATGCTGTCAGAGTAACTGTAGAAGAAATTACGGTATTTAAATTGATTTATCCAGAAAGAGAATTCAAGACATTCAGAAAAATCCCACCGGGAATTCTTCAGCCAAGCTTTCAATTGCCAGGATGTCCTTCCACATTTTCCACACAATCTAAGATCTAATGTAAACTTCAGTAAAAATAAACACTATGCATTCCAAATTTTTCCAAACAATAAGACCAGAAAGTACTTCTGTACCTTTAAATTATTCTTCAGAATGCTATATAACAAGACTAAAATAGTCTCACTTAGCTACCAATTTGATCCACACATAATCACAGTTGCAATTTGAATGAAGAAGAAAATATACAAGTATATTTAAAAAGTGACCTAATTCAGGTTTAATAAACTATGCATTTTTATATCATCAACCAAATTTAACATACTGTAGAATACCACATACTTGGAAAAATCACAGAAAAGACACAGTAATAAATTTTACAATAATACAAAATTTCACAAGCACTAATACAATTATAAAAATCCTTATATATATAAAAAATACATTAGGCTAGCAAGGGTGTATTTGTTTGTATTTGGAGGTTCATGTTTGTATATATGCGTGTCATTGTGCCTTTTTTTTATTCTAATTCTCAATATGAAATTACATTGTCTTATACACCCAAGGGAGAAAAGGAAAATGAAATGAAGAATACAAAGTGCAGCTCATATGCCTCATCGATACTGTTCATATAAGTTCATATAAACATAGCATACTTAAGATGTGTTATTTTAATTGTGATTATTTCAAATATATAGAGGAATCAATATATTATATCCCCAGCTATCCTACTGTCTAGTTAGTCATTTAATATTGTTGGCTGACTCCCCATGTCTTCCCAATCCACAGAAACTGCTCTTACAATGTAATTCTCTAGGTCACTAACAAGAAATCTAGCCAGGCAGTGGTGGCACATGCCTTCAATCCCAGCACTCGGGAGGCAGAGGCAGGCAGATCTCTGATGGGGAATGTACTTCTGTGTATGTTTATCTTATTGATTGTTGAATAAAATACTGTTTGGCCAATGGCAGCAAGTTAGGCAGGACTAGGAGTCAAAGAGGATTCTGGGAAATGTAGTAGAGAAGTTGTGTTCCAGGCAGGAAGTGACATAGCAAGGAGACTCATATTTAAGAAAGGACAAACAGGAAGTGTCCCTTTTCCCATCCACTCTTCCTCCAGGGGCACCGGCCCTGTGATCCACTGGCAAAGAGGGACGCCAATAAGGCATTCGATAAGATAAGTCTTATAAAATATATAGATTTATGATAATTAAGACTGAGCTAACAGATGAGAATCCTAGTCATTGGCCAAGCAGCATTTGAACCTAATACAAGTTTCTGTGTATTAATTTGGGCCCTAACTCAGGCAGCTGGTGTAAAGCACACACACGGCAGTGGGGCTCAGGCCGCTTTTGGCAGAAAGATTTTTCATAGCAGATCTCTGTGAGTTCGAGTCCAGCCTGGTTTACAAGAGCTAGTTTCAAGACAGCCACCAAAGCCACAGAGAAAACCTATCTAGAAAAAAAGAAAAGAGAGAGAGAGAGAGAGAGAGAGAGAGAGAGAGAGAGAGAGAGGAAGAAAGAAAGAAAGAAAGAAAGAAAGAAAGAAAGAAAGAAAGAAAGAAAGGAAAAAGAAATCTATCACACCTTCAACTCTACACTCTATTTTTTTACCGACAACACTGTATGGAAAGTGGACATTTTCAAGGAAGCAATAAGCCTGTTTTCAGAATGATCTCTCCCACTCACATGTCATTTTATATCGAATCTCTATTTCTCTCTTGCCTGTACACCAAAAATTTTGGAAATAAAAATGTAAGACCCCTATGAACATTTATAAGTGTACATGGCATGTCTGTCAGAATATCTTCACTTATAGGTTACAGCCTGTCTAAGGTCTGTTCAAAAAATGCAATTAGTTTTTAGAGGTCCAAAGTCAAACACATTGTCTTAGGAAGTGTTTTAAAGCAAGCCATACAGCTCTCTACTTGGTAATTTAAATGACTGACCGCTCAATTTATGAGCATTCCCAGCGATAAAATTCAGCCTGAACTTAATAATAGCACATTTTATGTGACAACGATGACAATTACAATCTATAGTTACTGCAGTCGCCCTTTGGTCTAGGGAAAAATGACAGTATTAATTATACACACTTGCCATTTATCAGACTTAACTTGGCAGGCGATTGAGCTGAGAACTATCTCCAACTTGACTTCTACATTTACCATTTTCTAATCCACCGAAACGGAGATAATTAGAATAGAAAAAGATGAGCCACTCCTTTTCCCCAGGCCTTTATCTTGATTTCACATACAGTATAGTTCTTGGATCATACTAAATTTATATCACTTGCTTTAAAACCCCGCTGTTGTTTACTTCCTAAACTACTACAAAGGGAATAATATTTCCTACTGAAACATCATGAAACTTGGACTAATGCAACTTTCACATTTTCATTTTCTGTCTTATGTTTATATTTGAACTACTTAAGGATTCAAGGTCCTTATTATTTTATTTTTCCTGCTATTTTGCTTTATTATACAATGAGAAATAAAGTGTCTAAAAGCATGACGTACTATCTAAATGGCTTAAAGTCCATGAAAAGACAAATAACTCTTAAACAGACGTATTTTCATTCAATCATTTTTGTCACTTTATTAGTAGAGATCCAATATTTCATTTAAGATTCAAGACAATTATGGCATCATGCTTACTTGCTTTTATATTCAGGATAACACAGCATCTTCTTGGATAACTTAAGGAAACAACATAGTATCTACTCAGAGTATGATGTCACTTACAGGTGAAACCTCCAAATATTGACTGAAAAAAATTGAGAAAATATGTCAGTTATGGGGGCTTGGAGCTGGAAAAATGGGCAGATGTTTTTAGCTGTTCATTTTGATTTTCATTTTATATTCTGTTTTTTTATTGAAAATAGCTTTTTTATACATTACATTTTGATTACAGTTTCCCCATTCCCCAACTCCACCCAGATCCTTCCTAACTCCCTTCTCACACAAATCCACACTCCTTCTTCCTTGTTTTGATAAGAAAACAAATAGGCATCTAAAATAATAACAAAATAAAAACTGGAATAGGAAAACAAAACAGAAGAAAAAACCAAAGAAAAAGCACAAGAAAGATATGCACATTCACACAAAACTGAAAACCATAATATATATGGGAAAGACCAAAATGTTAAAAATATTCTGACAAGCTGGGCAGTGGTAGTGCATGTCTTTAATCCCAGAACTCTGGAGTCAGTGGCAGGCAGAGATTGAGACCAGCCTGGTTTACAAGAGTTAGTTCCAAGACAGCCTCCAAAGCCACAGAAAAACCCTGTCTTGAAAACTCCCAAAAAATATTCTGACAAAAGAATTATGAGACAAAGAACCTCCAAAAATGCCATTAATAGTTTCATGTTGGCCATCTACTGATGGGCATGGGCTCTGGCTTTAAGAGAGATTTATACCCAGTGAAATTCTATTGGAGAATTTCCCTTGTAAGTGTCCAATCTCAAATTTTGCTACATAGCTAGATTAATAAAAATAGCATCGTATTATCATAAAAAGATAGTCCAGGGGCATCAACATGGTCTCCTCCAATGGCTACATAACCTATAGTAAGGGGTCATGTTGATATTCCTGATCCATGCTGCCACAGGAGACCATGTTGAAATTTGTGGTCTCTGACACTACTGAAGGACATGATGATGGTTCATAATGCCACTGAAACAACGTTGGTGTCCATGGCCCATGCTGAAACCATGTTTATGTCTATGGTTCATGATGCTGCCTGAGTCCATGATGAGGTCCATGATCTATGATACCACTGAAGAGTGTGGGATGTTTGTGGTCTATGCAGCTTTGGGAAACCAGGTGGTAATCCATAATCTGCCCACAATCCATGCTGTCACTAGCTGTTATAAAGAAGGAAACATCTGTTGCAATGCTGTTGATAGATCCAGAATCATAATTGAAAATGGCAGACATTGAAGGCTTCTGCAAAAATCTCTCCCTCCCCAGCCACTGAAGATGGGAAGCCACTGAGGAAATTCCTTTAAATTGTGATAAGGATGCTACAGTATAGTTCTTTACAGTTGTTGCCTTCTGTTAGTGGGATAGGAAAGGACTCACTTATCTTTAATTGACTGGTCACTGGAAGTTAGACACTGCTCCAATGAGTATTTCAGCAAGACAAAATTTATTGGTGCATTTGGCAGGGCACAAATGTAGGAGGGTAGATCTGAGAGGAAGGGGAAGCAAGTGTGATCTGGATATATTGAGGGAAATTCCCAAATAATCAATAAAATGATTTAAAAATAAAAAATAAATCAGATAGTCAAAGAGGATTTTTTTTTTATGCGACCAGCACGAGGCTTTATTGCAGTTGTTTAATGAGCTAACCCCACGTTAGCTCGGGTCTCCCATCCATCCATCTTGGCGGATGGCTAGGAAAGATGGCAAGAAGCCACTGCATAGAGATCTTATAGGGCAGCATAAGGGGAGAGTCTAGAGTTATGCACAGGCTCAGGATTGGTGTCCTCCAGGCTTGGAGGGTTTGCCTTGTGTTGATTGGTCAATTGGTTGTTATGGCCCATAGGCCCTCCTAGGGCAGTTGCTATGGTCTGCGCGTCATTGCTGTGCACTTGTCCAAAAAGCACACCCAGAGCCATAAAGCATAACACCACCAGCTAACTTCTGATTGGTTCCTTGTCACGAGGCAGGCATCTGACCTCCTAGTGACCAAGGCAAGGTCAGGACAAGTACATGTTCGGCTGTTATGGCTGCAGAAATGGGGAGCTGGTCCCTTCATCCCGCCATTTTCTTTTTTGGAGATTCCAATCATGGAATTGCTGTCTCTCCAGCATCCCCATGAGGGAGTGAGAGATATTGGCATCCCCATGCAAGGGAGTTCCTTCTGACTTAGCATTTCAACCATGGAAAATGGGCTACGTATTCTTTCCCATGATACTTCCTGCCTACTTCAAGATGAAGTTAGGGACCCAAGAAGGCTGAAATGCTAGTGAAAAGCAAAAAAGGGAATTTAGGCAATGGGGAATCCATCAGGAGCTTCTGGTTAGCAGACTACAGGGGGTGTACACATTAGCTGGACTAGTTCATATCCACAGCAACTCCAGGGCTTGAAGTCTACTTAGGAACAGCCTGTAGTCAGCAACTGATACTCAGATGTGTCTGCCAGAAGCAGAAACCTGTTTAAGACATGTTAAACTATGAACAGAAGTTAAAAGTTATTTGCTGAAGCCCACAGTGCAGAAAAAAGCAGATATCCAGATCTATTCAAACAGCAGGAACATATTTATAATTTTGAGTCCTAGCAGTAACTACAGATTTGGGCTAGAAGCATGTACCTTTTTCTTCTGTCCAGAGAGCCAGGTATGGATTGGACAGAGGTGTCTTTGGCCTGATAAAAAGCCCTTTAAGTTTATACTTAGATGACAACCAGAATAAATCTAGAAACCTTGAACTTGTAACTGAACAGTAGATAGTCACTACTTCATTAGCTAACATGCTGCCTATAGTCTATAGTGGATCTGTCTGCCTGATGCTGCCAAGCTGACAACCATTAATATTTCAGAGATCTGAGAAGGGTATGTTTTATACAGTTTCTGAATCTATTAAAAAGCAACAGAAGCTAGTTAGAAGCCAGTCCATATACAGTTAGCCATACCCAAGTCTGGGACGGGTGAACTATTTGGCCTGATCCAGATGTTCTAAAAACACAGCCTTAAAGTTATTAAAAACTATAAAAAGAACTTTGATAAGAGTTTTTATGTTGACTGAAAAAATGTAGGAGACTAAAGTAATAAAGAAGGAAAGAGAAATTTGTCTAAGGATGTCTAAGGAAATCAGAGAAATGAACTGAAAGTATATATATGAACTGAAAGTTATAGAGGGTTAAAGCAAGTTGTCAAATGTCAGAGGAAAGGTTAAAAGAGAAAAATGTAAACTATTTGCTATGGTTTCTCATTTCTACAAGTAGTAAATCTTAAAAATTGGTAACATAAGTTAAAATTTTAAACATATTAAGCTAATTCTGTTTTAAAAGTTCTGTTTATTTCTCAAGCAAATTATGTATGCTTGTTTTAAAATGTTCTGTTTCCTGGCATAACCTAAGTTCTGTTACAAGCATATAGCTAAAACAAATGGTGCAGGTCACCACCATTTTGCAGCCAACCACAAGGCAAGCTGGTCACATGGCTGACTGGTAGCCATTCTGAAGTTGAAAAAAGATACTTAAACCGCCATCCTGACTAAAGGTGACCACATGGAAATTAGGAGGTACCATCTTATAAACAAGTTTTTCATTTAAGATTTAAAATGTTAATGCTTCTATATATTACAGAAAGACATTAAGGGATTTTAAATTTCTTTTTAAAACTGGTTTTTTAAATGTTTATGTTTTTAAAATGTCTTTTTTATTAATGTTTGTTCTTAAAGAACTTCAATTTAGAAATATTTTTAAGCAAAGCCTGACAATGTAAAGTTCTTGTTTTATAAAAGCTGCTAATCTATTCTAAGATGTTAAAGTTTATATTTTCAGAAGTTAAGTTTAGGGCGTTGGTGGCACACGCCTTTAATCCCAGCACTCGGGAGGCAGCGGCAGGTGGATCTTTGTGAGTTCAAGGCCAGCCTGGTTGACAGAGGGAGTTCCAGGACAGGCTCCAAAGCCACAGAGAAACCTTGTCTCAGAAAGAAGTTAAGTTTAAGCAAGCAGCTAAAATGTGTACACGTAGCTACTGTTTAAGGAATATAAGGTAACTCTATGCAGTTTTAAGTTCAACTGTGCTAAGTTTCAAATATTTTACTAAGTTAAAACCAGTTACAGTCAGACTGAAAATTAATTAATTCCAGAAATAAGACCTTACCTAGCCACCTGTGTGCTTAATGTGTGCTTAAGGCAAGTAAGTAAAACAGACAGACAGACCTCTAATGCTTCAGAGACCTGCAGAATATGGCATTTAAAATGTAATTTTAAAAGTTTATCATATCCAACAGCCTGCCAGATCCTGACAGTGACCAAAAGTCTCCAAAGAAGATTATGAGGCACACCAGTTCCTGCACCTGGATGATGACGATGCTGAACAGTGAGAGAGATGCTCAAATGTGACACCTGCTGCCTGCCAGGACCTGGCCCAGATTGTGGACAAAGCTGCTAGACACTGGAAAACTGATTGTACCCCTTTGCCTAGACAAAACAAGGTCAGTCTTTTCCGTGTCCCTCTTCCACAGAGAGAAAAAAAAAAAAAGGCCTGGCAATAGGCCTGGCAAAGACTGCTGTTCTTTGGGGTTTTTTTTGTTTTGTTTTTAGTTCAAATTAGGAACAAGCTTGCTTCACATGTCAATCCCTTCTTCCTCTCCCTTCCATCTCCCCTAATCCTCCCCCCAATCCCTCACCTGCCCCTCACCTCATCTCTGCTCCACCCCCCAGCCAGGGTAGGGACCTCAATGGTGGCTCCCCAAAGTCCACCACATCATCCTGGGTGATAGCCCAAGAGTTTTAAGGTAATACCTTTTGTAATAATTCTGACTATAATTAATAATACTTCATTGCCTATTTGATGAGTTTCTTAATGCTCCTTCCAGAAAAGACAAAGTAAATACAGGAGGTAACAAATGTGTTAACTAACTTTAATCTATTGTATGTAAATTTTATGCTATTCTTACTTTAAATATCACAATTTTGCTCTTCATTTATATTCCAGTATTTTAGGGAAATTCTCTTAAAGATGAAATTCTAGGACTACAGCTACCTGCACAGCTGCTGCTCACTTGTTTCAGTTTTTTCATCTAATTCTCTTGAGCAGTGTAACACAAAAATAAAAAGACCCAGAGACAGATAATGGGGTTCAAGATTCAAGCTGAAGATCAGAAAAGCAAAGCAGCTGGTCACTAGCTATTAGCTCTACCTCAGACTGAAAGGCCATCCTCAAGTAGCCCCCAAATTCACTGCTCCTCAGATTCACTCAGACTGCTTTGCTTTACTCAGTGTGGCTGGATAATCCTGAGACTGACTGCCTTCCTATCTTCAATGCGGTTAGAGAATGAATGCCAGCTTTGAGACCCTGTTCTTCTCTTAATACCACTCATGAGTCCTGGGATTAAAGGCATGTGATCCTAAATGCTGAGATCATCTTTTTCTGTGTCATTTCTCTTTAGAACTGGATATATTTCATGTAGCTCAGTGTGACTTTGAACTAACAGAGACTGGTCTACTTCTTAATCCTGAGTCCTGGGATTAAAGGTGTGTGCCTGGTTTCTATGGCTTGTAGCTAACTTTGCTTTCTGAATCCTCAGGCATGCTTTAATAAAACAATAACACTAATTTAATAATATAACACTACAGAGAAGCATATCTATAAATTCTCTTCATTTCTAGAATGCCTTGTAGTCATGAATTCTTGGAGTACAGAAATGGATGAAATCTAGAAAATGAATTTTGTAGTAGTGACCCATTGCTCCATTAAATTTCTGCCATCAGAGTTTGTCCAACACAAGAGGTGAAGAAGACCTGATCTTATAATGTTAATTCTAGGAAAACTTCCATTAGATATGGAAGAGTGCTCTGGTATAATCCCTACCTCTAGGATAGGTTAGCCCATTTAGGAGAATGATTCTGTATTTGTCTTCAGTAGAATGAATCATTTAGGCATTTTTGGTTATATCTATGTAAGGAAGTCCTCAGGAAGCTTTCTGTTTATTTGTTGTTTTTGGGGGGGGATTAGAGCAGTGAAATAGACAACTACAGAAGGTCCAGACTAAGAAATGAGGCATATTCTGTGAAATAATGCAAAGTGAGCATATGACGGTGTTATGGGTCCTATGGATTGCCCCAGAAAAATGTTTGTTTTTAGGGACCGAGGTGGCTTTTGTGAACATATTGGCTTTAAAACACTTGTGAAAACAGAATCAGGGGGATTTCAAGGCATCTTTTTATCTTCACTTCACAACAAAGGAATGATAAAAAAAAGTGAAGGTACTATATTCTGCTAATTTGATGTGAAGAGTGAAACCTTTTGAAAACTCCTGTTGACTTGCTTGGAGTAGAGACTGCAATGTCTTCAATATTTCTGTCATAGGCAGAAAAAACTTGTATCTCCCAAAGATTCTACCTCTTATTTTAAAAAACAAAACAAAAAACAAAAAACAAAACAAAAAAAAACCTGAGTAGGCTGCATGGCATAGAAAAATACTTTGCAAATAAAATTAAATTAATAATATTTTTTTCTTGGTTTTTCGAGACAGGGTTTCTCTGTGTAGCTTTGGAGCTTATTGTCATGACCCAGCATATCTCAGCCTTAACCCTTGAGGTTCAGACTGAGTGGGGGTGTGTGTACCTGGAAACTCCTAGCAACCCCTCATTCCTATGAGGGAACCATTTCTGACTTATTTCTCTCCTCTCTGCTATATTCATATATGATATGTATGATATATAGATAGATAGTAGATTGCAATTACTCATGAGAAATGAAAAATTACAGAAACTGATATATTCTAGTACTTGAACAGTTGATTGAAAAGTTGGTGAACCAGCATATTTGGTGGCATAGTTCAGTCTGAACTAAAACACCTGAGAACAGGGAGGCTCATGGTAAAATTGTGAGTCCAAGCACTAGAAAATAACAAATATCAAGTATGCAGAAGAAGACAGACTATCATATCCTTAGTCCTTTTGTTCTATTTGGGTCCTTATTGTATTGGATGATTGCCACTCACATTGGAGAGAATTGTATGGATTCTATCTCCAGGCAGGGGTACTCCTCCCTTAAAATAAGAAATCTGGTCTGGTTGGGGACATCCTTCTGTGTATGTTTATCTTATTGCTTGATAAATAAAGCACTGTTGGCCAATAAGGGAAGAAGTTTGGTGGGACTAGGAGTCAAGGAGGATTCTGGGCAATGTAGGAAAGGGACTGAGTCACCATGTGACCACCAGGAAGACAAGACACAAGGCCAGCATCCTTGATAAGTCTTATAAATATATAGATTAATGGTTATGGTTGATAATTAAGACTGAGTTAGCAGATAAGAAATCCTAATCATTGGACAGCAGCATTGTACCTAATATAAGTTTCTGTATGTTACTTTGGCCACCCATGTGGCAGATAGAACTCAGGCAGCTGGCACAAAGACTTACCATTACACTAGTCCAACAGTATATAATAAGGTCGTAAAAACAAAAAGAAAAATCTTAACTACCGTGTCACTGTGATAATAAAGGGTGTTGTCACTTTTCTTTTGCTACCATATTTCAGGTATTACTTTGAGGCATGCATAGCCTTCCATAAGTCTTGCATGAATTGTCAGATGTAACTGGGTTCTCAAAGGCCATTTTATTTGTATGACAAACCAGCTGCCTCAGTGTGGTGAACAGGAACAAGATGCATAAAGTTCGTGAGTATGGGCACTCTATCCACTATGACTGACAAGTGAGTTCCCTGGCTAGAAACATGCTAAGGAGTGAATTACTATGATAATAGATACAACATGAAGAAAATATACAGGCAGTAGTTCTGACAGAAGCCTGCTGAGACACAGAGGCAAACTCATTGAACTTATACCCAGGGTGTCTATTTTGATAAACAAAATGCTGCCTCTTTCAAAAGGGATGGAGTCCAAAATAAACAATCTTCAGAAGTACCTGTTTGATCATCCATAGGAACAAGAGGACTCATAGATCATCTATGATTGTGGCCAGTTCAGAACATAGCAATGACTATAGCAAGTCACACTGTGTTGATAAACATATTCATAATCTATTCCTATCAAAATCCCACTTTGACCATGAACCAATTGGGAGATGAAAGAAGCAACTTGGGAAAGAGCCAGCCCAATTGTCTGACACAAATCATTAGCTATTCCACAGATGAATTGCTGTCACATAATGGTAAAGAGGAAGCTATGTCCTTGTCCCTAGAAACATAATGAGCTTGAGCACTTACTGAAGTCACTTAGTAGTCTAATGAAAGTCTCTGGGTAGACGTCATTTATATGTCTCCTTTAGCTAGTAGTTCCACAAACAGTCACACTTACCCCAACAAGACCACGCCTAACAGTTCCACTTCCTATGGATAAGCATGCAAACATATGAGTCTATGGTGTCCACTCCTATTCAAACCACCAATTTCCCCATCTTTTTGTACCCGTAGCCTGAGCCAAAATTTTCTAAAGGATCTTTTAGAATTCTGATTGCTAAGTCATCTCTAATCCTCCCCCTTACCTACATGAATGTGTCATTTAGCAATTCAGAGGAAGAGCCTAAGAAATGTCATTTCTAACAGGTCTGTCAGGCATATGATGCTTGCAAGGACCACACTCTGAAAATGAAATTTGCATTTGCCATAGATAGATTCAGGTTTTTGTGAAGCTTCTAATTTATAAAAACCTAAGACTAACTATTATAAATCCAAAATTAGGCATAGGACCGGAGAAGGACCTTAGCAAATTACAGTGTCATAGAGCTCTGAGTCCGAAAGGGAGTTTTCTAATTTCTATGAACTGTGAAGTGGAGGCTCATTTGGGCATCATAAGTAAGAATGAGTAACTCTCATAAAATAACCATTTGTTTACTTATATCTTTAATGATTAAAATGAGATTTTTTTCTGCTCTTTAATAAATAACAATAGACTTTTAACTTTGGCTATTAGAATCTAGCTGATAGTTTAATATTTAAAAATATTTCTGTAGCACTGGATGGAAAAGTGTTACACTGGAATAAAAGAAATACCAGCTGCCAGTGGTTCAAATCAGGGCCATATGAAGCTGTATTGCATGTATTTCATGTCACTCTTATAATATTCAAATCTTATTTGGGAGTAACAACATTAATCAAACAACTTTTGAGCTGTCAGTTGACCTGTGTGAGCTTCTGTAATGTCCCTATTTTCTGACACTGAAAGGATGAAAATTTGTATAACAGTATTTTGTCCACCAATGATCTTTCATTTCTAGAAGTCAATTATAACTGATAGAAAAGATAGTTACATATATACAGGACTTTATGCAATTTTAAAAGCATACTTGACATGTTTAAACCTTTTAATAAGCTCTAAGCATTCCATAGATACAATCAACATGTCTTTCTTTGTACCTATAAAATGACCACAGGAAAATCTGATTCTCTTATGCCTGGGTCTAGAGAAATGTGTGTTGAAACCAAACAGATAACCTTGCTTCTTCAGATATTTTCTGCCAACACCATTGGTATCACTGAGGGCTGCCGGGCTCAGGGAATGAAAAGAAGCCCAGATGGTTTTGAAAAGTAGAACTGGGATTTGACTTTTAAGTGTCTAAAATTGATGAACCAGATGCATCCTACCCTCTGCACTGCACAAAAAAGAAATCAACATACTATTTTACAAAACTTCAAAAGTCTGCCCTTTTCACTCAAGAAGCAGATTTTCCCACCTCAGAATGGAACTGCATTTACTCAGTTATAGCAAAGTTATAGAATGAGAAATGGAAGGGACAGAAAAATCAATTTATTGAACACTCTGACCTAGCTTTGAAGTGCATTGCAGCACAGGTATCTCAGTACAAACCTATAATAAATGTCTCTGATCAGCCAACAAACTGTCCCTGGCTATAATACACAGAAAACAGGGAGGGATCTGGAAGTAGCAATTATCTAACTGGTTTGATCTATACAGATGTCCCATATTTTAACCCAAATCAGAGATAAGCTGTGTTTTTTTTTTTTAATGTTTTAACCTGAGTAATTCTTTTTAAGGGAGCTAAGCTACATTTACTCTCATGATTATTTTCAACAGTGCCCACTAAGATTATGTAGGTTTTTAAAAGTCTTTTGAAATTAGTAGTGAATTGATTGTCTCTATAAACCTATGTCCTCACAGAGCTCAAACTTCTCTGGAAGTTGGAATTATATTTTATCCAATTAAAGAGTTGAATACTATTTGACATATGAATAGTGGAGCATATTTATTTAAATAATGGATAGTAGATATAAAATACTGCATAAAGTAAGATTAAAAGAATAATCAATGCATATAAAATAAAATTGAAAATTATTAGGAGTATTACTTTTATTATACTTTAAGATATACATCTAGAATACGGCAGCCAAGTCAAAATAAACTATCTTCTAATTTTTATTTCCCCATTCTAATGTTTCAAGGCCATTTCAACTACAATTAGGAGCCAAGGAAAAGAATTACATAAAATTGGGAAACAACAAATTAAAAAGTTTTGTTTGTTTTTTGTATTGTTTTGTTTCGTTTTTAATTCATTTAAAATATTCTTCAATACCAGAATCCCAGTACAATCCCCATTTTAGTAATATATTTTTTCAAACATATCCATCCCTCTTTCCCACTTCTATCCCCTCCTCTCCCACTTTGTGATTTCTTCCTTTCTCTCTTTTTTATTTTTCGTTCTTTCCTCACAGGGTCCAGTCTCTGTTGTCCCAGTAGGCTTGGGAATGGTCCTGTCCTGGTGTGTGATCAACCACTCAGAAGTCACACATTGAAGAAATCCAGGTTTCCCTCTCCCAGCAGCTATAAAATGTCAGTCGCTCTTAATACAATCATCCTCAAGTGGGTTTGCGAGATAGAGGATGAAGCCAAAATATAAACCATTATTTTGGGATTCCAAAACCAGGCCCTTTCTAAAGACATATTGTTTCTATGTATATTGAATGACAATTGACCAGAAAAAAAAATCAGAAAGGGAGGGCTTAAGGAGGGGAATTACCTAAAGACTTGTGAAAGCAAAGTTTCCTTCATTGTGATTTAAGTAAATGATAATAATAAATTTACTTTGGGTATGGTTTTTACTACTAAATACTACAATCTTGGACTTTACAGTTAGATCACTTCCACAAAAACAGGGGAGCTGGTTTCTAAAACTAATTCTAGGCCCGTGGTCATTATGAAAAGATAGTCAAAACCAATATTCAGAAATATTCTACTGTTTGAACACAGCTGATTTTACTAATTGGTGCTGCTGTGAAGTATTTATGTATGAATGGATGTATTTTGCATCTTTTTATTATGTGTATTGGAAGAAAATGCATTTAAAATGTGCAGATAAACAATGTAGATTTCTTTTTAATGTTATTTTTTGTAAGTATAGATGAGTAACCACAGTGAAGTATTAAAATGTCAAATGGCATAAAATTGTGATCAAAATATACTTAGGACTTGGTATTTGGACAGCTGTATGACCAGGTTCTCCCTATATCACTTTGCATTTCCTGATGTAGAGTCAGGAAGAGTCCAGTATCTTCATGAATAGAAAAGTACTGGAGACAAATCACTAAATAATTTTTCTGCTACTGATCCAAACAGGATTTCCTTAGTAGGAGGAAGAGTCTAAGTGTGGTGGTTAACACTTGCATATTTCATGCAATTATAATAGGCAGGTGTTGTTTAATAATTAAGTTAGTGCTTAGTTTTAAAGGATTTGTCTTTAGACTTTTTACATTCTTTTTAATTTGTATTATAAAATACATATTCTTGGAAGGAATTATAAGTAAAATTTTGAGGGATAATCTTGACTAAACTTTTTCCTGGTATGAGAAAAATGCTATGTTCAAAATGAAAAAAAAAATTCTACTTTGTAGATCCTTTTTCCTTTCTTGAGAAAGGAAAACTTCATAACTTAAACGTTCCTTGTTAGACATAAAGTAGGATAACAATATTTGGAAGCAGGAATTAGAGAAATGTAATTTTTCTCAAAATGAGAAAGAGAACATCCAAGATATCAGGAAAATCTAGGAAGCAAAACAATTGTAGCCACAGATATTGGGACATCTCCTACACTTGTTTTACCGTATCTCCCATCAAAAATCCTCACACATGATGAAATAGAAAGTTTAAAGGTACAATAATGAAGAAGATACTGAAGCACAATTTTCAAATATTCCTAAAAAGGAAATCTCTGGAATTCTAGTTTAACAAATCACTTCTATCAAATATTTAAAGAACAAACATCAGTTTTTGTAAAATGTTCTTAAAATAATGAAGATAAGTGATTTTTTAAATTTACTTTGTAATGATGGAATTATGCAAATGCCAAAGCCAGACTAACATACTACAAGAAGAGAAAACTAGATGTAATCATTCCTGATTCTAAGAGGCAAAATATACCTCTTAAATTCACATGAAAGGTCACATTATTAAAGAGGAGGAAACAGACACCCGGCAATGTCTGCTGGTCTGTCTATCACCTGCTCGAAAACTCTGCTGCTACACAACACCTCCATCCCCAAAACCCAAACTAGAAATTTAGAGTAGAAAACTATAAACAACCAAACTTGCCTATGAAGTCATGCATCTGATTAGCTTTGAAACAGGATGACTATAAAATGAAGGAAAGCTCCATGCCCAAGACAAGCATAGTGGCAGAGGGCAAGATGAGGCACT
Organism: Cricetulus griseus; assembly: GCF_003668045.3. Taxonomy (NCBI): domain Eukaryota; kingdom Metazoa; phylum Chordata; class Mammalia; order Rodentia; family Cricetidae; genus Cricetulus; species Cricetulus griseus. The sequence continues at coordinate 185,419,957 of NW_023276806.1, read as the reverse complement.
GATGAAATCAGACTTCCCAGGATCTGACCAGGTAAAAGACAGCCCTTTAAACATGTCAACTTTGGGATAACATTTAAAATATGCAGAATAAAATTGATGAGTGTTATAAAATTTTAAAGTCTGTGTTAATGTGTTATATGCATCTCCACCTCTCTCTTCTCTTTCCCCTCCTTCTCTGTCTTTTGCCTCATAACTCTCAATCCTTCTCTTCTTTGTCTCCCTCCATTCCTCACTCCCACCACTCTGCTTATCTTGACACACATTAACTTTATTTGAAAAGAAGTTTTTTCCAGCTTTCTAGGAAAGATGGATTGGGTCTGTTTTTTTTTTGTTGTTTTTTTTTGTTTTGTTTTGTTTTTTGTTTTTTTTTTCCCTTGGAGACCAGAGAAAAGCAATTTGAGGAGAGATAAGGACCTTCCTGTAATCTGGCTATCAAGCCTCAGAGACGACTCAGATATTTTAGGAATTTTTATTTACTTTTGTGGCTGTTTTACTGATCTACAATGGTGGGTCAAATCTGGATCCCATATTCACATCAGATAAGAACTTCAGGTGGAAAGGATATTTTCTAAGGAACAGGAAGTATGTAACCTGAGACATAACCTGTATATTAGGTGGGAGATACATTGGCATGGTAATTTTTCTCTACTTATTACAGTGATCTGGTATGGCAGGAAAATTCAGGAGTCCTGGTGAACTAATTGCAATTTTCTTAACTTATCTTTTAAAAGTTGGCAACCACATCTTCCAAGGACAATTTTAAATGTGAATTCCATAATATTTAGCTTTCCAAAAGGAATTTACCCTTTATTTTCTGATTCATTTCCAATTTACAATAAATGTGCATATTTATAGAGTGCAGAATAGTGTTTGGTTCTCTGTAAAAAATATAGAAAAATCCATCCATGTTAATCATTTGCCATTCACTAACTTATTGTTTGGGGTCATTAGTTTCTATGAGATATATGGAGTTAAATATTTTCTCCTAATTCAACTAAGTTATCTCTTTACTGAATGTGTCAAAGACATTGTCTCTTTACTCCATTGAATGTTTCCTTTGATGCTAGAATTTTTAAAGTTTGATACCATTGCATTTTGTTTTTCTTGTTTGTGTATTTGGAATTTTAGCCAAGAGATCTTTGCCTAGACCAGTATCATAGACATCTCTATTTTCCTCTTGTTGTTCTACAATTTTGGTTCATTTGTTTGAGTCTCTTGCCCATTTTATTTGACTTCTGTGTGTAGTCTGAGATAAGAGTCCAATTTCATTCTTTTACAAGTCCATGTCCAGTTGCTAACACCATTTATTAAATAAACTATTCTTTATCCAGGCACACCTTAGCACTTCTTTGAAAATCAATTGACTATAAACAGTAAGGTTTTCTATGTTAGGCTTTTTATCTCATTCCGTAGGTTGATATGTGTGTTTTCAGATCAGTTGCATGTTCTTTTATTTTGTTTTTATTCTCTCATACATTACATTCCAATCTTTTCCCTTCCTCCACCTTCCCTCTTCCCCAGATACACTCCTCTTCCTTTTCCCTTAAAAAAAGATCTGGTCTCCCAGGGATATCCACCAAACATGGCTTAAGAAATTATACGACTAGGCACAAACCCTCATATCAAGGCTAGATGAGATAACCAGGAAGAAGGAAAAGGGTTCCAAGGTTAGGCAAAAGAGTCATAAAACCTCCACTCTCACTGTTAGGGGTTCCAAAAGAACACCAAGATCCACAACCACAACATCTATGGAGAGGACCTAGCTGAGACCCACAGTGTCTGTGTTTATGGCTTCAGTTTTGGGAGCTCCTATAGGTTCTGCTTAGTTGATTCTGTGGGTAGTGTTATTGTGATGACCTCAAATCCTCTGGCTCCTACAATCCTTCCTTGCCCTCTTATGTGGAGTTCCCCTGGCTCCTCTTAGTATTTGGCTGTGGTCTCTGTATCTCTTCTTATCAGTTGCTGGGTGATGCCCCTCTTATGCCAGTTGGCCTATGCACCAACTTGTGAGTATAAAGAGGTGGAGTCAGATGCTCACAAATGGAAACTTCTGCAATCTTGAGGAAAAATTAATCTTTCTTCTTTTTAAGTTGTTTTTGGGGACTAGTTTGCTGACAAACCCAATCTCTGGAAATTAAAATATGTAAATTATTGCCTTCATGAAGTTCACGATTTAACTGTTAAGAAAGGGAAACTGCTGGCCTTGGAAAAGAAATGAGTCTTATTTAGTCTGGGTTACTATTGCTATGGTGAAACACCATGACCAAGAGTAAGCTGGGGAGGAAAGGAGTCGTTTGCCTTACACTTCCTTAGTGCAATCTATCATTGAAGAAAGCCAGGACGGAAACCTGGAAGCAGGAACTGATGCAGAGGCCATGGAGAGGTAACTGCTTTCAGGCTTGTTCCTTATGGTTTGCTCAGCCTGTTGTCTTATAGAGCTTAGGTTCACCAGCCCAGGGACGACACTACGCATAATTGGCTCATTTCTTTTATGTCAATCACTGATTAAGAAAATGCTGTATAGACTTGCTTACAGCCCCGTCTTATGGAGGTATTTTCTTACCTGAGGTTTCCTCCTCTCAGATGATCTTAGGTTGTGTTAAGCTGACACAGTTATCCACCAAGGAGGGCACTTTGTTTTGGATTTGTTTGTTTGTTTGTTTGGTGTTTAATTTATTTTGTTTTTGCTACTAAAATTCCATTTGCCCAATAATAACAACTTGAGTCTCACAGAGAAAAGAGCTGGCAGAGGTGACACAATCCTAGACTTACAGGGACAAAAGGAAGGAACACCTTTACAGGATCCGAGGAGAGTTGGATCACAGAGGAAGCGCTCCTATCCAGATTGATAGGAAGTTAGAACCGCAGGGAAAAGCATAAGTATCTAAAAGGAAATAATGCAGGATATTTTTCTTCACTGTTTTCCAGTCTTCTTATCTGTCCTTGCTTCCTGTTAGCTGAACAAGACGCTAGTTGAATGTGGAGTCTGGGAAGAGTTAAATACATATGTGGTGTATCAGCAGAGAGGAAACCCAACACAACTCTCATTCCCGGTCCCGTAGGGTTCAAAGGCTGAAGAAGGGCCTTGGTTAAAAAATACCATCAACTTGTCCCTTTAGTCTCAGAGAAATTAATCTTACCTGTGATCTGACCCCAACAATGCAAACTCTATCCCCCCTTACAGTCCACGGCGGGCTTCTCTTTATGAGCCTGTATGTTCCCAAGCTGAACAACCCAAAAGATCCTTGAAGTAAGTTAATGCGCTGCAGTCAAGGAATCCTGGAGCTGAACCATCTGTTCATTTGTCTCAGTAAGTGTGCCAATTTAAATTATCAGGATAAAAATTGAATTATGTATTAGACTTTTAAGAAATTTTCCTATACGAGTAAATTATGGGAAATTACTTCCTCCCAGTGTGTTAAAATTGTCCTACATATGAGGAGTCACTGAATGTCCTGTTTATATTATGGTAAACAATTAAACCTCCACATGATATGAGATACTTGTATGATAGGATGTGTGGACAAGAGAAAAAAAAAAGGGGGGGAGCTAATGGCAATGGACACGTCCTCGTCACACTTCCAAAAATTGTTAAAAAGTGAAAATCCATTTCACAGTACTCTATGTGTTACATTGAGAGTTTTGTCGGGCTACTCTTGAGCGATTTACAATTTCCTGCAGAGTTTAAATCAATCTAGTACTTTTTGTTCTGTGTTGATCAATTAGCTGCATCCAGTGATTTGAAAAGTGTGCAAGTTCCATCTGATGAATTTAAAAACTACTTTCCTTCTCCATTTTCTTTATTATAAACATACTCAGAGATGAGACATCACAGTTCAACTGTAGCCGGCATAAGGGACCAAAGTACTGCATTCCGAATCAGAAGAAAGTACAGGGAGAATTACACAAGAACCCCACTGTCATCAGCACCAGGACTAACATCCCCAGATTTCAAGATCTAGTGACCTTTACAGCAGGAGAAGTTTCATTTCCCAACATATACTTAAGACCTAAAAATAATATATCGTGAGTTCTTTAAAAATAAAAAAGGTATTATTTCTTTTCCCAAAATATAGTACCTTACTACTTCATATTCTCTGTTTCCATTAATTAAAAGCTTTTGATACCAAGATGTTTCTACATGATTTATAAATTATGAACACACACAACTATCATTTGCTAATACTCAAAGGTGGCACATCAATTTAGGTTGCTAGTCATACATTTATTCTAGTCATTTTGGATTAACATATAAAATACTATGTCCTGTCAATTTTATTTGGAGGTGGAAGAGCAAATGAGTCAACTTAGGAAATTACAATTTATTCTCATCTTAATAAGAAGTTAACCAAAAGTTCATGCTATAATTGAATATGTGAGTCGATTTTTTATCATTTTTGTCACTTAATGCCTCTTGCAGTATAATTATCATTCAATCCTTTATTTCTCTGGGATGAAAATTTTAAGCCACTGGACTGTATCAGAGAAGGTTAATTTACTTAAAATGATACAAGCATTTACATGAATTGACTTAATCAGACATGCATAGACTTCAGGATGTAGTGAAAACCTATGAAGTCACTAGAAATATGAATTATAAATACTAAACCATTCCTTCTAGGAGAAATACTGAGTTAGGATGCTAAGGTCTATGGTCATATTTTTACCAACCAGTCAATACATAACTTCATTTTAAATGTGTTTCTGTTTTAAAAAATCTTATTTGAAAACACACGATGGATTCATCAACAGCTAATGCCCAACCAACAGTTCTCTGTCTGAAGGAATAGCTAACATACATATTTTTTCTATTAATCTCATCAAAACCTTCTTGCACTGAAGACTTGAGAGCATATCAGCTTCTCTTTGTGAGATATTTGAAAAATACCACAATCACCAAAAGTCAACTTATATTTGAAATCTACAAAATTTTAACTTGTAGAGACAAACAATAATTTCTTGTTAGAGGCTAAGAGGAACTGACAGGGAATAAGAAATGCTGCTCAAATGGGATGAGTTTCAATCACTCACAAAGAACAGCTTCAATAATCCCTTGCTGGGCATGGTGACTACAATATGAAAAGTATTCATATTATTGTGCTGTAATCTGCTAAAAGAATAGACTTTAATGTTTTCTTCTACAAGAAAACAGTCTGTAAAGTGACAAATGCTGATTATCTTGATCTCATCATTAAGGATCTCTGTATATGTCTGCTCTAGGTGTCTGGAAAGTGCTTGGAACATCTATTAATTTTGTGTGTCTGGACACAGTCCCATTTTATTGAAACTCTTCTACCAGTGACAGAATCAATGTGTAAACTTGAATATTTTATTCTGTTTCCCAAGTGATTGTTGATAGTATCTCACAAAAGAAAATACTCTGGCTGGGCATTGGTGGCGCACGCCTTTAATCCCAGCACTCGGGAGGCAGAGGCAAGAGGATCTCTGTGAGTTCGAGGCCTACCTGGTCTCCAGAGCAAGTGCCAGGATAGTCTCCAAAGCTACACAGAGAAACCCTGTCTCGAAAAACCAAAAAAAAATAAAAATAAAATAAAAATAAAAAATAAATAAATAAAAAAGAAAAGAAAAGAAAAAAAGAAAAAGAAAATACTCTGAATATCCATGGTTAGGAAAAATTGTGAAATCTCCCTACTAGACATAGAGAAATATGTGGAAAACTATCTCAGACAGAAGAGGGATCTCCTTCTGTATGCTGTGAATATATCTTTCTCTTATTGGTTGATGAATAAAGCTGTTTTGGCCAATAGACAGGCCAGATGTAGCCAGGCAGGAAGAATAGGTGGTGCTACCAGACTAGGAGAAGCCTGAGAAGAGGAGGCAGATAGTGAGTCTCCAGAGAGAGATGCCATGTAGCTTCAGAGAAAGCAAGAGGCTTGGGCATCACTAGTAAGCCAAGACTATGTGGAAATGCACAGATTAAGAGAAATTGGCTCATAATTAAGAGAAATCTAGCCAATAAGAAGCCTGAGCCATCAGCCAAACAGTTTATAATTAATATAAGCCTCTGTGTGTTTATTTGGGACTAAGTGGCAACAGGACCAGGTGGGACAGAAGCCTCCATCTACATCAGACTCTTAATACAAACTGCCATAATACAAATGCATTCCACAATAATCAGGCTTCAAAAACACTTCCTTAAATTGTGGGAAAGATTAAAACAAGAAGACAGTGTGTTACTTCACCTGGCAAAGTGTACCACTGGCAATTAAAATATTTTGCCATTCTGTACATGTATGCAAGTAGCTGGAAGCATCAAGAACTTGGATTTGGGGGTTACAGTTTTCCTATAGAGAAGACTCTGAAACAGAAGATTCTTAAACAGAATACAATTTACTTCAGTTTTAAAACATCTACATTTCTGTGTCCAAAAGTGTTTGAAAATGCCACATGAAGAAAATCAAAGAGACTTTTAAAATCAAGTTCCAGCTTATACCACCTTTATGGAACATGCTACCAGTATCTTATACTTCATGTCTGTAGTGTTGCTGGGGAAAGCTAATGAAATTCAGGAGGATAGATAGAGACAACAGAAAGTGACTAGAGCTGCATTGTATTTTTTATGTTTATTTTTTATGAAAAATACAGTTGGTTTCCTATGTTTCAAAGAGGAGGATTTCTGGGAGTGATTAGAATAGTATTTTCTAGAATTGATGGTAAAAGGTGATACACTGTCAAAGACTGCTACCCTGGAGCAGAGTTCCACAGGTAAGTTCCTTTCACATACAGATCCAGAAGACACAAACAGCAAAGCAATGGGGCAGGTAGGAGCGGTATTTTGTCCTGTTTTATTTATTCCTGATGGAACTTGGCTATATTTGAACACTTCCAAAGGCAAGACATTTGGAAGTGCCTGAAATATAAATTTAATAATGAACATCAGCTTTCCTGGAAGATGAGGAGGCCAGGAAAGCTTCCATAAGCTTCACTTAGATTAGTGGGAAATAAAACAAAAGGACAGAAACAGTAAGAAAATGATAAATGCTGGTTTACAAAATTCATTTCTCTGACCATCCTCTGGTGATAACCAGTAACAAATTAGGAAGAATCTGAAGCTGATAAGTCCTGCCAGCCAGTGCAGTGGGATTTCAAGCTATCAAAATTTGGTCCTTACTACCATTTGGTCATGTGTTATCCAGCTACTCAGGACACAAACAAGTCTGTCAGGGAGAACCTATCATGTTGAACACTGAGGAAGACCCTTTGATGGGTGCTTGGTTGAGCAATATTTTTATGGATATGATTAGGCCAACACATATTGTTTCAAGAGAAAAGACAGCTATTGGCTGACATAGATACACACTAAAAAGAAAATTCTACAAATCAAAGCTTTGAAGTTCTTCCAATGCCTCTGTGTGTCAAACTACAAGGTATTGACAGAAAAGAATTTTAAAACAGTAAACAAAGAAAATAATTGCATGGGAAAAAACATGAAAAGATGGGAGTGGGTGTTCCAGGGAATGGTGAATAAGGGAAAGAGGACTGGGGGTGAAGAAAGCAGGATAACTCTAAAAAGAGTGACACCACTGGCTATAAGGGACCAAGAACAATTGGTTTTTTTGGGAGGAGGAGCTGAGTAGATGGAAATGATGAAGCAAGGCCACAGGCAGGGGCTGCATACAGCTCTACAAAGTGTGTTCAAGGCAGCTGGACACCACCCAGTGTGCAGTGAGCTCCCAGTGGTTCTTAAATGGGGAAGCAGCAATCAGATGGAGGGTTTAAATGGTTACCATAGGCAACTTTGTCACATCAGTTTTCAGTTGGAGACCTTGGGTGAACTTGATGAGCATCTGGAAGCACTGTTGTCAGAAGCAGATTCCACCTTGGTATATTTTGTTTAGGGACTTCCCATCAGCAGGGCTCTAAGAGGACTAAGGAACAAAGCCAAGGACACATCAAGGATTAACAAAAGTGTCACAATTAAATTCCCAAAGTGACTGAACACTGCAGAGGGGGTCAAACGTGAATAAATTTTCTTGATAGATTACTATAGTAAAACTTTTTTTCTTTGTTCTCACAGCTCCATGATGCCAAGTTTTGCAAATTTCCATTACATGACCCTGATCCAAAGTTGTCCTTGAGACTTAAATTATACCGAATATGCAAACTTTCACAGTATATCAGCCTTAAATGAATCTTAAAGAAGAACAGTAAGGGGTTCTAATTATAGAGTGGGGAAAATAAAGAAAGCAAAAATGGGGAAGGAATGTAAAACATCAGTAACAGTGTCTGAAAAAAAAACCAATAAATATTCCTTCTACTAGCTACCTACAAACACCTATAGCACATGTAAGCTGATGTGTAAATAAAGGTACATATACAGGTTGAATGATATTTTCTCATCCTGGCTGGCAATGCTCTATCCAAAGAGCCAAAGAACAACTCCAATAAACCACCAACACCAGGCACAAGAAGCTCTCTTTTGAGTTGTTGGTCAAAGTTGTCCAAGAGACTCCAAAACAGTATAGGCTTTGCTATTATCCCTTTGTTTTCCCCCAGATGTGGAAGGTAAGTCTATTTCTGGAGAAGCTATGTACTTCAGAAACAGGGCCCAGAGGACCCTGAACTGAAACTGATCTGAAATCCAGCTCCCTGAGGAACAGTTTCCATGGTACCAGAAGCCATCATGCAGGATTACAAAGGAGGGAAGCAACCAACAATCCTACCCAGCTATGATGTCGGTGAACCGACCACCATGGAATGATAACCCTAAGGGTGTGGTAGTGCCACACACACCTTGGCAGTAAAAATGACAGTTTTCTAATTGGGCTTAAGACCAGTTCAACAGGATAAAAATCATGCCTGGTTCTGAAAACTTCATCAACTACTCATTTCTAGTGAAGTCAAGAGTCTTGGAGGGGAAGCTTCAACCTCTACTTTTCTAAACCAGCATATTCCATAACTGCATTTAAGATATTTGTTCTCATCCCTCATCAAGGAAACTTCTGTTTGCAACAGACAGAGACCATCATGGAAAACCACACTCAATCAAAATGCAGAGTTGTGGATCTCAGTTTCCACTGATATATTCACAACACCACACCTCCAGCTAAGACTTAGAGATCTTTGCATAAAAGAAAGTGGAAATACTGTAAGAAACAAGAGGACTAGGGAGTTTGCTGTTAGATTTTCTCTCCTAGACAAGTCTGAAGCCACACTCATAAAGTCTCACCAACATGACTGCCTAAACATGAAGCGAGCAAGGAAAACACCAGTAGGCATGCTAACATGGATGGGGGAAGTCCACAATGCCTAATCCTACACAGAACTACATGCAACTAAGGAATTCCGACACCAGGAGAAATAGTCTTCTACAGGGAAAAGCACTCCAGTTGGTTTTCCTATACCAAATGACCAGCCTTGGAAACATACATAAAGTAATATTATTTGAGTTGAGTGGGTTATATTTATGTACTTAAGATTCTGAATACACATATATGTATGCAACAACAGTTAATGCAAAAAGGAAGGCATGGGTTGAAAGACATCAAGAAGAGGTATGTGGGATGTATTAGAAGAAGGAAGGGAAAGACGAGATGATGTAATTTTACTATAATCTCAGAAAATAAAGCAAATATTTCTACAAAGAATTATTAAAGTTCCCCAAATTTTCTAATCCTATGATAATCTGTGTCAGTAGTTTCTGAAATCTTATTAATATAGGCCTCCATGTCCCTTACAGTTTCATAATACTTATGATCTGAAAATGTGTATGGACCACACACATCTTAGATACCTGCTGGAATTTGTCCTAATTTCAAACTCATCTATCCCTGCAATCTTTCTGCAGAAAATTGAACTGAAAATCATGTTACTTAGGTAGCTATGTGCAGGCAGTGTAAATTTAATATCCCTTCCCTATATTTATATTTCAGTTTTCACCCTTGCATCCTCTTTTGCTCAACTCCTCCATACTTTGCTGAGTCACAATATACACCAAAAAAGAAAAAAAAAATAACAAAGGTTTGGAATCATGGTGTCTCTATCACAACCAGTGTAAATTAGTTGACTGGACTCTAGTTAAGTTGTATTCATACTTATAGCCTAAAGATTGGGAATTGAAGATATGCGTGTAATTAATACTATTCTCTTGTTTCTCAGTTCTTATCAGGGAAGATTCTTTTCTGTGTAAATGGTGATAAATACAGAGACTCTCAATTAGTTACCATGCAGAGTGTAAGCGAATGTGGGCTTCTGAGATTTAAATGGGACAAGTATATCATACCCCTCTCCCCAAGGATGGGAAATCATCACATAAGAGGGAGAGGAAAGACTGCAAAAGCCAGAGTACATCTACTGCAAAACTGTATTTTCTGGGAAGGAGAAGTCTGTCACACATGAACGCACAGTGGTTATGACTGCACTTACATGTCATGCACAAGATAAAGCCAAGCAAAATCCCAGCTAAGAGAGACCACTCTGTGTGGAGCTATTGGCCATTGATAGCTACTCTGTGAGTGATAGTCAGTTTTCTTTTCTTTTTTCCCCATTAAATTTAAATTAGAAACAAGATTGTTTTACATGTCAATCCCAGTTCCCTCTCCCTCCCCTCTTCCCCTGCCCCCCACTAACATCCTACCTATCCCATAACCTTTCTGCTCCCCAGGGAGGGTGAGGCCTTCCATAGGGGTCTTAAGAGTGTCATATCTTTTGGAATAAGGCGTAGGCCCACCCCTGTGTGTCTAGGCTGAGGCAGTGTTCCTTTATGTGGGATGGGCTCCCAAAGTCTATTCCTATGCTAGTACTGATCTACTACAAGAGGCCCCATAGATTTCCAAGGTCTCCTCACTGACACCCATGTTCATGGGGTCTGGATCAGTTCCACGCTGGTTTCCCAGCTATCAGTCTGGGGACCAAGAGCTCCCCTATGTTCAGGTCAGCTGTTTCTGTGGGTTTCACCAGCCTGATCTTGACACTTTTGCTCATCAGTTCTCCTTCTCTGCAACTGGATTCCAGTTAAGTTCTGTGTTTAGCTGTGGGTATCTGCTTCTACTTCCATAAGCTGCTGGATGAAGACTCTAGTATGGCATATAGGTTAGTCATCAATCTCATTATCAGGAGAGGGCATTAAAAATAGCCTCTTCTCTGTTGCTTAGATTGGTAGTTGGTGTCAACCTTGTAGATCTCTGGACATTTCCCCAGTGCCTGATTTCTCTTTAAACCTATATTGTCTTCCTCTCTGATGGTATCTCTTATCTTGATCTCTATTCTTCCCCCAACTCAACCTTCCTGCTCCCTCATGTTCTCCTAAAACCTCCTCTTCTTCCCTTCTCATTCTCCTATCTCCCCCCCCACCATGCTCCCAATTTGCTCAGGCGATCTTGTCACTTTCCCCTTCCCCTGGTGGCCATGTGTCTCTCTCTTAGGGTACTCCTTGTTTACTAGCTTCTCTGGCAGTGTGGATTGTAGGCTGGTAATTCTTTATGTCTAAAATCCACATATGAGTGAGTACATACCATGTTTGCCTTTTTGTGACTGGGTTACCTCCCTCAGAATGGTTTCTTCTAGTTCCAACAATTTTTCCTATGAATTTCAAGATTCCGTTGTTTTTTTTTTCTGCTGAGTAGCACTCCATTGTGTAAATGTACCACATTTCCTCTATCCATTCTTCAGTTGAGGGACATCTATGTTGCTTCCAGTTTCTGGCTATTACAAATAATGCTTCTATGAACATGGTTGAACAGATGTCCTTGTGTGAATGTGCTTCTTTTGGGTATATGCCTAATAGTGGAAATGCAGGATATTGTGGTAGACTCATTCCCATTTTCCTGAAGAATCACCATACTGATTTCCAAAGTGGCTACCTGACTTACTTCATGCTCTATAGAGCAATAGTCCTGAAAACAGCTTGGTATTGGCACAAAAATAGACAGGTAGACCAATGGAATTGAATTGAAAAACTAATATTGACCCACATAGCTACAAATACCGGATTTTTGACAAAGAAGCTAAAGATACACAATGGAATAAAGAAAACATCTTCAACAAATGGTGTTGGCATAACTGGATGCTAGCATGTAGAAGACTGCAGATAGATCCATATCTATTGGCATGCACAAAACTTAAGTCCAAATGGATCAAAGACCTCAACATAAATCCAGCCACACTGAACCTATTAGAAGACAAAGTAGGAAATACCCTTGAATTATTGGTACAGGAGACCTCTTCCTGAACATTATACCTGTAGCACAGACACTGAGATCAACAATTAAATTAAATCAACAATTAAATGGGACCTCCTGAAACTGAGAAGCATCTGTAAGGCAAAGGACACAGGCAGCAAGACAAACCAGCAGCACACAGAATGGGAAAAGATCTTCACCAACCCCACATCCGACAGAGGACTGATTTATGAAATTGACAAAGAACTCAAGAAGCTAGTTTCCAAAACACCAAATAATCCAATTAAAAGTGGGACACAGAACTAAATACAGAATTCTCAATAGAGGGATCTAAAATGGCTAAAAGACACATAAGAAAGTGCTCAATATCCTTAGACATCAGGGAAATGCAAATCAAAACAACTCTGAGATACCATCTTACACCTGTCAGAATGGCTAAAATCAAAAACACCAATGACAGTTTATGCTGGAGAAGAAGTGGAGAAAGAGGAACATTCCTCCAGTGCTGGAGGGAGTGCCAAGTCGTACAGCCACTTTGGAAATCAGTATAGTCGGTTTTCTTCAGGGATGCAGCCTCTGAGAGGCTGCCTGTGCTCCTCAAGATGATCTTTGGCCTATGCACTCAGAGGCAGCACAAAGGAGACTTGGTGATTTAGAAGCAGAAAGAGCCCCCATTAAATTGGGAAGAAACTAATAGCAAGGCTAGGAGAGGAATAGAAGCAGTGGAAATGTACAGTGGACTTGACCAAAACACAACGTAAGTATGTATGTTTTTCTGAAACAATGAAATCATGACAATTTCTTAAGGCCATGCTCTCTGGATGTGATGGGCATAGATCTTTGTGTGCTTACTTTCTTCAGTTTATAAAGGCTATATATTGCTTCCTGTTTTCTTACATTAACATTGAAGTCTGATTTGGGCAATTTTCATGTTTTGAATAGACTTTTAATTTTGCTTTTAGAACAGAAAATGTGTAGTTATATCTGTTATATAAAGGGAATGCAACTTAAGTGCACTTCAACTTCAATAGCTATCCTATTTCCCTTTGCAGACATAAGCAATATCTTAAAATGGTCCCCTTAGCCTTTAAGAAGTAGACAAAAGGCTGCTATCTGTGTAATGAAATGTGAATAACCTCTGTGGAGACACACTTCTGTTACATACCAGTCTGTGTTTTAATTGAAGAAAACAGCTGACCAACTAAAATGTTGCCAAAGACATTAATTAGACTAGTGATTTTTATGAAACTTCATTCGTGTGTGTGTGTGTGTGTGTGTGTGTGTGTGTGTGTGTGTGTGTGTTGACTTTAATGTACTGACTTTCTCCTATTGATATGCTGTCCTTCCTATTGATATATTTCTCCTGTTCTTCTACAAGATATGATTGTAATCCCATATATATCAAATTGGAGTAACAATTACTGGCTCAATGTAAACAGGTGAGGATCTAGCCAGCAAATTAGCAAAAGATTCAAGATACCTTTTCACAACCTACAGCATCATCTGACATCTTCATTTGATGACATACATCTCATCAAGGACACCCTAACACAAACAGCTGAAATCAAGAGGTTAAGAGTAAAAGTAACATCTTACCCCAAATTCTCAGAGCATTATGGTATCATCAGATAATTGACACCTCATCACTGTGCCAAGATCCTTTTTATTATTTTTAAGTTATCTATTTGAAAAGTTAGTAATAATGTGATTCATTTAGAAATTTACTTATTGTTTCTTGTTTCAAAAAGATTTTAATCACAATTGCATATCACTGCACCAAGCTGTGGTAGTTTACACATACTATGACTGGACAATCATAGGTCTTTTTCTAAAATCTTTTGCTTCTCAATTCCTATAAGCAGTCTCCAAGCAGTAAGCTTTTATTTGACAGCCCGTGGAAAGACTGTCTTACAGTTAGATTTTTAACTTCTCTACCTTACAGTTAGTATCTGATTTATATTAACAAAAACTGTGTTAAGTGTTTTTATTTCTTTTTTAAGGTGTGAAATCTATCTTTTCTTTTCTTTTTTAAAGATTTTATTTATTTATTATGTATACAGTCTTCTGCCTGCATGCCAGCAGAGGGCACCAGATCTCATTCAAGGTGGTTGTGAGCCACCATTTGGTTGCTTGGAATTGAACTCAGGACCTTTGGAAGAAGAGTCAATGCTCTTAACCGCTGAGCCATCTCTCCAGCCCCAGGTGTATTTATTTCTATATATGCCATTGTGGACCCTAATCTATAGACAGTCATGGCAACAGAAAAGGGCTTGAACATTTGTCTTCAAAATTTGGAGCTAGGGAAATTCATGACCCTTGCTGACTCTCAGGTATTGTGTTCTTTACTAAGGTAGAAGCAGTGATCACCCTTACTTGACTTGGTGACTCATACCTAGGGGAAAGGATATGGATTAGGAGCATACACACACTACTGTGCTTTCATGTCTCTATGTTCAAGCAATATTTTAGCCCTTTACCAATTTCCAAATAGTTTTAACTTGAAGAACTAGATCCTCTTCTTTCTGAACTCCACATCTTTTCTTTCCTAATACTTAATGCATGGACCATGAGCATCCTCAAAAGCAAACAGAACAAGGTAAATACAATGCGACAGTGTCAGGATTCACACTAGCTCACTAATAATACTTAAATCTATGGATTAAGAATATAATGAATGGCATTTGACAAATACGTATTGAGTCACTTTCAAGTTTATCTATGTCAAAAGAAAACAGAACTAGATGGTAGTCAAGGATTCTATCCAGGAAATATTGCACAATGAGGGTACAGACTGATATGCAGAACTGTTCTTTGTTCCAAATACATCAGGGAGAGGTGAAAATGGACAGTTAAATAACAGAGTAGAGGTCAGTAGATAGAAAATTACTGAGAGAAAACATCATAGGTTTGAGGTTATGATTAATCCAGTTTTTCAGAGTTCTAGCTGAGGGCAAATAAGTTAAAATGATAAATCATGTATTTTATGAATAATTACTATAACCAAGCTGCAATGAACTCATAATACCAAGTGCCCATAATGATATTATGGTCCTCAAAAAACTTATTTCTACATTGCTATTCTATCTCTGGACCCTTATCTGAGGCACTGAATGCAACTCAGCACACTCCCCAGCTCACAGGTTCTTGGAAAGGAGATACTTGTCTCTTATTTTCAGGATGACACCAAAGTTATTTTCTTTTGTCTCCCCCTTCCCAGAGCTTAGCACTGCTGTGGGATATCTGTACACTGTGTGAAGATGTATTTCTGTGATGGGTGTAATAAAAGAACTGAATGGACAATAGCTAGTCAGGGGTTATAGGTGAGATTTCCAAGAAGAGTAAGGAAAAGGAGGAGACTTTAGGTCCACAGGAGGTGCCAGGAGATATGGAGAGGAAACACAGGTGCAAGATAGAAGAGAGGTGATGTCACATGACAAAATGTAGATTAATATAAATGGGTTAATTTAACTTGTAAGACTTAGTCTGGAACGAGTCTAAGCTATAAGCCTAGATTTCATATTAATAAGAAGTCTCCATGTCATTATTTGTGAGCTGGCAGCCTCCCTCCCAAAAAAATCTTGACTACGTAACATACATAAGAAAAGGCAACTCTTAAAACATTGTACATTCAACTTCTCCAGTGTACAAGAATAGCTATACATAGACAGATGATATAGAATAGTCAGGGCTGAATGAGCAAGACTTAAAAACATTCCACTAAATGAGAGAAAGCCATACTTAGAGCATCACATTTCAGTTTTTTCATTTATATGAAATTCTATGATTGGAAAACACACTGAAGGAAAAATTAAACCAATACTTGCTAGGGTTGGGTCTAAATATATGAAAAATGACACTACTGGGACTGGAAATTCTTTTTAGAGTGATTAAAATGTTCTATAATTACATAATGATCTGGTTACACAACTTTGTGGCTATAATAAAGATCACTAAATTGTTTATACCCAACAGTAAATTATGAACAAGGTATTGAAATCTATCTATACAAATATAATTAAGCTTGTATGTCAGCAGCCACATGCCAGCCAACAGCTGACCTGGGACACTAGAATAGATGACACATGTGCTTTTATATCTCACAGAAACTCTGGATGAGACAATGTTTTTCCAAAGATTGACATGACAAGTAGTCTATGCATAAGAACACATCCTTGAACCTTTAAAGTCTATTGTCACAAGAAAGGGGTGGGAACATGTGAAGTGTAAGGCCGTCCCTGCTTCAAAAGCTGAGCCACAATGAGCCATTCTCCTGTGCATGTCCTTTACATTTGTTTCTAATTCTAAATTCCACTCACACAGGAGAACATTCTTTTCATGCCTTAGGAAAATAATTTTTCTCAAACCTTGAAATAGTATTATCATAAATAGGGTTTGTTTGGATTTGTGTCTTCAATTATTTGCTTTTTCTTTCTTAATCTAATTAATTACTTAATTAATTAATTTTACAGCATTGAGGATTGAACGTAAGTGTCCTCCAGAATATTAAAGGGAAACTAATTATATCCTAAGAGTATAGAGTAATTATATTTCAATTATTTACAATTTTATCTATGAAAATTATTTACTTCCTTTTAAGGAGAAACTGTGTAGATTTATAATTTTATGACAGATGAGTAGGGACAACTTTTTATCTTCTTCCAATTATCTTTAATGCACACACACTTACCTAAATTTATAAAACTTTTCCATAAAAGATACAAAAGAAAAAGAGAAAAAAAACTCTCACTCGTATTCTTTTGTCAATTAGTTTGCCACGTTCAATATGGAAGACCATTTTCAGGTACTGCTTAGGAATGCAATAATTTTAGACTAGGCTTTAGAAATCTTCATAAGCATGTATTTTGGGATATCTACAAGGAATTGATTCCTAGATCTCCTATACACACAAAAAGCCAGAAGATGCTATCTATTATGTAAAAGTAATATACTATTATGCATAGTATATGTACACTAATTAGCACATCCTCATGTAGCTGAATAGAGTAGTCATCATTAGAATAATTATTATAGGAAATGGAGTTGTTAGGATATACTAATTAAATTAAGGGACCAAAAAGATGAAAAGATCTCTACACTTTTATAAAGATTCAATTTTTGTTTTCAAATATTCCCTACCTATGGTTGGCTGAGGCTGCAGATACAGAACCTGCAGCTATGAAGAACTGAGTCTACAAAATCCTATGAAAGAGGTTTCTAAAAGAAACCTGACTGATAGAAGAAAAAAAAGATTTTTTGAGGACTTTATTATTTACTGTAAATACATATGATTTGCACAGAGAAGAGAGCTATTAAGAAACCGTTAACATTTCCTAGGGTAGCCAAGTGGATTGTGATGCTGGCAAAAGAGTTCGGACCCTGTAATTTTGTAAATAGCGCTGCTTTGGGCTGGGAAACTCACTGGACTGCGATGAAATACTCATTTCCATCTTCAGTACTCTTTACTTTAAAGCTTTACTAAACTTCAAAACCTTTCCTTTGATGAGTTTAGAACTCAGAGAGTCCTTAAATATACAACCGGATAATTATGAAGAAGTTAGAGGCTCCCAGCCCTTAGTTGCACTTTCCCCTGGACTATACTTACCAATTAAGTAGAGGATTCAAACATTTGGTGTCAGCAGTCCCTAAAAATCAACAGTCTCTAACAGTTATCACTGACAGTACTTGCTGAAATATCAGGCCTTGGTTTTGCTGCAAAACTGAAAGACGATGATCATCTTAAACATCCAAGAACTTCCTGTCTAAAGCATCCTCCTCAGGGGTTCTGTTCATTTCTTTGGGTTTATTTGTTTATTTTGCTTGAGACAGGGTCTCACTCTATAGTCCTAGATGGCCTGGAACTTGCTATGTAGACCAGGTGGTCTGGAATTTAATAAGATATACCTGCATCTGCCTACTGAGTTTTAAGATTAGAGTAGAGGTGAGAGGTATGTGTGCCTGCACAGACAGACAGACAGACAGACAGACAGATGTGCATGTAATGATGATAAAGAGAAAGGCTATAAGCTTGGGGTGAGGGGCTCAGAGAGGGTTACAGGTAGAGGCTGGAGAGAATAAAGGGAGTGGAAAACATGATATAATTCTATTTCAGCAATTTAAAAAGAATCCTTAGTGTTATAGTTTGAAGAGTTTACAATAATTATAACATAGTAGGAACATTAGCTTTTTATGTTAAATGTTATTGTATGACTAGATAAGAGAATGTATAAACATACATCTCATTTTAAGTGATAATAATGTAATCTTCAACTATACAATGGCACATGAAAATTAATTTACTAGATGTTATATTGCTTAGATGTGACTATATATCCCATCCCCTTGTAATAAGAGAAAATTCTTCTTGCAGTACATGATAATTAACACAGAGACTCACAAGTAGACAATGTGCAGACTGTGAGACACCTTGAGGCACTCAGTGTTAATCAGGATATATCACTCCCTCCTTCAAGACTCAGAGGTCTGTGCAGAAGAGGTGTTAGGAAGATTATAAACTCCAGAGATGAAGGATTACTCCAAGGAAACTTTGTCTTCTGTACACAACAGTGGTGATGCACATATGAACTCACACAAAATATGAGAACATGAACAAGACCTGCACAAACTCCATTCAGTCAAAATGCCAGCATGGAGTAAGCACAAAGTCCCACCCATAAATAAGAAGCTATGCAATTGATACCCACTGGGGGAGGGTAAATTAATTTTCTCCAATGGAGTACCACTGGGGAGATCATTCACACTACAAGTCAGGCCCCAAGCTCAGATGCAGCTAACCAGCACAAAACAGACTCCATGGTTTTTGTGTAGTGTCTCTTGTTATAATTGGGCAATTTTGTTTTGTTGTTTTCTGGGAGAGTTAGAGGGAGGTGGGAGAGAGAGATAAAAAGAACATGATATTGTTTGGGTATGAAAATGTGGAAGATCTGGAAGGACTCTGGGAAGCAGAAAGAATACGATCAAAACATATTACATATTTTTAAACAAATGAAGATGTTAATATGTATATAATCACTGCATTCCTCTGAAATAAATTGTACATTTCCTTCAGTGATAGATTTCATGTATGGGTAGGCTCAATTAGTAAAGAAAACAATAGAAAAAAACCAATCACTCTAGAGAGATGTCATATCAAAATCAGTAGTGTAGACCTGAGGCCAAAGAACTCTGTAATACACACAGGTCAAGGGACATTAGTAATCACATTTTATACCTAAGGCATTCAAGTCGAGGAAGTTACTTGATACACTCAAAGACAATAAAATGTTTTATAATTAAACCTGATTATTCACATAAACAATTTAACTGAATTCAACAAAGCAATTCTATAGTCACAGGGTATTTATGTTGTATATACACATTAATGGTTGTGATTATTTTGATTCTACACATTTTTCTTCTTCCATTTTAATGAAAATATACATATTTTAAGAGTATGCTTCAGTTTCAATAAAAACTGTGCTAATATCACAGGGACGTTCATCCAGTCCCTTTGAAGACTTCCCTCAGTCTGGAGTACTGTCTGGAATACAGCAAATACAAGCAAATTCACTGGATAAAGATATGTAATAGTGTAAGAAATTAAATTGCCCTGATGCTGATAATGAGCTACTTCCAATATCTTGAATGTAATTGAAGAAATTCAATTTAAAAATCAATTATTCTATATAATTATTTTTATTAGTTAACTATGAGAAAATTGTCACAGCAGAACAAATCTCTATTTTCAGCCTTTTCTAAGCTACCATTCAATGTGGACATTGGGTTAAAAGACTACACAAATTCAAACCAGTGTGAATGTGCCAGAAAGATTGGTAACAGAAAAGGACAGTATTTCTTGTCTGCTTCATTAGAGACAGTTTATAAAGTGTGCACTGTGGAAGTGAACAGTGACCCAAAGTTAGATAAACTGCACAAGCCTGAGGCATGTGAGCTGTGGGAAACAGAACTTGCACTTTGGACTTTCCTTTTCCTCCACTCTTTCTGGGATCAGGCTGTAGTTTGGACAGAGGTTCCACCCTGTAAATGGTATTTCCCTACGTAGCAATATATTTCTTCACTGAGATTTCAGTGTGTTTGTTAAACTAAAGAACAACTTGTGAAACTAGCTGATCACTGTGGTAGTGCACATCTTTAATCTCAGCACTTGGGAGGCAGAGGCAGGTAGACCTCTGTGAGTTCAAAGCCAGCATGGTCTACTAAACTTACACAGAGAAACTGTCTCAAAAAACTAATGGATGGGTAGATAGATGATAGATAGATAGACGATAGATAGATAGATAGATAGATGATCAAGATAGAGATATGATAGATGATAGATAGATATAGATAGATATGATAGATAGATAGATAGATAGATAGATAGATAGATAGATATATAGATAGATAGATAGGTAGATAGATAATAAAAATGAAAAAAATGTCATTCAACAACAGGTCATAAATCTCTCCTGCTAAAGTCAAACTCAGCACTACAGTTTCTGAACATACCTTAGCTGCCACAGAGATGATAGGAAAAGCTACTTTGAGAAACTTCAAGCATCATTCCTAAAACCTGTAAAGTTACCAAAATTGTATGTTTTCTAGTGTTTCGTGACCAGGGCACTTCTGGTTCACAGTCACTCTAGACTATGTAAGTCAGTCACAAAAAATTCAGCACTGACTTCATTTCCACAGGCATTCTCATCTTGATTCATTGGATTCATGAGTCATGTCTCAGGGAGCAAGATGTCCTCCCCTTGGGAGAAAGGTCCCTAGTGGCTTCTTTAAAGGTCATGTGCCTGTCCAAGCTAGATGGTGACAGCAAGTCTCCCAAGTCACCAGGCAAGCATTGTAACATGAAGCTGGTAGTCCCTATCTGTCAGATGGTTTTCAAAAATGACAGACCTGCATCTCAGGAACAGTACAGCAATAACAGTGAGTCAGAAAATGTCTGTAAAGTAATTTGTTTCAGATACTAAGAGGTGAAGTGTCTAAGTTTTTATTCTTTTTTACATAACTGGTTCTACTACAAAAGTTCAAGACTGGTTAAAAACAGTCATCTCTCATTGCTTTGACTAGTATAACTTTGCTTTATTTTCCTCCCTCTTTCTCTTAAAAATTCACCAACTACTGAATAGTTTGCAGATGCATAGTTTTACGTAGTACAGCAATCCCTGTCTGATGATTTATATTTAAGTGATTATTTCCTTAACTTATTTAAAGAGACTTTACAATTGAGGAGAGTAGGGAGTACATTGTCTGTAATATTATCAGGTTATATATAGAGTATGCTGAATCACCTATGTAGCCTCCAGCATATACCATTATACTAAAATATTTCATGACTTAAAACTTTTTCTAAATTTGGCCTCTAATATCAGAATTAACACCTTTATGTGTATGTTTACTCTCATGTCCTCCCTATGACAGTCACCACTTCCTCTATTTTGTCTTTCTTTTACATAGCTCTAAAACTTTTTTGGGGATCTATTTCAATTTACTGCATTTAGGACATTGATATACCAGCCTCATACCATTGTCTTTGTCTTAATTTTATCTTACATTTATACCTTAATAAACTGGGTGATTACTACCTATCCTTTTGTTTCATTTCTCCACTTAGATGTCAGTAAGTAGAACATACTTCATAGTAGCCTGAAATATAAGCACTATACCTACAGTATTGCCTGATTATCTACATAGCTATTATATTTTATATAGCCTTAACATCTTAAGGATATCTTTACTAAAAATGGTCCTTAATCAATGTAGTTCCTTTAACTTATTAAAAGTTTCAGTATTATGCCTGACATTAATAGTAAGTTATCTGAGACTGAGATATTTTACCAACTATGAGCTGAGTCAAGTGACAGATGCTGCCTGATGAATTCTCAGAGAAAACCTGAGCTTCCTGTACCAGAGATGAAAGACATTATTCCTCATGGCCTCAAAAGTACAAGCAGCAGTTAATTTCATCCCTTCTTCTTCTTGTCCCCAAGACCCACTGGAGTGAGTTGGTGGGCCCAGGTGACAGAGTAGCTTATGGTAGTTAGCAAAAATACCTTATCTGTGCTCATCATGGAAGCTGCTAGCTCGATAATTTTATTGTTTGAGAATTTCATACATATCCTTTGATCAAATCTACTCCCCCATTCTCTCCTCTCCATATCCTCATATATCTTTACCATCACTTTTTCCTCCCAAATTAATATACCTGCATTTTTGAACCCACTAAGTCCATCTAGTGCTGACAATAGGTGCTTGAGTATAAGACCACCTACTGCAACATGGGTAGCTTCTTGGGGTAGTGCCATTGTGTAAGGCTATTCGATGGACACATACCCTGACAAAGGCAGCCTAGCAAAATGACAGCTCCTCCCCTTGAGAGACACACAGAAGCACAAGAGATCCACAGATGGTAATCTTTCAGATATGGTGATTTATGTTCTTACCTACTTTTGTTTCCTTCAGGACTCTTCAGAAATGTCACTGGTGTCGGATTTCTTATATAGTCATCCATAACAGCTTTGGACACATAATATGCTGAAAGAACATAGTTTTTTGGTTTTTTTTTTTTGTATAAAGAGTTCACATGAGCGACAAAAATCCTCTTCCACTGTAACCTTTAAGATTATTTTCCTATCTTTTAATAGCACAACACTTGGGAATGTGTCTGGTATACCAAACAGAAATGATGTAACCATGACAGTTGGAGGCTACTCTAAACTTTTTTACCTGGCTCTCTCTGGTACTCAATACATGCTCAAGACATATTTCAAAACAATAAGCCAGGAATCCTGGGTCTGGGATCCAGATGGCAGTTTGTTTCAAAG
Organism: Cricetulus griseus; assembly: GCF_003668045.3. NCBI lineage: Eukaryota > Metazoa > Chordata > Mammalia > Rodentia > Cricetidae > Cricetulus > Cricetulus griseus. The sequence continues at coordinate 185,396,988 of NW_023276806.1, read as the reverse complement.
CAACTCAGGTGCTTACCATGTACAACAAAGGTTGAAACTAAGCCTTGGTTATAACCTAACTACCCTGGCAAGAAAACCTGAAGACCTTTAAAACACAATGCTTATTTTAGGAAAAAAGTTTAATACATTTTTTCTCCTCAATATTGAATACTTGTCTCAAATGTGCAATGAAAACTTGAGAACAGAAGAATAATTATTTCTTTATCCAAGATATATTTTGATATCATAGCCAAATTCTTCCATAGTTTAGCTTGCAGCAGAGATAACAGCAGTTAAATTTTCAAACCAAAATTTCATGTAGGTGGGGAAAAAGAGATATTTTAAACTCAAAATGAGTATGATTTGTCCTGAAATGCACAGCTATTGCAGAGCACTTAAAATTATTTCAGACAGTTAGTCTATCATATCACTTGGATGGCTAAACATTCTTCACACTATAATTTTGGGAAAAAGTGGGTACTGCAAGATAGAAAAGTCACAGTGCTTAGCTTTTTAGCTCCAAATGAAGAGTTACATTGTTCCCTTTATAAAAGATTGGTATTTTTTGCTGTATGCCTAAAGTGTATCTGACAGGACACTAGCCAACTCTCTTTGGCAGAGATACATGGAGCTAAAATTGCTTCCCTTCTTGCTAATACTTTATAATCAGCATTTTCCTGGTAGGCATCCTCTAGGAAAAAGTGCTTAGATACACACAGAATAATTCTGTGAATAAAATATTTAGCCTCCTCGGTGCTCTCAAACAGAGCCTTGACTTACTGACTCCAAAGCTGCTGACTCCCCACAGTTCAAGCCAGTAGGCTTCCCAGATGGCTTTACCTTTAATGAAAGTAAAGCACTTGGCTACCCCTAGAAGACCATTACAAAGACCATAAAATGTATGAAATGCCTGGGAGGCAGCATAAGTGACTGCTGCTGAAGAAGTTTATCCAGGAAGCCAAATTCATTTGTAAGGGTATCAGGGGTGATGTAGGATGCTTACTAAATGAATGCACAGTGCCATGTTAGGATTGGTGTGTTAAGCAGTGTATGAGGTTAATTTATAAGACAGAAAGCAAAAGAAGCTTGTGTTGTATTCTATGCCATCTATTCATAAAATTTTTGGGTTTTTTGTTTTGTTTTGTTTTTTTTTATTTTTGGTTTTTCGAGACAGAGTTTCTCTGTGTAGCTTTGGAGCCTATCCTGGCACTCGCTCTGGAGACCAGGCTAGCCTTAAACTCACAGAGTTCTGTCTCTGCCTCCTGAGTGCTGGGATTAAAGGCATGTGCCACCAACACTTGGCTTGTTTTTGTTTTTTTGAGACAGGGTTTCTCTGTGGCCTTGGAGGCTGTCCTGGAACTAGCTCTTGTAGACCAGGCTGGTCTCAAACTCAACAATTTTTATTTTTAAGACTGTATTTTAATTACAACATTTGTACCTTCCATTTTCTCCCACCAACCCCTCCCTGCTGCCTTCAAATTCATGGTGTCTTGTCCATCAATTGTTATCAAATGCATATAAAGTTGCTATTAACATAAATCTTCCCAAATATAATCTGTTGAGTCCATGGTAATATCAGGAACTGTATCCATAAAGCCTTATCCACAGAACCAACCAAATGTGAGCTAAACAAGGAAGACATCAATGAACATGCTAAACTGTATGTAGAAAAAAACAAGAGGCCTCAACCCTACACAAAGGGTTGAAAATATTTTAATGATTACCACACTTTATAAAACCAGGGCATGGTACATTGTTATCAACCTGGTGTTTAGAGAAAAGTCATCCCAGGAGATTGATGTACGGTCCCAATGTACATGTACCTTGAGCCAACCAATCTGGTTTTTCACACTAAGACAGGTGATTTGAAAGAGAGTAAATTGTCAGCCAAAACATGCTTGCCCATTACCATGGAGATACATGAAAAAAGTCAGTTAAAAGGATCTAATAATTTATTGAAGTTAATTAGTCCTTCTTCATGTTCTTCCTTGTTGTTAGATTAAGAAAGACCAAGACAACTACTTTTAAAAGGGTATTATAGAGCAGGGTGTTGCCTTTATCATTTCTGGAACAGTGTGTCCATCTTCCCAACTCCATGCACTCCATCTTGGTGTCCAGCCTGTTCACATGTTCTCTGAATCAGCCTTCATTCTACTTTACTGATTCATTTCAGGAAAATGCCCAGATTAAACACTGTAAAACATGAAGAAGCAAGAATATTTATTTTATAATACAATAAAATATTTCATCACTAACTATTTACTATTTCTCCATTGATCACTATGGTTTTTATGAGAAATTGTTTGTATTTCCATTATTCTGTCTAATGAAATATTAATGCAAAGTTTTAATTAATTATATAGTAATAAACTCATATCTGTTCAAGGAAACAGGAAATATTGGATATTCTTGAAGAGTTTATTCCTTTTGTTGGCAGGAATAAGATAGGATCACACTCCTCATTCTTGCTGGCCCAGAATTTGCTGTGTAGACCTTATTGGCCTCAAACTTGCAGCGATCCTCCTGCCTCTGCTTCCTGATGTTGAGATGGCAAGCATGTGCCAACATGCCTAGCATTTTAATCTCTATTTATAAATCATTAACATGATTTATTTCACAAAATTGAAATGTTTAATAAAATGTCTTCATGATTTGATATAAGACTTCACGAAATAAATGTGTGTCTATAAGCACAATTGATGTCTGTGCAACATTGAATCTCTGAAGTGTACAGATGTTTACTTGTACCCGATGTCAGTTCCATACCCACTGTTATTACAGGAACGAGAGCTCTTTGAGGGAAAAAAGCAAATACCTTGAATAATGACTGTGTTCTGTAGATATTTAGTAAATATGTTCTGAATGATTAGATTAAGTTCTTGTCAAACTGGGTTTTAGAAATGGAGCATAGTTGAAAATATTGAAGGAGAGTGCATTAGAATTGATGACACTGGTCCATTGGTAAAACCATCAAGACAGAGAAGACAATTTACATATTTTGAGGTCAAGGGAGTAGGATTCAAATACAATAATATTAGAAGACATGCTTAAGTGCTAGGCAGTGGTGGCATATGCTTTTAATCCCAGCACCTGGAAGGCAGAGGCAGGCAAATCTCTGTGAGTTCCAGGCCAGCCTGATCTACAGAGCAAATGCCAGGGCAGGATCCAAAGCTACAGAGAAGCCCTGTTTTGAAAAACAAACAAAACAAAAGACATGCTTCCAATAGTATTTTTCTCCATGCTCCAGAGAGAAAGGATTACAAAACCTAATTCTAGTTCTACCTTTACAATCATATATACATAACTCAGAAGCTATGAAGCAACTATATACAGAGATGTTCCTAGCATAGACAAGGTAAACCAAGAACAAAGCTCCTCCGAGCTCTCCACTAAAGGGATTTAATCCATCTGACTTCAAACTGGGTTTTGCTCAGTTTTGTTACTTGGGCACCAGAACACAGGAAAAGGCATAATTGAGAAGAAATTTTTTTGTTGCAATCTGTTCAAGAATTTCGTAAAAACCAGTAACCAACACTTCTGCTTCCTTGTCTGACAAGAATGAAGCAGCCAGGTCATAAATCTGAAAAGTCCTGGGAACTGGAAACCTTATTCTGATTTGTTTTGTGCCTTTACAAACAGAAGTTGATACTGCCTTAGAAGAAACACAGAGTGTTCATTGTGAAACAAAGCAATACTGTTACAGAAGAGAACTGGGTTATGTTTGCAATCACTTAGTATCTTCAACAAGAAGAGTACAATAAGAACAGTAGAACATAGAGAATAAAAATAAATTTCAATACAGAATCTTCAAAATGTAGTGCTCATTGGAAGTGAGTAGATTAAATAGAGATAATTCAGAAAGCAATTATAAATTGTATGTATAATTCATATAGCATAGAAGTTGTGACTGAAAATCTGTTAGAATTATTTTGATATGAAAATAATTATAACTTACTACTTTTTAAACAATGTGGCAAAGACAGTTGAAATCAGTAAAGCTATAAATTTGAAAGAAACAAATGAAGATTATGATAATGACAGCATAATGAGTTGTTAGTCTGGGGAATAACTGGTATTGGCAATTAGGTGTGACAGAAAAACCAATGAAGACTTGGGAAAGAAAGGATCAGCAGAGAAGTAAACAAACTTGGAAATCAACCCTGCGGCCATCATCACACTTTTGCATTATTTTTCCTGAATTGTAGCACAGTTAAAAATGCACAAGGAATGTGAGAACACTGAGATAATTCCTACATATCATTCTTGCAGAGACAGACAATTCCGCAAGAATACTACCAAAGCAATTACGCTGCCAGCATGGAGCAGCCCAAACCATTTTGCGAATCCATTTGCACTGGCCTTAGTCTCTTCAGGGATGCACAGGGTGGCAGAAATGACTTCTTCATCTTTTATTTTCAATGTTGTCTATATGAAGATGACTAAGGGCTGAATTGTCCCAAGCTTACTTATCATCCCATTATACAACTGGAAAAATGTGGACAGCAGGAATATTAAAAAATCCTATCTGCATTTACAATCTAATTTCCTGTGAGTAATCTTCCAGATTTGGCTGAAAAGTCAAACACAATGAGCATCACATCTGGTGGATGCAGTACATCAAGTCGCCACCCCCTCAGCACATGGCTTGGCTGCCAAACACCAGAGCCTCTTACAACAGGAACAATGAAGAAAACTGTATTCTATTGTTTTATAAATCCACTGTGCAAGGAAATGACAATTAAGCTGATTCTACTTTCATCACATCTGATAGAGCAGGGCAGGTGATTCACAAGATAATGGCACTTTAGAGATTGGTTTCATGGCTATGCAAAATTATAATTTTAATGGTAAATTGCATTATGCTACTATGCCATTTTTTCATCCTCTTGGATAATGGCATTTTTCATCCCTCCTATTCTAATTGGGAAGTCAATGCAGTGTAAATAACAGTATTTGTTATTATCATGAAATCCACAGAAGCAAAGATGACTAGTCACAATTTTGTCATTTTTGAGTTAATGTGTCTGGTATCTATCAAGGAAACAAATAAAAACACCAAATACATACCTATTTATTTAGATTCTTACTTTTGGGGTAGTATGCAAGAATTTATGTAAGGCCTATCCAATATAGTTTATTAGATATATTACAGGTTATCACTCTGGCTTAGTCTAGTAGGGGTATATTCCAAATCATTGAATTCTATTTGATAATATAGTAACACATAGCTCCTCTTTCTCTTTCTCTCTCTCTTCACTTACTCTCTGTCTTTCTTTTCTATGAACAAAGAAAGTTTCATATTTACTTGTGGTGATATATTATTTATGATTTATTAAAGGTTGTCTGAGTATTCAGAAAGCAAAGTCAGCCAAAAGCTATAGAGGTCAGGAGGTAGTGACACACTCCTTTAATGCCAGGACTAGAGATAAAAGCAGACAGATCTCTGTTAGTTCAAGGCCACCCAGGGATACATTAGAGTGAATCAATCTAAAAGAGAATTAGAGCTCACACCTTTAATCCCAGAACTCATGAAAGGAATTGGATCTCAGAGCTGCCATTCATTCTCCAGCTACCTTGAGGACAAAAAGACATTGAAGACTCAGGATTCTCCAGGCATGCTGAGGAGAGGCAGCAGGGTTTTGTGTAGCCAGGATTGCCTTTCAGCCTGAAGTAGTGTAATTGCTAGTGACTGGCTGCTTTGTTTTTCTGATCTTCAGCTTGAAGTTTGAACCCCAATATCTGTCTCTGGGTCTTTTATTTTCATGCTATATTCACTGCACCCAAATGGTGGAAATAACAAGAGAATTAGTTTCAATACTTACATAGTTTTATGTTTCAGTATTATTTATCAGTACAAAGTACATCCAAATATTATACTTGATGATAAATTTAAGAACTGTCACAAACAAGCATGAAGAGTATCAGTAGCTTACTAAGAGATTATTTCTTAATATCTAAAATACAGGACCATCAACTGGACATAGAGTGATGCATGCCTCTTTTGACAGCAGGAGGGAAGGGACATCTTTTCTATAAGCTTTGCAAAGTGTTCATGAGACTAATTGGTGATTTATTAAATAACATTGTCACACAGAACTTCTCTTGGTAAAATTAGTTAGGGCAAGAATAAATCACTTTTCCAAGCTATCAGAAAATCCTTTTATTATTTCAGGGATTATAACAGGTATGTGGTCATGGGTGATGAGAGAAATGTTGACTTAGTTTCCTGATAGAAGTAATAGTGCCATATGTCTTGTTTTTATTTCTGGGCTATAAAAACTATTTAATGTAGTTGCATATTATATGATATGCAAACATATATTGATATAAGCATTTATTTTAAGAAGATTATTGGTTTATATGAGTTCCATTATGACATTCTGATAAATTTACATAATTGTGATTATCACTTACTGGACTTAGACTTTATTTATAATGCTTTGTATTTATTTGTAAAATAAACCTTGTAGAATATTTTGAAATTATATCATTCTACTCTGAAAACAGAGACGTTAGTTACAGGAGACAGTTTAAAAGTAGCAAAAGGCTTTTTAAATTACTGTATGTTGCAACCACAATAAAGGTTTGAATATAGAAAATTAACAATAAAGGAATCTGCCAGTGTATATACCAAGTAAAGCTTTGAAAAAGAAAATCTGATTTTCTTCAATATACATTTGGGATCTGTGCTACAAAATTGTGAGTTGCTAGAGGAAAAGACAAGATTGTCAAGCAATAAATATCTGGAAAAGACTGAGCTCTATCCTGTGGCCAATAATATCCCTCCAACATCCCAGCAAATGGCAGCATTTCCATAGGTACTCACTGGAGATGACTGTCTAAATACCTGGGCTTAAGAATGAAATAAGTCCAAAGAAGGGGATGTTGTTCACTCAAAGTTATCATTCCATCCCACGAGGTCTGTGTTTATATCCAAACTCAACTCTAAAGTGAAAATAAGTTTGCTCTTAACTTCTATTTCTCATGACAATCCCCTGACAGACTCTCACTCTACTTGCAAAAATTGAGAGCTCAAGACAAGGTCATGCAAAAGCCCAACACATAAAATATTTACAGTAGTTGGATAAGAGGAGTGAGCTCTAGTGTTTGTAGCACAGAAATATGGCTAAGTTAACAGTAATTTGTGTCTACTTCAATATAGCTAAGCGAGTACCTTAAATGTACCTAACAAACTAATAAACTTTTGAAGTGATAAATATATCAAATACTTGGATTAGCACACATATCAAAATAACACATTATATCTTATAAACATATAGGACAATTATGCATCAACTAAAGTTTAAGCATTATATAAGAATTCATTAATAATAACAACAATACTATAAAAAATTAAAAATTCTGGACATAAACTAAGCATTTTCCTTTCTGTTTTTGTCACCATTGTTTTTAAGCTAAATTAGCAATTATTAAGTACATTCTCTGTGTAATTGTGTGAACTCTGGAAGTAACCCAATAATATAAAGATAAATGCAGCATAATATAACCCATACCAAGAAAAGTCCACAGGTAAAGAAAGCTAGCCTAAGATGTACTATTGTTGTCATTTCTAGAGATTGACTCCACACCAGTGAGGCTGAACTATGGGGACATGATCTCTACCCAGGGGAATAAATATAAATACCAGGGGAACTACTGGGTTATGTTTCATTCCACAACACATCACCAAAATATGTGAACAGAACTCATCTGAAATAGTCCTCTAATCGAATAGAAAAATCTTTAGTTCACAGATATGGGTGAGCTACACCATCAGTTGAAATCAGTCTCTAGGGCACAACCTTCATTCATTAGACCAGTACTTTTAGGATTAGGCCCATGTAGTGAAATTTGCATTAGAAATCCTCTTCTGGTAGCCAAGGAGAGTGCGAGAGAACTGGTTGACCTAATCTCAGAGATGGATGGAGAGGACTCGGGAAACATGTATCAACCTTAGGAAAAGCAGTCATGGTTGACTTTGATAATATTCTACAATGTTTTTCCATGCTAGTTCCTGAAAGAAGCAACTTAAGAGAGGAAGAATTCATTTTATTTCACAGTTTGAGGTAATACAGTCTATTATATCAGGGAAACCACCGCAGCAGAGCTCAAGTCTAGGTGGATAAGTAAGTGGTTGTAAGGCCAAGCTATCAACTTAAATACCCACCCATCCTTGACCAGCTTCCTCCATGTTTGCTTCATTTCCTAAGGGGTCTACCATCAGAAGCAGCACCACCATCTAGTGAACAATTGTTCAACCTCATGAGGCTGTGGGGGACATTTGGCATTCAAACCATTACATTTCCATCTTATTACATGAAACCCATTTACATATACTTGTTATATATTAAAATATTGCTTCTTCAATTGGACATTGCATTCAATAGGGATGTATAAGCATAAACAAATTCAACCAGTGCCATAAGTACAGTTAACAAAAAGAGAAATATTGCTTCTATGATGATTATAAGAAGTAGACACTTTGGGAATGAAATATGCTACAACTATATTATATCTACCCAATGTACCACATGTTAACAAAGTTGAACACATATATACATGTGGGAATCCATACTAACAGAACAAAGTGTCCTTACTCCAAAAGATGGTGAAATATTTATAGTTTCTTTATTGAAAATGACACCATAGGCTTATGTATTTGAATGTTTGGTCCTCAGTTGGAAGAACTGTTTGGGAAGGATTAGGAGGTATTAGAGAAGGTATATGACTAAAGGTGAGTTTTAAGATTTCCCTTTCAAAACAATACTCTCTCTTTCTCTTTCTTTCTGTCTCTCTCTCCTCCCTCTCTCTCTTGATTGTTTATTCTAAGCCCCATACCTGCCTGCCTGCTGCCATGCCCCTCACCATAATGGTCGCGGACTCACTCTCAGAAAGTGCAAGCCACTAAACAAGAAATCAAGTGTTGTGTTTTGTAACTTGAAACTGTCATGAAATTCGATCATGTCAATAAACGCATTTATTGGCATGCATTTCATTGACATGAAACGCTGAGATGCATTTCATTTTTTGTGGACAGAAGTTTCTGGCCTGTCTAGTTCCACTACCATTTAGTCCCAAATAAACATACAGAGGTTTATATTAATTATAAGCTGTTTGGCCAATATCTCAGGCTTTTATTGGCTAGCTTTCCTAGTTATTAACACATTCTTATTCATCTATATATCTCCATGTAATCTAGGCTTACTAGAGAATGCCCAGACATCCTACCTTCCCAATAGCTACATGGCATCTCCATCTCAATACTCACTCTCTGTGTTCCTCTTCCCAGGATTCTCCTAGTCTGGTAGCCCTGCCTATATTTCCTGACTGGCTACATCCTGCCTGTCTATTGGCTGAAACAGCTTCATTCATCAATCAATAAGAGAATATATATTCACAGCATACAGAAGAAGATCCCCCATCAATTTACAGTTTTGTTTTACCTTGCTCAATGACAAGGTTGCCTTGTGGTTTATTCCCTACAAGATTTCTTAAGAAGTTCATAAAGTACCTTCAGATCATTGGCCATGATAAATACCATGAGAAGGTTAGGGATAATTGACTCATCCTATTTTCTAAGGAAAAAGATTTGTAACAAGAATATTCCTAATCAAAGTATCCATGGAAAAACTGGGGGATGAATAATTTGAAAAAAGAATGTGTTGTGAGATATTCATCTTGACCACTAGAAAAGCCAGGAGCCCCCACCCCATCCATTTTCCAGCCCTCTATTGTCTAGTTTCCTGTAAATGATCTACATTAGCTCTACCACATAGCTACTAAACCACACTAGTAAATGAATTGATGCCATGATCAGAGTACCACATATGGTACTGAACTGCTGATCTGAATGAATAAACTGACTAAAAATGGATGAATGTACAGCTCTCAGTTTCTTAGACAAGACCAAGTTCAAGGCCAACAAAGACAATAGATTATTTTCAGAATTACAAAAGATCAGAATGGTTTAGAGTTTTGAGTCAGCCATAGCAAGATAAATACAATAAAGTTACCCCAAAGGCCCTGTATCAAACTAGAAAAGAAATTGCCAGCACAACACATCATAGACTTGTCAATAATGAACAGTACCCTAGTTGAACAGCAACAAAAAATATCTGACAAGCTGAAGTGAAAACTTTGCTGAAGCACTCAAAATACCTAGTAGCATGAAGAGTTCATTGTGATTCTTTCCTGCCTAATATTCAACAGGAGAAAATTCCTACAGCTTTATCTATGATTACAGAAAGTGTTATTGGAATCCCCATCCTCAGCACATGTCATGGGCATTGGTTAGGAGCATTCAACAATCAACTATGACATAGTTTATGCCTTTACCACCACAGTAGAATTTGGAAGTTTTAAAGTAAGATGTAAAACTCTACCAGGGCAACAATATGTACATATGGATGCTAGAATCACTATGAAGAAGGGCGTCAGTCCTCTTCTGAAGACTCCCAGAATAATTGCATAGGTGAAAAATAAGGGATGCCAATTGATATTGTCCACAGTTCTTAGGAGTCACAGTTGACCAGAATTCTATTGCAGCAATGCCTAGCTAATAAGCATGTTAGGAAATAGCATCCCATCTCAAGGCTATATCAGATAATTAAATTTATCTGAATTTGTATAGATTATTTATTTAATGTTATAATTTCACCAACCCTCTATGGTTTAGTGACCATTCATCATCCCTTAATTATATACACTCTGTGACAGTTTAGTCAGTGAAACAGAGAAAGAGGAGTGAGCACAGGGTTGACCAAGTGGCTTCATGTACAGGTATGTACTCTATGACTAGAAGCAGACACCCATAAGTAATCACTGATCTGAACTGGAACCCAGATGCAGAGAAGGACCAGTGAAGAGCACAGAGGTCCAGACCAGGCTGGTGAAACCCACAGAAACAGCTGACCCGAAATCTGGGAACTCTTGCTCCCCAGTCTGATAGCTAGAATACCAGCATGGGACTGATCCAGATCCCAGGAACATGAGTTTCTGTGAAGAAACCTCAGAAATCTATGGGACTTCCTGTTGAAGCCCAGTATTTATCCCTCACATAGGTGTGGACTTTGGGAGCCCATTCCATATAGAGGAATACTCCATGAGCCAAGACACACGGGGGTGGGCCTAGGCCCTATCCCAAAGGATATGAAAGACTCTGATGACACCCTATGGAAGGCCTCACCATCCAGGGGGAGCAGAAAAGATATGTGACAGATAAGGTTTTAGTTGGGGGTGGGGGAGGACAGGTGGGAGAAGGGAACTGGGACTGTCATGTAAAACAATCCTGTTTCTAATTCAAATAAAAAAAAGTTGGAAAAAAAAGAATGCCTTACAGATCTGGCAAATCAGCAGTTCATTAAAATTATTTTAATTAATTTTAATGCAAAAAAGTTTAGAGTTCCCATAAGAATGAAAATGAGCCTGAACTCTTGGTATGAAACAATTTTATTGGAACTAAACATTTTCCATGTTGATATTAGTTCTATGAGGCACAAATTCCATGGGAAAAGAAACCTAACTCAATAAAGAAACCAGAATGTTAGAGACTATTCATGGTGAGGAAAATAGAGATGGCTGAGCTATCTTGGCTCCCTGAGTTTACTGTGCATTCTTGCCTGATGGTCAATGCACATGCTGCTTATTCTTTTCAACCTACTTATTACTGTTGGTACTTGAGCCTTAGCCTCTACATCATTTCTGGTACCCTATTTCCAGACATTGGCAATTTTCCAGGTCAATATTTTATGCCACTTTCATACTGGCATCTCAGGGACCATGTATTCTTCCTCTCGCATCAATTTTCTGTTTTATTTTTCTCTATCCTTGCCCAATCTACAGGATATCTTAGCATAAGAACTTTGTTTATTATATTCATAATTATTTCCCAGCATCTGATACATAGCACAAAGAAAATAATATATAAATAAATGACATAACTGACTCTTGTTCACTATCCACATTGCAGATACAGACTGTACAGGGAAAGGAAACTCCAAGTTGGCAAATTTCTGTGAAAACAATTAGTATGCGGAACTTTGCAAATAAATTGCAAGGTGATCTACAGATTTTTTTATGACACTCATTTTTTATTGCTTGATAATTCTTCCATAATTAATGTTGAGAAGCTAGCTTTTTCTCTTGAATATATATATCAACTCTGCATATATAAATTTAATCTTACCTCTCTTACTTCATTAGAAGGACAGATTTATTTGTAGTAAGAGGTTTTATTGTTAATTCAGTATTTATTGGCACATAATAGTTACAATTACCAGATCAATGGTAATATAGAGACATCAGTAAAATATTTGTTTTAGTGCTTATATCAGATTGCAAGCATATTTACATTTTTAATTGTAATACATACCTTTTTAATTGGCTTGCCTTCCTTCTTTAATAGAAATTTCAAGATAGAAAAGGAAGACATTACAATTTAAGTTATAAATTCTTTAATTATGACATTCTTACTCAGAAGCAGCCCTGAGTAATATTGATTATTAGTCAGCTATATCACATCTCCTTTAATCACTTTGCAACACTGACAGTATTATTAGTTAAAATTAGACCTTGAATTTTCATATCAGGGGAGACATCAACATTAGTTTCTGTATTAAATTTAACAGTCATTACTACATTCTAGGACAAGAGAAAGCTTTTTGAATGGATTTAATGTGAGGGATGCAGGATTGTCTGAACATTTGCTTAATAGAAATTATGATTATCAACTAAATTATACATTGAAAGGAAATCATTTCACCACGATGACACAAGAACACATTCTCAGCTTTATGAAAAGTTACTGTGTATATTAAAGTATTTTATAGTACTTTTTGTAGTTCTACTGAGTTCCACATTGCTACCTGTCAACTGGCAATCACATCATAATTCAAACTGCTGCAATGATCAAACTACATCTTCTCTTGGTTAAAAAAAAAGACTCCACTGCTATCTATGCTGCACACATGTGTAAATACAGAAACATGAGTGAGAGTAGTTTGTTTACCACCAAAATATGGGAATCGGGACAGCCGAGCATCTAATAAGAAATCAAATAGATTCTGTCTTTCATTTTCAATTCCACTTATAGGCTTTCTAAAGAATGTTTGTCTATGGACAAATCCATGGATTTATGGCTGAAGGGGTATTTTCTTTTCATCATGTAGTAGAGGAATGGGCTGAAGAAGAGTAAAATTATATCCTAAAAAAATATTTCCTCTTTCAGAGTGTTGTGTTCACAGGAGATGTCTGCTCTTTCTCAAGAAGCAAATGAACTAATGGCTGTGTCTGGTCACCTCAACATCAGGAGTTATTAGTTGTTATCCATTGTACAGTGACAACAAAAAAATGTCAGAGAGACAAAGTTGAAGGAAGAAGCGATTTTATTTTCTTTTGTGACTTCATAGGTGCTAGGCCTCTGGGTGGTAAGGATATATTGGAAAGAATTGTACATGTCAAGTGATACTAGAAGCAGAGATCAGTGAATTCATGAAGGGTCCTAGACAAGGGAAGAAGCAAGGACACTCCCCCAGTGACATACTTCCTGTAGTTCAGAGATACCTCCTCCTTTTATCATTTCTCAATACTGTATTTCTTATGACTCCATGAAGGAAGTAATTTATTAAGTAAGAGGAAATGTCATCACAGGAACCCCCAGGAGTGTACTTTAAAAAATTTCTTCAGCATTTCTCAATCTAATCATTTTACTGTTAAGACTAGCTATCATACCCATTCATGGAATATAGATAAGAAATCTCTAGCTTAAAGTGGTGTGACTAAAAAAAAATGATAGGTAAGTTATTTTAGAAAGTATAGAACAGGTAGAAGTCTTTACATCTCAATTGTAGAAATTTTTTAGAAGATCAATAGGTCTTTTACAAAGTTTCAATATCAATGAAGTTTAGTAGTTACACAGGAGAGTTTGATCATGTGAATACTCTTGCTTAAGATATCATTCCATCACATCATACAAATATAACTATGAGAAGTTAATTTATCTTTCTCAGTTTCTCAATCTGTAAACAGTAGAAGGTGTAATGGATTCTATCTCTTCATATTACTAAGGACTCAATGTTTTAATATGCTCTTAGAGGAGTATTCAGAAAATATTGTCTCTTACCTGTGATACATGAATATATTGCTATTAATTTTATCACAAATGCTCCTACGATATAGAAAATTGCAGAAAAAGAAGAAATAGATTTTTTTATTTTTCCTAAGGCATTTGAGAAAAATTATCACCCTTATGTACTATTATCATAGATACCAAGATTACTCAGTACACTTTTACATACCTAATTTTACCTTAAAAATTTTATATTCACCTATTTCATGTATCGATGTGTATTCCGTGGAACATTCGAAGAACTCAAGGGACAACATGTGGAAATCAATCCTCTCCTATGATGTGGATGCTGAGGATCAAACTCAAGTTGTCAGACTTGGAAGTAAGCATACTTCCCTGACAATCCCATTAGCCAGCCCCACATGTATGGTTGAAAAAATATAAATTTACTATAGTTTTGAAAATAATCACAGTCTTCTACATAAAAACAGTGCACATTTTATTTTTATATTAGACTAATTTTATATTAGAAACAAGCTTCTTTTACTTGTCCCAGTTCCCTCTCCCTCCCCTCCTCCCCTGCCCCTCACCAACCCCTTATCCCAACACCTTTCTGCTCCCCAGGGAGGATGGATGAGGCCTTCCATGGGGGAATCTCTGTAACTAGATTCAGGAGTTCAGTTCAGTGATTAGCTGTGGGTTTCTGCTTCTGCTTCTATCAGCTACTTTCAAATTAACAGTTTAAGACTGTGCCATCAAAGCCTCTGTCCTCATTTAGACTCTTAAATTTACCCAAAAGTATCACACCCATTAAGAAAATTTAGGCTACTGATTTTTTTCATGAAATTTATGGTTTTTAATATTCTTTGTTTTCTTTGTTTTTAACACACACACACACAAAAAAAACCATAATACAACCTATTCGGTCTATATAATCTTATTTGTATGTATGTTTTCAGAGCTAACCATTTGGTATTGAATGACTAGTTGATCTAGCTACTATTTCCAAGGCTAATAAAGTCATAGATTTTGGAAGAAAAGAATACAACTACCACTTTACTGAACCACCATAATCCTTAGCTACATTCTATATATTTATAGCCATAGATAAATGTCATCTCCATCCTGCATCAAGGAAACTTCTCTTTATAACAGATGGAGACAATTACAAAAAAAAAACACACAGCAACTGATCAACATGTACAATTGTTGTGGGTGTCCCCAACTGATATCTACAACACAAGTCATGCACCTAAAGTAAGGATTATGGATTATTATGGAAGGGGAAGAAATTGTAAGAACTAAAAACGTAGGGTGTTTGCTGTGAGATTGTATCTCCTTGAAATATCAGAAGCTACACCCATGAAGTTTCCTCAACACAGTTGCCTAAACATGACCTGCACAAGAACAGCATCAATAGAGATGCTAATGTGGATGAGGAAGAATCACCAGTCCTCAACTCTATACAAAGAACTACAGCTAATTAAGGAATTCAGAGAGTGGCAGAAATAGTCTTCCCCAAAGAAAGGCTACTCAGTTTTGTAGCTAATTTTCTTTTATTTATTTATTTTACGACCATTGGTGTTCTCCCTGCATGTATGTTTGTATAACGGTGTTGGATTCCCTGGAACTGGACTTACAGACAGTTGTGAGCTTCTATGTGGTGATATATTATTTATGATTTATTAAAGCTTGCCTGAGGATTCAGAAATCAAAGCCAGCCTCAAGCTATAGAGATCAGACAGTGGTGAAATACATGTTTAATTCCAGGACTCACGATTAAGATGTAGACAGATCTCTGTTAGTTCAAGGCCACATGACTACGGGGAAGGATAATAGCATACTGTTCTATGAAGAGTGAAGTGGGAAAATAAGAGGGATAAATATTTTTCAAATATCTCAAAATTGAAACACATATTAGAAGGTATGATTTTGTATCAGTGAAAGTAAAAAACTATCAAATAAATAAGATACTTAATTGGCAATGTCTGACTAACTCTTAATTTGTTAATTACTTTTTATTTTTGAATCAATAATAAAATATGTACAGCTTCTTATAAATTGTTATAAAATACACTTCATCTCCAAAATTTGTATTTCTTTCATTTCAGTAAAATGGTTAAGTGAGGTATGGTATAACCCATATTTTTAGACACCCTTGTTTCTTTTGTAGATTATGTCAATTAGACAGACTTCTGCAGCTACTATACTTCTAATATATTCTTCAAGAATGGCAATTTGCAGCCATTTTTTCAATGTTTAAGAAATACAAAGTTAGGTCATCATTAGAATTAAATAAAATAAATAAAGTGGTAATATATAATAAATTTACATACATTAAATTGTGATAAATTATTGCATTTGCTGAAATTATTGCAAATATTTTAATTTGGTTGCATAATCAGCTATTCAAGAATGATTTCTATTCTGTGCTACTGGGGAGTGAACCATGGTCTTGAGCCTTCTAAACAAATGCTCTACCACAATATTTTCAGACTCAGCATGCTATGCAACTTCTTTTATATTAATATCTTTATCCACAACAGTATCTTTGAACACTTTCTTCAAGTTTGTCAAAGCTGGACCATACAGAGAAAATTCAAACATACCTACCAGATTGTTGTATGATTTGTTCAAAACCTTATTGAAGTCATACTATGATCTAGAATAAGCAGAAAATACCTCAGTGGAATTTAGTTTCAGGTTTATTTGCTCAAAATATGTTTACTGTTACATCTTCATTTAACTATTCCATTCCATTTTTTCTCAGACCTACTCTAAATTGAGAATAATAACTTAAGTAATGTCTGGCTCACAATCTAACCAAGCACCCATAAGAAAGTGTCCTGTCAAATCTGTTAAGGGATTTGTCAAGACAATAAACCATTGAGTACCAAGATCAGATGTTATCTTTAACTTGGTTCAAAACAGAACATCATTCTTAGTGTAACTGAACCCATATTTCATGATAATAAATTTGCACTGCATTGCCAAACAAGCCCCCATTTTTACAAGTGACTTGTGCTGTGTGATATTTTCATTGTGTTCTGTGAAAAAGTTTGCTTGGAGTCAGAGGGCAGAGGTAGCCATTAGCTGACCAAAATTAACCATACAGGCTTAAAGGACTATAGACATGAAGTAGTCAGGCAGGGCTGAGAGAAGATCTCAGACCTTTTGGATGAAGGAATGAGAGAAGTGGGGTGGGGGGTGGTACTGGTGGCTCTTCCCTGCTTCTCCCCTTAATATCTGTCTCACAATTTTTTATTGATAAAGATTAATTAGATTAATGCTTCAATCTTGATGAAAATTAAGGTTTGCTGTACCTTACCCAGACAAATTGTCTTCATGATTTTTCAGGTTAATGATTAGTAGATGATAAAAATCACTTTTGTAATCTTCCTCTCAAGTAAAAACTCATATTTTAAGAAACTGATGAATAATCAGTTAAATCATAATTAATTTTACTTGCTTTTTTGTTTATAATGAAATCTTGCACAATAAAAGAGAGACACTCTTTCTTCACCTTACTTTCTTCACCTTACTTGCTTTTTTTGTTTATAATGAAATCTTGCACAATAAAAGAGAGACACTCTTTCTTCACCTTATTTCCCATGAAATTAACCATTTCATGCTAATAATTTTTCATCTTAAACTGTTTTTATTATATTTATTTTTAATGTAACTCACGTTTTCCCTACTTAGCTTCATATTTTGAAATTACATTTTCTATATCAATTTTTTCATTCGTGTATGGTTCTAAAAAGATCACTATTCTTAGCTATTACATGCACAGTTATATCTCAGGAAAATGTCACCAGTGTTTCTCCTCACCTTTCACGGGTCCTAAGTCATAGCTATTATTTGTTCTTTATTCTATTGTTTCACTGATAAAATATTCTGTTCCAGATATCATTCTATGCATACAAACAGAGACAAGCAAAGATGGAGGAACTGATAGAAGTCAATTTTTTTAGTGATACAGTACTTCAAATATTAAACTTCAATTTGTTTTGGTATGAGATGAACAAAATATGTGACATATTCTTTTATAAAAAGAAATTGTGTATACTTTAGATATATTATAAAACATAATGACTACTATAGTAGACAAAATCATCATACTTATAACTCAATTCCCCTTCCATGGAAAGAACAGATACTGTGCACTCTAGCAAAAATCATGACCACAGTAAACGTCTACTAATTAAATTCACCATGCTATGCACATACATTGCCACTTATTCATCTTACATTTTTGCTATTTTGTATCATTAGGTCTCCATGTCCTCACTTACTCCTGTCTCAGTTAGCCATGGAAGCAAATCTTTCATTTTCTCTCTTAATAAATATTACTTTTATTTGAAATTATGTAATATTTTCTTTCTAGAGATGGCTATATGTTGTGCCAAATGTCAGGAACTTTTCCTATTCAAATGCTAAATAATATTTTATTGTATTTACAAACAATATTTTTATATGCCTACACTGGGGATTTATATTTTTAATATCATGTAACTGATAAAAAACAATAGACAACATAATTTTAAAAATTTGCAAAGGAATTGAAAACATCTCTTTAATAATAATGACACAAAATTTTCTACATGGGAGTGGGTAAAATAATTTACTACTACCTTTGGCAACCTAACTTAGAACCACAAAAAAACATATGTTAAAAGTAGAGAACCTACTACTGAAAGTTATCCTCTTACCTCCACAGATGTGTGTGCAACAAGCTCCCAACCCAAAGTAAATGAATAAATAAAGGTGATAAATACTCCTTTTAATTTGTAGTAGGTACATCAAAAGATACTCAGCATCACTAATCAGCAGAGAAACCCAAATGAAAATAACTGAGGTACTTCAGTTCTGCCTTCAAAAAAGACAATACACAGTAAGTATTGAAAGTGTTTGATAAATGAGAGCCTTTGAAGTCTTGAAAACATCATGGAAATGCAAAAAAATTAAAATTAAATAGTACTGTCACAGAACCCACATGAACCTTTTCTCCACATATGAGCGAAGACATGTTGGAGGAGATGTCTATATGCCTGTGTTCACTGAAGCCCTTCTCCTGGAAATTTCATCAGCTGAAAGTGAAGAATCTGTGTTCATTAACCAACTGTGGATAAAGAAGAGGAGGTGTGCTCTTCCTTCTCCTCCAGTGCCCTGATCTCTCCTGAGCCCTACTCCTGCCTAAGGCCCCAATCACCCCCGGATCTCTCCGGGCCTGCTCCTGCATAGAGTGGACCCACCCAGACAGGGAGGACCTCTGTGAGTCTGGAAATACCTCACTCGTCACTCCCCCTTTGCTGCCCGACCACTCCTGAGTGAGGAGACTACCAGGAGAGGCAAGACCATCCTTAGCTGCAGAAATTGAAGTCTTGGCCCACACACATGACCAGGTGACAAGAGGAGATAGAGAGACCCCACCTATGCTGACTGGAAGAAGAGATGGGAAGAAGGCAGAATAAGAACCCACTCAACAAAAAAATCAATATGACACCATCAGATCTAGGGACTCCACACCAGCAACATCTGAAAAGCACAACACAGGGGAAGAAGAAGAGACAGACCTAAATATCTACTTTATGAAGATGTTTGAGAACCTTAAAGAGGAAACAAGAAAATCTCTTAAAGAAATAGAAGAAAAAAAACAAACAAAAAAATCAAGAAATAAGCAATTCTCTTACAGACTCAAAAGAAAAAAGAAACAACCAAGTGAAGGAAGCACTGGAAAGAATTCAAGGCATGAAATCTGAAATAGAAATAATAAAGAAAACACAGAATGAGGGGATGCTGGAAATACAAAGGCTGGATAAACAATCAGGGTCAAAGGATGTCAGGATGACCAACACAATACAAGAGATGGAAGAGAGAATCTGAGTTGTTGAAGATGAACTAGAGGATATAGAGTCATAGACCAAAGAAAATCTCAAGTCCAACAAATCTCTAACACAAAATATCCAGGAAATATGGGACACCTTGAAAAGGCTGAATCTAAGAATAATAGGTGTAGAAGAAGGTGAAGAAATACAGCTCAAAGGTACAGAAAACATATTCAACAGAATCATAGAAGAAAACTTCCCCAACCTACAGAAGAATATGCCTATGAAAGTACAAGAAGCTTACAGAACACCAAATAGACTAGACCACAAAAAGAAGTGACCTCTCCACATATAATCAAAACACCAAACAGAATGAAGAGAAAATATTAAGAGCAACAAAGGAAAAAGGTCAAGTTACACATGAAGGCAGATTTATCAGAATCACACCTGACTTCTCAATGGAAACTTTGAAAGCCAGAAGGTCTGGATAGATATCCTACAAACACTAAGGGAGCATGGATGCCAACCCAGACTACTGTACCCAGCAAAGCTTTCAATCACTATAGATGGAGAAAACAAGATATTCAATGACAAAACCAGATTTAAGTAATGCATATCCACAAATCCAGCACTACAGAAAGTTCTGGAAGGAAAACTCCAATGCAATGAAGATAACTACACCCATAAATCATAGGCAACAGATAATCCAACTTTACTAAACAGGGAAAGAAACAGGAGGGTGAAATTCACACACAATGAAACCACCAACAATAAATTCAAAACAAACAAGAACCAACAGTCAACAGACATTAATATCCCTCAATGCCAATGTTCTTAACCTGCCTATAAAAAGATACAGGTTAACAGAATGGATGCAAAGACAGAATCCATCCTTCTGCTGTATACAAGAAACACACCTCAACTTCAGAGACAGGCGTTACCTCAGAGTAAAGGGTTGAGAAAAGATTTTCCAATCACATGGACCCAAGAAACAAGCAGGTATAGCAATCCTAATATCTAACAAATTAGACTTCAAACTAAAATCAATCAAATGAGATGAAGAAGGGCATTTCATACTCATCACAGGAAAAGTCCATCAAGATGAAGTCTCAATCATGAACATCTATGCCCCAAATAGATGACCCAAATAGGCACCCACATTTGTAAAAGAAACATTGCTAAAGCTCAAACCACATGTAAAGCCACACACACTTATAGTAGGAGACTTCAACACCCCCTTTCACAACTAGACAGGACCACCAGACAGAAACCTAACAAAGAAACAAAGGAACTAACATCAGTTATGACCCATTTGGAATTAACAGACATCTACAGAACTTTCCATCCAAACACAAAAGAATATACCTTCTTCTCAGTGCCACATGGAACCTTCTCTAAAATTGACCACATACTTGGCAACATAACAAACCTCCACAGATACAAAAAAAAATGAAATAAACCCCTGTGCCTTATCAGATCACCATACTTTAAGATTAGAATTCAACAGCAATACAAATTGCAGAAAACCTACAAACTCATGGAAATTGAAAAACAACCAATTACACCATTCCTGGGTTGAGGAAGAAATAAAAAAAGAAATTAAAGACTTCCTAGAATTTAATGAGAATGTAGACACAACATACCCAAACTTATGGGACACTCTGAAAGCAGTGCTAAGAGGAAAGTTCATAGCACTAACTGCCCACATGAAGGAAGTGGAGAAAAGTCACACTAGAGAATTGACAGAACAACTGAAAGCTTTAGAGCAAAAAGAAGCAAACTCACTACGGAAGAGTAGATGCCAGGAAATAATCAAACTGAGGGCTGAAATCAATAAAGTAGAAACTAGGAAAACATTACAAAGAATCAATGAAACAAAGGGTTGGTTCTTTGAGAAGATCAACAAGATAGACAAACCTCTATCCAAACTAACCAAAAGGCAGAGAGAGAGCACGCTAATTAACAAAATCAGAAATGAAAGGGGGGATATAAAAACAGACACTGAGGAAATCCAGAGAATCATCAGGTCATACTTTGAAAACCTGTACTCCACAAAATTCAAAAATCTAAAGACAATGAACAATTTTCTGGATATATATCACTTACCAAAATTAAAGCAAGAACAGATAAGCAGTTTAAATTGACCTATAACCCCTAATGAAATAGAAGCAGTCATCAAAAGCCTTCCAACCAAAAAAAAAAAGCCCAGGGCCAGATGGCTTCCTGCAGAATTCTACCAGAAATTCAAACAAAGGCTAATACCAGTACTCCTCAAATTGTTCCACACAATAGAAGCAGAAGCCATTGACAAACTCCTTTTGTGAGACTACAATTACTTTGATACCCAAGCCACACAAAATTACAACAAAAAGAGAGCTACAAACCAATATTCCTCATGAACATCAATGCAAACATACTCAACAAAATATTGGCAAATCAAATCCAAGAACACATCAGAAAAATCATCCACTGTGATCAAGTAGGCTTCATCCCAGGGATGCAAGGATGTTTCAACACATGAAAATCCATTAATGTAATCCACCATATGAACAAAATGAAAAAGAAAAACCACATGATCATCTCACGAGATGTCAAAAAAAGCCTTTGACAAAATCCAACATCCCTTCATGATAAAGATCTTGGAGAGAACAAGAATAACAGGACATATCTAAACATGATAAAAGCAATATATAGCAAAGCAACAGCTTACATCAAACTAAATGTAGAGAAACTCAAAGCTTTTCCTCTAAAATCAGGAAGAAGACAAGGCTGTCCACTCTCTCCATATCTCTTCAATATTGTAATTGATGTTCTACCTAGAGCAATAAGACAAGAAAAGGAGATCAAAGGGATACAAATTGGAAAGGAAGAAGTCAAACTTTCACTATTTGCAGCCTACAATCCTCTTCACCAAAGAAACTAGGAAACAAGAAGTACTCTAAGAGAAAAACGCATGGTCCCTGGAGAATGAGAAGGGCCATGATTTCCTAAGTTACTTGGGAGCATGAGCGTAGGGGAGAGGGAACTGGCAGAATGTGTGGATGAGAAGAGGAAAGGAGAGGAGGAAATGGAGGAGCAGAAAGGTTAGTTGGGAGAAGAATATAGGAGAGCAAGATGTGAGATATCATAACACAAGGAGCCATTATACATCTGAGGAGAGATCTGGCACTAGGGAGATTTCCAGAGATCTACAAGGATGATACCAACTGACCATCTAAGCAATGGTGGAGAGGTTACCCTAAATGCTCTTCTGCTATAATGAGACTGATGACTTCTTTATATGCCATCCTAGAGCCCTCATCCAGTGGCTGATTGAAGCAGAGGCAGATACCCCCAGTTGTACCCTGAACTGAACACTGGAACCCAGTTGCAGAGAGGAAGAAATGAAGATCAAGGGGGTTGGGACCAGCCTGGTGAATCCCACAGAAAATGCTGACCTGAACAAGGGGAAGCACAAGGACCCCAGTCTGCTGTTTGTGAGGCCTGCATGGGACTGATCCAGACCCCTGAAAGTGGATGTCACAGAGGAGGCCTTGGCACCCTATGAGGACTCTGGTAGTGAATCAGTATTTTTCCCTGGTGTAAGAAGGGGCTTTGAGAGCCCATCCCATGTGAAGGGATGCTCTCAAGGCCTGGCCCAGGATGATATTGTGGAATTTGGGGAACCCCCATGGAGGGCCCTACCATCTATGGGGAGCAGAGCAGGGATGAGAGAGCTGGTGGGGTGTTAGGGGGGGAGAGGGAGAAAGGATTGACATGTGAAATTATAATTTTGTAAAAATTAATTAGAAAAACAGAAAAAAAGAAGAGGAGGTGCAAGTGTGCAACAGAAACTATCTCAACCACAGATCATAAAGGAATCCTATCATTTGCAAAACTATAGGTGATCCCTAGATCTGGTAAGTGAAATAAACCAGTCAGAGTAATACATATTCTATACACTCTCACTCCTTTGTAGAATCTGCCTTAAATGCCCTTCCTCTATAATGGTATTGATGACTACATGAAGTGACATCATATATCCTTTATCCAGTATCTGATCAAAAAAGAAGCAGAGATTCACAGCTAAGAACTGAGCTGACTCCTGGAATCTAGTTGTAGAGACAGAGGAGTGATGAGCAAAGGACTCATATCCATGTTGGGGAAACCCACAGAAACAGCTGACATGAGCAACTTGGAGCTCATGTATCCCAGACTGACAGCTGGGAAACCTGCATAAGACAGAACTAGAACCTCTGAACATGGGTGACAGTTGAGGGCTTACAGTATATGGGGCTGCTGGCAGTGGAACCAATATTTATCCCCAGTGCATGAACTGGCTTTTTGGAGCCCATCACTTATGGAGGTATATTCTCTCAGCCTAGACACAGAGAGAGGGACTTGGTGCTGCCCCAAATGATGTGACAGACTTTGATGATCCCCCATAGGAGGCCGCACACTCTCTGAGGAGTGGATAAGGTGTGGAATGGTGAGATGGTGGGGGGAGTGGGTGGACAGGAATGAGAGAGAACTGGGAATGATATGTAAAATAATATTGGTTTAATTTAAATAAAAATGAATAATGAATGAGTGTAGGGGATGCTGTAGCCATGCCTGCTTAGGGGCTGGTACAAGTTTGCCTGAACACACCTGTAA
The DNA here is from genome assembly GCF_003668045.3 of Cricetulus griseus. Taxonomy (NCBI): domain Eukaryota; kingdom Metazoa; phylum Chordata; class Mammalia; order Rodentia; family Cricetidae; genus Cricetulus; species Cricetulus griseus. The sequence continues at coordinate 185,372,481 of NW_023276806.1, read as the reverse complement.
GGGCATGGTCAGAGTGACATAGAGTGAGGGACATTCAGGTGGCAGGTTTCTGCTTTCAGTTTCATCTTTGGCTTGCTGTACAGACTGCTGCCCACTGGCTGACTAGGTCGCTCTGTAAGTAAGACTTTTCACTATTAAAATCCCTTGTAATTTTACCTTGGTAAATTTCTCATATTTTCTGGTTGTCAGAAGCGGGATCTTGTAAACCTAGGCACAGTTTGTGAGAGTCTGCACGTCCCTGTGGGTCACGAAGCCTAGGCTGGGAAAGCACCCTCTCTCCCCCACCCCGACCCATGGTGCCTCGGATTGGAATGATTCTGCTTCTGAGGCATCCCAATGATCTTTAAGCCTAGTAATGATGTCCTTCTGAAAAGTTTCAATCTCCTTAATCATAAAAGATTCCAAGCATGTTAGTGAATCTGTAAATTGCTCTAACTGCTCCTCTACACGTTTTTCTAGGTCTTTAATACGTTCAATCTTAGACAGCATCAGGATCGTATAGCAACCTACTCCACCCAGGTATCTTGACTATTCTTCTAAGGTTGTTACTGGAACACCATTAGTCTACCCAGCTACCATGGTAGAAAAGCCAACTTCTAAGAAACACCCTCAGGGACAGATGGCTTATGTATGACAACCTATAGAGCTAAAGGGTCTTAAGAATATTAAAGAATCAGTTGTCTCATATGGTCTCCATAGCCCATATGTAAAACAGCTATTACATTCATGGGCAACCATTAACAGGGTGATGTCCACAGACTGGGAAAGCCTGGTAGTAGCTGTACTTGAGAATTCATGCCACATCCAGTGGAATGCATTGGGCAGGGAAGAGGAGAAGCTCCCAGAGCATCAAGGCATAAAGGAAGGTTATGAAGCCCCCCCTAGATAAGATTCTTGGTGAAGGTATTTATGCTAACCCACAGGCTCAGGTTAAATATGATGACCATATACTGTCCTATGCAGGAAAGCAGCATTAAATGCTTGGGTAAGGTTCATGAGCCAGGAGAACACCTAGAAGCTTATACCAGAATAGAACAGTGACCTAAGAATAGTTCTAGAACTTCTTACAAAGAAAGGTTAACTAGGGCAGTAGAATTACAGGTAACAGATCCAGAAACAAGACAATCAATTATATATACAATAGCTTATGAAAATGCAAACCCAATATGCAAAAGAATACTTTTGCCTTTAAAGATCAGATCAGCTCTGCTAGAAGAATGGGTTTTGCATGCAGCCAACATTGACTATAATGTGCAAGATACTGGCGCTTGGGTAGGAGAAGCAATCTCAAAAGGTTTAAAAAGGCAACATGAGATTAAAAGTTCAAGAGGTGAGGATGCAAGGGCTTGGGAAGGAGAACCACCTTACAGAGGTCAACATAGGTACCAAGAAGCTAGAGGTTACTACTACTATGAACCAGAACTTTGGGTAGGAAGAACCTTCCTCAGGAGACCATGAAGGCGTCAGGAACCTAGATGTTTCAGCTGTGGTAGAATGGGACATAGCAAAAGGAATTGTAGACAAACGAATTCTAACAATGCCTCATACGGAAGGCCACTGCCTTCTGGATTGTATAGAAGATGTGGTAAGGGCAGACACGGGACCAATGAATGTAGATCGACCAGGGACATGCAAGGAAACCTGTTAAGGCCAGGAAATCCCGAGGGGGGGCCTCAAGAAGTCCCCCACATCGAGAAAGTTCCGGTCATTCCCAGTAGCAGTGGAGAATGCTATGCCCCTTCCCCCCATTGTTGTCACTTAGGATATTGTATATACCTATTTAGGGATAGCTTCCTATTGTTTATGATTGGGATTGGAAGGAAATTAATTTGTAAAGAATATGCTTAGTGTTGCTTGTAGCTACTTCTAAACAGTGTGCTTGACTCTATTTTGAATAAACACATTAGAAACAGAGTAATGGATACCTGTGAAAAATAAAGATTACCTCTATTGTGGGTAAGGAAAAGTTGTTGGCAACAATAAAAAATATGAACTCTGTATATAATATATGTTTGTATAAGAAGAATGCATTATTCAGTGAAATAACTAACATTTAAAAGTTTCTCTCAAAATGAAATGTGTTATAAGATCTTATGACTGGTAAGCTTGACAATATAAATGTTACATCATACATGGATGTGATTTAAACTTTTAGCTGACAACCCTTCATGCTGTTTCACTTTCTCATTCTAGGTGGTACCTATGTTTGCTTCTTTTTTCATCATTGTCACAGCATACTTCACAAAGACAACTTAGGGAAATAAAGATCCATTGTGTCTCAAAGTTTCATGAATTATAGACATCACATGCAAAGAAAGGTTAGCTGTGATAAGCAGAGCATGAAGCACCTGGTCACGTGATGTTTCCAGTCAGGAAGCAAACAGAAGTAATGTTGTTCAGCTTGCTTTAACCTTTCTTCCCCAGTGGGCATGAAATACTTAGTCTAGAACCCAAAAGAATAGTGCTACCCAAAGGAATGTCTTCTAGATGATTCCAAATCTATCCAAATTGACATGAATTTGATCACAAAACCTGATATCTATTTGTCCTTTTAAATTTAGATACATTCAGCAATGATTCCTAATTATGCTGTGAGAGAGAGACTGTAGAAGTTATCTGACCATCCTTTTATAATTTATAAATATTTTCTCAAAAGAAAAAGTTTTACAAGCATCCATGCTGTGCACAAGCGGTTGCATTAATTTTTTTTCTTGTTGGCTTCATTTTAGACTGTAGGAAACATGACTTTTAAAACTGAGTCACTGGGGATCAAGGGAGGGTACTAAACAAAACAAACATCAGTAAAGGGACTAAGAGTAGAAAATGTAAAGCCCAAAGAACTGAAAAAAATCAAGATTCACTTAATAAAAGTGAATACATTTCAAACTGGCAAGGGAAAATCAGGAAACACACATAGTTTGTCAGTGTGGGACAAACTAGCATTGGATTGGACTGGTTTGAGGAGAACAGAATCAAAAGGAAAATATTTATCCACAATGTTTTAGTTGAGCTGGATTCACTCTTGAGGAAAAACTGAACCAATGTATATTTTATGCACTAACCTAAGTGGTACAGTGCTTTCCAAGTTTAACAGAAAATAGTCCCAGATAAGGGTTGCCTTTAAAAAATGAGTAAAGAAATAAGACAATATTTCATGCAAGAAAAACAGAGAGACAAACTCTGTTGGATGGATATTTCACACCTTCTATGAGGCCAGACAAAACAACTTTTTGTTGTACTATTTGAAATAGCTGGTGCTGCAAATACAGCAAACCTGGTCTATTGACCCTACCCTTCCAGCCTCTGTGGATAGGAAACCCCGGTAATACACTATGGCAAAATGCTAGCAGCTTACAGATAAACCAATACGATGATTCAAAATGGATTCTTAAGTCTCAGAAAATCTTATTGTAACTACAAATCATTCATACATAAAATATAATATAAAACCAAATTTACAGAACATTTCCAATTATTCAAAAATGTTTCCATTACCTAATTCTTATTCACTGGAGTACTTTTGCTTGTTTTCCTACAGAAATGACTGCTTATTCCTCATTTTTGTGTCCTTGTCTATATTCCCAGATCGGGTGCATTGTATCTTTCTTGCTCAGTTCAAAGAATGATTTCAAGGTTACCCCAACATCTCATGTCAGCAATGTGAATTGAAAGCAGCAATTTTTAGATGCAGTGAAACAGTAGCAAACCTCAAAGAGATGGATGTGAAAGGTGGCCTGAATGCTTTCTAAAAATTGCCACACTGGGTAACTCTGTGCCAAGTTTTAGAAAGCATTTATAATATATAAACAAATTTCCCCTAAATCCCACCACCAATATGACAATAAAAAATGATCTTGCCTCCACATATGCAATGAAGTGGAATGAATCTGGGTAAAAAAATAGACTATTTTGAAGGGAGAAAGATAGATCATAAGAAATCAGATGTTAGAGTAGCTTTGAAGCCTGCAGAGACAGAAAAGCCGAAAAGAAAAAAAGATAGAGGCAGCCTTCCTAGCTCACCAATGGAAGTCTGAAAAGCAAAGACTCATCTACAGGATAAGCCATGTGGCTGAGGTGAAAAGGAGACTACCAGTCCTAGTAACAGGCCAAGTGCCTAAGAGATTTTGTCTGAGAATGGTGACAGGTCTAGAAAAGAAATTGACTTTGTCATTCTCCATATTTAGGGGAGAAATAAATAAGCCCTGTGTGAAAAAAAAAAAAGTTTGAGACTAAGACCTCAAACTATTGTTTCAGGCTAGCCTGGAGAGCTGAAAAAAGGGAAGAGTCTGAAGCCAGGCAGTCCAAAGTTGAGGACAAGCTTCCAGTGTCTCTGAACCAAAGGCAATACAGAATGCAGTGGCAAAGACAAGAGCAGATGCCAAAGCTCAGGTTCAGGAGGGCAGGGTTGTCACTTCTCCTATCCTCTGTGTTGAGGAAGATCACCTGAGGGTAAGCTCCAATATCAGTAAGCAGCCAGGTCTCCAGGGATCAGGTGAAAGGTTCAGGCTTTAATGCTGATCGGCTCTACCACTTTAAGAGACAGACCCTGCCATCAACAACAGGGACATGCCATCACTGTCACCTGTCATGCATTAAGGTCTTCATGAGGACTCTGGGCATGCATGGAACCTCAATGCACATGCACAGTCTTCCCTTTAAAAGTTCCAACACCCTGCCTCACTCTCTCTGCTTCTTCTTTGCTCTCTCTGCCCCTTTTCTCTTCTCTCTCTTCTCTCTCACCTCTCTCTGTCTCTTTCTCTCATAACTGGTCATGGTGGTCAACCATTAACCCTGTCCCTCTTCTCTCAGTCTCTCTACCAGGCCTATAATAAACTGGTTAACATGTCTCTTAGTCTCATGTCTCATCTTGTGCCTCTTCTTCATTTCTAATGTAAGCAAAAGAATAACACCAGGGTGGATTAAAAATAGTAACGAATTAATTATTTTTGTAAAATGATGGGAATGGATGCACCAAGTCAGTAAACATGAAATTCAAGCCAAACACCAATGCTAAACATCAAGTCAAAATTACTCAGAAGAAACAGAGATGGTCAGTGCTCAACGGGGTCCCTGCAGGTGTCAAACATGGAAGCAAACTATGCGAAGAGATGAGAATGAAATCCTGGTGCAGATTCACTTTGTCCTGCTGAATCAGACTTCACAGAATCTAATGCCTGGTGGTTCATCATCAGCATATCTAAAGCACACCATAATTTGGGGCAAGGTTTCCAGGCAATAATTAGTCCAATTCCAGGTGCACTACATAGAAACTTTTAAAAAGGACATGCGACCCTGAGGGTGGTTCTGTGCCTAAAAATCCTATTATCTAGTAGGTTCCCTGACAGATAGCATAGAGATCAACAGGCCATAAAGTGCTTGTGTCTTGTACCCTAAGGATGGCTAACAGACTGAGGGAAGGAGGAATCTGGGATAATCATTCTGGGAAATTAGGGTGAGGTCTGTTCCCACAGATAGCAAAAAGGTTGCCAGGTCATTAATGAGGGGCCAAAAATTAAAATTAATAAAAGTTTAAAATCATAGGCCCTGGAAAGGGAGAGTCTAATGGAAAAGGAAAATTTAACTCCTTAATCTGGAGTGACATGCTGGTGCCTGATCCCCTGCTCTCAGAGAAGGGGAGGTAACTGTCCACCACTCCTGTTAACATTCCCTTGCTAATTGCTGGTCATAAAGATCCCCCAGCCCAAGGGATAACTGACAGACCATGTGACCCTGTAACTCTATAAGCCTATGCCCTGTCTCATATCAGTCAAATGTATCTCCCTTAAAATGTATAGTTACTGACTAACTCTGTACTTTGTATGACCTTAAGTAACCATGGAAACTCTGAAATTTGTGGCCTTCAACCTTATGGTCTGCCCCCTTAAAAGCTTCTCTTTTTGGCCATTTGGCATCTCATTTTCCCACCATGCAGCATTCCTAGCTGGTCAGCTTAAAATAAAAAGAAACCTTTTGCTTTTACATCAGAGTGTCTACTCCTTGGGTTAGTCTCTGGACTCTGCAAACCTGGCACAACAATTAACTGAAAGACTTAAAAATTAGCAAAGAAATATAGCCCAGATAAGGAACCTCTCCAAACGGAATGTAGGGCGGCCTAACCCAGAAACTGACTAAGGCCACTACTATGACTTAGTGCCTGGAATTTACCAGCCGCCAGCAATTACTCACTTACAAGGCCATAAGATAACTGGGTACCAAGAATCCCCAGATGGCCACCCTCCCTGAGGGGCTAATGAAGGAAACAGATTGCCCCACCAGCCAATGTGTCAATAATTAACAATTAAGGGTCCCTATGAAACAAAGAGATAGCTACCATTTGCTCAGGCAAGATTAGTTAGCACATCCTGAGGTCTGCAGGTTTTACAACTGGTGGGTCAGGAGGTCATCTGATTCCCAGCCCTCCCCTCAAGACAAAGGGCCTCCTAGGAACCCATGACTCTGGTCAGTAATCAAGGGACAGAGAGTCGGGGACCCCTCCCTAAGCTTGTGGTTTTTGCCTTCAAAAATGCCTGTGCCTGGGGGATGGGGCTGCTCTCTAGCTTGCATGCTGAGAGAGCCTGTTTGTACAAATGTCCACCTTTCATTAAAGCCTCTTGCTGTTTGCATCAAGTTTTTGCCTCTGCATGTTGATTGGGGTGGCTTCGGTCCTGGGAAAAGATCCTAGAGGCCTGAGCTTCTGGAGGTCTTACAAAACAAACTCAATTCTCAGTTTTCTGGATAAAATACAAGTAGTATTTGCTTTTATCTACTCCAATAAGCAAATACCTCTGCATGATTAACATTCCTGGTTCTCCTTGTGTTTCTCTACAAGGCCCTCAGTCTCTCTGCAACTACATATTAATTCATATTAATTGATACATCCAATTTCATAAAACAAACACCACTGGACAAAAAGAAACAAACAGATGTAATACATTAATAGTGGGTGACAAAATTCAACAAAGGAAATTCAGAGTTAAGCTGCATCATAGATCAAATAACATTAATAGAAAAACATAAAATAATCTATACAGAAATATAGCTGCTTTGTCTACTGTTGTGACCTGGCTTTTATCAGTCCCAGGTTATGGAGGCTATCTATTCCAAGACTGATGTGCTTGGGGACTGTAATTGGAACCATCTGAACAGACTCGGGTCCATCCCTGGGTGGGGGGTGCATGGACCTGGAAATTCCTAGCTACCCAATGGCGATAAAGACCACTCACAGGTGTCTTGTCATTTCAGGAGAGCCCTCAGTCCATGCTGGAAACTGGAGTCTCCAGTTTATTCTAGCATCCTCCTAAATAGCTTTCCAACAGTGGGGGATGACCACAGAGAGCATCTCCTATCAAGTAATTCTTTTAAGCCTAGCAGCACACCTAAACAGTCCCTAGGTATGCAAACAAAGCCCTCAGCACAGGTGTGGCATATGAAGGGCCAAAGCCTTTTGTAATGCAAACTAGGAGACATTCTCCACCTGAGGCCATGCCATCCATCGGTAATTTAGCCGGCATCTGCAAGACAATGGGGATTCTGGCTCCTGGAGAATGGAGCAGAGGTTTAGACACCAAGAAACGTTATAATCAATAATTTTGGTCTCCGTCAATCTACAGATATTCTTAGCAGCCTACAGAATTTTCATCAAAATAGATCATATACTAGACCATTGTCTTAGTTAGGGTTTTTATTGCTGTGATGAAACACCATAACCAAAAAGCAAGTTGTGAAAGAAAGGGTTTATTTGGCTTATGCTTTCATATAGCTGTTCAGGAACCCCAACAGAGCAATCACCTGGAGACAGGAGCTGATGCTTATGTCATGGAGGAGTCCTGCTCCTCATGGCTTTCTCAGTCTGCTTTCTTACAGAACCCAAGACCACCATCCACGAAATGTTACTACACACAATGGGCTGAGCCCTCCCCATCAGTCATCCAGGTATTATGGAGGCATTTTCTCAGTTGAGGGTCTCTCCTTTCAGATGACTCTAGTTTGTGTGTCAAGTTCACATAAGACTAGCCAGCACAGCCATAAAAGAGTCTTAACAAAAGCAATAATCAGACTTAATTTCATATATGTTATCAGATGATCATGCATCTGATAAAGCAAACAAGCAATAGCAAGAAAAATCTATGTAAATATGTGTATATTTGACACTTTTGAACTTTTGAGCCATTAAAGAAATCAAGAAGGTTATAAAATGCCTTTAACCAACTGAAAATGAAGACATGACCTATAAAAACTTTGGGAATACAGGAAAGGTAGTTCTAAGAGAACAGTGTATAGCACTAATGATTAAATATAATAATTACAAAATCTTAATAGCTGGGATTTTAATGGGGACTGCATTGAATCTGTAGATTGCTTTTGACAAGATTGCCATTTTTACTATTTTGATCCTACCTATCCAAGAGCATGGGATATCATTCCATTTTCTGATATCTACTGTAGTTTCTTTCTTTGAAGACTCAAAGTTCTTGTTATACAGGTCTTTTACTTGTTTGGTTAGTGTTACCCCAAGGTATTTTATGCTGTTTGTTGCAATTGTAAAGGGTGATGTTTCTCTGTTTGATTTCTTTCTCAGCCCATTTATCTTCGGTATATAATAGGACTACTGTTTTTTTTTTGTTTTTTGTTTTTTGTTGTGTATTTTTTTTAGTTAATCTTGTATCCTGCCACTTTGCTGAAGGTTTTTATCAGCTGTAGGAGTTCCCTGGTAGAATTTTTTTGGGTCACTAGGGATGCTCTCTCAGCCTAGACACATGGGGGAGGGTCTAGGCCCTGCTCCAAATGATATGACAGACTTTGAAGATCCCCTATGGAAGGCCTCACCCTCCCTAGAGAGCAGAAAGTGGATGGGATAGGGGATCGGTGGGGGGCAGGGGAGGACAGGAGGGAGAGGGAACTGGGATTGACATGTAAAACAGCTTGTTTCTAATTTAAATAAAAAAGGAAAAATTTAATTGCTTAGTTGCTTAAGTAAAATTCAGAAAATTCTAGTAAGGGTTCGAATTTTTACATAGATGGGGGCAATCTCATGGAGCCCCACGTCTAAATGAAGAGGAACAAGCAAATTCAGACTATTAAGATGGGGAAAACTGGTCTTCCCCAAAGATAAGCGCCCTAGTTGCTTGTCCCATATAGAGTGGTTAGTCATAGAAATCTATACATGAAGGCAAAACCGAAGGTACTCAGCAATTATAGTTATATGATGACTAGTTTATATCTGTATATATAATAACAAGGCTAAGAAGAGGAGGTCATAAATTTGAGAGAAGGAAGTTGGATATGGGAAAGTAAGAGGGAGGAGACAGAGGGGAGAAATTCTGTGATTAATTTTAATTAAATAAAAACCAAATGGAACTCAACTAAGAAGCATACAACAGTCCTGGAGGTGGTAGTACACACCTCTAATCCCAGCACTTGGTAGGCAGAGGGCAGTGGATCTCAGTAAGTTAAAGAACTGCCTGCTCAACAGAGTGAGTTCCAGGACAGCCAGTGCTACACAGAGAAACCCTGTCTCAGAAAAGAAGAAGAAGAAGAAGAAGAAGAAGAAGAAGAAGAAGAAGAAGAAGAAGAAGAAGAAGAAGAAGAAGAAGAAGCATACAACATACCACAAAGTCATAGAAATCCAAAAATACTCCAATTCCAAAATAAATAAGTGAAAAAGAATAACAAATGTAAGACCAAAAGTAAATAAAATTTTAAGAATGACAAGGGGACTTATTAATAGAGGGGGCACTAAAATAGAGCTACAAATAAATTATGGAACAAGCAGTATGTTTTCAAAAACACAAACAAGATAAAATATCCACAGTCAAGCTCAACAAAGGTAAGAGAGATGACCCAAATTAGTAAAAATGGACATGGAAAGTAGATGTTGTGACAGACTACAGTGAAATGTAGAGATCAATAGAGAATAACTTGGAAAGGATGTATTTAAAAGATTTAGACATCCTACAATGTCTTAGATATGTATGACTGATCAAAATTAAATTAAGATTATATAAACATGGGGCTAAAATGTAGATTTGCTAATGGTGTTGGTCTAAATTCAGGAATCCCTAGTTTGATGCCCATAACAGCATAAAGGAAACATGATGTTTCACACATACAATTCTAGCATTGTAGAGGTAGAGGCTGGAGGATCAGTTGTTCAATGATATTATTGTCAGCTACACTGGGAATCCAAGCTACCCTGAGTCCCTAGCTGGAGAAAAAAAAAATGATGGAAAGCAAAGAGAAGAAAAGAGCTTAAGCAGATCCAAAACAAGCCAAAAGATTGAAACAGTAGTGAATTTTTTCCACTAAGAAAGCTCAGAACAAGAAAAATTCACAGTTGTATTCTACAAACATTTAAGGAAGAGCTAATACCAGGACTCTTCAAACTAGTCCACAAAACTGAAAGAGAAGAAACACTACCAAACTTATTCTATGAAACCATTTATACTCTGATACCAAAACTAGGTAAGGATACAGCTTAGAAAGTGAATGAAGATGAAAACTTAATAAAATACTTGTAAACCATATCCAACATCACATTAAAAAGATTATAAACTATAATCAAATTGATTGCATTCTAGGGATGCAAGAATGGTTCAGCATAAACATATCAGCATGTGTAATTCAGCCTATAAATAGACTCAAGGAGAGAAATTACACGATCATCTGAGTCAATGAAAAAAAAAGATTTTCAACAAAGTTAAACATACTTCATTATAAACTAGGAATAGAAGGAATATGTCTCAACATAGTAGTGGCTATAAATGAGAAACCTAAGGCAACTATTACTAAATGGACAACTGAGAACATTCCCTCTAAAATCTAGAATGAAACAAGGTTGAGTACTCTCTCCTCTTTTCATTTTCATTTATAAATGAAGTTAGCTAATTTCCTTTCTTTTTAAAAAATTTTATTGAAAATCCCTTTTTCATACAATGTATTTGATTATAGTTTTCCCTACCCAAAACTTCCCGGATCCTTCCCACTACCCTTTACATTCAAATCCACAACCTTTCTTTCTCTCTTTCACTGGAAGACAAAAGGCATCTAAAAATAGTAATAAAATAAAATAATATAAAATAAAAACATACAAACCCAAATAAGACAACACAGACAGAAGAAAAGAGCCAAAAAAATAACCAAAAAACAGAGACAGCTGCAGAGACAGACACAAAAACACAAAACCAGAAACTATACTAGATATGCAAAAAAAAAAAAAAAAAAAAAACATAAGAGAAAAAAATAAATAGTCCTGTGTGGTGGTTTGAAAGAAAATGACCTACAAAAGGAGTGGCACAATTAAGAGATGTGACCTTGTTGAAGTAGGTGTAGCCTTGTTGGAGGAAGTGTGTCATTGTGGGGGTGGGCTTTGAGTTTTCTTTTGCTCAAGCTTCCCTTAGTGTGACAGTCATTTGACTTACTGTTGCCCTCAAGATGTAAAACTCTCAGCTACTTCTCCAGCACCATGTCTGCCTGTATGTTACCATGCTTCCCATCATGATGATAATGGACTGAACCTCTGAAACTGTAAGCCAGTCACCATACTGTTTTCTCTATAAGTCGCCATGGTCTTGGTGTCTCTTCAGAGCAATAAAAACCCTAACTAAGACATCCTGAGACAAAGACTTCTCCAGAAATGCCATTGAGTTAATTTCCTGCTGGCTATCTTTTGCTAGGCATGGGGCTTGCCCTTAAGAGTGGTTTGTATCCCAGGTGAAACCCAGTTAGAGAAAACTAATTTGTCATTTGCAAGTGGCTATCAATTGGAGACAGCTTCTCAGTGAGGGATAGGGGCTTGTGTCTACTCCTCCTCTCAGTGCTGGGACCTCACATGCTGAAGACCCAAGCAGGACCTGTATATGCCTCCTCTTCTGCATAGTTTCCTAAGCCCATTTCAAGGTCTCTCACATTGTCTAGTTGTGGTTCTCTGCATGAATTCCCATCTACTGCGGGAGGAGCCTTCTTTGAAGATTGCTGAGTGAGACACTGATCCATGGGTGTAGCAGAAAGTCATCAGAAGTCATTTTATCGCTATATTCCTTTAGCAGAAAAAAATGTGTTTGATTTTCTCCTAGGCCCATGGCCTTTCTATTTCCATTTCTGTGGCCACCAAGCAATGCTAGGTATTGGTTCCATCTCATGGAGAGGGCTCAAAAACAATAAGATACTGATTACTCTGACAACTTTTGTGACACTGATTTACTGCATTTCATGCGGGCTAACTACCATTGGAGACTTCAGGGTTTGGAGCTGCTTAGATGGTTTCCTTTCTCTTCTCCTATGATGTAGAGTACCACCTACTACCATGAACACTAGTCAAGAGGTGTGAACACTCTAGTTAGGCTTCTCCATGTTCAATAATATAATAATTATTGTCTTCAGCAATAGGGCCTTACCATCAGTTTGTAGAGAGCAAGCAATCACCTTGGGAATAGCTTGAATTGTTTCTGGCTTCTATGAGGTCACTTTGATTCTTGAGCAAGGTTCCAAAAAGATATTTTGAACAAAAGAAGGTCTCCTCAACAAATGGTACTAAGCAAAATGGAAATAAGTAGATGCAGAAAAATAGAAGAATCCCAACTCTCTGCCTATGAAGTAATCAATTTAAAATGGAACAATGGTCTGAATATAAGATTTGGAGCTTTGGCCCAGTATTGGTGGCACACGCCTTTTATCCCAGCACTCGGGAAGCAGAGGCAGGCAGATCTCTGTGAGTTCGAGCCCAGCCTGGTCTCCAGAGCGAGTGCCAGGATAGGCTCCAAAGCTACACAAAGAAACCCTGTCTCAAAAAACAAAAACAAAACAAAAAAGATTTGGAACTTTGAAACAGCTAGGAGAAATTGTTTCAATACAGGCAAAAGCAAGGACTTTCTGAAAAAGTCTCCATCAGTTCTGGGAGTAACAAGAATTGACAAAGGAAATTTTATTAAATTGAAAAGCTTCTTCACAGGAGTATAATTTAAACATATTTTAAGGCAGACATTAAATCATAAGAGAGATTATTTGGAGATAGGAGAAGACTAACAGGAAGGGGAAGAAGACAGAGGAAAACAGGAAATTGACATACACACACACATTTATATATGAGAGAAAGAAAGCATTAAACACACAAATTTATATATGAGAGAAAGAAAGCTTTAAAACACACACACACACACACACACACACACACACATAATGTCAAAAGAAATAGCATTATTTGGAGCAAGGAAGGAGACTAATAGGGGGAGGAGATGGGTGAATAAATATAAAAAAGTACAGTGATGTACATTTATGAACATGTAATAGAAATATTATCTTAAATGCTAATTAAAAAATAATTTATAGCTGGGGGTTGGTGTCACATGCCTTTAATTCCAGCACTCAGGAGGCAGAGGTAGGCAGATCTCTGTGAGTTCAAGGCCAGCCTGGTCTACAGAGTTAGTTCTAGGATATCCAGAGCTACAGAGAAACCATGTCTTGAAAAAAATCAATAATAATAATAGTAATAATAATAATAATTTATAAAAGATGCAATCCTATGTAGTATTTACATCCAGGTGATACTTTGCTTCTGTAGTCTAAAAACCAAGCATGCTAGAAATGCATACCAACAAAACTGCATGTTGTGCCTGAGCCTGACCATACTGAAGCATACCTCAAGCAAGAGAACAACATGATGACAGTTAAAAGGAGAGTGGATAGCATCCAGACAATGGTTCACACTTTGAAATCAATCAATAGTTTACTCAAGAACACTGACTCTACATCTGTTGTATATATAGAAAATTTTAAAAAAATCTTAGCATATGTCTAACAAGTTAGTTTGGATTCAACTTCATCAGATTGCTATGGGTCATAAATATGATCATAGTTTTCTTATTTCTTATATAGATAATTTTAGAAAAATACCCCCTTGTGCCTGTCCAGATAGTTATAAAATTTTAGAAAATGATTTTGTGTATTTTTAACATTTATTAAACTTTAAAATATTAATGTCTATTTAACAAATCCTTTATAATATCTTCCATAACCAAATTTGGTTCTTCCCCTACTTTCCATCTTGCAGAATTTTAGCCAGAAACAGCTAAGCCTTCATGAGTGTATGTCACAAAGGCATAATAAAAGGGCAATATTTGCCATCCATGGATTTCTCACTAGTGTTAAGAGCTTAAGCTTACAAGCCAAATCTCCCTTTCACTATATTAAACAGAGCCATTAGTATAATCTGTATAAAATCAAGCATCATGTATTTAGACCATCAATCAAATTCATAGGAAAACTTCACCAGTGCCATCCTTAGGATGAAAAAGCATTTAAGCACCTAGTCATGCATGAAACTCTCAGTGCTGAGAAAATTAATTGCATAGCTCTAGGCTACCGACCTATAGTGGTTGTACAACTTGAAACAGAGTATGGAAAAGACCCATGTCCATGTATGTCATGTGCTCAACAGAAAAGTTATGCTGAACATTAAGATGTGTGCATGTGCCGGGCGTTGGTGGCACACACCTTTAATCCCAGCACTAGGGAGGCAGAGGCAGGCAGATCTCTGTAGGGGAACCTGTAGTCATGCCTGTGTGGTCAGGGAGATGTAGAGTGAGAAGCAGGTAAGTGGCTTGTCACTTTCGGCTTGCTGTATAGGGATCCATATGAGGGAGAAAAGCAGTGTTCCACCATGATCTGCTTAGTGCCCTGGGAATGGTGTCAGAAAGTGAGGAGAAGCCACAGCCCATTGTCTGCTACAGAGCTTGTGATGAGCCTCAGGGATTCGATTTGGAGAAGAGGAGGGAGAATGAAGCTCGAGAGCTCACCTTCCAGCATCTCCGGCCTAGCTTCATCTCTAGCATGCTTGGCTGGGAGGGATGGAGATGGAAGTGTTCTCGGGGAATTCCTGATGGAGTTTGGGGATGAGACAAAGGGATAAATGGTGAGGGATAGTTGAGGATATGAAGGCAGAGAGTAGGGCTTGCCACAGAGCTAGAGAGTGGGAGACTGGATTTGGTCTTGAATTGCCAGCACTTTATTCCCCATTTTACCAATTAATAGCATTGTGACTATCAGTAACTTCTTTAACCTTTGTTTGCCTCAGTTTCCTTATTCATATGAGTGAAGTAAGCATGTCATCTCACTTAGTTGTGATAATAGAATTGGTAACTCACTGGGAACACACCATCTGAGCAGAAAGGGAAATAGGTAAGCCAACTGAAGACCTTCTCCTCTCCATCCACCCCTCCATATTCAATCACCAAGTGTCACCCCTATCTCTACAACAGAGCACACTAATTGCAGCCTTCCTTCCCCTGACCACATCTCCTGTTCATCCCACACATAATATCACCTAACTTCCCCTCTCTTTGCTTTATCCCAGCCCCCAAAACCAGCAGCTACTCCTGCCTGCCAGAAATCCAGGTAGACTGTGTACAGTCCCTTCTTCTCCCTGTTTCCCCAGATCCAGTCCCTCACCCTCATTCCCAGATTTGCACCAAAACACCTGCTGTAGTCTCATTTCCTTTCTAACCCCACCCCTAAAGACATTCTCCTCCAGCCTTCCTTCCCCCAACTCATCTCATCATCCCAGCCTCGATCACCAGCAGGAATTCCTTGTGAACACACCAGCTGAGCAGGTGCCATGGAAATAGGCACCACACAGCCATCACACTCTCCAGAAATCCAGAGAGTAAACAGAAACTAAAGAACAAAACACCCACCCAATAAAGACAAATCCAGAAATCAGCAACTAGACCTATAATCATCCCAAACCCACAAGTTAGATGCCAGTGTAAAATCACAATCAGTGATAGCCAGGGCAATATGTTTGCACTAAAACCCAGCTATCCTAGCACAGCAGGCTCTGAATATTCCAACATAGCTGAAGAGCAACAAGAACAACCAAAAGACCGTAAAACCAACTATATGAAGATGATAGAGGTCCTTAAAAAATAAATTAATAAATCTCTTAAGAAAATCCAAGAAAAAAGGCAACAAACAGTGTAAGGAAATGAATAAAACTATTCAAAACCTGAAAGCCCAGTATGTACTCTTCTTTATATTCCTTTATTGTGTGCGCATGCATGCTGTGTTTGTGTGTGTGTGTGTGTGTGTGTGTGTGTGTGTGTCACAGCACACATATGGAGGTCAGGAGACAAGTTGTAGGAGTCAGTTCTCTCCTTCAACTATAAGGATCGATATGTGTGTTCCAGGAATTAAATTCAGATTGTCAAATGTGTGAGAACTTGCCTTTATCTGATAAGCCATCATTCCAGCCCCTGTGTGTATGTTTATGCAAGGAGATGGCTATGATATGTTGTGGAATATTAGTTGAAGATGTGTTACATTTGTTTTTTTGTTGTTGTTGTTGTGGAACCTTTGTTTAATGATGCAAATATGTGTTGAATTCTTTTGTTAAATCTGTTTTCCTCTATGAAGCTGTGTTACTTTGCCTGTCTAAAACTCTTGATTGGTCTAATAAAGAGCTGAACAGACAATAGCTGGGCAGGAGGAAGGATAGGCCGGGCTGGCAGGCAGAGAGAATAAGTAGGAAGACAACTCTGGGAAGAGAAGGAGGATAGGACATCAGGGACCAGCCACCAGCTACACAGCAAGTCATGGATTAAGAAGTAAAGAAAGGCCAGGCGTTGGTGGTGCATGCCTTTAATCCCAGCACTCGGGAGGCAGAGGCAGGAGGATCTCTGTGAGTTCGAAGCCAACCTGGTCTCCAGAACGAGTGCCAAGATAGGCTCCAAAGCTACCAGAGAAACCCTGTCTCCAAATGTAAGGGGCCATGGGCCCCAAACAATGCGGCTTAAAGCCCACCTTTGTAAGCCTTTTAATGACTTTTAATTTTTCGGCTTAAAGCTAGCTCTGTGAGCCTCCTGTAACCTGTAATTAGACACGGTTTGGCCAAGTGGAACTGCTAACTGCTTCTGTTCCGAGAAAGGGTCTGGGGCTTTTCTGTTCGCTGTTCCAAGGAAGACCACTAGATGTTCCGGCTGATAAGAAGAATGTTCCAGTCCCAGAAAATACCTGATGTTCCTTCTGTTTTTCCCCCCAATTCTATTGTTGCAGGGCTATTTAAGCCCCAATAAATCGAGACCTTGACATTGCACAGACGGAGGATTCTTGTCCTTTCTCGAGCCGCTTGGTCTCCTTTCTTTCTCTTGTCCATGACTCTTTCAGGCAGCACCCCTTCGGAACCCTGAATGACTGGACCTGCGGGACGGGTCATCCAAAAACCAAAAAAAAAAAAAAAAAAAAGAAGTAAAGAAAGGCATATAGAATAGAGAAATAAAAGCCCAAAGGCAAAAGGTAGATGGGATAATTTAAGTTAAGAATAGCTGGCTAGAAATAAGCCAAGATAAGGTCAGACATTCATAAGAAAAAGCCTCCATGAATTTAATTGTGAGCTGGGTGGTAGGCCCCCAAAGAGCAAAAGAGTAAATAAAATATAATAAAATAAAAACAACTAACTACAATGATATCTTGAATTCTCTAACTTTATCATTTCATTTATTTAAGCATCATTCTTAATCTATAAAGTCAAAACTAGATGTTTATATTAATGTGGAAATATATATATTATATATATATATATATATATATATACTAATATATATTTATGAGTTTGATAATTTTCTGAAGTGGATTTTGTTTTATTTTTAGTTATGAATGCTAATGATTTTATCCTACTAAATATATAAATGAATGAAATGTTTTATGTCCATTCCATGTGATTCAGAAATTTAACTTCAAATAGTATACACTAAGAAATAACTTAGAAAATCTAAAGCAATATCCATTTGAGCATTCCCAGCTCAATGTTATTTATGAATGTAAAGAAGTATGAAATAGATGCCCAATCAGAAAGAAATGGCTTTTGGTTAATGACAGACAAACACCAAGCAGAACACTTTCAGTGGTTAAAATTGACCCGACAAATACAATAAACCAGCATGCCAGGCACATCATGTTGTAGAACAAAAGAACAAACTGGAAGGAAACACTGTCCATTTGGTAATGAAATGAAAAGATCTATGTATCAATGGTAGATAATACAGCAAGATTAATAATGAAAAGGTAGAGTTTTTATTCACTTTTGATGTTTTCAATATGGTTAGCTTTTCTGACTGAAACATAACTTTTATTTCAGCACAGCACAAAGATTAAGGTCTGGTGCTGTTGTTTTTGAACATAGAGTTTCACTAACCTAAATACCACTCGAAATTATTGAGTGAATACGGTTTTGGTTTTGGCATTCTAATAGCATTTCATTGTAAATAAATTCTTATTGCAAGAGGATTTATCTTTAATAATTTTCAAATGACAAGTATGTTTGTATACATTTTTATGTACTGTGTGATTTCACATTGAATTATATCTTGTATCAAGTACACCACGCCAACATTGAATAAATATTTAATAAACAATCTAATTAGTTGTATGTCATGGGCAAAAAGTAATGAAATGATATTGTAAAGATCTGACTAGGTATACATTTATATTAGATCAACAAATAATGCTGTATTTTGAATTTTTAAACAAATTTACAGAATTAACTTTTATCCTCATGATTTTTATATTACTTCTGAGACAAACACTTCAGTGGCTTTAGTTCTTTTAACATATTATTTTTTCTTGTATGATTCAACTCAGTTACACAAGAATGCTAACAGAGAGTCAAAATCCTTCTGTTTATTTTTCTTCCATTATAACAAGCTTCTTCATCATGACAATTCCATTACCATATACCTGTGGGAGTGGAATTAATAACATTGGGTGTTACACTTTCATATATTTTAATTACTGAGTACAGAGCATATTCCTTTAAAATGTTTATTTTAAATTTAATGTATTTAATTTAATTTAATTTTAATAAGTATGTATGTGCAGTGTCTGCCTACATGAATGCGCATTACCTACATGCCTGGTGCCTGAGGGAGCCAGAAAATAGTGTCAGATCTAGATCAGGAGTGAAGGTGATTGTGAGCTGTGATACTGGTGCTGGAAACTGAACTCTTGTTCTCTGAAAGAGCAGCAAGAGCTCATAACAGGGAAGCCATTTCTTCAGCCCCACCCATTTACCTTTAATAGAGTCCTGTGACAAGAGACAGTCTCTTGTCAGTGAAGATCAATTCAGTTTTTCTTCAGAAGGCACTGACACAACTCCCACAAAAGAAAGGAAAATAAACCTTTTCACAGCACTGAGTGAATGTTGATTAAGCAATAAGTTCATGCATTAAATTATCTGATATTTTTACCAATTATATACCAAACTACTACTAGAGATACCATAAAGACAGAATTTCCACTGTAACATTGTTTTATAGAAGCAATAAATTGAAAATAGTTTAAGTGGCCATCATAATAAAATGATACTAAAAATTATGAGATGACCTTACTATAAAATATTAAGTATGCAATGACAAAAGATGAGTTACTGTACTCTATTGACCTGGAGCAATATCCATGACATATCATTTTTTAAAAAGTAACCACAAGCTTTTGTTGTCTGTAAGAGTAGATATTAATTAAAATTTTCAAAGAGGAAGCCATCAATTTGAATGAGATAAGGGTAAGGTAGCATATAAAAGGTTTAAGAGGGAGAAATGGAATGGGTAATTAACATAATTATAATCTCAAAACTATAAACTTAAAGTTTTTCAATATCTATACAAAGTTGTTATGACAGTGGTAAATTTGACATCTTTAATATCCAATATTTAAAAATTTCAACACAGTGGACTTATTGACAATTTTTTAGTTCTAATTATCTGAATTTTCTAAAATAAAATATGGTGTTCACATAATGAAAAAGTTTCTATTCGGGAAACCTTTAAGATATTCAAAAGTAAAAATCACATTTCTGTTAAAGCAATAACAAAAGTATATCATAGTGAATAATTTAGTTCATTATTCTCTAGTGTCTTTTCTTATTACTCATAATAGTTATCTCAAGTCTCCAAAATAAGACTTATACAGAAGACTGTTAACAGAGAGGTCACTCATCAAGCATGGTAGTTATAAAGCTGAGGGAGATCCAAGAATGTGCAAGTCTCACAAGGTCCCAGGTGATGCTGATGCTGCTATTTTAATTAAAAAATAGTTCATACATTTTGATAATGTTTTCCCCTTTTCTGACTCATTCCAGATATACCTACCCACCCACCAAACTCTCTCTCTCTCTCTCTCTCTCTCTCTCTCTCTCTCTCTCTCTCTCTCTCTCTCTCTCCCTCTAACCCTAACCCTCTCCCTCTCCCTCTCCCTCTCCCTCTCCCTCTCTCAGAAAATTCCAAGATGAAACAATCCCCCATTAAAAAAAAAAACACAAACACAAGCTTTTTGTTTGTCAACTCTTTCTGTTCATGTGGCTTTGCCTGCAATGTGGTTCAAATACTCAGGGATACTCCATTAAAGAAAAACTGATTTTTTTTCTTTCTCAGAAGGTATCAAATTGCAAACAGCTTCTTGCTTAGTGGTGGGATGTTGTGTCTACTCCCCCCTCTCAAGGTTGGGAGCTCATCTACATGTGTCCATATGTGGGCCCTGTGCTTCCTGCCATAGTCTCTATGAGTCATTCTGTATACCAACCCCATTGTATCTGAAAGGTATTATTTCACCACTTGCTGCTCTCACAGTCTTTTGGCCTTCTCTTCTGAATAGATGCCTGAGGGTAGAAGAGAGGAGTTTCACAAAGACATCCCAATCTCTCACTTTCTGAACACTGTCCAGCTGGAATCTCTGCATTGATTCCTACTCATGGCAAGAAGAAACTTCTCTGATATGGGTGGAGTGAGACACTGATATATGCGAATAGAAATGTGTCATTTGGAGTCATTTATGGTTTTGTTTCTTTAGCAGAACAATAGTAGTGGGTTTGGGGGAACCACATTTTGAAAGCTGCTAGGAATGTTCTGAATTTTACATTGTATGTCTAGTTATTTTAAATCATGATAACACATATATGCTATCAATATTTCTTTATGACATTAAATTTTTGGAATACTTCCCCCTGTAATAAATATTCTTTGAGGAAGTAGAGAATAGAACCATTTACCAGAACCTGGAGAGAGTGGGGAGAGGGGAAGATGGAGAGAGGATGGCAGTGTGTATAGAGAAGTACCTACATGGGAAGAAAGACTTCTGATGTCCTGTAGCATAATAGTGTAATTGTGGAAGGTTCCAACACAAAGCAGTGATTACACATGGTTATTCTTATACATTATAAGTATAGATTGAAATGCTACACCACACACACACACACACACATGCATATATATGATATATATATATATCATATATATATATCAATCATATATATATATCAATACTACAATGTCATTTAAAATAAAAAGCTTTTCATACAATTCAACAGCAATTTAATTCATATCTTAATTCAAGTTTCCTTTCTATCGCTGTAATATAGCACTCTGTCAAAAAGCAACTGGGGAAAAAGGAGTTTATTTGGCTTACACTTACACTTCCAGGTCACAGTCCATCATTGAGAAAAGTCAAAGAAGGAGCTCAAGGTAGAAACATACTGGTAAGAGTCATGACAAAATACCACTTCTTAGCTTTCTTATATCTCCACCTGTTTGGATTAGACATATTAGTGATTAACTCCAATTCACCAAAACCCTATCCATGTCACATTAAGGAAAGAACCTATATGTGACCCTGTGTGGTGGTCTTTATTGAATGGCACAGATAGCACCACATGGGGAAGAGAGAAGGATATTTTACAGAAATCTGAGTTTTAGAAGAGATTAAGCTACTCGTTTACTAGCATCTCTGGCAGTGTGGATTGTAGGCTGGCATTCCTTTACTCTATGTCAAAAATCCATTTATGAGTGAGTACATACCACAGACCCTAAGAGAGACATACATGGTCCCCTGGAGAAGGAGAAAGGGACAAGATCTCCTGAGCAAATTGGGAGCAAGGGAAGGGGGGAGTGAGCTAGAAGAATGAGAAGGGGAGATGAGGAGGGGTGAGGAGGAAATGAGGGAGCAAAAGGTTGAGTTGGGGGAAGAAGAGATGAAAACAAGAAAGGAGATATAATAAAGGGAGACATTTTAGGTTTACAGAGAAATCAGGCACTAGTGCAATGTCTGGAGATCTACAAAGATGACACCAACTAACAATCTAAGCAACAGAGGAGAGGCTACCTTACATGCCTTCCCCTGATAATGAGATTGCTGACTGTCTTATATGCCATCCTATAGCCTTCATCCAGCAGCTGGTGGAAGTAGAAGCAGACACTCACAGCTAATCACTGAACTGAACTGGAATCTAGTTGCAGGGAAGAATGAGTGAAGAGCAAAGGGGTCCAGACCAGGCTGGTGAAACCCACGGAAACAGCTGACCTGAACATTGGGGAACTCTTGCTCCCAAGACTGATAGCTGGGATACCAGCATGGGACTGACCCAGACCCCAGGAACATGGGTTTGAGTGAGGAGACCTTGGAAATCTACGGGACCTCCTGTAGTAGTTCAGTACTTATCCCTAGCATAGGTGTGGACTTTGGGAGCCCAATCCACGTAGAGGGATATTCCCTGAGCCAAGACACATGAAGGTGGGCCTAGGTCCTATCCCAAAGCCTATGATAGACTCTGATGACCCCCCTATGGAAGGCCTCACCCTCCCTGAGGAGCAGAAAGGATATGTGATAGGTAGAGTTTTAGTTGGGGGGGATGGTATTGGAGGAGGTGAGGGAGAGGGAACTGGGATTGACATGTAAAGCAATCTTGTTTCTAATTCAAATAAAAAAGTAATAGCAAAAAAAAATAGATTAAGATACTCATTCCAGCTGACATTAAATGATCCAGATAACAAACCGTGCTACAAACATTATTTATCAAACAATATGCATATGCTGTGTTCAACATTTATGGTGGATATTAGTTTAATGATTGCTTTTAATCTCTATTTTTGCTGCTTTAACAAATTATTAGCATATTTAATCATTGCTCTGGGTTTGGGGTCTAGAAGATGATGTAATTTAAGATTATAGCTATGCCTTTGCCTAGGTTGTAAAAGTTAATTACATGGGAAATCCAAAGCAAATAAGATTGTTCATTACACTGTTCTCTCAAAGGCAGGTTAACAAACAGGATGAGTACACAGTAGGCCAGCAATCTTATGCTTTAAGTGACCTTGGGATATATTATTTACTCTGGCTGTGAGGTCCCAGAAAAAGTGCCAGCCCTTTTGAATGTGAGATATATATTTAGCTCATTGCCGAAATCCACAGAGGCACTTCTCAAGAAGGTCTGAGCATTCCTTAATCAATTAACAATCAAGAAATTTCCCCATAGTCATGTTTACAAGACTATATGATCTAGGAATTTCTTAATTGAGGATTTCCCCTCACGTGACTCTAAGATGTGTCAAGTTGGCAATCAAGGCAAATCACAGCAAATGTCTTTTAGCTATATTTAGTGTCCTAAATAATTCTTAAGTCACAGCAAACATTTTTAATTCTTAAGGTAATTTCATAAAGCCAAAATTACTACATCACAGTATATGAACAGTTTTAGGCCCTTGTGAAACAGCAGTTTTCTACCCATCAACAAAAGAAATAAATGAGTTAATCCACTATCCCACATCCTCACTTCAAAAGTCATATAACTTAACTCAAAAAAAATGCCTGAACTTTTCTCCAAATTTAAAACTTCCAACCCAACAATGGAAACCAAAGGGAATCGGTAACAATTTATGAATGGCTTTTGCTATACTTATCTGGTCTATCAAATAAACAGCATAAATATTAATGGTATCAGAGATTAAAGTTCTTTTAGGTCATTGTTATAGAGTGCAAAGAAAGAGAAAGAATTAATTTGGTACTTCATAGAAAATACATTTAAAAATGGAAGAAGCCGCCAGGTGTTGGTGGCGCATGCCTTTAATCCCAGCACTCAGGAGGCAAAGGCAGGCACATCTCTGTGAGTTCGAGGCCAGCCTGGTCTTCAGAACCAATGCCAGGATAGGCTCCAAAGCTACACAGAGAAACCCTGTCTTGAAAAACCAAAAAAAAAAAAAAAATTAAAAAAAGGAAGAAGCCAGAGGTAGTGATGTATGCCTTTTATACCACCACTTACTAAGCAGAGGCAGGTGGATATCCATGAGTTCAAGGCCAGCCTGGCTTATATAGTGAGTTTCAAACTTGCAAGGGCTTCATAATGAGACTTTGTCTCAAAATAAATTGTAAATAAAATAAAACAAGAAATTAGAAAAAGCAATATATACAGTAGGGGAGGGAATAAAGTCACAACATTTTCAGTCCTTCTTTTTCTCATCCCTTATATTACCACAGTTTAAAGTGATCTTGAAGCATAGAAAAGGAAAAATTGATCATTTGAACCAGTATCACCAAAGATATACTGATCTGAGGCTTGCTATATTGTATTTGCCATCTGTAGTAGCCCCGCCATGTGGTGCCAATCTGTAGTAACCTGTCTTTGGGGGGATTCAGTCAGATCCAGCCAACTTGCTCAGTTCATACCTGAGAAGGGAATTGTGAACTGAGAAACAGCAAGGATATTAAGGAAAAGATAGAAATACAGAACGGAGTCGGGAGGGGAATCCAGTGAATACTGAATGTCATAAGATTATTTTTCAACACTCTTATATACCCCAACCAAAAAGGGGGAGATTTCTCTATCATGATACAAGGAAGAAACAGACTTTCTTCCTTAATTCTCCAAACATTTAGCAAGCATGCCTTCCACTAAATCTCTCGTTATCTGCCCTTGGAGGTTAAGAGTAACCACACCTTAGACCAAGTCTCTTGTTATTTGGATAGGACATCCAAACTTAAAACCGAACATCTTACAGTAGCCACAGTTTAGACCTTTAGGTCTTATGACTTTAACCTTGGATAAGTAAGGATAGTTTTGAACTTTCTGACCTTAAGCCAACATGAAGCAAAGCCAATTCTATGGGCCCTGACACTGCATGACTCTAGACAGCAAGAGATCCATCCTCCTCTTCTTGTGCTTTATACTGATTTTTCCATGTTTGGACCTTCTTACAAAAATTAGGAGCCACCTTGGCATGGTTCATAATGTAGGAGAAAGGAGTCATTTGAACAGTATGCACTTGAGACAATTTTAAAAGTATACCAGCTTGATCCCTTTATTATCTCACAAATTTGAAAAAAATCAATACTCACTTCAGTTTCTCAAGGAAAGGTGAGATATTATGTATTATACCCACAGATTTTTGTCAGAACAGAATAAAGTGACCTGGTTAAAACAATTACACATAGCAAGCATCTAACAAATCACAGGTGTATTCTCTTCCATCTACCACACTTGGAATATAGTAGGATTCGTTGACTGGATGAATGAATGAATGAATGAATGAATGAATAACATAGGAATAGATTAAGATTAATAACTCAAAGCAAAACAACAAAAGTTTTAGGTCTGCTTCCAGGCACCTCAGCTAAGCAAATACACCATGAGGCATCATTTCCTTTGCTGCCTATTTACCTGGAACATTTTCTGCTTATGTCTTTTTCACTGGATACAACAAAACCATCTTTCCAAAGGAATATGGGAATAAGAAAGAGGTTCCAAAGTGTCAGGGATGAGATCTCCATCAGAAATGCCACCAGATTTTCAGAAGTCTTTTTTGGGACTTATAGGGCACTTTGTCTTCATGTCTTTTAATGTGAATTCTGGTATTTCCCTGAAAAGTGGCATTTCAAAGATGACAGCTCCAGCTGTCCACTTGTCCTTCTCTTGTGATTCATGCCTGGCAGATGGTGAAAATAGCTTGGCATGTGTTCACTTGATCAGTGTTGGTGAAAAGGCCATGCCAGACGTCTGATGGCTCCTTTGAAGTTATTCATTCTGGTGAGAGTGAACATTTATAGCACAACCTTGTCCAAATGTAAGGATAAGGTACTGAAGTTTAAACAAATCTACAATATAGGGCTTAATGTCTTTAACAGATCCTGCAATTAGTTTTAGTAATATATTTTTCACTAATCATACTATTTGTTGGAGGTATATGCCATTTCCCTGATAATTTATTATTTAATCTATTTAACAGCTAACACAGTTGATATTAAGAGCAATGAAGAGGAAATTACCCAAGTCATATAACTCCCTTTTGCTAAGTCTAACCTCATTGCCTCTATTTCCAGAGTGCCTGCTCTATTTTTTACTTCCATTTTCAAGTTTATTAATTTATAGTTATATCAAATATCAACAAGTTGCTATTGCTTTTATATGCACAAAACATTATAATCTACAATTGTTGAGATACAATGGTATCTCAACTTAAATGTGGAATATAGTACATGTGT
Organism: Cricetulus griseus; assembly: GCF_003668045.3. Lineage (NCBI taxonomy): Eukaryota > Metazoa > Chordata > Mammalia > Rodentia > Cricetidae > Cricetulus > Cricetulus griseus. The sequence goes on along the minus strand of NW_023276806.1, from coordinate 185,346,195 downwards.
TCTAAAGTGAGGACATAATACTTACATTAACCTCTTTTTTTCTTGTCAAAAAGATTTATTAATTTAAAATAGAACTTCAAATACAGACAAAACTTTCCATTCAAGTTTGAATATATCCAACATACAAGTATGTAAAAGAAAAAATTTTGAATCTTTATGTTGTAATTTTATTTATTTTTTGACGTTTTAAAAAGTTTTTGGCACTACAAGGTTCTGTAAAGAATAGAAGTGAGAAATTTAAAACACATGAAATCCTCTCCTAATAAACTCTTTACCTTCTTGCTGTGCTGGGGATTGAACCCAGGGCTTTGAGCATGTTAGCCAAGTGCTCTGCTGTTGAGCTACACTCCCAGCTCTTCAAAATGTGATTATTAAAAATGCAACACGGAAATCTATATACTGTATGTAAGTGTTATATACACAGTAATGGGCACAGTACACAAGAGAAGAGAATAATTACCACTGAGCAAGATGACTAAAGGCCAGTTTGAGACTCAGAAGGGACTGATCTGGGCCCCAGAAATAGTAAATACATTCCAATTCTTTACCCAATCAGAGTGCCTGCTCTTTGTGCCACACAAATGCCTGCAGTGAGTTAAGAAGGTTAAACCATCCTTAAGAAAATATGTATTAATGGGTAGTAAGATAATTTGGTAGGTAAAGTCCTTTTGGCTTAGGAATAAGGATCTGAATTCAAATACATGGCCCTTAAAAAAACCTGGGCATGGTGGCATGGGCTATAAGCCCAGCACTAGGAGATAGAAACAAGAAGCACAGCACAGGCCTTGCTTCCCAGGAAGGCCAGTCTAGGTTCAGTGAGTCTAGGTTCAGGGAGAGACTGTCTCAAACAATGCAAGGAGAACAACAGAAGACACCTAATATCAACTGTGACCTCCAAAGAAGTGAGCACATATGTACAGGCACACATAAAGAAGATGAAGAGGATGACAAGGAGGAAGAAGAAGAGTAAATACAAGAAACTAAGTGCTGAAAGACATTTTAATTGAGTGATCATAATCCCAAACTCATGTTACAAAAAGGACTTAATTCCTTCTCAGATTTTAATTGTGGATTTCTGTGGCACAGATTATTTATGGTATGTCATCTGGAAAAACAAAGTGGAAATCTGGCAATTTAAAGATTTTCCTTACTTTGGAGAATACTGAATATATTATTTAGAAATTTAAAGGTAAAGTAATCTCATCACAAATCTTTGAAAGAAAGAGATTTTTAAATTTATTTCAAGAAGGCTAAAAACAGGCAACACTGAATTGGTAACTTTAGTGGAATGAGGAACACTACTAAAGCTCTCTATACTATAGGAGATTGACCATGGGTCATAAAACACATTCAACAGTTTGAAAACTCTTGGGCCTAAAATTGAAACAACATAAGACCTTTGAAATTATTATCATAAATATTCCTCAACTGTAGTTTTATGTGTCTAAATAACACACTAGGCTAGCATGCTACTGGAGAACAAAAATATGATTGAAACAAAATATCATGATTTTAACCAAAATAAAAACTGAAGTACACAATAACGCACAGCATACTATACTCCTGAAATGATCATCTGTGGGATTTGTGTGTTAGAACTGAAGGCTTTCTGTATCTCTGATTTTAATGAAGACTACCAAAATAGTTATTTTTATGTTGATATTTCATTAGTCCATATGTTAGAGATTTTTTAATGCAGCTTTGTTTTAAAAGTGGTAACTTTGCTAGAATTTAGTCAGACCTTCATCTAAATTTGTAACAGTTTGGCATTATTTTCTGCTTTCCATAGAAACATATGCTTCAGAGACTTTAGTATGACCTATAGGACCAGATGGTGTTGATAAATAATACTCTTTCCTTCCTGGCTTAGGTCCACCACTGATGAAAAGTTAAAGTACAGGAAATAGATGGAGGTTTAAGTAACATCTTTATTACTGAAGGCAAAACGGATTAGTAAATTCAGAATTAACCCTCATCCAGAAGCTTCTAAGCACTCCATCAATGAATCAGACACAAACACCCACTACAGGCAGATTCAACAATCTCTGAATGCTTGAGAGCAATGCACAAGGTGAAGGAAGTGGCCTGTGCAAGCAGGGGAGAATGGCTAGGGTGGTTTTTGCCCAGACCCATGCTCAGGGGGAAAGAGGCAGCATTACAATGCTAGGAGAGACCCTTCACAGAAAAAGGTGCAGTAATCTATTTACCTTGAGATAAGAAACCTATTCATCTTTCTTTGCTTGTTCATAAGTAAATGTAAAATGGTAAACAGGGAGACAGCATATAAAAATAATATGAATGCTACTGAAATTTTTCTTTGTATAGGCAAACATAGCCACATATACAAAAAAAGCATACATATATTTATACTTTATTTTGAAAGAGAAGAACTATTTGTTTGGCCTAATATTCTTTGGGTTATAAAATAACCAAGAAAGAACTCTTTAACAAATACTAGAAAATATCAGTAATTAAGTAATTGTACATCCCAATTATCCTGAAAAATTTCATCTTATATATTTTTTCATGCATGGGGACCTATAGCCTTGAAAGTAGACAACAGTTTTCCAGGCCCTTTGGCAGCTGCGATCCCCTCTGTCTCATCTGGTCATGCATTTTGATTGTTTGATAATTGTGAATAATTGGTCTCACATGAATCTGATAGCATAGGAATTAAAGAGTTTTGCAATTTTAAACATCTAAATAGTTGTGATTGGGTATTTGAAAGAAATTGATCCTAATTTTACATAATCATTATTGGGATAGAGGACAGGGTTCTATTTTAACAGTTTTAGGAAATGCAAGATGAGTTATACAACTCATTTAATTATGTATAGCATTTTAAGGGGCAAAACTAAATTTTAAATGATTATTTTCTAACATAAAATATTCATTTTAAAAGCACTACTTAACATTGTGCATAGTCATCTAACCCTTTGCAATTCAAATAGACGTTAAAAGAAAGGACAAGTCTTGTATTTTACATTCTTCAGTGGGTCCTAGACCATATGTGTTCCCACAAAATTATCAAAGGGAATATAATTGATACTATCATTTCCCCTTTATTTCCCTTAATATTCATTTTTATATACAGTATAGACTACCTTTCTCTTAAAATGCTGACTTTCCATCCATGTAGAATTCCATGAAATGTCATGCATTATAATTCACTGATACCTTACTCTTGGTAAATAACCTCCAGATGCATCATGATTAGCAACAGTAGATTAAAGCTGCCAAGCTCCCTGTCTTGATGATAATGGACTGAAACTCTGAAACTGTAAGTCACCACCTCAATTAAATGTTTTCTTTGTAAATGTTGCTATGGTCATGATGTCTTTTCACAGCAATAAAAACCCTGAGACACTATTGTCATGGAGTCTCTTCATAACAACAGAAATCTTAACTAGGTCAAGAGGGAAGCAGTGAACAGTGCTACACAGCTGTGATGCCTATGGTCTACAACTAGAATGGCACAATTACCCCAAAGAGAAATAGTGGCACACATATCTTGTTGGTAACAAATAGCTCTCTATTTGGACTTAAGGTATGCTCAAGAGGAGGGAAATCATGTCTGGTACTGAAAACCCTGCCAACTATCTGGAGCTAGTGAGGTCTTAGAAGTTGGCAAAAAACACTTAATTCCCAGTTTAATAAACCAACATAATTAAGAACTGCATTCTAAATATATATCCTTATACATAAAAGACAATTATATTTCTCACCCCTCAACAAAGAAACTTATCTTTGTAGTTGACAGCAAATATTATAGAAAATGACAAGCAATCAAAATGCAAGTGACCGTGTGAGATTGCATTTCCTAGAAACATCAGGGAAGCTACAGCCATGAATTCTCAGTAATATGTATGCCTAGATAAAACCTGAACAGGGACAACAACACCAGACATGCTTATGCAGAAGGAAGAAATCTCATGAGTCCTCAGTCCTAGACAGAAACAAAAACTACAAACATGTAAGGAATAATGAAAGTAGAATAAATTCTTAATTTCTCAAAATTTCAATTTTGTCTCCTGAAAATTCAGTACTAAGAGCTGCATGAGTGTGGTAAATAAAAATCCTTCACTTATTCATACAGTGTGATAGAAATATCAAAATTCTTGTAGAAACACTCCTGCTATTGTATTGTCGTTGTCGTGCAGTTTCTAAGCATGTCTATAGAAAGGAATCAGCTCCTATTTCTTTGATAGCAGCATGATGAATGTCCAGCCTTACAAGCCACTATAATTAATTATAAAGAAAACAATAACTTACCAAGATGTCAGAGCTGGGAATGCCCTCAATTCTCATTCATGTTATGCCCTATCTACCATACAATCCTAAATTGTTTTCCTTTGAAGATACTCTGCTTTTCATAGGCTTTATATGGTAACTTTACGATAAGGAACATCATCATTAACATTGTTTAAAATTGCCTATATATGGCAAATTTTAAATCTTGAGGAGTAAACTGGTTTTTAGTCACTTTAAGATCCACCTAGATTGTACACTCCTTTGTTGCCCATGCTAACTAGAAGTTCCTGTCACCTTGACCTACCCTTCAGTTCACCACTGTTCATCATGAGTCCCTGAGAACACAATTACTAATAAAAGTCACATGGGCTTGTTTTCATTTCATAACATTTGCTTTTTCATACCATTTCTCTTTTAATTTCTTTTGACTTATGTGTCCCAATCCAGTCCCTATTCAATTTTCCTTTAAAAATCTAAGTAGACATAAATCCTTTGGGGTCTTCCAAAGAAGTAGTAACAAGTCTAGTGTATTCACTCAGAAGGGTTGTTAATATTACTCTTTCTGCCACTTCATCAATATTTCTAGTCTCTCTGTTTCTATTTATATAGTCTATTGACAATTTTTAATGAAGTAAAGTAGTTGAAGGCAGAGTCAGAAGCAAGCAGTCTAGACTAGCCTGTGAAAGAGCTCTGGGTTCAACTGAGAGGCCCTGCCCAGTAATAAAGTTGAGAGAGATCTAGGAAGACACATGGTCAGCTCCAAAACCCCACACACATGAGTGCATGTGAGAAAAAATTACACACACACACACACACACACACACACACACACACACACACCATGAAAATAAAATAAGGGGTTGTAGAGTAATAATAAAATATAACATAATAATGCAACTTCCAAATGAGCAAATATTGAAGCCTATTGTAATTCCACAAGTATATGTTTCTTTATAACTGTTAAAAGATAAAGCTCAAAAAGATGAGAATAAAACATTTTTAGAAACATTAGTAAAAGATGTTCTTAATAAAAAGCACAGTTATTTACTTAGGAGGTTCCTAGAGCTCTACAGCTCTACAGCTCACAAATCTAAAATGGCATGAAAACTACCTAACCAGGAGGAGAGGGAGCACTGGAAAGGCCATACATAATTTGAAGTAAAATCTCTTCCAGGAAAGCAATTTGGACTGAAACCAGAGTAACAGTGATAGAAAATCATTATTTCCAAACAGTGGATTCTTAGTTGGGTCTGATTACAGGTAAGACAAAGGTATTTCAGGCCTGGACTTGGTAGCTAATGTTTTCATCCCATTAAATACTCTTGGTCCATCCAGAGCTGCCCGGACAAACAGTTTCTTCTCACTCCAATTACCTCAACTGGTGGTTAGAAAACAAAATAGAACCCAAACATCAGCTTCCTTTGAAATAAAATGTGAGTGTCTAAAGGAAACTAAATTAGCATGATATGCATTGGAATTCAAATTCTTCCTAGATGATAAAAATTTCTTAGCATTTAAGTAGATTGTTAGGCAAGAGCAAATGTTCTACTACAAACTATATATAAGCTCCTGGTTGATTCTCTATGAAAAGAATTCATCAAAAAGAATGATTAATCCTCTCAACATCATCAGTGCCGGAGATTTCTAATCACCAGCCTTTCCTAGCTGTATTGAAGCTAATTAACAAACTTGGTATGTTTATGATACTATTCTCAGCTAAATTCTAATAGGATTCCACAATTCAGGAAATGAGGCCAACAATTGACAATGAAACTCACAAAATTAAAAAGTTTCTGCACAGTAAAGTAAACAGTTAACTGAGTGAAGAGACAATCTACAGAATAGGAGAAAATCATTGCCAGCTACAGAGAAAAAAGTGACATCTAGGATATACAATGAGCTAAAATATATGTACAATCATTCTCCTTCAATGGAATTTTCATAAGATCCACACTGAATCTCATAGAAGAAAAATTGAGGAATATACTTGAAGTCATAGGCACAGGAGACTACTTCTTAATAAAACACCAGTACCACAGACACAGAGAGCAACAATTAATAAATGGGACCTCCTAAAACTGAGAAGCTCCTGTAAAGCAAGAGACATGGTCAACAAAACAAAATGACTCCCTACAGAATAGGAAAAGTTCTTCACCAACCCCACAGCTGAGAGAGATAAATAAACAAAGAACTAAAGAAACTAGAAATCAAATACCAAATAATCCAATTAAAAATGGGGTACAGATCTAAACAGAGAATTCTCAACAGAACAATGTCAAATGGTGGAAACACACTTGAGGAAATGCTCAACATCATTAGTCTTCAGGGAAATGCAAATCAGAACCACTCTGAGATTCCACATTACAATGATCAGAATGGCTAACATCAAAAACACTAATGATATCTTATGCTGGAGAGGATGTGGAGAAAGGGGAAGACTTCTCCATTGCTGGTGGGAGTGTAAACTTGTAGCGCCACTGTGGAAATCAGTTTGATGATTTCTCAGAAAATTAGGAATCAACCTACCTCAAGACCTTGTAATACCACTGTTGAGCATATACACAAAGAAGGCACATTCACACCAGAAGGACATTTTCTCAGCTATGTTCATAGCAACGTTATCCATAATAGCTAGATCTTGGAAATAATCTAGATGCCCATCAACAGAATAATGGATAAAGAAAATGTGGTACATTTACACAATGGAGTACTACTCAGTGGTAAGAAACAATGACATCCTAAAATTTGCAGGCAAATTAACAGAACTAGAAAAAAACATCCTGAGTGAGGTAATCAAAAACCAGAAAGACAAATACAGTATATACTTACTCATAAGTGGATACTAGACCTAAATCAAAAGATACCCAACCTACAATCTACAACTCTGGAGAAGCTAGAACCCTCTTCCAGAAACAGGTGGAAGTAGACACATAAATTCACAATTAACCATTGAGCCAAACTCCTGGAGTACAATTGAAGTGAGGGTGGAGTGATAAAATGAACAAAGGGGTCAACCAGCTAACCTGAGCTAGTGAGAGATCACTGACTCAGTTCTGACTAATGGGGAACCTGCATAAGGCCAAACTAGACTCCATTAATATAGATGACCATGTTGCTACTGGGACAACATATGAGGCCACTGGCAGTGGGTCCAAGATCTAACTCTAATGCACAAACTACCTTAATGGAATCCACTCAATATGGGGAGATACCTTGCTCAGCTTAGACACAGGGGTGTGGGGGGTGGAGAGGTGCCTTGGTCTTGCCTCAAGTAGATGATGGGACAGACTTAGTAGACTTCCTAGGGGAGGCCTTATCTTCTATGAGGAGCAGATGGGATGTAGGGGGAGGTGGGGGATGAGGAGGAAAGAAGGGAGGGAAACTGGGATTGGAATGTAAAAAAAATAAATTAATAAAAAAGAATACCTGCTACTTTGTAAGCTAATCAAAAATAATAAATAAATAATACATAGCTTTTCAGACATAAATACCTTACATTTATCAGGAATACAAAGTCACAATAAAGGCAGCCCCATTAGAATAACACCTAACTACTCAATGGAAACAGAAAGTCATAAAGGCCTGGATGAAAGAAGGTCTACAGTCTCCAAGGAACCACAGCTGGAAACAATGTCAATGATTCCAGCAAAACTATTAATCACAGTCAATGAAAAAAAAGATAAACATTTTATACTGAAAAAGTAAGCAAATTCTGTCCACCAATCAGTCTCTATGAGACACTAGAAAGTAAACTTAAGTCTGAATAAGATGTAGGAAATGATCCCACAACAGCAAATTAAAGGAGAATAAAACAATATATACTACCTCCACAATAAAACTGACATCACTAAACATTGCTTACTAAGAACTCAATATTAACAGCATCAGTTCTCCAATAGAAAACACAGACTCACAGATTGAATTGCATAACAGGATCCAACTTTCTGCTGCATCAAAGAAACATACCTCATCATCAAGAACAGATATATCCTTAGGGTAAAATGATGGGAAAAGATATTCCAAACAAACAGATATAGGACTTCAAACCAAAACAAATCAAAAGATGTAGTCAAAGAAACTAAATATTCATTAAAGGAAAAGATCCACTAAGACAATATCACAACTCCAAACATTTATACACCAAGTGCAAGGATGTCAAAGTTCATAAAAGTAACACTACTACAACTAAAATCACATATTGGCCATCACATAATAAAAGTGAGTAACTTCAATACATCATTCTTACTAATAGACAGTTAATCCAGGAAAAAAACTAAACAAAGAAACACTATAGTTAAAAAAAGGTCATGAGTCAGAGTCTGGACATTGCTCTGGCCCCACTCTCTGTGTCATCCCCTCCTAGCTTCTTCATGGGTCTTCTCCTCTCATAAAGTGGACCTGCCCAGGGATGAAGAACCATCCTGAGTCCAGAAACACCTCACTCTTGGTTCCCCCTCTGCCCTCTGCCCTCTGCCCTCTGCCCTCTGCCCTCTGCCCTCTGCCCTCTGCCCTCTGCCCTCTGCCCTCTGCCCTCTGCCCTCTGCCCTCTGCCCTCTGCCCTCTGCTTGAGGTGAGTCTTGGTTTCCTCTGGCTCCAACTCCCCCCATGACCCCATCCTCGTTTCTGCCTGGGCATGCCCATCAAGTAGAGTGTACCTGCCCAGGCAGGAAGGCCCAACCTAAGTTTGGCCCCACTTCACCCTTGGACCCCCTCAACCCTCCACCTGCTGCTTGAGGTGACGCTGGGCTTTTCTTTGGCCCCAAACTCCCTCCATTACCCCCTCCTAGCTTCTTCCTGACCCTGTCCATCAAGTAGAGTGGACCTGCCCAGATGGGAAGGACCAACCTGAGTCTTGCCAAGCCTTGGCCCTCCTCTGTCTTCTGCCTGCTGTTTGAGTTAAGTCTAGGTGCTGCCTGGACCCCACTACCTCCATCACCCACTCCTCGGATTGTCCTGGGCCTGCCCCTCAAGTTGAGTGGACCCGCCCAAGCAGGGAGGACCACCCTGAGTCTGGACACACCTCACTCTTAGTACCACAGGCACCCCCTTCTGTCCTTGCTTGAGGTGACTAGAGGAGAGCGAAAGACCCCACCTACACATACTGGAAGAAGGGATGGGAAGACGACAGTTTAAGAATACACTCAACAACAGAAAGACCAATATGACACTAACAGAATCTAGGGACACCATACCAGCAAGACCTGAAAAGCCCAAGGCAGAGGAAGAAGAAGAGATGGATCTTAAAACCACCTTATGAAGATGATAGAGACCCTTAAAGATGAAATGAGAAAAACCCTTAAAAGAAACAGAAGAACAAAACAAAAATACATGAAATGGAGGAAAAGACAAACTGAAAAAAATTCAAGAAATAAACAAATTTCTTAAAGAATCTAAAGAAAGCCAAGAAAAAACAACCAAACAAGTGAATGAAACAATTCAAACAGTTCAAGTTTTGAAACCAGAAATAGAAACAATAAAGAAAACACAAAATGAGGGGATGCTGGAAATAGAAAAGCTGGGTAAATAATCAGGAACCACAGATGTAAGTATAACCAATAGAATACAACAGATGGAAAAGAGACTCAGGCATTGAAGACTCACTAGAGGATATACAGTCATGGACCAAAGAAAATCTCAAGTCCAACAAATACCTAACACAAAATATCCAGGAAATATGGGACACTGTGTAAAGGCCAAACCTAAGAATAATAGGTATAGAAGAAGGTGAAGAAATTCAACTCAAAGGTACAGAAAACATATTCAACAAAATCATAGAAGAAAACATCCCCCAACCTAGAGAAGGATATGCCTATGAAATACAAGAAGTTTACAGAACACCAAACAGACTGGACCACAAAAACAAGTCCCCTCGACACATAATAATCAAAACACAAAACTTACAGAATAAAGAAAAAAATATTAAGAGCAGCAAAAGAAAAAGGCCAAGTAACATATAAAGGCAGACCTATCCGAATTACACCTGACTTCTCAATGGAAACTTTGAAAGCCAGAAGATCCTGGATAGATGTTCTACAAACGCTAAGGCAACATGTATTTCAGCCAGACTATGGTATCTAGCAGAGCTCCCAGTCACTATAGATGAAGAAAACAAAATATTTCATGACAAAACAAGATTTAAGCAATACATATCCACAAACCCAGCCTTACAGAAATTACTGGAAGGAAAACTCCAACCCAAGGAAGATAACTACAGTCAAAAAAACATAGGCAATAGCTAATCACACTTTATCAAACACCAAAAGAAAAAAGGGGGGAAATCCACACATAATAACATTACCACCAACAAATCCAAATAAACAAGAATCAACAATCAATGGTCATTAGTAACCTTCAATGTCAATGGTCTTAACTTTCATATAAGAAGATACGGGCTAACAGAATGGATATGAACAAAGAATCCACCTTTCTGCTGCATACAAGAAACACATCTCAATGTCAAAGACAGACATTCCCTCAGAATAAAGGGTTAGGAAAAGACTATCCCATCAAATGGACACAAGAAACATGCTGGTGTAGCAATCATAATATCTAACAAATTAGACTTCAAACTAAAGTCAATCAAAAGAGATGAAGAAGGGCATTTCATACTCATCACAGGAAAAGTCCATCAAGATGAAGTCTCAGTTCATGCCCCAATCTATGCACCAAATACATCTATGCCCCAAATACAAAGGCACCCACATTTGTAAAAGAAACATTACTAAAGCTCAAATCACACATAAAACCTCACATAAGTATAGTAGGTGAGTTCAACACCCCACTCTCACCACTAAACTTAAAAAGAAACAAAATAACTAACAGAAGTTATGACCCAATTGGGATTAACAGACTTCTATAGATCATTCCATCCAAACACAAAAGAATATACCTTCTCCTCAACACCATATGGAACCTTCTCTAAAATCAATCACATACTTGGCAACATAGCAAACCTACACAGATATGAAAAATTGGAATAACTACCTGTATCTTATCAGACCACCATGTGTTAAAGTTAGAATTCAACCACAACACAAAGTGCAGAAACCCTACAAACTCATGAAAATTGAATAAAGACTTCCTACAATTTAATGATAATGAAGACACAACATATCAAAACTTATGGGACACTTTGAAAGCAGTGTTAATAGGAAAGTTCATAGCACTAAGTGCCCACATGAAGAAACTGGAGAATAGTCACACTAGAGAATTAACAGCACAACTGAAAGCTCTAGGACAAAAAAGAAGCAAACTCACCCAGGAGGAATAGATGCCAGGAAATAATCAGACTGAGGGCTGAAATCAATAAAGTATGAACAAGGAACACATTACAAAGACTCAATGAAAAAAGAGTTGGTTCTTCGTGAAAATCAACAAGATAGATAAACCTCTTTCCAAACAAATCAAAACACACACACACACACACACACACACACACACACACACACACACACACACACAGATCATGGTAAATAACAAAATCAGAAATGAAAGGTGGGACATAACAAAGGACACTGAGGAAATCCAAAGAATCATTAGGTCATACTTTGAAAACCAGTACTCCACAAAATTTGAAAATCTAAAGGAAATGGACAATTTTCTGGATAGATATCACTTACCAAAATGAAATCAAGAACAGATAAGGAATTTAAACACACCTATAACCCCTAATGAAATAGAAAAAGTCATCAAAAGTCTTACAAGCAAAAAAAAAAAAAAAAAAAAAAAAAAGCCCAAGGCCAGATAGTTTCAGTACAGATTGCTACCAGAAATTCAAAAAAGAGCTAATACCACTATTCCTCAAATTGTTCCACAATATACCAGCAGAAGGGACAGTGCCAAACTCTTTTTATGAGGCTACAATACATTGGTACCTAAGCCACACAAAGACACAACTAAAAAATATCCCTCATAACATAATTCAAAAATATTCAGCAAAATGCTGGCAGATCAAATCAAGAACATATCAGAGAAATCATCCAACATGATCAAGTAGACTTCGTCCCAGGAAGGCAGTGACAGATCAACATACAAAAATCCATCAATGTAATCCACCACATAAACAAACTGAAAAAGGAAAACCACCTGACCTTCTTGCTAGATGCTGAGAAAGCCCTTAACAAAATCCAATATCCCTTCAAGATAAAGGTCTTGGAGATATCAGGAATAACAGGTACATACTTAAACATGATAAAAAACAAAAACAATATACAGCAAACCAACAGACAACATCAAACTAAATGGAGAGAAGCTCAATGTGATTCCTCTAAAATCAGAGGAAGGCTGCCCACTCTCTTTGTATCTCTTCAATATTGTGCTTGAAGTTCTAGCTAGAGCAATAAGACAACAAAAGGAGATCAAGGAGATACAAATTGGAAAGGAAGAAGTGAAACTCTCAATATTTGCAGATAATATAATAGTCTACATAAGTGACCTGAAAAACTTTACCAGGGAACTCCTGTAGCTGATAAACACCTTTAGCAAAGTGGCAGGATACAAGATTAACTCAAAAAAAAATCAGTAGCGCTACTATATACAGATGAAAATTGTGCTAAGAAAGATGTCAGAGAAACATCACCCTTTACAATAACAACAAACTACATAAAATATCTTGGGGTAGTGCTAACCAAACACTTGAAAGGCCCTTATAGGAAGAACTTTGAGTCTTTAAAGAAAGAAATTAAAGAAGATACCAGAAAATGTAAAGATCTCCCATGTTCTTGGATAGGTAGGATTAACATAGTGAAAATGGCAATCTTGCCAAAAGCAGTCTACAGATTCAGTGCAATTCCCATCAAAATCTCAACACAATTCTTCACAGACCTTGAAAGAACAGTACTCAACTTCATATGGAAAAACAAAAAAACCAAGGAGAGCCAAAACAATCCTGTACAATAGAGAAACTTCCAGAAGAATCACCATTCCTGACTTCAAGTTCTATTATCCAGCCATAATCCTGAAAACACCTTGGTACTGGCACAAAAGTAGACATATTGACCAATGGAATTGAATTGAAAACCCTGATATTAACCCACACACCTACAAAAACTTATTTTTGACAAAGAAGCTAAATTTATACAATGGGAAAAAAGAAAGCACCTTCAACAAATGTTGCTGTCATGACTGGATTTGGACAATTAGAAGATTGCAGATAGATCCATATCTACAGGCATACACAAAACTTAAGTACAAATGGATCAAGGACCTCAAAATAAAAATCCAACCACACTCAACCTCTTAGAAAAGAAGGTAGGTGGTACCCTCAAATGAATTTCTGTGGGAGACTGCTTCCTGAACATAATACCAGTAGCACAGACATTGAGATCTACAATTAATAAATGGGACCTCCTGAAACTGAGAAGCATCTGTAAGGTAAAGGACACAGTCAGCAAGACAAAAATGCCAGCCCACAGAATGGGAAAAGTTATTCACCAACCCTACATCTAAGATAGGGCTGAGTACCAAAATATACAATTAAATCAAGAAGCTAGTCACTAAAACACCAACATCGCAATTAAAAAGTAGAGTGCCGAACTAAACAGAGAATTCTCAACAGAAGACTATAAAATGGCTGAAAGACACAAGAAACTTCTCAACGTCCTTAGCCATCATGGAACTGCAGCTCAAAACCACTCTGAGATACCATCTTACTCCTGTCAAAATGGTTAAAATCAAAAACACCAATGACAGTCTATGATGAGGAGGATATGGAGAAAGAGGAACACTCCTCCATTGCTGGTGGGAGTGCCAACTTGTACAACCACTTTGGAAATCTGTATGGTGGTATCTCAGGAAAAGGGGAATCAGTCTACCTCAAGATCCAGCAATTCCTCTTTTGGGCATATACCCAAAGAATGCATATTCATACAATAAGGACATATGTTCAACTATGTTCATAGCAGCATTATTTGTAATAGCCAGAATCTGGAAACAACCTAGATGCCCCTCAACTGAAGATTGGATAGAGAAAATGTGGTACATTTACACAATGGAGTACTACTTAGGGGAAAATAACAATGGAATCTTGCAATTCGCAGGCAAATGGATGGAACTAGAAGAAACCATCCTGAGTGAGGTAACCCAGTCACAAAAAGACAAACATGGTATGTAGTCACTCATTGATGATTTTTAGACATAGATCAAAGGATGACCAGTCTACAATCCACACTGCCATAGGAGCTGGGAAACAAGGATGACCCCAAGTGAAGATTGCATAGTCCCTTAAAGAAGGGAAGTGGGCAGCCAGGCGTTGGTGGCATATGCCTTTAATCCCAGCACTTTGGAGGCAGAGGCAGATGGATGTCTGTGAGTTCGAGACCAGCCTGGTCTACAAGAGCTAGTTCCAGGACAGCCTCCAAAGCCACAGAGAAACCCTGTCTCAAAAAAAAAAAAAAAAAAAAGAAGGGACTTGGGACAAGAACCCCTAAGCAAATTGGGAGCACAGGTGGGGGGAGAGAGGAAGTAGGTGGGAAGGGAAGAAAAGGACAAGGGGGGAGGAGAACAAGAGAACTGAGACAGGGGAAGGATAGTGGAGGGAAACAGTACAGGTGTGGAGAGAGGTCTGGCCCAGGGGAAATGTTAGGGGATCTACAGGACTGACCCCAAATAAAATATAAGCAATGGTGGAGAGGCTGCCTTTGATGCCCTTCCCCTATAATGAGACTGATGACTACCTTGGTTAACATTCCTAGAACCTTCATCCAGTAGTGATCAATGCAGAAACAGGCACCCACAGCTAAGTACTGAGCCATACTCCTGTAATCCAGTTGCTAAGAGGGAGGAGGGATGAGCAAAGGAGCCAAGATGGTGCAGGAGAAACCCGAAGAAACAGTTGACCTAACCTAGTGAGAGCATGGAGACCCTAGTGGTAAAGCTAGGGAAACAGCATTGGACCAAACCAAGCCCTCTGAATGTGGCTACCAGCTAGGAGGCCAAGAAAGTCCATGGAATGTCGAACAGTGAAGCCAGTCTTTATCCCTAGTGCACAAATGGACTTTGGAAGACCATTCCCTATGGAGGGATACTATTGCAGCCCAGATACAAGAAGGAGGGCCTAGTCCCTCTCCCAAATGATATGAGGAACTTTGATGGTCCCCCTTGGAGGGTCCACTGTCCCTGGGGAGGTGGTGGGGATGGGTTGGGGGAGATTGGTGAAGAACATGGGAGGATGGGTAGGCAAGCATATGGGGGGATGGATATATAAACGAGTGCTCCGAAAATTAAAAAAAAAATTAAAAAGAAGGAAAAAATGTCACGAGTCAAGCCCAGGGTGTGGTGGCACATGCCTTTAATCCCAGCACTCAGGAAGGAGACTCGGGCAGATTTCTGTGAGTTTGAGGCCAACCTGGTTCACAAAGCAAGTTCAAGGACAGCCAAGGCTGCATTGAGAAACCCTGTGTGCAAAAACCAAAAAGAAAAATGAAAAAGAAAAGAAATAAAGAAAACAATGTCATTGGTCAAATGGATTTAGCAGATATCTACAATCCTAGTCAAATACTAAAAACCTTTACTTGTCAGTGCTTAAGGATATATTGGAACTAAGAGATGTTATGACACAAATATAACTAACAGATATCTACAGAATATTTCACCCAAACACAAAAGAATACACCTTCTAATCACCACATGGAACCTTCTTCAAAATTGACCATCTACTCAGCCAAGAAAGCAAGTATCAATATATACAAAAAATTAAAATAGGTTCCTGTATCTTTTCAGACCACCATAGATTAATGCTGGATTTCAACAACAGAAAGCCTACAAACTCATTGAAACTGAACATCTCTCTACTAAATTACCACTGTGTTAAGGAAGAAAGAAGGAAAGAAATTAAAGACTTCCTAAAATTCAATTATAATGAATGAATAACATACACAAACTTATGGGACACAATGAAAGTAGTGCTAACAGGAACATCCATAGCACTAAATACCTTCATGAGGAATTTGGAGAGATCTAGCACTAGTGATTGAACAGAGCACCTGAAATCTCTAGAACAAAAAGAATCAGAAACACCTAAGATGAGTAGATGCCCGGAAATAATCAAACTGAGGATTGAAATCAATAAAATAGAAACAAATAGAACAATATGAAGAATGAATAAAACGAAGAGTTGTTTCTTTGAGAAAATAAGCAAGGTAGACAAACCCTTATCCAAACTAACTAAAAGGATGAGAGAGAATATCCAAATTAACAAAATCAGAAATGAAAAGGAGGACAGAACAACAGACTCTAAGGAAATACAGACAATCATTAGGTCATACTTTAAAAACCTATATATCACAAAGTTGAAAATCTAAAAGACATGGATAAATTTCTTTATGGATACCACTTACCAAATTTAACAAGATAGAATGAACAATTTAAACAGTCCAATAACCCTTAAGGAAATAGAAGCAGTCATCAAAAGTCTCCCAAGCAAAATAAGCACAGGGCCAGATGGGTTTAACTCAGGATTCCACCAGACTTTCAAAAAAGATCTAACAATAATACTCTTCAAATTATCCCATAAAAGGGAAACAGAAGGAACATTGCCAAATTCTATGAGGCCACAGTCACTCTGATACCCAAACCACACAAAGATTAATCAAAGAAAGAAAATTACAGACAAATTTCACTCTTGAACATTGATGCAAAAATATTCAATAAGATACTGGAAAACTGAATATAAGAACATATCAAAAAGATCATTCACTATGTCCAAGTAGGCTTCATTCCAGAGATGAAGGGATGGTTCAACATACAAAAACCTGTCAATGTACTCCACCATATAAATAAATTAAAAGAAAAAAACACATGATCATCTCATATGATGCTTAAAAAGACTATGACAAAAATCCAACTCCCCTTTATGATAAAAGTCTTGGAGAGATAAATGATCTAAGGGACATACTTAAACATAATAAACGCATTGAGAAACTCAAAGCAATTCCACTAAAATCATGAACAAGACAAGGTTGTCCACTCTCTCCTCTAGAGTAATAACACAACTAAAGGAAATCAAGGGGCTACAAATTTGAAAGGAAGAATTCAAAGCATCATTATTCACAGATGATGTGATGGTATACATGAGCAACCACAAAAACTCTACCAGGGAATTCCTACAATTGATAAACACCTTAGGCAAGTGCCTGCATACAAGATTAACTAAAGAAAAGAATCAGTAGCCTTCCCATATACAAATGATAAATGGGCTGAGAAAGATATCAAAGAATCAGCATCCTTCAAAATAACCTCAAATAATATAAAATATCTTGGCATAACTTTAACCAAGCAAGTAAAAGATCTGTGTGAGAAGAACTAAAAGTCTTTGAAGAAAGAAATTGAAGAAGATATCAGAAGATGGAAAGATCCCTCATGTTCACGGATTGATAGGATTAACATAATAAAAAGGCCAATCTTACCAAAAACAATCTACAGATTCAATGCAATCCCCATTAAAATTCCAACACAGTTCTTTACAGATCTTGCAAAAACAATACGAAACTTCATATGGAAAAACAAGAAAAAAAAAAAAAACAGGATAGTTAAAACAATCGGGCACAATAAAAGGACTTCCAAATATATCACCATTTGTGACTTCAAGTTCTGATACAGAGCTATAGTAATAAAAACCACATGGTATTGTCATACAAACAGAAAAGAGAATCAATGAAATTGAATTGAAGACACAGTGATAAATCCACACAACTATGAACACCTGATTTTCTACAAATAAGCCAAAATTACACAAAGGAAAAATGAAAGTATCTTCAACAAATGGTTTTAGTCTAATTGGATATCTGGATGTAGAAGAATGCAAATTGATTTATATGTATCACCCTGCAAAAAAAAAAAAAACAAACAACAACAACAACAACAACAAAAAACTCAATTCCAAGTGGATCAAATACCTCAACATAATGCCAGATACACTAAGCATAATAGAAAGGAACATAAAAAATAATCTTGAACGAATTGGCACAGGAAATAGCTTCCTGAACAGATCACCAATAGCACAGGCACTAAGACTGAAAACTGATAAATGGGACCTTATGAAATAGAAAAGTTCCTGTAAGGCAAAGGGCACTGTCAAAACTAAAAACATTAACCTACAAAATGAGAAAAGTTCTTCACCAACCCCATATCTGACACAGGACTGATTTCAAATACATATAAAGAACTCAAGGAAGTAGGTAATAACAAACAAAATAAACCAATTAAAATGGAATACAGATCTAAACATAATTCTCAACAGAACCTCAAGTGGCCAAGGAACACTTAAGAAGTTCAATATCCTTAGCAATCACAGAAATACAAATCAGAGTGACTCAGATTCTATCTTAGACCTCACAGAATGACTAAGATCAAAGACATAAGGGACATCTCATGCTGGAGTGCATGTGGATCAAGGGGAATACTTCTACATTGCTGGTGGGAGTGCAAATTTGTACAGCCACTTTATAAGTCAGTGTAGTGGTTTTTCAAAAAACTTAGACTCGATATACCACAAGATCCAGCTATACCACTCCTGGGCTTATACGCAGTGGATGTTCAATCATACGACAAGAACACTTTTTCTATTTGTAATAGCCAGAGCCTGGAAAAACACCTAGATGTTCCTCAACCAAGGAATTTGTAATGAAAATGTGGTACATGTACTCAATGGAGTATTATTACACAGCTGTTAAAAACAAGGACACCAGGAAATTTGAAGGCAAATCGATGGAAGTTTAAAAAATCACCCTAAGTGAGGTAACCTGGATGAAGAAAGAGAAGCATGGTATGCACTCATGTGTAAGTAGATATTAGCTGTCAAATAAAGTGTAACTATGCTACAACCCACAGACCTTGAGAGATTGGGTAACAAGGAGGGTTCATAGGGGAATACCTGAATCTTTCTGGGAAAGGGAAATAGAAGAAATTTCATGAGCAAACTGAGGGCAGGTGGTGACAGGAACATGAACAATCAGATTGTGGGGGATAGAGTTGGAGAGTACTGAAAAAGAATACTGGAAAGATGGTGCGGTGGCATTTCAGGGTCAGGTGAAAACCTGGAACAAGGGAATCTTCCAGGAATCTACAAGGATGACCAAAGCTAAGACTTCTAGGAATAGTGGATATGTAGCCTGAATTGGCCATCTCTTGTGAACAATTGTTGCCTAGTCCAGTTATTATTAGACAGGCTCCGTCCAGTAACTGATGGAAACAGGAACAAACCCACAGATGATGGGGAATGTACTGTGTATGTTTATCTTATTGACTGTTAAATAAAATACTGTTTGGCCAATGAAACGGCAAGATAGGAAGGACTAGGAGTCAAAGAGGATTCTAGGAAATGTAGTAGAGACGTGATGATCCAGACAGGAAGTGACATAGCAAGGAGACTCATATTTAAGCGAAGGAGAAACAGGAAGGGCTCTCTTTTCCCCTCTGCTCCTGCTCCAGTGGCACAATGTGATCTACCCGCAAGAAGGGACGCCAATAGGGTGTCTGATAAGATAAGTCTTATAAAATATATAGATTTATGATAATTAAGACTGAGCTAACAGATGAGGAATCCTAGTCATTGGCCAAGCAGCTTTGAACCTAATACAAGTTTCTGTGTATTCATTTCAGCCTAGCTCAGGCGGGCAGCTTGCATAAAGCTCACATGTGGCGGTGGGGCTCAGGCGGCTTTTGGCAGAAAGATTTATTGTAACACACAGCGAAACATGAGGCTGAATTCAGAGGGTCCTGAAAAAGAGCAGGAGAAGGGATTGTAGGAGTCAGAGGTTTCAAGGACACCTCAAGAAAACTCACAGAATCAACTAAACTGGGCTTGTAGGGACTCACAGAGACTGAACCTACAACCAAGGGAGCCTGCATGGGACTGACCTAGGCTCTCTGCATATACTTTACAGTTGTATCCCTTGGTCTTCTGTAGTACTCTTAACAGTGGGAGCAGGGGCTGTCTCTGACTCTTTAACTGGCCTTTGAAACCCTACTCCTCATACTGCATTGTCTTGCCCAGACTTAAGATACGGTGAGATTTCTAGACTTACTGCAACTTTATATGCCATATTTTGCTGCTACTCATGGGAGACCTGCTCTTTCCTAAAAGGACACAGAGGAAAAGTGGATTAGGGGTGGGAGCAGAGGGGATTGGAGAGAGGAACTGAGAGGAGAGGAGGGAAGAGAAACTGTGTCAGGGGTGTAAAACAAATAAATTTATTTAAAAAGAAGTATTTTTAGAATAAATAAAAATAAAATGACAGCATATCCAAACTATGGGCCACAATGAAGAGAGTTCTAAAAGACAAGTTCATATCACTAAGTTCCTACATCAACATACTGGAGAGATTTCATATGACTAACTAAAGAACACACTGAAAACTCTAGAAAAACAAGAAGAAATAGTGTCCAAAAGAGTAATTAGAAAGAAATAATCAAAATCATGGCTGAAATAAATGAAATAGAAACAAACAAATGCAATACAAAGAATCAATGAAATGAAGATTCATTTTTTTAATCAACAAGATTGACAAACTCTTAGCCAAACTAACCAAAAGATGGAGAAAAGTGATTCAAATTAGTAAAATTAGAGAGGGAAAAAAGATGACATCAAATGGAAAGGGACATTCAGAGAATCTTAAGGACATTCTTTAAAAAATCTTTATTCCACCAAACTGGCAAACCTAAAATAAATGGGTCAGTTCCTTGATATAAATGACCCACCAAAGTTAAATGAAGTTTAAATAAACAATACAAATAGACATATAACCCCTAGTGAAATAAAAAAACAGTAATTAAAATCTCTCAACCAAAAGAACCCCAGAGCCAGATAGATTCAGCACGGAATTCTCCCATGCATTTAAGAAGATCTAATTCAAATACTCAATAATCCTCAAGTTTTTCCACAAATTAAAAACTAAAGCAGCATCTCCTAATTATTTGATGAGTCTATAATCATCCTGATACAAAAAACACACAAAGATCCAATAAGAAAATTGAAAATCAATATCCCTTATGAACATAGTTGAAAAAATATAATAAAATACTTGCAAACTGTCTTCAACAGCAATCTAAAAGATAATTAATTTTGATAGAATAGGCTTCACTCTTATTCAACCAGACATAGTTCAACATGTGTAAACCAATAAACATAATCTACCATATAAATAAACTGGAAGACAAAACCCACAAATCATCTCAGTAGATTTAGAAAAGACCTTTAATAAAATTCATTATTGCTTGATGATAAAACTTATGGGGAAGTTATGGATACAAGGGACAAACCTTAGCATAATAAAAGTAATCTACAGCAAGCCCAAAGTCAAAATCAACCTAAACAGACAGAGACACAAAGTATTTATATTAAAATCAGGAACAAAGTAAGGTTGTCATTATATATCTATACCTTTCTATAGCTACTCTACAAGGTAAGTTACACATCTGATAAATATTTTCAATAAAGTGCTAGTATAGAAAATTAACACAAAACAATAAGTACCCTTCCTATATTTAAATGCTAAACACACTGAGAAAGAAATCAGGATAACAGTACCTTTTATAATAGTCTTTAGAAATATATCTTGAGGTTAAGTCTATCCATGCAAGCAAAAGCTTTGTATAATAAAAACTTAAAGATATAAAGAAAGAAATTGAAGAAGATATAGAAGATGAAAAGTCCTACCATGCTAATGAATCAGTAAGATTAATATACTAAAAATGGTTGTTCTGTTAAAAGCAATCTATAGACTTAATAAAATCCTCATCAAATTTCCAACACAGTTCTTTATAAAAAATTTAAAAAGTAATCTTCAACTTCATATAGAAACACAATAAACCTAGTATAGCTTTAAAAATCCTGATTAATAAAAGAACTGTTGGAATTGTCACCATACTAGATTTCAAACTGGATTACAGAGATATAGTAACAAAAACATCATGATAGTGGAATAAAAAACATACACATGGATCAATGGGGACAAATTAAAGTCCTGGGTATAATTTCACATACTGCAGAGTCAGAATTTTTGACACAGCAGCCAAACAACACACACACACACACACACACACACACAGTGAAGAAAATGAGGCATCTTCAGATAATAGTGCTGGTCAAACTGGATAGCTGTGTACAAGACAATGAAATAGAAACATATCTCAACTTCAAATGGAATAAGAACCTCAACATAAGACCAGACATGCTGAATCTGATGGAAAAGAAAGTAGGGAATATGCTTGAATTTTTTGGCATCACAAGGGATTTTCTAAATAGGAAAACAATAGCACAGGTATTAAGACCAACAATTAATAAACAGGACCTTGTGATGCTAAAATAAATTTCTGTACAGTAAAGAACATCATTCAGACAAATCAGAATATTAAAGAATTAGAAAAGTTTTTTAAATATATATATGCATATATAGAGATATCAGATAAAAGATTAACATGTAGAATGTAAAAAAAATCAACTAATAAATGAACATGAAGGAAATTAATAGCCCAAACATAAATTGGGGATATAGAACTAAATAGAGTTCTCAAAAGAGGAAACACAAATGGCTAAGAATCACTTTTAAAATGTTCCATACCCTTAGCCATCAGGGAAATGCAAGCAAAAACTATTTTGAAATTTTTATTTGACCCTTGTCAGGACAACCAAGATCAATAAAATACATGACAGCAACACATATTAGTGAGGAGTGCAAACTGGTGAAACCATCATGAAAATCAGTATGGCAGTTATTTCAAATGCTGAAAATTGATGTACCTCAGGATCCATCCATACTACTCCCCAGCATAAGCCCAATGGACTCTACATATTGGTATGGAGATATTTGCTCATCTGTGTTCACGGTCACTCTTTACATGATAACCAGAATTTGGAAACAACCCAGATGTCCATTAACTGATGAATGAATAATGAAAATATGGTGTATTTACATGATGCAATATTATGCAGCTGTTATGAATAATGAAATAGTGAAATTTGTAGGCAAATGGATGGAGCTAGAAATTTTTTAGCCACTGATAATGAGCAGGTAAGTTTCAATGTCCTCTTAGGAAAATTCAGCATTACCTGCTAAAGTAATATACAAAAATCTATGATTCAAAACCTCACTTTTATATAAACATAAAGAACACCAGCACACCTCTGTTTCAAGAACTTTGAAAGAAACAAGTGACAGAGTAACAGTGGTTAGAGCATCATGCACTATGCTGTCATGTGTTACAGTTTTCTCTATCTCACCAATTTAATTACATGTTATGCTCCAGTATCATTATCTAGACATTATTAATAACAATAGTACCTAGTACATACCCTTGTATTGATATTCATGTGAGTCAATACACACATTAGCTAATATCTAAAAAAATCATATGAACACATGCATAATGCTTAGAATAGTGCCTAGGATGTGAAGATTCTAAATTTAGCTTATTTGTAATATTATTTACAAGAGTACTTTTAACCATACAAAAACCATGGAAATGTAGATATTGGTATGTGTGTACAAGAAACAATGTGAATACATAGAAATGTATATTTACATGGGACACCAATATATATGATGGTATTCTATACAGGGAAAAAATAAATGAGCTACATCATTAATAAGAATAAAAAAAATTCCCCCAGTTCAACTTTCCCAATCCCTCATGTTGGAGGAATTTTGTTTATGGGGAGAGCAAGGAAAGAGATATCTTATAGAAGGAGCCATTATGGGGTTATCAAGAAACCTACCACTAGGAAAATTCCCATGAATCCACAAGAATGACCCCAATAAAGAATCTAAGCAATAGTGGGGAGGTTATTTTAAATACCCTTCCCCTATAATGAGGTTTATAACTACCTTAATTGCCATCATAAAGCCTTCATCCAGTAGCTGATGGAAGCAGATGAAGATATCCTCAGCTAAGCACTGATCCAAAATCCTGGAATCCAGTTGTAGAGAGGGAGGAGTGATGAGCAAAGGGGTCAAGACCATGTTGGGGAAACCCACAGAAACAGCTGACCTGAGCAAATGGGAACTCACTGACTCCAGTCTGACAGCTGGGAAACCTGCATAAGACCTAACTAGACCCCCTGAATATGGGTGACAGCCTGTGGACTTGAGCAGTTTATGGGGCCACTGGTCCCATATTTATCTCTATTTTATGAACCTGCTTTATGGAGCTCGTTCCCTGTGGATGGATACCTTGCTCAGCGTAGATACAGGGGAGAAGGCCTTGGTCCTGTCCCAAATGACGTGACAAACTTTGATGATTCTCCATGAGAGGCCTCACCCTCTCTGAGGAGTGGATGGGGATGAGATGAGGAGATGGTAGGGGGAGTGAGAGGGAAGGAGGGAGAGGGAACTGGGATTGGTATGTAAAATAAGTTTTGTCTTAAAAATAATAAAAAAAATTAAGGAAGAATAAACAGAATGTGCAGAGAAATACACATACTGTAATTTCACTTATGTGATTTATTTAAAGGAAAAAATGCAGTGTTTAAGAAGATATTCCACTTCATAAAGCTAAAGAGGAAAGAGGGTATTATTAACATATTTGATAATTAACACAAAAAAAACAGATGAAGGAAGCTTGGAGAGTCACTCAGAGATATTCTGTAGTGCTAAAATCGTGTTTCTTCTCATAGTCTGTGGGAAAACGGGCATCTGTCTGCTTTCCAATCTGTACAGGTGCCACTCATAAACATTTTATGCTATATATTCTCTCCAAACCATTATTATATAACGAACTCCATCAACTTGAAGCATAAAAGCAGCTACTTTATTTTCATGTTTAAATGAATTCCTTTTCTAATGTCTAGCCTCCTTGATAAAAATAAGCATTTCTACTCCCCTCATCACTTCCATTATATTTTCCCCCAAACATTAGATTCCGCCATACATAAAGAAGATACAGGGGTTCTCATAATTGTCTCTCACAGTTCCACTGCTTCTCCAACTGGACAGCAAAGTTAGATGCTGAAACTATGATGATGCGCTCAGCCTTATCCAGACAGAGGTTCCTATTCCACACATCTCTTGTTATCAATGACAATTTCTGAGATGAGGCTATCTATTGCACAAAGGCAGAAAGAAAAGAAAAGAAGAAAGAAAAAGAAAGGAAAGGAAAGGGAAGGGAAGGGAAGGGAAGGGAAGGAAAGGAAAGGAAAGGAAAGGAAAGGAAAGGAAAGGAAAGGAAAGGAAAGGAAAGGAAAGGAAAGGAAAGGGAAAGGAAAGAAAGGAGTGTGATGACTAGATAAAGACTTGGCCCTCAAAGTAAAACCAACACTAGCAAAACCCTCCATTAATCATAAAATATTAAGAATCATAAAACCATAGTTCCTATGACAGAAAAAGAGATCTGGTAACATATAGACTTAAGTATTTATTGGGTGTTTGCTCTTTTCTTCATGTGGTGCTATGTGTCTCATCTAAGGAAGAGCCACCTGAACAGGGCTGCTTAAGATCCATTCATCAGATGACAAGTAAGTCACTAGACCTAGATTTTCTAACAGTGATAATCAGAATAAAAATGAGGTGAGACTAAGAGAATGACATTTTGAAATGCTTATTAGATATAGTATAAAAGATGTATTCCAAAGCCTAACTTACAAAGACTTTACTCGTAATTCCAATATGAAAAGTGTTAAGCATGACTACACAAAAATGATAAGGCACTGATTTATGTATAGAGCTGGGAAAACAATTTTTTGTTAGACTGTTCTATAATGCATTATAAAATGGCTTTCCCTTTACTATTCATTTCAACAAATCTTCTTGTCTATTAATCTATAAATTACTAATTCAAACTACAGATCATGGTTTCCTCACTGAAATGAAGTTTACAGAAAGAGCCCCCTGACATGAAACAAAACTCCTGTATCAAGCACACAATTTTCCTCTCTCCTACAGGCCTAATGGGAGAATATTTGACTGTTTACTTACCAATATATGCTAGAGATATTTCCATTCATGTTTAATAAATGTATAGCCTCCATTGGATCCCAAGTCTTTTAAAATACTGTGGGCTATTAATTTTTTACTAATATACAAGTGGGGATTTACAAATGGGTATTGGTGCCATTGAGTCCAGAAGAGCATGTCAGGCTACAGACATGGGTTCTGGGAACAGAGCTCCTGCCTCTGCATACTGGGAGCAGAACTACTGCATTCTTCCCTAGCATTATGTGTTCTTGACCACAGACCCATCTCTCTAAGTCCTTCAAAATCTTTTTGTTTTTATATTTCAACTAGGTACAGTCCAAGTAAGGACAGATCTAAGAAATAAGGATAAGAAAATTATGTTAAAATAAATTTTCCAGAAAAATTTATACTTACCATGATGAATATTGGTCCATTTTATGTTTGAATATTGGTCCATTTTATGTTTGAAGAGATAACAATGGATATTCATTAAACAGTAAGTTAATGATGAAGAAAAGTTGGAATAATGTGTTCTAATGTCCAAATTTCACAATCGCTGCCACACTAATAACAAAGGAAACTGTTTTGAGTCAAATCTTTTAATGGCAAGAAATAGATTCATATTAAAATAATGCCTTTAAGAGTCAAAAATGTGTTCCTGTGCCCTGCTAAGAGCCTCCTGAGACCTGGGGACTGCACACAGGGGAACTTGTCCTAGCAGACTAGACCATCCAGAGGCTGACTATGGTACACTGCAAGTCCCACCTCCATCTATGAGAAGAGGAGAGCCATCAGAGTACTGTACCTGCTTGAACCCTCCAGAAGAGAACCTTGGACCTGTACCCACCAGGAGATGGAGAGAACCCACTGGAATAAGGGATGGGATGATGGCAGTATAAGAACACATTCAATGACAGAAAGATTAATACGATGCCAACATAGCCTAGGGAATTCACACCAGCAAAGCATGAAGATCTCAACACAGATGAAACAGTGAAACAGAAGTGAACAAACCTAAAAACAACTTTAGAAAGATGATACAGACCCTGAAAGAGGAAATGAGAAAATCCCTTAAAGAAAGGGAAGAAAAAAACAAACAAAAATTCAAGAAATGGAGGAAAAGACAAATCAAAAATTGAAAGAAATAAGTCATTTAAACAAAACAAGGAAAGTCAAAACAAACAAACAAAAAAAACAACCAAGCAACTGAAGGAAACAATTCAAACAATGCAAGGTTTAAAAGCTGAAACAGAGAGACAATAAAAAAAAAACACAGTCTGAGGGAATGCTGGAAATAGAAAACATGGGTAAACAAGAACTGTAAATGAAAGCATAACCAACACTCCTCCACTGCTGGTGGTAGTACCAACCTGTAAGCCACTTTGGAAATCAGTATGGCAATCCCTCAGGAAAATGGGAATTAGTCTACCACAAGATCCAGCTATTCCACTCTTAGGCATATACCCAAGGGATGCACATTCATACAACAAGGACATCTGTTCAACTATTCATAGCATCATTATCTGTAATAGCCAGAATATGAAAGCAACCTAGAGGCTCCTCAACAGAAGAATGGATATAGAAAATGTACACAATGGAGTACTACTCAGAGGGAAATTTAAAAAAAATGGAATCTTGAAATTCATAGACAAGTGGACAGAACTAGAAGAAACCATCTTCAATGAGGTAATGCAGTCACAAAAAGACAAGCATGGTATGTACTTACTTACTCATGTATGCATATTAGACATAGAGCAAAGGATTACTAGCCTACAATTCATACCTCCAGAGAAGCTAGGAAATAGGAGGACCCCAAGATAGACATACATGCCCCCCCAGAGAAGCAGAAAGGAACAAGATCTCCCAAGGAAAATGGAAGCAAGGGGGAGAGAGTTCAGAGAAAGAGAAGTGGAGAAGAGGAGGGGAGAGAAGCAGGAAGATTGAGCCAGGGAGAGAATAGAACAAGAAAAGATAGGGTGCCATTAAAGGTTTAAGAGAAACCTGGCACTAGGGAAATGTCCAGAGATATACTAGGATGACCCCAAGTAAGAATCTAAGCAATAGTGGAGAGGCTACTTTAAATGCCCTTCCCCTGTAGTTCGGTTGATGATTACCTTATATGCCATCCTAGAGCCTTCATCCAGTAGCTGATGGAAAAAGAAGCAGACACCCAGAGCAAAACACTGAGGCGAATTCCTGGAAGCCAGTGTTGAGCAAAGTGGTCAAGACCATGCTGTGGAAAACCATAGAAACAGCTGACCTGAACAAGGGGAAGCTCATGGACCCCAGACTGACAGCTTGGAAACCAACATAGGATGAAACCAGAACCCCCGCACTTGGGTGTCAGTTAGGAGGCTGTGCAGTCTATGGGGCCCAGTAATGGAATAACAATTATAACTAGTATATGAGTGGACATTGGGAGCCCATTCTCCACAGAGAGATACTTTCTCATCCAAGACACATGGGGGAGCCTTAGACCCTGCCCCAAATGATGTGACAGACTCTGATGATTCCCCCATAGAAGACCTCACTTTCTATGGAGCAGAAGAGCGAAAGGATATGGGTTGGTGGGAGGCATGGGATGGGGAGGGAACTAGGATGGATATATAAAATAAGATTGTTTCTAAATTAAATTCAAAAAAGAAAAGTCAAAAATATGAAATTATCTATCTCAGTACTTACAACAGTGTATGTTAATGTTAAAAGAGTCAAATCAGGCATTTGTGAGGGCGATGCAGCTGAGTCATCTATGGCCCCTATTGATTGCCAGGGTTAATTTAACTGATCTGGCTGGCTAGGCAGGTGTCCCCTTCCAATCTCACCACTCCAAGTGCATCCCTCCCATGGATAAGCACTTGGTCGAAAAGGGCAACCCTTTCCAAACCGAGGACAGGTCTTCCATCAAGAGTATGTGACTGGCTGTACTCTCCTGCTGAAGCCTCCAAACAAGCCTCAAGAATCAAATTAGGCAATGACAAAAGTAAACTTAATAAGAAACTATTAGGGATACATTTTCTTTAAGTTGAAAACAAATTCGGGAAACAAATAAAGGATGCAATGGATGTTCAGAAGTGCAGGAAAGGTAAGGCACAAGCTAGAATTGGTAAGCTAAATGAGGCACATAATTAGTACACTCAAGTGCAGCAAGAGGTGAAGGAAAATGTGAAAAAAATAGAAGATACATTTCATAGAGTTGTTAGTTGAAGTTTTGTGCAATTTTTCTTTTCTATTTTTCTTTTATTAAAAATAGAATTTTTCATACAATGTATCCTGATTATTGTTTCCACTCCCTTATTTTTGTCTGAGATCCTCCTCACATCCCCTCCCATCTGAATCTACATCCTTTCTGTCTCTCTTTAACAAACTTAATATTTTATAAAATTAATATACATGGAATACCATGAAAGTAAATCATTTGGAATGTGGAATGAGTTCATTCCAAAAACAATTCAATAGGGAGTAATAAAATAAAAGGGGAAATATGCAAATCAGTCTGGGGAAAAAAAGAGGAATGAGAAAAATTATGACTAAAAATGAAGAGATATAAAGCAGAAGTTACATAGTAAAAACAAATCAAAATATATCAATGCCCATATAAATGTAAATGGATTAAACTCTGCATTGGTGGAGCTTGTTGGAATACACTGAATGCATTAATTCATATCAGTTTATTAGTTAGTTTTCTCACTGACTCTATAAAAGCTTTCCATTTTCAACCAAGAGACTCTTCAAGTTCACTTCTGAATTTCTGACATTACCACTGAAACCAACACTTGCTTTCTTGCTCTGTCTTTTTTCCATCTTTACAAGACACTTTGATTTAAGACTTCTGGATATATAAAACAAGGAAATGTGTGTCTCTGTTCTTCATTTTCTTCCTTTTCTTTCAAATGAAGAAAATAGAGTTTATCAAGAAAAGAACCACACCAAATGAATGACTGTGGTCCTTTGAAGAGATAGAGTCCTGTTGCTAGGTTCTAGATTCCTACAATTTATGGGCAAACTTTGATTAAGAGAAGGAATATTCCCATGTATGCCTATAAGTGTTTGTATCAACTTGACACAAGCTAGAGTTATATGAGAGGAGGGAACCTCAATATCTCCAAAAGATCTGGCTGTAGGGAAGCCTGCTGGACATTTTTGTAATTAGTGATTAATATGGGAGTAACCATCCCATTGTGGGTGGAGACATCCATGGACTGTTGGTCCTGGGTTCTATAAGGAAGCAGGTAAGTCAGTAAGTCAGTAAGTCAGTAAGCAGCACTCCTCCATGGCTTCTGCATTGCTCCTGTCTCCAGGTTTCTGTAGGTTTCACTAAATGGACTGTGATTCAAGATATGTAAGCAAAATAAACCTTTTCTCCCCATACTGCTTTAGGTCATGTTGTTTCATTATAGAAGTAGATAACCAAACTAAAATACCAAGTAATGGGAGGTGGGAAAAAGAACAGATTCCAGGAGTATGTCAGATTTTCCCAGATTGAGGTCTACTCCTTAGTGTTGTCCTTGTATGGAGTTTTCTAAGCGTTATTCATCAGAATGGAGTAAACAGTTTTACACCTCTGTGTGTATTGTTGGTTCTGGTTGTTTTGCATAGTATGTTCTACAATGAATGGTCACTTAAGTTTGTGTCTTTTCCATAGACCTAGCCACATTCCTTATTTTCTTGCTTAATGATTTCCAATCTTAGTGTTACAGTGTTGAAAAAGAGATTTGCAGATGACATGATAGTTTACATAAGTGACCCAAAAAACTCTACCAGGGAACTCCTACAGCTGATAAACACCTTCAGCAAAGAGGCAGGATACAAGATTAACTAAAACAAAACAAAACAAAACAAAACAAAAACCTACTATATACCCTACTATATACACACTGATAAACACACTGAGAAAGAAATCAGAGAAACATCACCCTTTACAATTGCCACAAACAACATAAAATACCTTGAAGTAACACTAACCAAACAAGTGAAAGACATGTATCACAAGAACTTTGACTCTTTACAGAAAGAAATTAAAGAAGATACCAGAAAATGGAAAGATCTCCCATGTTCTTGGATAGGTAGGATCAACATAGTAAAAATGGCAATCTTGCCGAAAGCAATCTACAGATTCAATGCAATCCCCATCAAAATCCCAGCACAATTCTTCACAGACCTTTAAAAAACAATTCTCAACTTTATATGGAAAAACAAAAGACCAAGGATAGTCCAAACAACCCTGTACAATAAAGGAACTTCTAGAGGCATCAACATCCCTGACTTCAAGCTCTATTACAGAGCTACAATCCTGAAAACAGCTTGGTATTGGCACAAAAATAGACAGGTAGACCAATGGAATTGACTTCAAAATGCACACACCAACAAACACCTGATTTTTTACAAAGAAGCTAAAATTATACCATGGAAAAAAGAAAGCTACTTCAACAAATTGTGCTGGCATAACTGGATGCTGGTGTGAAGAAGGCTACAGATAGATCCATATCTATTGCCATGCACACAACTTAAGTCTACATGGATCAAAGACATCAGCATAAAACCATCCACACTGAACCTCTTAGAAGAGAAGGTAGGTGGTACCCTCAAACAAATTGGTATAGGAGACTGCTTCCTGAACATAACACTAGTAGCACAGACACTGATATCTCCAATTAATAAATGGAACCTCCTGAAACTGAGAAGCTATTTTAAGGCAAAAGACACAGTCAACAAGACAAAATGGCAGCCCACAGAATGGGAAAAGACATTCACCAACCCCATATCTGACAGAGGGCTGATTTCCAAAATATACAAAGAACTCAAGAAGCTAGCCTCTAAAACACCAAAGAATCCAATTAAAAAGTGGAGTATAGAACTAAATAGAGAATTCTCAATAGAGGAATCTAAAATGGCTGAAAGACACATAAGAAAGTGTTCAACATCCTTAGCCATCATGGAAATGCAAATCAAAACAACTCTCAGATGCCATCTTGAACTTGTCAGAATGGCTAAAATAAAAAACACCAATGACAGTTTATGCTGGAAAGGATATGGAGAAAGAGGATCACTCCTCCACTGCTGGTGGGAGTGCAAACTCATACAGCCACTTTGGAAATCAGTATGGCAGTTCCTCAGGAAAATGGGAATCAGTCTACCATAAGATCGAGCAATTCCACTCTTACATATATCTAAAAGAAGCACATTCATACAACAAGGACATCTGTTCAACCATGTTCATAGTAGCATTATTTGTAATAGCCAGAACCTGAAGCAACCTAGATGCCCAGCCTATAATCCACAATACCAGAGAAGCCAGGAAACAAGGAGAACCCTAAGAGAGACATATATGGTGCCCCAGAGAAGGGGAATGGGACAAGATCTCCTGAGCTATTTGGGAGCATGGGGAGAGGGGGGAGGGAGTTAGAAGAAAGAGAAGGGGAGAAGAGGGAGAGGAGTACATGAGGGAGCAGGAAGATCTAGTCAGGAGAAGAATAGAGGAGAGCAAGAAAAGAGATACCATAATAGAGGCAGCCATGATAGATTTAAAGAGAATTCTGGCACTAGGGAAATGTCCAGAGATCTACAAGGTTGACCCCAACTACCAATCTAAGCAATAATCAAGAGGCTACCTCAAATGCCCTTCTCCAATAATGAGATTGATGACTACCTTTTATGCCATCCTACAGCCTTCATCCAGTAGCTGATGGAAGCAGAAACAGACATTCACAGCTAAAACACTGAACTTTGAACTCTGGAATCCAGTTGCAGAGAGGGAGGAATGATAAGCAAAGGAGTCAAGACCAGGCTAGAGAAACCCATAGAAACAGATGACCTGAACAAGTAGTTGCTCATGGATCCCAGACTGATAGCTGGGAAACAGCATAGGACTGTTCTAGACCTTCTGAATGAGGAGGTCAGTTTGGAGGTCTGGGCAATCTATAGGGCCTCTGGTAGTGGATCAGTATTTTCCCCTAGTACACAAATGGATTTTGAGAGCCCACTCCACATGGAGGAATACTCTCTCAACCTAGACACTTAGCAGAGGGTCTAGGCCCTGATCCAAATGATATGATAGACTTTCAAGATCCCCATGGAAGTCCTCACTCTCCCTGGGGTGCAGAAAGGGTTTGGGATAGGGGGTCAGTGGGCAGCAGGGGAGGAGAGGAGTGAGAGGGAACTGGGATTGACATGCAAAAGAAACTTGTTTCTAATTTAAATTTTTTAAAAAAAAAAAGAAAGAAAAAGGGTGAAGACCATGGTAAAATATATTTCCTAACTAAGAAAATACAGAATAAAGCAAGGGTTTATATTAATAATTTCATTTCAAAATCAGATTATTTTCATCAGTTTTGCCATGCTGAGATAAATTTTATTCCTGATGACATTAAGATAAATCTTAGGCCTTTTATACTTCTATTGAGAATAGTAATACCAATACAATATTACTTTTTAAATTTAAGTATATGGTGTTATCTTTAAAGAATATTGAGATTTGGGGCAGATTTACTGAAATTTAAAGTCACCATGTATCATATATGATAGAGGTAAATTAAAACAAAACTTTTAATCTACATTTATGTGTATGTGTTAATTCCTACCTTTGTGTTTGTTGTAGTAACTTTTAAATGAATATAAAAATACTTAACATTGTTTAAAATCAAAATGCCAAAATTTGGTATATTCATGGCAATTTGGCTTTTACTTATATGTCCCATATGTGTTAATTATATTCTTATGAATAATATTATGTATTCAACTATTTATCATATAAATATACTCATATTTAAAACTGGTGTGCTGGAACATTTTCTTGCCTAATGATTTGAGTCTGTGGCAATATATAATTTCCTCATTCTTTCAGGGAACAAAATTTGATTTTGTAAATATGATGGTCTTTACGTACTGTCAACTCCACCTATCCTGCAATAAATATGTAAGTAGCTCATATGTACTTACTTACTCATATGTAAGTAGCTTTTTCGTATTTTTCCTATAATCATTTTGAAATAGACTTCTATCAAAGGAATTCCTGGGTCAAAACAATGAAGAGAGACATGCATAATTTTCTGGAATGCACATGTCTCTTAATAATGGTTACCTCATTGTGTATTCCTATCAGCAACCAATGATTGCACCTGTTTCCCCTCAGGCTTGACCAAAGAGTATGCTGTTGAATCAGAACTCTTGCCAATCTAAAAGACATGAAATCTCAGTGTAGTGTCAATTTACATTTTACTTATTGAGAGCAAAATTGAGAAACTTTCTATATGGTTCAGGTCATTTGCCTCTTCTTTTCTGTGGCCTGCTCACACTTCTGTAAAGTTTTAATTTTCCTTTGCTATTTTTAGCATTAATGTATAATAATAACCATTTCCACAATGAATTATAACTGTTTTTCTGTCTTATCATTTTTCTTGACTTCATGCTTCTTTTACAATTCAACGAGTTCCAGTGGTCTGATATATTAGTCACAGCACTGTGTGACAGCACATCCCTATGTACCCATTGCTCAGGGGCTGGAGTTTGGAGCATATGGCTCACAGACTGAGTTCGAGGCCAACTAAGGCTATGCAGCTGGGCCTTTTCTCAAAACATACTGCTGACCTGAATGCCTCCTTATCTCTGTTATAGCTGGTTTCCTCTGCACACAGGTGGGACAGACTCAGCTTTCTTTTTGTACTTGTACTTTCCATTTATATTTCTTCATTTATTTATACCTTGTTTCACAATGATGTAATCATTGATACAATTTTATTTATAAATTCACTTTTCCTTAGCAAATTATTCCATGATTACTTTGTTTTCAAACTACTTTATTTGGCCATGAATGACTTGTAAAATCTGAAGACATTTATTTAATGTACACTCATATTGAGGATAACTATGCCCTTGTGAAACTATCATAGCACCAAGGTTATAAGCACACCCCTCATCTCTCAAAGTTTTCTCCCATCTCTATTATTATTACTATTACTATTACTATTATTATTATTATGTGTATAACAACAGACTTGCTCACAGGCAAGTTAAAGAATAACTCAGAGGGAACAAATGCAATTCCATCAATACACCATTAAAGCTATTCACTAATTTAAAATATTAACATATAAGGCAGGTCAGTCACAAAAGTGCTTGCTCTGCAAATTGAGAATTCGGGTAGAGGAGGAAGAGAGCTACGAAAATGAGAAGTGAAGAAGAGGAAGGATGCAGAGGTCATGAGGGAACAGAAAGGTTGAGTCAGGGGAAGAATAGAAGAAAGGGTATGTGATAGGTAGGGTTTTAGTTGGGGAGGTGTTAGGGGAGGACGGGAGGAAGACGGGACCTGGGATTGTCATGTAAAACAATCTTGTTGCTAATTCAACTTTTAAAAATGATAAAAAAAAAAAGTAGTGTTTGCTCCACAAGCAAGGGGACTTAAATTCAGACCTCCAGCACCACATAAAAGCTAAGCATAATGGTGCATGCTATAGTCCTAGCTCTAGGGAGGTATATATAGAAGGGTTCCTAGAACTAGGTGGCAAGCTAGTCTCACAAATCCATGCACTTTGGGTTTGGGGAGAGAACTCATCTCAAATGACCAATAGTGACTGTTACAATAAATCTTTCCGCCAAAAGCCACCCTAGCCCTACCACCACGTGGACAGTCTCCACCAGCCACCCGAGTTCTGCCTGCTGCGTGGATGGACAAAATAATACAGAGACATATTAGGTACAAA
This sequence comes from Cricetulus griseus, assembly GCF_003668045.3. Taxonomy (NCBI): domain Eukaryota; kingdom Metazoa; phylum Chordata; class Mammalia; order Rodentia; family Cricetidae; genus Cricetulus; species Cricetulus griseus. The sequence goes on along the minus strand of NW_023276806.1, from coordinate 185,310,365 downwards.
TGCTGCTTGGCCAATGACTAGGATTCTCATCTGTTAGCTCAGTCTTAATTATCTTAAATCTATATATTTTATAAGACTTATCTTATAGAGGATGCCTTTTGCTGGCGCCCTCTCTTGCCAGTGGCTCACATGGCACTGCTGGAGGGTGTGAAGGGAAAAAGGGACACTTCCTGTTTCTCCTTGCTTAAATATGAGTCTCTTTGCTATGTCACTTCCTGCCTGGATCACCACATCTCTACTATATTTCCCAGAATACTCTGACTACTAATCCTGTCTAACTTGCTCTCTCATTGGCCAAACAGAACTTTATTCAACATACACAGAAGTACATTCCCCATCATCTCCTCTTTTCTGTCTAAATAAAAAGATAACTTATCTTTTATAATAATTGAAGAAAACTATAACCATAACTATCTGTCTTCAATTCTATCAAAGACCACAGAAGGATAATATATAAACTCTAGAATTGACAGAGACATTCGCTACCTGGACAGTCATCCAAAGTTCCTCTGTAATGTTAGGGCATCCATCTTCAGCCTATAAGGCCACAATGTGTCTGGCACACTTCTCCATTTCAACAGGAACCCTTTAGTACTGTCTTGTTTTGTAAGTTTAGCAGTCATTTTCTTGTGGGTCCTGCATGTCCAGTTTATACAGCACCAAACAGTCCAGGAAAGAGCAATTTCTTGACCAAATGGCTAATCTTGCCATGCCGAAAGCAAACTCCATAACGAGTTTCTTCGATGCCCATCCTCCTTTCTGATGTAATTGGTGTGCCAGGAGCAGTGTGTCTCATTGCCAAGAAAACCCCTAAACCATTTAAATGCCATATTTCTGTAGGTCTTTGAAAGTTTTGAAGAATACCTAACCATCTCATACATCTCTGTATATCTAGCAAACCTAACTAACCTAAGTATATATAACCTGTATTATGTAATCAATCATATCCCATCTAACATGGAATGGATACAATACATTCAAGACATTACTATACTAACATTTTCTTCCTACAGGTCCTCACAAGGCTGTCGTCATCCCATTTCAGCAGGAAATAACTTGGAGAATGCTACATCCCCTTTCCCCCATTGTTGTCAGTTAGGATAGTGTATATACTTAGTTAGGGATAGCTTTCTATTGTTTATGGTTGGGATTGGAAGGAGGTGTTCAGGCTTGGACACCTCTTTCAGATGACTTTAGTGTTTAGTTGTATCTTCTTATATTTCAACTTTACGATTGTTAATTTTGGATACTTTACACTGTTAAAGTTTACTCCTCTTTTAGACTAAAAGGGGAATTGTAGGGAATGCCGTAGCCATGCCTGCTTAGGGGCTGACTAAAGGTGTGCCTGACCACACCTGTGAGGGCATGGTTAGGGTGATGTAGAGTGAAGGACATTCAGGTGGTGGGTTTCTGGTTTCAGTTTCACTTTCTGCTTGCTGTACAGACTGCTGCCCGCTGGTTGGCTAGGTCACACTGTAAGTAAGGCTTTTTCCCTATTAAATCCCAAGTATTTCTACCTGGCTCCATATTGGTAATTTCCCACATTAGGTGACCTCTTTCCTCCACAGGCATGCTCACCCACAACATGTTCATGTAACTACACACATGTATCCCAAATGTACACCACACAAAGTAAACATTAACTTCTATACAAATTCATCCTATGAAAGAACATGGTAGATATAAACACACAACAGAAAACAAACAAGAAGATGTAATGAAAGAGAAATTGCCCATCTGTAAGATTCACCTCATGTACACAAGAACAGCCAGAACAGAGGGAAAACATGCCATAGTATTGTATATATAATTCAATATCACATCAATGACCACCACTGCCTGCATATATATTAGAAATCCAAGTTACTAGTCTGAATGTTAGAACCAAACAATTTGAAGCTTCTCAACAATTTGGCTAATACACGCTGGAGTGATTGGAGGAAAGAGCGCACATCCTGCTTATCATCTGAAATCTTTTATTTGACACTTTCTAAAAATAATGTGAAAACATCAATGTCTAAACAAATGGAGTGGGCATCAAAGGCTTGAGAGAGCATCTGAGAACCTACAGTGGAGCATCCTTTAAAGAAATGCCAGATCATTAACACTACTGACAACGCAGACTGCCAAGCTTTGTGACAAAGGCAGACATCAAAAACCTGACTCTAAAGAACTGGACTCTATAGAAACAGGCTAATTTGAAAATATCACAACACATAAGTATTCAAGGATCCAAAGATATTTTGAAGATTTGCAAGTTCAGAAGTTGTTATTGCTGCTGCTTTTGGGGAAGGCAAAGTGAGGGGGACATATGTATGTAGTATATGTTCTTGTTAGTATGGATATGTGCAGTGTGTATGTGACTCTGTGTGTGTGTGTATGTGTGTGTGTGTGTGTGTGTGTGTGTGTGTGTGTGTGTGTGTGTGTGTGTGTATGCTTATGGAGGTTAGATAATGATGCTGGGTGTCTGAGTCAAGATTCCAATGAACCCGAAGCTCAGAGGGAATCAGCTAAACCAATGGCTAATGAGCTTTAGGAACCCATAATCTCTCCATTTCACCACCTCTGCCACCAAACATGGATTACAGACTTGAGTCTTTATGTATAGCATCTTATGTCTTAATATGGGCTCTGGTAATCTGACTCAGGTCCTGGAGCTTGCATGGCAGCACCTTAATGATGGATCCAGCTCCCTAGCTCCAAAACACATTTTTAAAATGTGTTACTTGCCTTCATTCACTATCTTGATATTGAACAATTGATTCAAGAGCATTTGTGAGTACAATTGCTGATACTTTAGTGTAGTAGGTGGGGACCATTAAATATTCTTTATATGACCACATAAGGTACAAAAAGACAAAGGTGAAGAAAACATTTCAGTTAAGATATTCTCTTTGTTTTTTTCGAGACAGGGTTTCTCTGTGTAGCTTTGGAGCCTATCCTGGAACTCGCTTTGGAGACCAGGCTGGCCTCGAACTCACAGAGATCCTCCTGCCTCTGCCTCCCAAGTGCTGCGATTAAAGGCATGCACCACCAATGCCCAGCTGTTTTAGTTAAGATATTATTGATGAAAATGATTATATTACATCTCAATTTGTTTAGAACACTTTAGGGGTTCTCTAAAGTTAACAGACACTGCAGGGCTTTGCTATCTACTGAAGTAGCATTCTTACCTTTAGAACAGACATGAATGCAGTTTTCAACTTCCTAATAATTTTACTTGAAGGAGTGGCAGACAAACAAATAAGAATCATTCAAAATTTGGTATACAGTGGAAAATATCCTAATGATGAACAAAGTAAGCCTGACACTTACTGGCAGATTTGTACCCCTAATGAAAGTAGAGCTTCAAGATGAAAGTTAGGAATTTGAAATCTTTCACCTGGTACTCACACCTTCCCAATGTTTTAGTCTTTTCTTATGACTTTGTATTGTCATTTATTGAAATTATGATACTCAAGAGCAAAGTGTGACAATATTTGGAAGACCCTCATACTATTTGGGGTCAAGACATTCCAAATAACAACTCGTAATATTAGAAAATTATTTATTAAGACAAAACCTCAGTCAGAAAATAAAAAAGCTAAAAAAAACCCTAATATAATGAGGAGAACAAGATCACTACTATATTTAATGGGCTGAGTAGTGCCCTGTAAAAGATATGTCCAAGTCTGAGTATGAAAAGCCTGAGCACAATAACCTTACATGAATGGGGGAGAGGGGCTGAATCATATCACAATAACAATCAAACAAAAATGTGGTTAAGAATTTGAGGGACTTGGGTTTAAAGGGTAAAAACAGCAGCTGCAAAATCCGACCACACAGCTCTAGAACCTGTTCTAATATCTGGATACAGTAGTGTGAATTAGTAATCCTGGAACTCATAGTGAAATGGGAGGCCAGCCAGACTACATAGTTAGATGGTCTCACATACCAAGAAGGACAAGGAGGAGGAAATGAAGAAGAAGAATTTATTTTATTATTATTATTATTATTATTATTATTATTATTATTATTATTATTATTAGAGGATGGGGCAGGTAGCTCAGCAGGGTAAGAATGCATGCTCTGTAATATCAGAGCTTTAGGGGTGGAGACAAAAGGATTATTGGGGTTTACTGTATACCACCTTAGCTCCTGGTTCAATGAGAGACCCTATACCAGGAAACAAGAGATAGAAAAATAAAGCAGAAAATCTAGGTCCTCCTCTGGCCTCTATAGTGTACAAGTGTGTATACTTTTACATAAACAGTGGTGGTGGGGAGAAAGAGGAATGGAGGAAGGAGTTTGAGAATTTGAAAGGGAATTTTGAGATCTCTATAAGTACCCTCAAAAAATACTAAATTTGTTTCCAGTTACATTCAGTAAATGTCTAGATCTTCTTAACAGAAAGCACACAATTTTTTCACAAGCAGAAAGCAGGGAGGAAGAAACAGAAAGAGATGGGAAAGGAGGCAGAATTTAAAGTAAATATCTCTCTAAACACAGGTCTGATCATTTATTCCAATTAAGAAATATTCTACTTACAAACATAAGTTACCTCCTTTCTTGCCAAGTGTCCTCTGAAACATCTTCCCAGATGAACAATCCTTCTAGTCTTACAATTCTTTCCTATCTTCTCAATTCTACATCTAAAATTTAAGCTCAGAGAGTCCATTCTGTCAAAACATCCTCAGAAACTGGAAGAAGAAAAGAAAATCAGTGATAGACATAAGCAAATTTGTATTTATTTTTTATTTTTTTAATTGAATTAGAAACAAGATTGTTTTACATGTCAATCCCAGTTCCCTCTCCCTCCACTCATCCCCTGCCCCCCCCCACTAAAACCCTACCTATCACATATCCTTTCTGCTCCCCAGGGAAGATGAGGCCTTCCATAGAGGGTTATCAGAGTCTATCAAATTCCATAGAGGGTCATCAGAGTCTATCATATCCTTTGGGATAGGGCCTAGGTGCACCCCGGTGTGTCTTGGCTGAGAGAGTATCCCCCTATGGGAAATGGTCTCCCAAAGTCCACACCAATGCTCGGGATAAGTAATGAACTGCTACAGGAGGTCCTGTAGATTTCTGAGTTATCTTCACTGAAACCCACATTCCTGGGGTCTGGATCAATCCCATGCTGGTATCCCAGCTATCAGTTTGGGGACCAAGAACGCACCGTTGTTCATGTCAGCTGTTTCTGTGGGTTTCACCAGCCTGGAATGGACCTTTGCTCATCACTCGTCCTTCTCTGCAACTGGACTCCAGTTCAGTTCAGTGATTAGTTGTATGTATCTGCTTCTACTACCACCAGCTGCTGGATGAAGGCTATAGGATGGCATATAAGTCAGTCATTAATCTCATTATCAGGGGAGGGCATTTAAGGTAGCCTCTCCTCTGTTGCTTAGATTGTTAGCTGGTGTCATCTTTGTAGATCTCCAGACATTGCCCTAGTGCCTGATTTCTCTGTAAACCTAAAATGTCTCCTCTATTATTGTATCTCATTTCTTGTTTTCTTCTATTCTTCCCCAACTGAAACTTTCTGCAGCCTCATGTCTTTCTCACCCCTCCTCTTCTCCCCTTCTCATTCTCCTAGCTCCCTCCCCCTTCCTCCAATTTGCTCAGGAGAACTTGTCCCTTTACCCATCTCCGGAGGACCATGTAAGTCTCTCTTAGGGTCCTCCTTGTTTACTAGCTTCTCTGGCAGTGTGGAATGTAGGCTGGTAATCCTTTACTCTATGTCTAAAATCCACATGCATGAGTACATATCATGTTTGTCTTTTTGTGATTTGGTTACCTCACTCATAATGCATTCTTCTAGTTCCATCCATTTGCTTGCGATTTTCAAGGTACCATTGTTGTTGTTTTGTTTTTGTTTTTTTTTTTCTGCAGAGTAGTACTCCATTGTGTAAATGTACCACATTTTTTTCTATCCATTCTTCAATTGAGGGGCATCTAGGCTGTTTCCAGTTTCTGGCTATTACAAATATTGCTGCTATGAACGTCTTTGAACAGATGGCCTTGTTGTGTCAATGTGCTTCCTTTGGGTATATGCCTTAGAGTAGAATTGCTGGATCTTGTAGTAGACTGATTCCCATTTTCCTGAGGAATAAACATACTGATTTCCAAAGTGGCTGTGCAAGTTGGCAATCCCACCAGCAGTGGAGTTGTGTTCCTCTTCCTCCACATCCTCTCCAGCATAAACTGTTAGTGGCATTTTAGATTTTGGTCATTCTGAGAGGAGTAAGAAGGTATCTCAGAGTTGTTTTGATTTGCATTTCCCTGATGCCTAAGGATGTGGAACACTTTCTTATGTGTCTTTCAGCCATTTTAGATTTCTCTATTGAGAATTGTCTATTTAGTACTATACCCCACTTTTTAATTGGATTAGTTGGTATTTTGGAGACTATCGGATGTGGGTTTGGTGAATATCTTTTCCCAATATTTGGGCTGTCATTTTGTCTTGTTGACTGTGTCCTTTGCCTTACAGAAGCTTCTCAGTTTAAGGAGGTCCTATTTATCAATTTTTGATCTCAGTGTCTCTGATACTGGTATAATGTTTAGGAAGCTGTCTCATGTACCAACTAATTCAAGTGTATTTCCCACTTTGCCTTCTAATAAGTTCAGTTTGGCTGGAATTATGTTGAGGTCATTTATCCATTTGGACTTAAGATTTGTGCATGGCGAAAGACATGGATCTATCTGCAGTCTTCTACATTCCAGCATCCAGTTACGCCAGCACCATTTGTTGAAGATGCCTTCTTTATCCATCAAACAAATTTAGCTTCATTGTCAAAATTCAGGTGTTCATTGGTGTGTTCAGGGTTTTCAACTCTATTCCATTGCTCTACCTGTCTATTTTTGTGCGGATACCAAGCTGGTTTCAGGACTATGGCTCTGAAACAGAGCTTGAAGTCAGGGATGGTGATGCCTCCAGAAGTTCCTTTATTGTACAGGGTTATTTGGACTATCCTGGGTCTTTTGTTTTTCCATATAAAGTTGAGAATTGTTCTTTCAAGGTCTATGAAGAATTGTGGTGGGATTTTGATGGGGATTGCATTGAATCTGTAGATTGCTTTTGGCAAGATTGCCATTTTTATTATGTTGATCCTACCTATCCAAGAACATGGGAGATCCTTCCACTATCTAGTATCTTCTTTAATTTCTTTCTTTAGAGACTCAAAATTCTTATGGTATAGGTCTTTCACTTTTTGTTCAGTGTTACCCCAAGATATTTTATGTTGTTTGTGGCTATTGTAAAAGATGATGTTTCTCTGATTTCTTTCTCATTGTGTTTATCATCTGTATATATTAGGGCTACTTATTTTTTGAATTAATCTTGTATTCTGCCTCTTTGCTGAAGGTGTTTATCAGCTGTAGAAGTTCCCTGGTAGAGTTTTTCAGGTCACTTATGTAGACTAACCTATCATCTGCAAATAGTGAAAGTTTGACTTCTTCTTTTCCAAATTTTATCCCCTTGATCTCCTTTTGTTGTCTTATTGCTCTAGCTAGAACTTCAAGGACAATTTTTAAGAGGAATGGAGAGAGTGGACAGCCTTGTCTTGTCCCCAATTTTAGAGGAATTGCATTGAGTTTTTCTCCATTTAATTTAATGCTAGCTGTTGGCTTGCTGTATATTCCTTTTATTATGTTAAGGTATGTTCCTGTTATCCCTGATCTCTATAAGACCTTTATCACGAAGGCGTGTTGGATTTTGTCAAAGGTTTTTTTTTGGCATCTAGTGAGATGATCATGTGGCGTTTTTCCTCACTGTGTTTATATGGTGGAATACCTTGATGGATTTTCATATTTTGAAAGATCCTTGCATCCCTGGGATGAAGCCTACTTGTTCTGGTGGATGATTTCTCTTGTGTGTTCTTGTATTTGGTTTGCCAGTATTTTATTGAGTATTTTTGCATCAATGTTCATGAGGTATATTGGCCTGTAGTTCTCTTTCTTAGTTGTGTCTTTGTGTGGCTTGGGTGTCAATGATATTGAAACCTCATAAAAAGAGTTTGGCAATGACCCTTCTGCTTCTATTGTGTGGAATACTTTGAGGAGAATTAGTATTGGCCTTTGTTTGAATTTCTGGTAGAATTCTGCACTGATTCCATCTGGTCCTGGGCTTTGTTTGGTTGGGAGATTTTTAATGCCTGCTTCTATTTCATTAGGGGTTATAGGTCGTTTTTAGTTGCTTATCTGTTCTTGATTTACTTTTGGTAAGTGAAATCTATCCAGAAAATTGTCCATTTCCTTTAGATTTTTTTTAATTTTAAGGAATACAGGGTTTTTGAAGTATGACCTGATGATTCTCTGGATTTCCGCTGTGTCTGTTGTTATGTCCCCCTTTTCATTCCTGATTTTATTAATTTGCATGGTCACTCTCTGCTGTTTGGTAAGTTTTGATAAAGTTTTGTCTATCTTGTTGATATTCTCCAAGAACCAACTCTTTGTTATATTGATTCTTTATTGTTCTCCTAGTTTCCACTTTATTGATTTCAGCCCTCACTTTGATTATTTCCTGTCATCTGTTCCTCCAGAGAGTATTGGCTTCTTTGTGTTCTAGAGGTTTTAGTTGTGCTGCTAATTCTCTAATGTGATTATTCTCCTGTTCTTCATGTAGGCACTTAGTGCTATGAACTTTCTTCTTAGCACTGCTTTCAAAGTGTCCCATAAGTTTGGGAATGTTGTGTCTGCATTCTCATTGAATTTTAGGAAATCTTTAATTTCTTTTTGTATTTCTTCCTCGACCAAGGAATTGTACAATTGGGCGTTACTTAATTCCCATGAGTTTGTAGGTTTTCTGCAATTCGTGTTGTTGTTGAATTCCTACTTTAAAGCATGGTGGTCTGGCAAGATACAGGGGTTTATTTTAATTTTTTGTACCTGTTGAAGTTTGCTATGTTGCCAAGAATGTGGTCAATTTTAGAGAAGGTTACATGTTGCACTAAGAAGAAGGTAAAATTGTTTTGTATTTGGATGGAATGTTCTATAGATGTCTGTTAAGCCCAATTGGGCTATAACTTCTATTAGTTCCTTTGTTTCTTTGTTAAGTTTCTGTCTGGTGTTCCTGTCCAGTGGTGAGAATGGGATGTTGAAGTCTCCCACTATAAGTGTGTGTGGTTTTATGTGTGATCTGTGCTTTAGTAATGTTTCATTTATGAAAGTGGATACCTTTGTGTTTGGGGCAAAAATGTTCAGAATTGAGACTTCATCCTGATGGATTTCTCCTATGATGAGTAGGAAATGACTTCCTTCATGTCTTTTGATTGATTTTATTTTAAAGTCCAATTTGTTGGATATTAGGATTGCTACCCCTGCTTGTTTCTTGGGTCCATTTTATTGGAACATCTTTTCCCAACCTTTAATTCTTAGGTACCATCTGTCTTTGAAGTTGAGGTGTGTTTCTTGTATGCATCAGAAGGAACGATTCTGTCTTCTTATCCATTCTGCTAACCTGTGTCTTTTTATAGGTGATTTAAGACCATTAATATTAAGGGATATTAATGACCATTGATTGTTCATTCTTGTTTGTTTTGGATTTGGTGGTGGTGGTGAAATTATGTGTGGGTTTCCATCCCTTTTTTCTTTTGGCTGTTGGTAAAGTGGGATTATGTATTACCTGTATTTTTCTGGTTGTAGTTAACTTCCTTGGGTTGCAGTTTTCCTTCCAGAACTTTCTGTAATGCTGAATTGGTGGATATGCATTTTTTGAATCTGGTTTTTTCATTGAATATCTTGTTTTCTCCATCTATACTGATTTAAACCTTTGCTGGATATAGTAGTCTGGGCTGGCATCTGTGATCTCTTTGTGTAGGAAAAATATCTATCTAGGACCTTCTGGCTTTCAGAGTTTCTATGGTCAAGTGTAATTCTGGTAGGTTTGCCTTTATAGGTTACTTCACCTTTTTCCTTTGCTGCTCTTAATATTTTCTCTTTATTCTGTAAGTTTTGGGTTTTGATTATTATGTGGTGAGGAGACCCTTTTTTTTGGTCCAGTCTATTTGGTGTTCTGTAGGCTTCTTGTATTTTCATTGGCATATCTTTCTTTATGTTGGGAAAGTTTTCTTCTATGATTATATTAAATATGTTTTCTGTGCATTTGAGTTGGATTTCTTCACCTTCTTCTATACCTATTATTCTTAGGTTTGGTCTTTTCATGGTATCCCATATTTCCTGGATATTTTGTGATAGGGATTTGTTGGACTCAAGATTTTCTTTGGTTGATGATTCTATTTCTGCTAGTGTATCTTCAACTCCTGAGATTCTGTCTTCTATCTCTTGTATTTTTTTGGTTATGCTTGTATTTGTAGTTCCTGATCATTTACCCAGGTTTTCTATTTCCAGCATTCCCTCAAATTGTACTTTCTTTATTGTCTGTATTTCAGTTTTTAGGTCTTGAACTGTGTCTTTGAGAGATTTGTTGATATGTTGTATTTTTTGATTTTTTTTCCATTTCTTTAAGGGATTTTCTCATATCCTTTTTGAGGCCCTCTATCATTTTCATGAAGATGTTTTTAAGGTCATTGTCTTCTGCTTCATCTGCATTGTGATGTTCTTTCTGGTGTGTGGTCCCTAGTCTCTGGTGGTGTCATATTGGTTTTTCTGTTGTTGAATGTGCTTTTACATTTTCCTCTTCTCATCCTTTTTCTGGTGTGTGTAGCAGGAGTCTCTTCCTCTCCTTGTGGGTATGGGACCAAGGTTCCCTTCTGGTAGATGCAAACAGTTGCAATACTCTGTTGTCTGTCTTCTTCTCATGGATGGATGCAGGACTGTTACTGGGGCCTTGGCTATCTCTAGGTGTGTTGGCTCCCACCATGTTCAGATCCCCTGAGCAGACTCCCAGCATCAGTTGTCCCTGAGCAGGGCAGGGGAACCCAAACCACATAACCAAATTTTTAAAGTTAATATAATGTGACAAGGAGACTCTTTAAATATTGATGAACTATGGACAATGAAAGAAAGCTGAGAGCCAGCGAGGTGGTTTTCCTCATGGAAATACACACCATTTTGGTGTCCAGTAGCAAGTGGTCAGCACTGAAGTTATACACACAAGCAGCATTGTATGGACTTAGTAGATTATATTAGAAATGCATATGTATATACAAATGCATACAATACAGACTAGTGAAAGAGATGCCATGGATTTGAAGGAGTGTGTTGCGGGGTTGGTTGTTGAGGATTTGGAGGAAGAGTTATTATCTTTAAAATGCTGTTATCAGTTGTATTTTCAAAACAAATCTTATTTGTACTCAATTTTGTAATATATATTTACACTGTAGATGAAATTATTTAGACAAAAATGAAACTGAAAATAGATTAAAGACTTAATGATAAGTCAACTCCTAATAAAAGAGTGGGAAATATCCTTGACTTGCTCTTGACAATGATTTTCTTGATGAGCATACTAGAAGCTCAAGGACCAAGAACAATATAAATAAGTAGTGCTACATTAAATATAAAATATTCTGCACAGAAAAGAAATAGTCAATAAAAATGTAAAGGCAATGCAGGGAATAAAAGAAAATTTTCAAGTCATATATCGAGAAAAGTGAAATATAAAAATAACTCAGACAACAACAGCATAATAGCAATGAAGGTGAAGCTGTTGGTGCTACAGATATTCATGCAAGCTAATTGCAAAGGGCAAAGGACCAAAATAGGAATTTTTCCCAAATCAGAAGAAAAATAACCAACATTTACATGGAAAAAAAAGTACTCATCCCAATTACCTGGGGAATGCAAGACACAACACCATTGAGATATCCTTCCAAACCTACTAGAATATCTTTTATCAACCAGGAAAAATAACAAGCATTACATGGAACAGAGCAAAAGGATCTCTGAATGTTTGTTGTACAATGCTGTGGGAATAGCCATTAAACATTATGTATGGTTCTCAAAAAATGGAAATAAAATTATTTTGTGATTGAGCAATCCCTTCACTGGATATGTAAGTAAATGAAATTAACATGTTTTAGAGAAATGTATACACTAATATTCATTATGGCATCATTTACAATAGTTAAAATGTGAAAATAACCTTTGTCCACCAGTTAGTAAATGGTTAGAAAAATGTGGAACCAACATTTATATAGACAAATATACATTTAAATATACATTAACTTAATAATATATACAAACACATAGAAACATACATAAAATTAACATTTTTTATCCATAAAAATGAGGGCAATCCCATCATTTGTAAAAACACAGAGATGCTTAGAGGACCCTACACTATGTGAAACAAGTCAGAAAAAAAAGAAAAATTCCTCAGCATATGTGGAATCTGTAAAAATTAGATATTCATAATGAACAGTAGGGTTGTGGTCACCAGAGGTCTTGTTTAGGGGATAGCAGGAGCTACTGGTCAACCAATACAAAGTTGCAGTTGCATAAGGTGTAGAATCGGAATGTACAGCATGGTGACTATGGCTGGGAGAGTTTAGTACTATCAGTTTGTAAAGAGCTGCATTCAAATGTTAGCATGATTGTTTTTTACTTTTTTTTTTAAATGGAGTGTGCTGGATGTCTCTACAATTGTGTTCAAATGACTGTAGAACCAGGAAAAGCTGTTGCTGCTATTGATGTATAACATACTGCTATTATTGGTATATATATATATATATATATATATATATATATATATATATATATATTGAGTTTTTGGAAACTTTAGCTGTGCTGTAAACTTTGGAAAACAGTATCCCAGTTTACCATATTGATTTGGCATTGTACAGAAATTAATAGCCATATTGGTCTAGAAATGTTGAACTTAATTTTTTTCCATTTGTACAGGGGTAACACACTGTATTAAATATGTAAGGTCTTATCTACGTGGGTTTGATTACAAAAACTAATAAAGTATTCTCTAAAATAAAAAAATAAAATAAAATAAATTCTGCTTCTACTGAAGGGTCTTTAGGATCTAATAAAAAAAAGTGACCAAAAAATGTTATCATGAAAGGAAAAGGTAATTAAATGGCCAATATATATTGTTGTAATTGATCATGTAATCATTTTGATTATGTTTCTATATCAGATCACATGCACTTTGAAGACAAACTACAAAAATTAGTAGATTTTATATGGAAGACTAATCAAGCTATTTCAAGGAGCTAGACAGAAAGCAGGAACAGTTATTTAATTGCTGCAATGAAATATAGTAAATCCATGGAGTCCGTTGGAAGGGGAGTTGTCTTAGTCAGTGTTCCATTGCCGTGAAGAAAAAGTATTTAATTGGGGCTAGCACAGTTCAGAGGTTTAGTCCATTATGGCAGGGAACATGGTGGCATGAAAGCAGACAGAGTGATGGAGTGGCAGCTGAAAGTTCTATATCCTGATCCATTGGAAGCAGGAAGATACATACAGGGCCTGCCTTGAGCTTTTTAAACCTCAGAGACCACCCCCAGTGACACATTTCCTCCAAGGCCACACCCCCTAATCCCTCCAGTCATTTCAAAGGTTCTACTCCCTGGTACAGTGCATTCAAATATATGAGCCTATGGGGTCATTGTTATTCAACAGTTAGATATGCCAATCCCTGGAAGGATGGGCCAGCTCTCTTTGCAGTCAGATTAGATATTATCAGGACCATGTGAAAGGACATGCAGAAGCCATAGTGTTCTAGTCTCCAGAATCACACCACTGGTTTTTCAATATATTATTTATAACACAAGTCAATGTTACTCAATGTGAATTTAAATCACATACAGGAGCAAAGATCAATGGCAACCTTTCAGAGGCAAATTGTAACCTCACTATTTTGTCCCGGCCCATGTATTTTATTTACTAGCAGATATTCTTCTCTGGATTTAATACTAAGCTCTTTAAAAATGCTTCCACATTTATACAGTCTGCCGCTATGAGCTACCCCATCATGTCATTTTCTTATCTGTTAGCATCTTTGGCACTGGATTGCAGGCCTCCCCCATCATTGTAATATCATTTTCCTCATCTCCACTATTGCGATAATGGAATGGTGCTCTTTGAGTTAACCTCTCTGACTTTGTTACTACAGTGTGAATGGTTGGTCTGCACTCTGCTTCAACTCCATTATGTGTCCTCATATACCACCAGTGAATCTGTTTCCTTTTCTATCAATCAGAATACTTATTTTCTGGGTTGCTATGGAGAGATATAACCATTCTCTAATCTCTAAGAAAGTCTCAATCGCCTTTTTCTCTAAGGCCTTTTTAAAGAATTTACCTTATCTCATTCATTTCAACTATGATATCCCTACTCTAAGCCCTTCCTGCCTCCCAACTGGCTTTCAAATCCATTTATCTCCAACTGGCCCTTGCTTCTTTGATCCAGCTGTCACATACGTTCAAGTTACATATTCCTCAGAGATTTCTTTTATCTTTTAATTTCCAGAACAGATGAACTATTATCATCTGCCACTTTCAAATATAAACTCTTTGCATTTGCTTTCAGAATATTTAATGTTTTGTTATTTGTCTGTCATGCCAAAGTTCCTATAGTCTTTATTTTATGTGTCTTGACTTCCCTTCAGTAGGGATAAGTGCCTCAGTGTCATCAGATCCACACAGAAAATTTAATGTTTACCTTTCTAAATATTAATTTCCCCATAAGATGTCCTTACTTATCTTTTCTGTTTTGTCAGTTTTGTAGGCCAAATTCCACAACCCCACTGAGGCCTTTTCTAACAATCACAGTTCCTACTAAGCTTTTGATTGTTGAGTTCCTAATGTTTAATTAGGCATCTGCAGCCTGGATTCTCCATATGTTATACTTCTTTCCACAGAACACTGCAAAGTAAACTTTAAACATTTTCATTTTAATTGTATGTGTGTTTTGCCTGGGTGTATGTTTGTGCACCACTTGCCTGCCTGGTGTCCAAAGAGGCCAAAAGCTTGAGTCAGACACCCCAAGAACCAGAGTTAAGATAGTTTTAAGGTGCATTGTGGGTTCTGGGAATTAACCCCAGAACTCTGGAACAGTAGCCAGAGCTACTAACTGCTGAACCATCCCCCCAGCCCCAGCATTAGTATTTCTTATTTTGTGTCTTTTAAAACATCTAAAATGTCTGCAGATGACATGCTAGGCATGTGATAGACCATGAATATATATTTATTGGTTAACTAAGGAAAATAATTCTAAATTTTCCATTTAGTGGAATGACTACAGGCAAAGAACTCCTGAAAATGTATTATTAAAAAGTGTCTTTTTCCTATGTGTCAAGGAAGAAAAAATGACTGTGTCCTAGCATAGCCACACTTCACTCTTAAGACATGGGTAAAATCCAAAAGACAGAGTTGCTAAAGGTACAGTGTTTAAATAAAAAGAGAGACATACAAAGTATTTGCTACATTTAGCAAATTCAGAAAAAAAAATCACATCATATTCCAAAAGTAATTTGATAATTTCAACAGCTGGAAAACAATTATAGGGAAAAATGAGGCAATAGACTGTGATGGGAGTTATTAAAGGGAAGACATTCTTTAAAACCAAAAACGTAGGAGAAAAACCTACAGGATATGTGAATAACAGGGAAAATCCAGTTTGGGTAATTGTACCACTGAAATAACATGATTTTCCTAATCCAAGTATATTAAAGATTAGTGTGACTATGAACAACTCTAACTATCTTAGGAATACTTGTAGTCCCCCCAAAGCCTTGTAGCTTGCTGAACCCTCCTTCTGAGGCAGTATTATGTCTTGAAACAGCAAGAAGCCCCTCAGTGGGAGTTGCATTCTGACTGAGTGACTTTAGGCAAGAGAGCTAACCTCAGGAAATTTACCAACCTCATGGGGCTATGGCACAAATTAAATGAGATTACGGACCCTAAAGAGCCTGGCATGAAATCTGTTGCCTGCTGGACAATACATCTCAGTCTTTTCCCAGTCTGCCTGGAAGGATCAAGAGAGACTAAGAAGCAGAACGAAGGGGTAGGAGAGAGAAATGAGCAATTATTGCAGCAGCTTGGAGGCTGTTTATACTATGGCAAGCTGAAAGATAGCTTCGGTTACCGTCTTCTTTTTCCCCCCTTTGTCACTTTGCTGGTGGAATTCCCGAGTTTTATCAGCAGTCAGAGAAGGCTCCCTTTTGGGTTATAATTTATTTGTGATTAAAATATAATTACATGATTGCCCCTTCCCTTTTCTTCCTCCAGCCCCTCCCATGTACAGCCCTCCCTCTCCCTCATGTCCTGATTGGATTTTTGTCAACTAGACACAAGCCAGAGTTACCAGGGAATAGGAACTACAGTTGAGTAATGCTTCCATTACATTTCCCTATAGGCAAGTCTGTACAGCATTTTCTTGATTAATGATTGATGTGGGCATGTTGGTACCACTGAATAGGCAGTCCCGAATTCTTTAAGAAAACTGGCTGAGTAAGCTATGTGGCACAAGCCATAAAGCAGCACTCCTCCATGACTTCCGTTCAGTCCCCACCTCGATTTCCTGCTTTGATTTCCTTCAAGTGAAATAAACCTTTCCCCTCCCGAGCTGTGCTTGTTCATGATTTTTATCACAGCAAGAGAACCCTATCTAGGATAGTCTGCCTTGCTCCCGTTTAAGGTCATGGCCTCTTTTACTTTAGTTGTTATTGTTACACGTAACACATGCTCACATGGATGCACAAACACACACACATAAAGGCACATACATATATGCATAAACACACACACACACATGAAGGCACATACACATACACACACATCATATATATGTTGCTCATTCTGTTGGATATCAATACTGTAGTGACTTCACGGTCTTTTTTTCTACTTATTTTCAAATTTTAGGGAAAAAGTAAGAAATATTCTTGGGTTTATAATTGTCAAATCAATCCTTCATAGTAAATATATTCTATGGGGGGATGAGATGGGGTTTTTATAGGGAAACAAAATATTCATTTGTAGTAGATGTATACCCTTTATTTCAGGTATTACTGATAAATTACAGGGGAAAGGCTTTTCATGTCAATATCCTCCTAAACTGCCTACACAGGAAGTACCATGTATTCCAAGCAGGGCAATGACATGTGTTTGGGATGTAATTAACCCCACTGTTTTTAAGTGAAAGAAACATGCAACTATTGTGCTATCAGGGTTACTGTTTCCAGAGCAAGAATTTCCTCTGAATTCTGGCAGCATTAGAACACATAAGACAGAGCTCCAAAGACAGGGCAGTACCCAGTCCATAAAGCCATGTTCTGAAAAGAAGCTTAACAATTTTCTCATAATCTATATAAAAACTTTCCTTCCAGGTAATCTGATTAAAATAGCACCACAGATTATACACTTAGAGGCTTTTCAGACAACCTAGAAGAGACAGTGCATCTGTTAGTCAGGCTCACAGATGAAGCCAGCAATATAAAAATCTTACCAGTGCCTCCTTAGCTGCCAGTCTTCACTTCAGCATTTGGCATAACTGTAATAAGATAAATCAAGGATAAAAATTATTCCAAATCACTTGAACAATCATGCCCTTAAACAGGCTAAGGATACACACAATTTTAAGGCAGCCAATGTATAGCTGTTCAAAAAACAGGAGGGAAATTAACTTCCAAGGTAGGAGAAGACACACTATTATTTATCAAGCCATTACAGAAAATTCACAGGCCCAGAGAATTGTGCTGCAGTAAATAAAGGCCTTGCCTCTATAAAACTTTACTATGTGCCTGCTCAAATACCCTTCATCCAACCTCACTGGAGTCTGCCATACACCCCCCCCCCTGCCTCCTAAGTATCCCCACATATATTCTCATCACATATTTGGCAAAATAAACTGCCAAATAACAAAATCTTGGTGGGGTTGCATTGTGAGGAATTACTTTGTGATGAAAATCTAAGACATATAAAATGTTTTATTTACAACAGAGAAAACAGCAAAGCTAGTCTATTTAGGTACATGAAATAGGTTGCATGAGTGACTAGGATTCACTGGGGATTAGAGACAGTTTGCGCTGGCTATGCTCAGGCAGTGTGACACATTTCAGGACAAAAAGGGTTTGTGCTGGAAAATGATTCAAAATTTTCCAACAAATAAGCAGTGCAAATGATTATTTTTATGTTCTTTCTATATTTGAACATCAATTTTTTTCCTAGCTACTCTGTGATTTCCTTTAACTCAATGACTTGATACTTCTGTCTCTGTGAATTTTCAGTTTTTATTCATATTAAATTAACAAAATGCAAAGTATTAAACAAAATGCTAAATGTTCAGCTTGATGATTTTAGGAAATTATGTACTATTTTCTAACTGCTATTCAAAGAAAACTATAGAAAGGATAGTCAGCATTCAAGTACATTTACAGAACAAAAATCATCCGTTAATCCACTTGGTTCACCCTCACCACCACAGTTACTATGAAACTCCAGTCACCTTACCTGTAGTTCAGTTTCATAAGAATGATCTCACAGTATCTATTCTTTTATGTATAATGCTTCTGACTTGATATGATATAAATTATTATCCATGTTATTCTGTATACCAGTAATTTTAAAATTGCTAAATAACTTTCCACAGTTTGCTTACCAATTCTAACATCTTACTTTTGGGTTATTACTGTTTTAGTTACTATGATAATATTTGATGAATATTTTTCTACAAGTCATGGTAGGTTTCTGTAAGAAGTATTTCTGGGTTCTAAATTTAATTTTGTAAGAAAGCAGTAATAAGTTTTCCTTGGGATTTTTCTTGTCACTTTACATTTTGGAGAAAAGCAATATATGAGAGTTCCTGTCACTCCCCATCCTCAGCAACACTGGATGTTTTCCGTCATTTTATATCAGTTGACATTTGGTGGCATCTCACTGTTTTAGTCTGCACAGACTTGCAACTGATGAGTGAAACTTTTCTGTAGTGCTTACTGCTCATTCACATATATTCTCAGAAATGTGAAATGTGCACATTGCACTCTTTACTTCTTGAGAAAGTCTCTATAAAGCAAAGACTGCCTTAGATTCACAATTCTCCTGCCTCAGCCTACTGCACCCAATAGTTAGTACCAGCTTCATCTCCAGAGTGAGTGCCAGGATAAGCTCCAAAGCTACACAGAGAAACCCTGTCTCAAAACAACAACAACAACAAAAAAGTTTGCACTCCCATCAACAATGGAGGAATATTCCTTTTTCGTCTCCAGCATAGAATGTCATTAGTGTTTTTGATTTAAGCCATTCTGGCCAGTGTAAGATGTTATCTCAGAGTTGTTTTGAGTTGCATTTCTCTGATGGCTAAGGATTTTGAGCACTTTCTTAAATGTCTTTCAGCCATTTCAGATTCCTCTGTTGAGAATTCTCTATTTAGTTCTGAACCCATTTTTTAATTTCATTGTTTGGTGTTTTGGTGTCTAGCTTCTTGAGTTCATTGTATATTTTGGAAATCAGCCCTCTGTCAGATGTGGGGTTGGTGAAGATCGTTTCTCATTCTGTGGGCTGTCATTTTGTCTTACTGACTGTGTCCTTTGCCTTACAGAAGTTTCTCAGTTTCAGGAGGTCCCATTTATTAATTGCAGATCTCAATGTCTGTGCTACTGGTGTTATAATACATTCAAGGGTATCTCCCACTTTCTCTTCTAGAAGATTCAGTGTGGCTGGATTTATGTTGAGATCTTTGATCCATTTGGACTTAACTTTTGTGCATGGTGACAGATATGGATCTATCTGCAATCCTCTGCAAGTCTGAATCCAGTTGTGCCAGCACCATTTGTTGAAGATGCTTTTTTTTTTCCATTTTATAGATTTAGCGTCTTTGTAAAAAACAGGTGTTCATAGGTGTGCAGGTTAATATCAGGGTTTTCAATTCAATTCCATTGGTCTATCTGTCTATTTTTGTGCCAATTTCAAGCTGTTTTCAGGACTATGGCTCTATAACAGAGCTTGAATCCAGGGATGGCGATGCCTCCAGAGGTTCCTTTATTGTACAGGGTTGTTTTGGCTATCCTGGGTTTTTTGTTTTTCCATATAAAGTTAAGTATTGTTCAGAGTCAAGGTCTGTGAAGAATTGTGTTGGGATTTTGATGGGGATTGCATTGCATCTGTGGATGGCTTTTTCTAAGATTGCCATTTTTACTACGTTAATTCTATCTATCCAAGAACATAGGAGATCTTTCCATTTTCTGGTATCTTCTTTAAGTTTTTTCTTTAAAGACTCAAAGTTCTTACTGTACAGGTCTTTCACTTTTTGGTTAGCATTACCCCAAGATATTTTATGTTGCTTGTGGACATTGTGAAGGGTGATGTTTCTCTGATTTCTTTCTCATTGTGTTTATCATCTGTATCTAGTAGGGTTACTGATTTTTTGAGTTAATTTGTATACTGCTATTTTGCTGAAGGTGTTTATCAACTGTAGGAGTTCCCTGGTAGAGTTTTTCAGGTCACTTATGTAAACTATCATATCATCTGCAAATAGTGAAAGTTTGACTTCTTCCTTTCCAATTCGTGTCTCCGCCGGGCGTTGGTGGCATACGCCTTTAATCCCAGCACTCGGGAGGCAGAGGCAGGCGGATCTCTGAGTTCGAGGCCTGCCTGGTCTCCAGAGTGAGTGCCAGGATAGGCTCCAAAGCTACACAGAGAAACCCTGTCTCGAAAAAACAAACAAACAAATAAAACCAAGAATCAAAGAAAAAAAAAGAAAGAAAGAAAAGAAAAACCAATTCGTGTCCCCTTGATCTCCTTTTCTTGTCTTATTTCTTTAGCTAGAACTTCAAGTACAATATTGAAGAGATTTGGAAAGAGTGGAGAACCTTGTCTTATTCCTGATTTTAGATGAATCGCTTTGCATTTGTCTCCATTTAGTTTGATGTTGGCTGTTGGTTTGCTGTTTATTGCTTTTATCATATTTGGATATGTTCCTGTTATTACTGTTCTCTCCAAGATCTTTATCTTGAAGGGATGTTGGATTTTGTCAAAGGCTTTTTCAGTGCCTAGTGAGATGATCATGTGGTTTTGTTTCACACAATAGAAGCAGAAGGGACATTACCAAACTCTTTTTACGAGGCCACAATTGCTTTGATACCCAAGCCACACAAAGACCCAACTAAAAAAGAGAACTACAGACCAATATCCCTCATGAACATCAATGCAAAAATACTCAACAAAATATTGGATAATTGAATCCAAGAACACATCAGAAAAATCATCCACCATGATCAAGTAGGCTTCATCCCAGGGATGCAAGGATGGTTCAACATACGAAAATCCATCAATGAAATCCACCATATAAACAAACTTATTCATTTATTTTAATGGACGCTTGATGAATAGAAATTTAAATTTTTACTTAAATCCTATAGTTAACATCATATATTTATTGCTGAATGACTTTTGTGTCCTGCATAATAAATTTTTTACTATCCTGACTTCATGAATATATGTTTACATTTCATTTTAAAACATTTATGAGTCTGATTTTGCATTTGTGCCCATGATCCACTCAGATTCATGTCTTATATGCCATGTCTCATTATCTACCTGATATATAGATATAGATATATACATGATATAGATATAGATATTATATATTCAGCTGTCCCAAACAGTTTTTTGGAAAGATTTTCCTAAAGAAGTATGCTGTGGACACTCAATTGAAACTCATTTGACTAGATATGTGTGGGTCTGTTATGGTTCCATCATTCTGTTTGTCTACATTTGTGTCTGTTCCACAGTGCTCTGATATCATAATGTAAATTTTGAAATCATATAATCTATATCCTCCAATTTTATCCTTCTTATTTTTATACATGCCATTTATTTCAAATTTAGAACAATGCTCCCAAGTAGGTGCAATTGTCAGCGTCTTCATGTTTTAGGCAAATAAAGTGAAATTTGGAATTTTTAACTGATCTTTCCTGTAATGCACAAAGTTAAATAGGCCTGGGATTTGCACTCACAAAGTCTGCATTTTGTTTTTATTATTGTTAGGTTTTTTTTTTTTTTTGTGTGTGTGTGTGTGTGTGTGTGAGAGAGAGAGAGAGAGAGAGAGAGAGAGAGAGAGAGAGAGAGAGAGAGAGAGAGGAGTATGATGCCACAATGTGGGTACCATAGTACCACAGTGCCTGTGTGAAAGTTCTGGGAGTCAGTTCTCTCTTCCAATCATGAGTTATGGGAATCAAACTCAGGTCATCAGACTTACTATATCTGCATCATTATCAGAATAGTGGTTATATTCACTTGGTATTTTGACATAATAGTATATATAGTTTGGTAAGTATAGTTTGGTAAGGAGATGCTATGTGACAGTAGTTTTCACATGGTAGTAACAAACACTATACAGATTCTTGAAGATATGTAACATCCTTATTCTACTGGAGAGGTCAATGACCCAAAGAAAGCAAGAAGAATTTTATTTACATATAAAGCTAGTGAATACATGAATGCATGTTTACCTATCCTGAGCCCCAAACCTATGCCCATGTTAGCACCGCATGAATCTCTCAAGAATTACTATCCATTTTTCATTCCAAAGTCATCATCACTAACTTCTGTCTTCACCTTTCCTAAGATGCTTTAATTGAGGGCTTTCTTAAAAATGGTGTTTTGTATCATGTCATTACTTCATCTTTACTTTTGATATTATAAATCTATCTATTTGAAGTTAAAGTCTCTGTACATAACTGGAGTCTCTTTTCTTGGCTATTTTACAAATTAGACAAAGGACATCTTATGGCAATAATCATTAGTGGAAAAGATAAATTAAGTTGATGAAGCAAGCAACATTTCTGCTGTGGGCAGTGGGTGAGGCCAAGGGTCTATACCACTGGCTGGACCAGAGCTGTGAGAAACAATACAGAATCCCTTGGTGCCCAAGAAGATATGAGTTCATCAGCATAATCATTTCCTTTGAAGCAATTCATCTTACCCTTTATCTACTTAAAAAATACAGCACACCATTAGTACCCATTTTAACTTGACTTCCACAGGAGAAGGACCCCACACTTCTCGGAGTTAACTCTGGAACTCCCACTATACCACTATATCTGTAAGAAAATAGTTTCCTATTTTAGCTTTAGAAATCAAAAAGTGAGATGCATCATTTCCATAGTTATTTCTTGGATCATTTAAATGAGAGGAGCAAAAGTCTGTAATAAAAGCCATCAATCAAAGGACTGCCACTTGATCTGCTAATGCTCAATTTAAAGTAGGTCTTACATGAAAAAAAATCTGTAATCCATAATTTTGAGCCCATTTCTGAAATTAAATGGCACTTTAAAAGATTCAAGGAGGCTGAATACTTGTCTTCATACTCAATACAAAAACTCTTCAGAGAAAACCCTGGGCTGCTCCCTTAGGGCTCGGTCTCATTTCAGATCCACATTCCTCTCCGTAGCCCATGTGTAATTATTTAAATGTCACGAAATCCTCCAAATGTGTGTGAGAAAGTAATTGAAATTAATTCAGGCAATTTATTTTACCTTCCATGATGGAAATGTGTGAACATAAATGCTAGTGCAGAGCTGAACCCTAGTGAATGGCAGTTGAATTTTCTTTCTCAAAGTTTCTAGACAGGCGACATTTTACCTTACAAATGTAAATTTTTCTCTCTTGCAGCCCACGTGTGGGATGAGACACTGATGAGTTCATCCTCACGACTAAGAGATTCTCTAGTCAAATTCTCACTCCGAGAAGTGCAGCTCCAGAGTTGAGCCCAGGTCCACAGAGAGGTGAAGTCCTGATTGAATGTGACCATTATAGTGCTTCCACGGAGCACTGGGCAAGGGCTTCTCTCATACCAAGACTGATTTTTGTCTTCCTGGAATACGTGTTACTGTCACCTGTGGTCCATTTGCACTACTGCAGCACAGCTGCAGGCAAAACGAGCTGCTACCTCACCCAAAACAATTCATACATAGCACTATGCCCCAGTACCTCACTTCACGCGTGTTTCTGCATATGTTTCTGCATATGCCCCAGGTGAATCTAGCATGCCCTCCTGCCTGCTTCCTGAATTACTGGACGGAAAGTTGAATGATCTAAAGCACGTGTGTTACCTAATTAAGGAGATACTTCTATAAGAGCAAATTAAATGTGATTTGAGAAACCACTAGAGCAAAGGAAGACTAAGTTCTTCAGTGCACACTTGGGATAAAACATTCAATAAGATGCACAGTGCAATAATCCACAATTGACCCAAAGATATCTCTCAAATTGATTCTGCAGCAGTTTTAATCAAACACTCCAGCAAAGATTTAAAAAATAAAGAATGTGAACTATTTCTGTAGTATACTACTAGAAGGAAGATCTTTTTTTTTTCCTATTTCAGAAAAATCTCAAAATCTGCCTAATTACCTTTGGTTACTTTTCTACCTATTTAGTTTTGAAGACAAATGAATTGTGCATTTAATTGACTATGAAGATACTTAATTCTACTGCTTCCTATTCTTACCAGTGGAATTGATTTTGTAAAACCTAAAGACATCTCAACCGATTAATATCTAAACCAGAGAAAATATCTAAATTAGAAAAAATGGTAAGTGAAAACACATATTTACTCACAAATATTTTGGAGAGAGAAAATGATGGCAGCCCCATAAACTTCTCTAAGGATTGATCTCCCTAAAGAAACGTCCATTTAAAAGGCTATTTACATTCCAAAGATCCACTGAAGAAGACTGAGAAAGGTGGAAGTAATGATATGCTTGTCTCATTCCCTCCCCAATCTCTAAAAGCTCAGTGGGAAAGGCCTCCGCCTTTAAAGAGGGAGAAGAGAAGGTCCGGGGTTTTCACAAGAAATCTAGAACCAAAACCTCTTGAGTGAAATCCAGTGTTTGAAAAAGTTCCAAGACCCTTGTCCTGAGCTAAAGGTAGTAGGTTGAGCTTCTGGCCTTGTGTTCACAAGTAGTCAAGGTACCAACCACAGAGTGTGGAGCAGGAACCAAGGCTCTCATCTCTGGGGAGCAGGGCCCAAATCTATCACAAAACTTTGCTCCTGGTTGGGAGGTGGTGGTGCTTGCCTTTAATCCCAGCACGTGGGAGGCAGAGGCCAGTCTGGTCTGTGAGTTAGAGGCCAGATCGGTCTACAGAGTGAGTTCCAGGACAGGCTCCAAAGCTACACAGAGAAACCCTATCTTGAAAAAAACAACAACAAAGGACTTTGCTCCTGGAACTCAGTGTGGCATCCATCACTGTGAAGTCTAGAAACAAACAAACAAACAAAAAAATACAAAGGACTAGGGCACAGAAATCGAGACTCTTGAGAAACGTGGGCATCAAGAAATGTCCCAGTGGGAAAAGCTCAGGTTTTTAACCTATATCACTGCCATCCTTGGCAAGTAGAGCAAAACACCAACATTATACACTTCTATGAAGATGTTAGACTCAACTATAACCGGATGGGCATCAGTCTCAGTAGCCACGGCACTGTCTTCATAAACCATTACTTAGTCTCTGGGAGAATTATTTATAGAGAAATCCTTACAGATAGAGCCCTGAATCTTACCAGCATCACACAAAGACCTTTGTCAGGGAAGGATGGTCTTCTGTTTCTGCCTGTATCACTGCCAGCTACACCATAAGGTTGTTTATTACCCCTCAGAATATCCATGTCTATTTGTCCTGCTGTCAATGGACTTCCCTCAGCAGACCATCCCAATCTCTTACTGATATTATGTGAACAGAAGCATTCTCTCATTGAGGAAAGTGAGAGGCTCATATGACTCAAGAGGAAGAGTGAAACATAAATCTCAGAAAGTTGTAACATAGATTCATAATATCCCTCCTGAAGATTATAATGCAGTAAACAACTGATAGTGAGAATGGATTCTAGCAGGTGAAACTGCTTGCCATTCATGCAGAGACCCTCAAGATTTCAGCTTTCAAGAGTTGTCACCCATGCTGGGGTGGCTTTTCAGCAATGTAGCTGCCTTTGAGTTATCAATACTCCCAAAAGCAAGCCCTCACACATACTCATTTAAGTAACCTCAATAACTCACCAGATCATTAACTTAGACATGAGTACAATTATTTCTTTGGACTGCCATTTTTTGCTCTAAGCCAAAAAAAGATAAAGAAGCAGCATATTAAATTATACTACATAAATCCACCTAACATGTGTCACAGGAAACTCTGTCAGCAGCCACCGCATAGGCATTATTCTGAAGAAAACATGGAGCATTTGCCAGGATAGGTAGTAAGACTTCCCATAAAAACAAGTCTCATAAAGAACTTCAAAAGCAGGATGTTATCAAAAATATATCTAGAACCAATACATTTAAAAACTAGAAGCTGCAAATACAGGATAATAAATGCATGCTATAGATAACCCAGGAATTAAAGAATTTGACATGAAATTGTTAAATATTTTAAGTGAAAAAATGGGCACATGGTATCAAAAGATTATAGGATATAGCAAAAGCACTATAAAATAGAGAGTATCAAGATGGAAATTTATAGCAATTAATAGTGGCCTCATGCAATCATAAAGACCTTAAGCTATTGGGACATCTCACTGAACATGAAAACAAACTAAATCAAAACTAGTACAAGTAATAGTATAACAAATGTTAATAAAGAAATAAGTGAAATGGAGACTTAAAAATAAGCACAAAAGTTAATGAAATTAAATTGGTTCTCTGAATGGTTAACTGAACATACCTTTAGATAGAGTAACAAATAAAAAGAGAAAGGGGTACAAGTCCGTAACAATGGATACCACAGAAACACAATCACTTCAGACTATTGTGATTTAGCAACCTGTAAATTTGGCACTCTAGAATAAATTAACTGATTCCTAGACATATGCACATTAGTTAAAAGGAAATACAAAGAAATAGAAAGCCTGAGCAGATTAACTACAAATAACAACGTTAAGCTAATAATGAAATACTCCAAAAAAAAAAAAAAAAGACCAGAGGATTTCTGCCAATACATTCTATAAAGCAAGCATTTCCCTGATACCAAAATATGCATACAAAAAACCCCTATAGGCCAGTACTTTTATGGGTATAAATTTAAAGTCCTTAACAAAAATACTAGCAACCAGATTAAAAAATACATTAAAAATATTGTATACATCATGAAAAAGTAGCATTCATTGCAGCCATGCAAGGACAGCTTAACATATGTAAATTAAGAGCTGTGAAACAGCTCATAAATAGGATAAATCACAGACATGATATGATCATGTTAATAGATACAGAATAATCATTTGACAAAATTAAACATCCCTTCATAAGAAAAAATGCTGCAAAACTGGTCCAAAAGGAATGCATCTCAACATAATGAGCTCCATGGATAATTACTGAGTGGGTAAAGCTGAAATCTTTCTCTCCAATGTCTGAAAAATATCAAAACTGCCCAGTTTCCCTACTTTTATTACATATAGCATAGAAAGCCCTAAACAGAGCATTCAGGCCAAAGAAAGAAATGAATGATATCCAAATTGAAAAGGAGAAAGTCAATCTGTAGACATATTCAGGGGACATTGTCTTATTCACACAAAAAAAGCTTGAATACGTTATTGTGAAACATTAGTTAAAGATGTGTTACATTCTTTTATGCTGTGGAATATTTGTTTAGTGATGCAAAGACGTGTTGCATTCTTTTATGTTGCATTTGTTTAACTCTGTGAGGCTGTGTTACTTTGCCTGCCTGAAACACCTGATTGGTCTAGTAAAGAGGTGAAAGATCAATAGCTAGGCAGGAGAGAGAAACAAGCGGGGCTGGTGGGCAGAGAGAATAAATTGGAGAAAAAGAGGAGGAAAGAGAAGAGAGAAGAGCAAGGAATGAGAAAAGGAGAAGGAGAGGAGGATGCCAGGAGCCAGCCACCCAGCCACAAAGCCAGACATGGAGTAAGAAGGAAAGAAAAACATATAGAATAAACTTAAAAAGCCCAGAGGTAAAAACATAGTTAAGGAGAAACAGGATAATTTAAGTTAGAAAAACTGGCTAGAAGCAAGCCATGCTAAGACCAGGTATTCAAAAGTAAGAATAAATCTCCATGTATTTATTTGGGAGCTGAATGGTAGCCCCCCCCCCAAAGGAAAAAAAAACAACTACAATATGGCACAGAAAAACTATTTCAGTAATAAATTCAACAAAGGTAAAATAGATAAAAATTGATACATAAAATCACTAGCACTGCTATATGTCAATGGTTGGTTATATTAAATAGAAGCCAAAAGGAAAATCCCATTTATAAAAAGTCCAAAAATAAAATGCTTAGGAATAAATGTATCTGAATAAATGAACAAGAATAAACCTTACAATGTATGCTATAAAACATCAGTGAAATAAACTGAAGAGAAAAAAATGGAAAGTTATCTCATGTTTGTGGAGCAGAAGAATCAACACTGTTAAACTGTCTATACTATCAAATGTAATCTAAGAATTCAAAAAATTTCTAACAAAAGTCTATTATGTTTTAACTACTTTAATGAAGTAATTAAAAACATCTTGATATTTTTGTAGGATCATAAAAAGGGAGGCCAGAGTAGCCAAAGTTATTATGAGTAACAAGAACAAAGTAAGAGGCTTTGTACTTTGTGACTTCAAAAGATGCTACAAGGAAGTCATTTTCAAAATAACATAGTTTTGCACATACTTAGACTATAGAGTAACCTGTTGGTACACAACTAGAAGCTTCACTCTGATTGGTGCATTCATAAGTGCTGGAAGGTGCTCACTACCAGAGGAGAAAAGCAGTTATTAATCTCACATAACTCTGAACTCTAAAAACTATAATAATGACCTGCCTGTAAGATTTGCCTAGTGACACATAGTGGCTTAAATGTTCTAATAGTAACTGATGTTGGATAATGCTCTCACTCGTATTAGTTTAATAAAATTCTGATTGGCCAGTAGCCAGTAAGGAGTTATAGATGGGGCAATCAGACTAGGAGAATTCTGGGAAGAGGAAAGGCAGAGACACATTCATTAGTCAGATGAAGAGGAAGCAAGATGAGAATGCCATATTGAGAAAAGGTACCAAGCCACTTGGCTAAATGTAGATAAGAATTATGGGTTAGTTTAAGTTGTAAGAGCTTGTTAGTAATAAGCCTGAGCAATAGGTCAAACAGTTTATAATTAATACAAGCCTCTGTGTGTTTATTTGGGACTGGACAACTGCAGAGCTGGGCAGGACAGAAACTTCCATCTATAAGGAAACAACCACTGTCTGATTGTATCAAAATCCTGCTCTACAAAACATAACCCATACCTGACACTGTTAATGAGGTCAAGAACATAAAACTCAATCGGTCATGGGCCAAGGGGAAAACCTACTACCATTAATTTGTTAAATGAACATAGCTATAAAGTTACTCCTAATAACATATTGCTATATCCACTGGTCATAACATCCCTCAATCCTTGTTAGAGAAATTTCTTCCTGCAGTAGATGATAATTAGCACAAAGACTCACAAGTAGAAAATGTACAGAGAGTGAGAGACACTCAAACCTAAATGAGATGCTTAATCATATACCTCCTCCTCCCCTCAAGGCTCAGGAAATCTATGTATAAAAGGGGGTCAGAAAGATCACAAGGGACAAAAGTGGTGAATGACTTCAAGGTGCATATTTGAACTCTCAGAGAATAAGACAGCATGCTGAAGACTTGTACTAGCCCATGCCAGACAAGAATCCCAGCACAGAGGATAGGAGGTAGATACAAATTTCTGCCCCAAGACAGGAAGCTATTTGAAATTGATGCTTTATGGGAGGAGGAATCAATTTTCTTCAACGGATTAACACCGGGTAATTCAATCACACTCCAGCACAGGCCCCTTGCTCAGGTCTAGTTGAATAACACAAATTGGACTCCATATTTTATTGTGTTGACTTTAAGAGAGAGAAAGAATAAGAAAGCTGCATGAGCATGGAAGTCTGGAGGACCTGGAAGAAGTTGAGGAATGGGAAAGAATATGATAAAAATTATTATATGAAATTCTCAAAAAACAAACAAAAACATAAAAAAACAATATGGTTATGCATAATACCAGACATGAAGCACTGCAAGAGGGTAAAGAACGAAGAGGTAGACTCACTGAACTGCAGCCAACTCATTTTCTTCAAAGATACTCTGAATATATATTGTGAAGGGACAGTTTTTTAAAAGAACAGTTCTGGAGAAGTTGGGTGTTAAGATGCACTATAATGAAGTTACAAACTCTAAATGCATTTTAAAAATTAAAGGTAAGAATAGGAGAAAGGTAGTTAAACAGCCACAATCACTAACTACTTTTCCAGAGAACCTGGGTTTAATTCCTAGCACCATCATGTCAGCCTACAACTTCCTGTTACTCCAGTTCCAGAGTTTTCCAATGCCCTCTTCTTGCTTCCAGAGCATCATACACACTAGAGAGACACAGGCAGATATGCAGACAACCACCCATACACATGTTATAAAATTAAAACATCTAACAATAAGTGTAACTGTTAAAGTAATATTAAAAGGGCAAGTTGTTGGGAAAATGGCTCAAAATATAGGAATGAACAAGACTTTTTTGGATATGACCTCAAAAGCATAGGAAACAAAAATGAAAGTTACATATTTGGAATTACAACCAACTAAAGAACTCTGTTCAGCAAAATAAAAACTAAGTGTGAAAAATGGAACAGAATGGGAAGAACTTGAGAGTTGTAAACCTGGCTAACTATGTGCTAACATTTGCCATTGTATTGCCTAGTAATATGTCTGTAGATGTTAACATGGTACTTTGCTTTCAACTTCGGACTACAGTGATTTAACCTTAAAAGTAATGCAATTGTAAAGTAAATGAACAAATGTAGACTAAGTTTTTGGGATTCTCTTTAGCAGTACTACTACCTAGACAGGAGAGCCACTGGGCTGAGGTAGGACATTAAACGATCTATTCTTGCTTCATTCCAGCATGTCTCTCCTGCAAAACCAGGAATCTAAGAAGCTGAAACTTCACAATTAGCCAAGAGGTATCAATTAATGGATGAAGCTTGCATCTGGGGACTCAAATGCACACATAATATCTAAGATACACACACCCTATGACTCCAAAGGAAGTTGGTGAGAGAGCCTAAATCCACGGGTCCCATGTCTGTGTAGCTTTGTGGAAAATTTAAGCTTTCCAAGAATTTCTAACTGCAGTCTAGTCTTGTAGTTCATTACATGTTCATATTCACCAGGGCAAGAGAATAATATATATTTTATAATTATTTTCTAACTTGATTTGTAGCTTTTAGATAGTTAGATATATAGTATACAAATTAATATTCTAATATGGTAATGGTGAGGACATCCGATCAAAAGGTGTGATCAGACTCTGAATAAAGACCTGTTTCTCTAAACATGACTTTTTACTTTTCAGCTTCACTGCAAACTGACTTGATCATAGACTTTCAAAGCATAAATGAAACTAACTGCTTATACATAAAACATCAAGAGAACCATAATATGCATGCAAAAGTAAACATGCTGCATACATACATTATCAGATTAAAATACAGCAAAGAACATAAATGTATTATTCATGACAAGAAATGCAATGATTAATGTCTGCAAAACCACATTGTTTCTTACCCACGGACAAAAAATATGATTAATTTTTAAAAATACACGGAGTATGACTTTACAAGCTTTACTAAACAAAATTTAACTATTACAACAGAATCCATGAAAAACAACAGACTATAAAATAAAACAGTTCTCTCAATTAAAAAAATAATCATGCTTTTCTGTTTATTAAAAAGTTATAAAGTCAAATGATATATAGAGAATAAAGGACACATGAATGCAACTTCAGGAAGCATTTTGAAAGAAAAGGAGTTTGTCATTTATGTCTTGCCACAGCATGCTTCTCTCAAAATGCTTGGGAAAGTTTTCATAACAAAGAAACTCAAATGGACTCCGGTAGACTAAGAACAGATGCAGTAACTATTTGTATTAATGCATAAAATATGTCAAGAACCTAAACTGTTACTTTGTAAGTGTGGCTGCATGAGATTTCAGGTCTACAAACCATGTTTGAATTCAAAGGATGGAGTAATATAAAGTTGATGAGAATTAAACATTCTTTTTACTTTGTATCCAAAGTACTTGACCCAAAAGTAACATGAAAATAATACTTTAAAATAGAATACTTGAGGAGTTAGGGAAGTCATTAAAATTTTGTTGGGCTTGAATTTTATAGTAATGAAAAGTAATTTTGCTTCAAACAGAACATAATTCAGCATAGTCCATGTATTTTTGTTATGTCTAAAGTAATCACACACCAAAGTTAATAAAATCCTCTTTCACTATTATGAAGAATTATTTTTGAATTGATGTCCATATCTGAACAAACCTCTGTACCCATAAGGAGGGTAAAATATAATATTCTGGTTGGTTTGGCCTGAGTCATGCACCCATGCAAGGGTTACAGGAGGTCAATAGCCTCTTTCTGAACCATAAGAAGTGTTTCTCATTAAGATACTTTTGCTACAAAATTAAGAAAAATTCTAGAAAGCAAGAGAGCAAGCAAAGGTTTCTATTAGAAAGAATTCCACAGATTTTCAAAACATTCTTTTTTTTAAAATTGTCCCATTGTGATCATCTATTTAACTGTCATTGCCTCATTTGAAAGAATTGGAAAGGTTTTCCGAACATGTTTATTTTAATTCATTTTAAAAATAATTTGTGCAAAACCTATAGACTTATATCGTTAACTTTTATGATGATTTTGTAACCGTAATAATCAAAATTTACATAAACTGACATTAATTGTCTTAAATTTCTAAAACCAGGGGCATTAATATTAATTAATGAAAATCGCTATGAGTTTTCTCTGAATGATTTCATCTTATTATTTTCTTATTTTTCTAAGATGCTTGTAAATACAAAACCAAAATATCAATACTGTAAAATTTTAATTGTATAGCCATACTTTTCAAGAAAATTAAGCAAATACTCAATGTATGCTTCCAACAAGAAAATTATGGCCAATACTCAACAATGATTTTGCAAAGCCTACATTAATGGCAAAAACATGATTTGTGTAATTTAAACTTTTCTCTATGACATATTTTGTTATTTGTATAAACAATGTAAGAAATCAGATTCCAAACAAAGAGAAATTAATTATAATAAGAAATAAAATAATATCCAGCTGAAACCAGAATGAAAGAATACAGGGTAAATGGGAAAGGACTTGGTGTAGAATTTTCAGATTCCTTGACAATCATCTAAGTGATTGAAAAGACAAGTGTCCACTAGAGTCAAGTGCAATCTGCCATCCACTGATACAGTGGCACTGGAAGAATTTTATCGGCAGAAATAGTTTACATCAGATCACACCTTGAGGAAAAGCTAATCTACACAGAAGTCTTAGAAGAAGATTATAAACATAACCCCATGAATTATCTGCAATGGATACATTTTTAGCTTCCTTTTCTGACTTAGTATATGATCTATTCTGAATTAAGTTACACCTTATGTATTTATTAAAGGTTAGTAATATAAACCACATACTGGAATTGTCAAGTTATGATGCAATACTTTACTAACACAGACACTAGTACACAATCATTTATCAGACAATTCACCATTTCACTTTAACTCTAGGTAATTTTCCTTCCTGAAGCAAATTCGAAATAGATGACTCCAGTTGACTTATGTATAAACATGGGGTGTTTTTATAAGAGCCAGTGTACTGTTTAAAGGATAACTATTTAGACTTTTCTTTTCATCCATAATTTAAATGACAGGAAATAATTTGCTCATATTTAAAAAAACTACCAGAAATTCCCAAATATCATGTGTTATTAATTTCATTTTTCTCAGAGTTTCTTTTCAACATGATTGTTCCATTATTACTTAGGTAGACTTCATTTGTCAAACATGAAGGAAGTATACAAGACAAATGCCATAAATGGAAAAGCATCTAATGATAGGTACTAAAATCAAAAGGAAAAATATTCTCATTTTACTAATTCTATTCCAGGGTGTCAATTTGGTTTTCATAAGTAGTTTAGATATATATTATCTAGACTCAGAAATCAAGTAAATGCACACACACAAAAAAAAAAAAAAACAGAAAAGCGCATTAACTCCATAATCTGGTATTGGTTATATAAGCAAATGACTTGCAGGTACCTAGAGAACTGTTTAAAGGGAATTTGTTTAGTGACTATCTTTAGGATGTAGAAGACAGGAAAACTAGACCATAAAAGTATCCTTGAAGGAAAAGAAGCTAGAAAACATATTTATTGAGAATTATACAAACCAAACGTTACACTCAGCTTCATTTTTATGTTGCAGATATTTTTCATGCATTTGTATAGGTATGACTTATGTGTATTAGAGATAATGTAAGGTTTGCCATTTATTCCAATATAGTGAAAATGAAGTCTCCTTTGTTCTACTACTTTACCAAGTTTCTTAGTCAGTGTTCTACTGCTATGAAGAGACACCATGACCACAGCTACTCTTATCAAAGAAAGCATGCGATTAGGACTTGCTTACAGTTTCTGAGATTTAGTCCAATGTTGCATGGAAGGGAGTATGGCAGCTGTATAAGTAGCAGAGAGTTCTACATCCAGATCTACAGACAGCATGAAGGGAAAGCTATTGGGTCTGGTTTGGCTTTTTGAAAACCTAAAGCTCACTCTTAGTGACACACTTCATCCAAGAAGAACACATAACTCCAGCAAGGCCACACCTTTGAACCGCCCTCCCCAAGTAGTGGTACTCCCTGACACGTCAGCCTTCATATATAGGAGACTATGGGCCATTTTTATTCAATCCACCACAACAAGGTATGTGCAACTCTGTCACTCAAAATGTAACTAAATATCTACTAATGAGTGAGTACATACTATGTTTTTTTTTCTTTCTGTGCCTAGGTTACCTCACTCAGGATGGTTTCTTCTAGTTCCATCCATTTGCTTGAACATTTCAAGATCCCATTATTTTTTACCACTGAGTAGTATTCCCTTGTGTAATGTACCACATTTTCTTTATCCATTTTTTCAGCTGAGAGGCACCTAGGTTGTTTCCACGTTCTGGATATTACAAATAATGCTGCTATGAACATAGTTGAACAGATGACCTTGTGGTATGAGTGTGCATATTTTGGGTATATGCCTAAGAGTGGAATTTGGTTGACTGATTCCCATTTTCCTAAGAAAGTGCCATACTGATTCCCAGAGTACATGTATAAGTTTGCACTCCCACCAGCAATGGAGGGGCGTTCCCCTTTATCCACATCCTCTCCAGCATAAACTGTCAATGGTGTTTTTTATTTTAGCCATTCTGACAGGTGTAAAATGTTATCTCGGAGTTGTTTGGATTTGCATTTCCCTGATGGCTAAGGATGTCCTGCCCCATATGATATGATAGACTTTGATCCCTGAGAAGTGGATGGGGGAGTGGGATGTTCAGATGGTGGGGGGGGATGGGAGGATGTGAGGGGGAGGGAACTGGAATTGGTGAGTAAATAAGATTGTTTTCAATTTAAAGAAAATTAATTAAAAATGTAATTGAAATGACAGATCTTTTGAGAAAACATTGAGGAAGTAGAGATTCTTCACATACTTTTTTTTTACTTTCTATAAAATTTATCTTTATTAGCCTTCAAACTATTAAATTAAGATTCATTTTCCTTAGCTTATTCCCTCCTCAGTTTGCTATTAAGTGTAAAACTTTGGCTGTATACATCCCTTTTGCTTGAATTTAGATTTCTCAGATGTAGGACTATTAAATTAAGCATCTATTACATTACACATCCCTTGGTGATGCAGCCAATACATTCTTGTTGATGCTCCCATGTGACCCTATGCAGATGTGAGTATAGATTTTAAGTGGTGTGGCTTTTGTCTTTCTCTTGGCAACATAGTTCTTTTCTTCATTGCTTTATATTAACACAGGCTGCAGAGTTGTTTGTTTGGTTTTTTGTTTATCACTGCTTACAGCACCACTGTGGAAAGGAATTGTGTATCGAACCATATTTTGTTTTCCTTTGGTCTGTACCTCACTTTGTAGGTATTTCTCTGCTGCCATTTGGTACCATCCCTACTTTTACTGTTACTGTGTGTGACTGTAGCAATGGCCATTTTAAGGGAATTTATAGTAATTAATGCCTATATCTAGAAAAAAAAAATCTCAGGTACTAGGGATGGAAGTGGGTCCAAAGTTATGAACAATAATGAAATAAGTAAATATCAGAGCAGAGATAACAAGTGCATTTTAAAATACTAATGAAACACCATTTGTTTTTGTTTTTTCTTAAATGTATAGTCAAACTAGAACAACCTACAGCATGTTAGAGCAAAGAGAAATGAAAAATAGGGAAAACCAGATGATTTACCTTGCTGAGGAGAAGTGTCCTCAGTGTAACCTGGTGAGTCAATGCAGTCTGGAGGCAGATGGAAGTCAGAAATTGCCAGGATGTAAAGACGCTTCACCTACAAAGGAAAGAGATGTTCAATGGCCATTGTTTCTACCCACTGGCTGGATTAAATGCTAGCTAGCCTCTGCCAACATGTGTGAATATTAAAAGGAAGTGGTTCTGACTCAAAAGGTCTATAAACTGCCATTCTGAAAAATTGACAATGGATGGAAGATTTTCATTTAAAATGCTGAACATACACCACTTATATGCCATTTCAAGGGGCAAAGAAACTATTTGAAGATATACAATAGTAAGCCAGAACATGACTAAAATAGCCCATAAATGACAAATCAGCTACCATCCATTTATATATTCAATATTCAGCATATTACATATGCAAATACTGTACTGATTTGGAGGAATTTAGATACAAAACATAAACTATAGAGATGTAAGAAAGTGGAAGTTTTCTTAGTCTTCAAAGACATCGATTTAAATTTAAACACAGTAATTCAGAATCTAGGAACTTTTTTCCTATTTTTTACATTAGAAACAAGCTTGTTTTACATGTCAATCCCAGTTCCCTCTTCCTCCCCTGCACCCCACTAACTCACTGCTCCCCAGGGACGGTGAGGTCTTCCACGGGGATCTTCAATCTAGAAACTTTTTAAAGTCTTAAGATCAATCTATAGTAATTTGGAGGTATCATGAATTACAAAAGGAAAATATATCAAAGAAACTTGGGCCATAAAAGAAAACAAAGCACATAGATGAGGAGTATAAAAAGCGATGCTGTATAGTAAAAGACTAACTCAAATTTAAGGTAAAAGCTTCAAAGGAGCAAAGAACACTTCTCTTGCGGATAAAAGGATGCTGTTCAAAGGATGTAACTGTCATCAACTCATAAGCATCAAATAAACTATAAAACGTGAAATAAAAGAGGGTGGAAATAAAACTTGACATTCGCAGACACATAATAACACAGGGAGGGCTCGATGAACAGACTTAAGCAATTACTTGACAATGTCTATTCGTCTTTGAAATATACTGACAGATGCAAAGTCATTTCATCAGGACCCATTAATGGATTCTCTTCTGCTCACATCTATGGAGTTATACACATACCAGAATGTTATCTTTTCCTAACATACTTTAACATAAATCCATCTACTATACTTGAGATTCATACGGCAGATAACTTATCACACACTGAAAAATACACATTCAGAAAGTTTATGCTTAATTAAAGCAAAAGCAAACACCTTTTAAAGCCTAATTGTGACTCATTAAAAAGAAATGTCCAAGTTCCTTAGCCTTGGACCTGACCCGGATCTCTAAACCACTTCCATTCTCAGAAGGCAATTCATTTCTCTTTTTAAATAAAAGGTTGTTATTTCTATCACAGGAAAAGAATCATGATGAACTAAATGTGGAGTATCAGGAGATGATACATTAACACTTGGAATTTAATTACATTAATCCACACTTAGATAACTTTCTGTGTAGTTGAATTTTCACTATTCTTTATAAATCTATAATCAAATAAAACAATCTTTTCATAAAGGGGGTGATATAAGTCAGACAAAGGTAGAATTCTAATTTTGGATGCTATACTGAACAAGGCTTTGCTCCTGTATCAAAGGATAACCTCATAAATAAGCAATCATATAAGTTAAACCAACATAAAGTTTTTTTCCATCTCTACATTATTCTATTCATCCTTTGCCTTAACAGATATTATTGATTGGTTAATTTACTTCAGTTTTAACATGTTATAGAAGGGACTTCTAATCATGGGAACTTTTTAACAATCTCAGTATTGACAAATTGATTACTCAAAGGTAAATGATGTGGAGATCATAATTAATTAGTCTATTTAATGCAGTTTGTTTCAGAACATGAGCTATTCTATGCAAAGAGATAATATCATATTCTAAATAACTATGGACCACTTATAAAACTGCTCATGTGTTAAAATTGTTATAAAAACTTATTTGTACTAGTAAGTAATAACTGTGATCTGAAAAATCCTAAAGTTAATGTATAGCTTCTCTATTTGAGGCCACAAGGGCTAAGAATGACTGAAGTACGTTGGCCTCGTAGGCAAATATGAGGATTTGTGTTGAATTTTAGAGCACGGAGGAATGGCATGATCTTTGTTATTGCTTTATTAATTATTTTAATGGGTTCATTAAATGGAGAGAGAGTCAAGTGTTCACTATGTTTGTATCATACAGAATTGCTTGAACAGTCTGGCAGATTCACTGGTAATAGGCGAAAAGAGTGAATTATTCAACAAAGTGAATAAAAGCACTAGTTGGGAGGCTGTTGCACAAATAAGAACTGATATCAATCCTGAAACAGTATTGGTGAGGAAGCTAATTGAAAATCCTAGCTTTGATAGGCAGTCCTTGAGGGTGACGCTACTTTTCATAACTTGAGACTGGATGTTGTTGAAAAAGAAAGGGTGAGATCCAGGATAAGCTTATTATATTAAAGTAACAAAGAAGAGGCTGGTGTTAATTTTTAAGATAGATTGACTGAAGGGATTCAGAGTGAGACATAATTCTGAACATTCTATAAGACATATAAATCATGAGCTGGCAATTTGATAGATGATTATGGACTAATGTAAATTCCTAGTCCAAGATATACAATTGAAGGCTGTTAGGTAAATGGGATTTAAAGTAGGAGGTGGAAAATTATTACTTAGTGACTGGAGATGGATATTAATCATCTTGACTCTGGGGGTTAAAGAATTTGGAGGGACTAAGAGGAAACAAAAAGAGATTCAAAAGGGACAACCATGAAGCTCTGCATTGAACAAAGTCATCACACCTTGGGAACCAAAAAAAAAAAAAAGAAAGAAAAGAAATTCTCAAGATGAAAATAGTTGACTATATCAAAGTCTGTAGATACCCCATCAGATAAGATAAGGAGTCAAAACAGCTATTAGATTAACAAATTTGAGCATTATTTTGCAGCCATTCTCTTCTTGTAGGCACTTCAAAGTATCCTGAGTACAAAGTCTGATTGTAGGGTTTTGTCCTGAAAGAAAAGAACAGAAGTTCCTACAGTTAGTCAAATGTTTCTGAAGGGTATTTCTATAAAAAAGAAGGGATAAAAACAAGAAAGAAAGTAGATGTAGTTTGGTAGATGTAGTTTTCTAAAGGAAAAAATTACTACATGCCAATGCAAAAGTTTAATGGAGAGGAAGAATTAATAAAAAGAAATTTAAGAGTGAATAGAAAGGGAAAGAGAATAAGACTTGTTTGCAAATAGAGAGGTTTCCTTTCAAGACTTTAGATAATTCATTCATAAAAGAATGAATACATGATGTGGATCTCCATGTGTTCTTGGTTACTCAGGGAGGTAGAGAGCTAATGCCAAGTTCACAGGTGAATTCTTTTATGACTTCTTTCATTTCACTATCGTCAACAGGGAATGAAAATAAAAGAGAAGGTCATAGAAGTTTTGATCACAGGAAAAAGGTCTCAAAGTTTATCTAAAGATTGAATACAATAGGTATGTCTAATATGGGATGTACTTGAGATGAGCCATCACAAATTCAAAGATTGCCCAGACACTATTTTTCCAGACACGTTCATCTTAGTACACAAGGTACACAGACTTGTGGATTTAATTAATTTGTGATCTGGAATTCTAGACAATTGAATGAAATGAGAGAGGAAAAAATAAAGTTGTAATTTTATAGCCAAGGAGTGAGTATAAGTTGAACCATGGAATTCATTGAACAGTAACGATATGAAAGCAGTGCTGATAAAGAAGGAAAGGGTAGATGATTGAGACTCAGGTTACTGTGTGCAAAAGGACCTTTGGAGTTATGGTGTTGACAGGAGTCACCTGGAATGACAGGAAGTACTATTTGCAGAATGGGAAGGCTTGGAAGAAAAAATTATAGAAAGAATATAGTTAACTATCAATAACAAAGTCTAGACTACAAATAAGTTAGCAGCAGAAATAGGATCTATATAATTGAGGATAAAAAATCAAGAAAAGGTACTGGATGGATAGCTTAGTGGTTAAGAGCACTAGATTCTCTTCTAGAGAATCCAGGTTCAAGTCCTAGCACCCATGTGTAAGGTCGCAACCATCTATAACTCTAGTTCCAGGGGATCTAATGCCCTCTTTGGCCTCCTCTGTCACCAGTTTCACACATGTTGCACAGACATGCATGCAAACAAAGCACCCATATACATAAAATTAATGACATATATAATTAATTAAAATGTCAAGGAGGTTAGAGTCTAGGATATTGAATGGAATCCCTGGTAAGCAATAACATTCCCTATATTCATGAGACTAATAGTGCTTTGGAAAGAAATAATACAAGAGGTAGACTTTCAGGAAATGAAGAGAAATGAAACAGACAAGCAATGACTACAATACAGAGTAGTGGTTAGAAGAGCGTGCAAACAGGACATTCCAAACTCAGCACCCTTTCCTTTTATGTAAGAGGGGGAAAATAGACTTTTATCAAGAAGAAGCTAAAAGAATAATATTATCCTCTCCCCATTCTCAGTAGTCTAAAAAGCTTTCCCCCTACTTTGACTTTGACATTTAGGGAGAAGCCTTGCAATATAGTATTTCAGAGTGTAATCAGTGCTATAGAGGACTGAGAAGAAAGAAGGGTATGAGTCAGGCTGGCTAACTTAACTATCACAGCAAAATGTGCCCTAAGGAGAGCTATACAAGGTAATTAAGGGAACAGGTATAACTTAGGCAGGTGTTAAGAGCAAAAGGAAACCACAGACTTTATCTTGTCTCTTATCTTGTCCAATGTTCTTTAGCACCAACATACAGCAGAAAGAGCCAATGGCTCAGGCTATGACAGGATTAATAATAATAATAATAATAATAATAATAATAATAATAATAATAACTCATTTGAGATCCAGAGAGCATCACAAGGATACAGAGAGTCACAAGCCCTTCTCTGATGCTAAGGAGACACTTAACTCCACTGAACCCTCGGACTCCATCTCAAGATGATATATAGGAAAGGGTAGCGTTCCAAAATTTAACACATTGCTTAGAGGAACTATTAATCCAGGCTGTGGTTTATAACAAAGATCTGATCATCTGTAAGAAGCAATAGCCCATTTCTCCATGTGCCCAAATACAGTGACCCTGTAAATACACACCTGTGAGACAAGCAAAAACAAAAGTGAAAAGATGTTACTTTTCAGATAGTTTTCCATTCTTTTATACATGGATAGGTTAGCCTCAGCTGGTGCCAAAATCAGCACAAAATCACAGAATTAAGTTCTGCCAGTATAATGATTTGAAGAAATTGTAAGTAAGAGGTATGAAACAGATAAACTCACCCACAGTAATGAGGATAGAACATGAAGTGTTGACAGAGTTTCAGCAAAATCAAATGGCACCATTTAACATGGCAATGATTATAGTGGGAAGACCATTCTTCTTCTTTGGAAATTTAGTTCAGGATGAACCAAGCATCCAGATTCCAACCTGACACAGGGACAAAGCAAGTGTATTGTCGCACATCCCAATGCATCCTACAGACTCCAGGTCCCCCAAACATCCTTCCTAAACAAGTTGACAAAACAAATAGATAATCCTTTTTCACATGGAGGTATTTTACTGTCCCTGAACCAAAGATTTTCATGTGGCAAAGAAAGCCATACTTGTGGGTGAAAGGAAGAAAACCAAGACTAAGAATAACCCCTCACTGTTTCTGACATGTTTATGGCATCAAATAAAAAAAAACTGATGCAATTTCAGACAACCCATGATAAAATTAGTAAATATTCTTACTACATTTTAAAGCAAGTTCTGACTTAGCTGGCCTTTTTAAAAATATTTATTTATTTTTATTTTATGTGTATGTATGAGTGTTTGCATGTGTGAAGTATACCACAAACATACATGGTATCCATAGACATCAGAAGAAGGCATCAGATTCCTTGTAACTGGAGTTACAAATGATTGTCTGTCACCATGAAGGGGCTAGGAATTGAACCAGCATTCTCCCTCTCTCTGTAATAGCAGCAGATGTTCATACCCACGGAACCATTTCTCTAGCTCCTTTATTCCTTTTCTACTTCCTTTGGTAATTCAACTAACAACTCTATTACCAGTGTAGCTAATGTCTGTAAGTACTTAGCACTTAGGTACAACATGTGCACATGCTATGTGAAGTTCCTACATAGGTCTTCTCCCTATTTTATGAATAAAACACACATTAATTGGCATTGAGTACTGTGTAGAAAGACATACACCAAATGAGTTGTGAAATCTCAACTTCGTCCCAAGATCCTTCTCTT
Source organism: Cricetulus griseus (assembly GCF_003668045.3). Taxonomy (NCBI): domain Eukaryota; kingdom Metazoa; phylum Chordata; class Mammalia; order Rodentia; family Cricetidae; genus Cricetulus; species Cricetulus griseus. The sequence continues at coordinate 185,267,830 of NW_023276806.1, read as the reverse complement.
CAGAGTTTGAATCATGAGTGATCATTGTCTGTAAGGTTAGCACCTGCATGGTCTCTGAGTTTACAGGCATACAGTCTTCACCTCATTGTTGCTTAAAACAGCTCTGAGATTGTGGAATGGTATTTTCTCACCTTTTCAGGGTAGAAACAGAAGGTATAATGAAGAACTAAAGTCAAAGTTCATTTTTAGCTACCAAATAATGGGACATAAAAGTTGGAGAGAGAAATGTTGGTATGAGAACATTTATGTTTCATTAAGGATTTTTGTGTATAAACTTACTGAATAAAAGATAACTAATATATGAAACTAGTAATAAAAAAATCAACTTCCAAACATGGTCAAATCCTCACCTCATCTAACAGTTATGGTATAGATCCTTGCTCTTCAAATGTGTAAGTCAGTATCTGAACACATACAATAGTTATATAATGTATGATTGGAAGGTACCTGGCTGGCCACAAAATCCTTCTTCCCCAGGTGCTGTTGGCAAATTGAAATAGTCTGTTTAAAGACCATTCTCAATTACCAAGAAAGGCACTTTTTCAGTTTTCAAGTGGCTCAGAGGATCTAGTAAAAGTAAAAAGGCAAGATGCTTCTTAGTATAAATAACACATTTTAACTGCTCAGAAATCGGAATCGCACAGTTTACATTTTCAAACCTAGTGATCTGACCTCGTTAGCATTTCTCCAAGACAGAAGCATCACAGTGCATAGAGTGTGGAAATGATAATCTTGAAGCAGGGAGAGAAACTCACCTAAAGTTAGGATCCCCGTTTGGAAAACTTTGTTAGCCTAGAGCTGAAAGGAGAAGTGGACACATGCCTATACCTAACCTATAATAAATCTCCAATAATAACCACTTGCAAATGAAATTTTCAATAGGGAAACACACTATTCTCAAGGGTAGGCTGCATGCCCAGCAGTAGATGACGAATAGAAAACAGACTCAAGGGTATCTGTGGGGGTTCCTTGTCTCATGGTGCCAAGTCAGAGCTTTTAACTTTGTTTATTTTATCATTACTATTTTTCTCTCTCTTTTTACCCTAGAGGTCCTTTGGTCCTCTAAGCACACAGCTTAGAGGTTTTATGAAATTCCTAAGTGTGCAAATGAGTGTGTCTCTGCAACTGTATCTGCTCTTCATGGCTTTTCTTGGGCTCTTTTCCTTCTGCTTTGTCCTATTCCAATGTGTTGGTTTTTCTTGTTTTCTTTTATTTATTTTATTATTACCCCTTAGAAGCCCATTTGTTTTCTAATGAGAAACAGAAAGGGGTGGATCCATATAGGAGGGGAGGTGGGGATGAACTAGGAAAAGTATAACTGGGAGAATGGGAAACTGTAATCAGGATGTATTATATGAGAAAAAACATTTTCAATAAAGAAAATAAAAATAAAATAGCAATAAAAAGCACACTGCCTACCCTAAAAATTATGTGTTGATGTACAAGGCAGTTGGAATCTTCTGTTTCTCATTTCATCTAGGCAGCCTGCCTACAGAGCCCTGGACCAGGATGCTGGAGGAGGTACAGAGACAAAGCATGGTAGGCACTGCTTCATTGCAGGAAACAGTTCTTAATGCTGGTGCTTTCTAAATCCACCTCTCTAGTCCATGCTGCTGGAAGAAAATGAGAATTCACTCTGTCTAGTGTGTAAAGAATAAATGTATTTAAAATCGAATACTGGGAGACTAGTACCATAAGTTCTGAGTATGCAGAAGATGTGGTACTGAGTTCTCAAAATGCATTGTTTCCTTCTTTTTAAAATTCTTTAAATGATTATAAATGACACATGTGGAATGGATGTCCTTTCATTTTCATCCTTCCCCAGTGACATCTAGTAGATTATAAGAAAGATAAAATGCTCATGTTTACCGACTTATTTTCAAAGTTGGATTTTTTTTGCCTTTATTCCCAATAAACAGAAGCAAAGTCCTCATTAAATGCAAGTAATGATTTTTTGAAGCTGGTGACACAACAGGGTAACAACAGGAGAGAGTAATTTTCCAAACTTTTTATCTCAAAATTCAGTGTTTGAGGTGATAAATGTGTTAATTAGCTTGATTCATTATTTCACATCTTAACATTGGTGTTGACCCATTAAATACATCAAAGTCTGAGGAAGCTCATGACACAGGTTTTCCAGTGAATTGTCCAAATACCATAGGAAACTAACAGAAATGGGGTCACTGCTAGAGTGCATGGCTTTCTTTGTGCAATGGTGAAAATGTGAAATTTTTCCAGACAGGGTTTATACACTGAAAAGCAATGAATAGAGTTTTTGGTGAGTTATATGATAAAGTTTTCATTTCTCAAAGCTACCCAAATAATTAGTGCATTATGGTAGGTTAGAGGTAGGTACACAGTTCCTACTCTTATGAGGTAAAGTCTGTTTCTCACTCTTGTGACTAAGAGGGCCTATCAATGTTTTGAAGATTACAGTCAGCCTAAGGGATGCTATGCCAAGCCCTTTCCTGGCTGTGTTTATAAGATAACCAACTATTATTGTTTTCATCACTGAGTAATATCAGCTGCTGCTGTCTAAGAGCTCAATCACCATTAGACACTCTAGTCTTGAGAAGACCAAATTAGCCATGTAAAGATTTTAAAAAAGATTCTTATTTAATATTTGACTCCTGAGATGCTTCATCTATAAATCATTTAAAATTTTTCATCTGGAGTTGCAACACTATAAAACAGAGACAAGATACCCAGGTCACTCCATGTACAAACTCACAACTTCATGGGACAATAATATATTATTTCAAGTCAATATGTTCAGGGTATGTTTGTTACACTGCAATAAACAGAACAGATTACAAAACAAGCTGATAAATTAGTACATAGTTCCCACTGGAAGAACAAGTAAATTTGGAACACAGACAGCAGCAAGATCTCAGGAAGAATAGCAGCTGTGCAGGAATAAGAAAAGGGAAGGCAAAGAAAAATACAGCAGGTTCTGAAAGGCAAGAAACCCAACAGTTGCCAAGAAGCATGTGTTCTTGAAAAGATCAATGGATTCAAAAAGGCCAAACTACAAACAGTTGCCACTGTGGTGAAGCTTCCCAGGTTCTAGTGTATCAGGACAAGGGGATTAGGAAAGGTCTGAGGGTAGTGAGGCAGGCTGGACCATCTGCAACATCAAAATGCCCAAAGCCCCAAATTGAAGAGAAATAACTCAAATAGAACACCCCTCTAGCAGCGCTAAAACCCTCAGATGTCAAAGAGAAAGACAGTTTAGATTCTAGTCAAAGAGAAGAAGGGAAATGGGTCTCAGAAAGCATGCAGTACAGAGACAGTAAATTTCTCTCTCATTTTTCTCACTACACACTACACCACAGGGGGACCTGAGAAGTGTGGAGATGGGAAGCTGGACAATTTAACCTTCTTTTCTGCTCATTGGACAATGTCTCCTAAAGCACAAGAGACTTGGACTTTAAAATGAACAATTCTTCAGGGAAATTGATCTACAGTTTTGGGTGTTTTGTACTTTTGTGATTTGGATTTTAGAATATTATTGGATTCATAAAATTAATTAAGGTGTATTCCTTTAATTACAAATGAAAAATCTACAACAAAATATAAGCACATGTGATTCAGCAATACATGAACTATGGAGTTATCATGTACTGAAGGTCTTCTTAACAAGGGAAAGAAATCAACAATAATAGCATGCAGCTGCCTGGTGACTCACAAGGGAATCCTACTAGCAGGGAAAACAAAAACCGGAGAACAATTATTCGTTTCCAGTGGGTAAGAAGAAGGTATGGAGCAGGGAAGAAATGGATGTGACTATAAAATGACATTTGAGATATCCTTGTGAAGCAGGGAATATAAGGATTCAAAGTCAGTGTCATGTTGTGCCCTTGCTATTACCAGATGCTCCCACTGGAAAAAAACTGACTAAAGATTATCTGGTAGAACTGGAGAGACAGCTCAGCAGTTAAAAACATGTATTGTTCTTGCAGACAAACAAAGTTCAGTTCCAAGAACCCACATCAGGAGGCTTACAGTCACCAGTAACTCCAGCTCTAGGGGATGCCTCTGGCCTCCTCAGGCTCCCACACAGATACACACAAATACACTAAACAAATAATTACAAAAATTTTTAAATAACTAAAATACTACATAGGAAGTCTATTAACAAACAATTGTCTTAAAACAAATGTTTATAAATTTTTAAAGAAAAACATACATTATATTTTATCCTTCAAACAAAAAATATACAATTATGCACATATATTTGTTCTTCTTGGCTATACCATCCATTTCTCCATGTCATTTAGAACTGAGGCCAGTACTATGGGGAGCTCCCTTTATTATTACTTTACTATTACAATTATTTTGTTGTAATAGTTCTTTGTTTTTCCTATTTTAACACTGTGTTTCTGTTTTTCTTTAATATTAGGATTATAGGCTTTTTAATGTGAAACAGTTGTATAATATTAAATTAAATCACATGTGATAGTATTAACATAACTAAGAACCATTGTTTTTAAGGGGTAGTTATAACACACGGAAAAAAGTAAATTAAAAACTGGCATCTTTCTATTGGAAATATTAGCATGAACTGATGGTTTATTTTCTTTTTTAGTAATGTGTAGATCCTAACTCTGTCCACCAGCAGGAACCAGAAGCAAGTCTATCCCATCCCTCAAATCCTGATTCTCATCTTGGATAACTGAAGCTTCTTAGAAAAATGAATGTCTCCAGATTTGGGGCAAGAAATGAACATGACAATCCAGTTGTCTTACTGTTTCTCAAAACATTTCAAAAGGCTGATGGGCACCATGAATGGTTAAATAGACTAAAACTGGAGATGTCTGAACATCAGAAACAGTACTGATTGCAACTGGGCAAAACATGTCAAACTATTGATCAAAATAATCATCTTTAGGGTTCCCATTCATGACTGCTCAGAGTCATCTGACACCAGTGAAGTGTGTGCCAGACCCAGTTCAGTGGCAAGATCTGAACACCAAACACGCAGAGGCAGTCCTGCCTCCATCTGCCAGTCCAGGTAGGCCAGGAGCTGTTACCGGTTCCGGTTAATTACTGCTCAGTCATCTGACACCAGTGACCTACACACCAGACCGAGATCGGCAGCAGGATCTGACACACCTAGGCCTGGTGACAGTTCTGCCTCCAAATGCTGGCCCAGTGGGACCCTGCACGCTGAAGCACTGTCAATGCCCGGGTAACGGTGACACCTCCATCCACGAGAAGAGGACCGACATGAGAGTATTGGATCTGTTTGCATCTACCAGAAGAGAACCTTGGTCCCATACCCACGAGGAGAGCAAGAAACTCCTGCTACACCCACCAGAAGAAAGGATGAGAAGAGGACAAGGGAAAAGCACATCCAACAACAGAAAACCCAATATGACACCACCAGAGACTAGGAGACTAGACCAGCAAGACCTGAATATCACAATGCAGATGAACCTGAAGAGAATGACCTTAAAAGCATCTTCAGAAAAATGATAGAGGACCTCAAAGAGGACATGAGAAAATCCCTTAAAGAAATGGAAGAAAAAAACAAACCAAAAAATATAAGATATCAACATATCTCTCAAGTAAACAGTTCCAGACCTAAAAACTGAAATAGAGACAATAAAGAAAGCACAATCTGAGGGAATGCTGGAAATAGAAAAGCTGGGTAAACAATCAGGAACTACAGATGTAAGCATAACCAACAGAATACAAGAGTTGAAAGAGAATCTCAAGAGTTGAAGACACACTTGCAGAAATAGATTCATCAACCAAAGAAAATCTTAAGTCCAACAAATCCCTATCACAAAATATCCAGGAAATATGGATACCATGAAGAGACCAAACCTAAGAATAATAGGTATAGAAGGAGGTGAAGAAATCCAATTCAAAGGCCCAGAAAACATATTCAACAAAACCATAGAAGAAAACTTTCCCAACCTAAAAAAAGATATGCCAATGAAAATACAAGAAGCCTACAGAACACCAAATAGACTGAACCAAAAAGAAAAAAAAAAGATCGCCTTGCAACATAATAATCAAAACAGCAAAAATACAGAACAAAGAGAAAATATTAAGAGCAGCAAAGGAAAAAGGTCAAGTAACCTATAAAGGCAAACCTATCAGAATCACACCTGACTTTTCCATGGAAACTCTGAAAACCAGAAGGTCCTGGATAGATATTCTACCTACATTAAGAGACCATGGAAGCCAGCCCAGACTACTACACCCTCCGAAGCTTTCAATCATTATAGATGGAGAAAACAAGATATTCCATGACAAAAGCAGATTCAAACAATACATATAAACCAATCCAGCCCTACAGAAAGTATTGCAAGGAAAACTGCAACCCAAGGAAGTTAACTACAACCAGAAAAATACAGGCAATAGATAAAGCCACATTACTAACAGCCAAAAGGAAAAAGGGATAGAATCCCACACATAATCTCACCACCATCACCAAATCAAAAACAAACAAGAATGAACAATAATCAATGGTCATTAATATCCTTGAACATTAATGGTCTTAATTCCCCTATAAAAAGACACAGATTAGCAGAATGGATAAAAAGACAGAATCCTTCCTTCTACTGCATACAAAAAACACACCTCAACTTCAAAGACAGACGGTACCTAAGAATAAAAGTTTGGGGAAAGATCTTCCAATCAAATGGACCCAAGAAACAACCTGGTTAGCAATAGTAATATCCAACAAATTGGACTTCAAACAAAAATCAATCAAAAGAGATGAAGAAGGGCATTTCATACTCATCACAGGAAAAGTCCATCAAGATGAAGTCTCAATCCTGAACATCTATGCCCCAAATACGAAGGCACACACATATGTAAAAGAAACATTATTAAGCTCACACCACACATAAAACCACACACACTTATCGTGGGATACTTCAACACCCACCTTACACCACTAGACAGGACCGTAAAACAGAAACTTAACAAAGAAACAAATGATCTGACAGAATTATGACCCAACTGGGTTTAACAGATATCTATAGAACATTCCATCCTAACACAAAAGAATATACCTTCTTTTCAGCGCCACATGGAACCTTGTCTAAAATTGACCACATAGCTGGCAGCAAAGCAAACCTCCACAGTAACAAAAGAATTGAAATAACCCCCTGTATCTTATCAGATCACCATGCTTTAAAGCTAGAATTCAACAGCAATACAAATTGCAGAAAACCTACTTATTCTTGGAAATTGAATAACACCCAATTGCAACATTCCTGGGTTGAAGAAGAAATAAAAAAGAAATTAAAGACTTCCTAGAATTTAATGAGAATGTAGACACAACATACCCAAACTTATGGGAAACTCTGAAAGCAGTGTGAAGAGGAAAGTTCATAGCACTAACTGCACACATGAAGGAAGTGGAGAAAAGTCATATTAGAGAATTGGCAGAACAAGTGAAAGCTGTGGAGCAAAAAGAAGAAAACTCACCAAGGAGGAGTAGATGCCAGGAAATAATCAATCTGAGGGCTGAAATCAATAAAGTAGAAACTAGGAAAACAGTACAAAGAATCAATGAAACAAAGAGTTGGTTCTTTGAGAAGATCAACAAAATAGACAAACCTCTATCCAAACTAACCAGGAAGAGAGAGAGCATGCTAATTAACAAAATCAAAAATGAAAAGGGGGATATAAAAAAAGACACTGAGTAAGTCTAGAAAATCTTCAGGTCATACTTTGAAAACCTGTACTCCAAAATTTGAAAATCTAAAGGAAATGGACAGTTTTCTAGATAGATATAACTTACCAAAATTAAACCAAGAACAGATAAGCAGTTTAAATCAATCTATAACCCCTAATGAAATAGAAGCAGTCATCAAAAGCCACCCAACCAAAGAAAGCCCAGGGTCAGATGGCTTTGCTGCAGAATTCTACCAGAAATTCAAACAAGAACTAATACCAATACTCCTCAAACTGTTCTGCACAATAGAAGCAGATGGGACATTGCCAAACTCTTTCTAGAGGCTACAATCACTTTGATACCCAAGCCACACAAAGATATGACTAAAAGAGTGAACTACAGACCGATATCCCTCATGAACATCGATGCTAAAATACTCAATAAAATATTGGTGAATCAAATCCAAGAACATATCAGAAAAATCATCCAACATGATCAAGTAGGTTTCATTCCAGGGATGCAAGGATGATTCAACATACAAAAATCCATCAATGTAATCCACCATATAAACAACCTGAAAAAGAAAAACCACATGATCATCTCACTAGACACTGAAAAAGCCTTTGACAAAATCCAACATCCTTTCATGATAAAGATCTTGGAGAGAACAGGAATAACAGGAACATATCTAAACATGATAAAAGCAATATACACCAAACCAATAACCAACATCAAACTAAATGGAGAGAAACTCAAAGCGTTTCCTGTAAAATCAGGAACAAGACAAGGCTGTCCACTCTCTACATATCTCTTCAATATTGTACTTGAAGTTCTAGTTAAAGCAATAAGAAAAGAAAAGGGAATCAAAGGGATACAAATTGGAAAGGAAGAAGTCAAACTTTCACTATTTGCAGATGATATAATAGCCTACATTAGTGACCCGAAAAACTCTACCAGGGAACTCCTACAGCTGATAAACACCTTCAGCAAGGTAGCAGGATACAAAATTAACTCAAAAAATCAGTAGCCCTACTATATACAGATGATAAATCCAATGAGAAAGAAATCAGGGAAACATCACCTTTCACAATATCCACAAGCAACATAAAATATCTTGGAGTAACACTAACCAAAAAAGTGAAAGATCTGTACAATAAGAACTTTGAGACTTTAAAGAAAGAAATTAAAGAAGATACCAGAAAATGGAAAGATCTCCCATGCTCTTGGATAGGTAGAATCAACATAGTAAAAATGGCAATCTTGCCAAAACTAATCTACAGATTCAATGCAATCCCCATCAAAATCCCAACACAGTTTTTCACAGACATTGAAAGAACAATACTCAACTTTATATGGGAAAAAAAACCCAGGATAGCCAAAACAACTCTTTACAATAAAGGATCTTCTGGAGGCATCACCATCCCTAACTTCAAGCTCTATTATAGAACCATAGTTCTGAAAACAGCTTGGTATTGGCACAAAAAATAGACAGAACGACCAATGGAATCGAATTGAAAACCCTGATATTAACCCATGCACCTACGAACACCTTATTTTTGACAAAGGTGCTACATCTATACAATGGAAAAAAGATAACATTTTCAACAAATGGTGCTGGCACAACTGGATTCAGACATGCAGAGGATTGCAGATAGATCCATACCTGTTACCATGCACAAAACTTAAGTGCAAATGAATCAAAGATCTCACCATATATCCATCTACACTGAATCTTCTAGAAGAGAAAGTGGGAATTACCCTTGAACAAATTGGCACCTGAGACTGCTTCCTGAACATTACCCCAGTAGCACAGACATTGAGGACTGCAATTAGTAAATGGGACCTCCTGAAACTGAGAAGGTTCTGCAAGGCAAAGGATACAGTCAGTAAGACAAAACGACCACCCACAGATTGGGAAAAGATCTTCACTGATTCCACATCTGACAGAGGAATGATTTCCAAAATATAAAAGGAGCTCAAGAAGCTAGCCACCAAAACAACAAACAATGAAATTAAAAAGTGTGGGGCAGAACTAAATAGAGAATCCTCAACAGAGGAATCTGAAATGGTTGAAAGACACTTAAGAAATTGCTCAAAATCCTTGGCCATGAGAGAAATGCAGCTCAAAACAACTCTGAGATACCACCTCACACCTGTCAGAATAGCTAAAATCAAAAATACCAATGTCAGTCTATGCTGGAGAGGATGTACAGAAAAAGGAACACTCCTCCATTGCTGGTGGGAGTGTGAATTTGTAAGACAACTCTGGAAATCAGTATGGCAGTTGCTCAGAAAAATGGGAATCAGTCTACCTCAAGACCCAGCCATTCCTCTCTTGGGTATATACCCAAATAGTGCAAGTTCATACAACAAGGACATATGTTCAACCATGTTCATAGCAGCATTGTTTGTAATAGCCAGAACCTGGAAACAATCTAGATGCCCCTCAACTGAATTATGGATAGAGAAAATGTGGTACATTTATACAATGGAGTACTACTCAGCAGTAAAAAGCAATGGAGTCTTGAAATTCGAAGGCAAATGGCTGGAACTAGAAGAAACCATCCTGAGTGAGGTAACCCAGTCACAAAAAGACAAACATGGTATGTACTCACTCATATATGAATTCTAGACATAGAGCAAAGGATTACCAGCCTATAATCCTCTTCACCAAAGAAACTAGGAAACTTGAAGGACTCTAAGGGATAAATGGACACCAGGAATGGGAAGTGGTATGAACTCCTGAGCTAATTGGGAGCATGAGGGTAGGGGAAAGGGAGCTGCCACAATAAGAGCAGGAGAAGAGAAGTGGAGGAGAGGAAATGGAGGAGCAGAAATATTGAGTTAGGGGAAGAATAGAGGAGAGAGAGCACGATGAGAGATACCATATTAGAGAGAACCACTATAGGTGAGAGGAGAGATCTGGCACTAGGGAGATTTCCAGAGACCTACAAGGATGACACGATCTGACAATACAGGCAATGGTGGAGAGGATAACCTAAATGCCCTTCTTCTAAAATGAGATTGATGACTCCTCTTTATGCCATCCTAGAGCCCTCATTCAGTAGCTGATGGAAGCAGAGACAGACATCCACAGATATATACGGAGCTGACATCTGGAACTTAGTTGAAGAGAGGGAGGAATGAAGATTGAAGGGGTCAGTACCAGGTTGGAGAAACCCACAGAAACAGTTGGCCTGAACAAAGGGGAGCAAATTGACCCCAGATGCTGTCTGGGAGGCCAGTACGAGACTGAGCCAGACCACTGAACATGGATGTCAATAAGGAAGCCTCGGCATTCCAGAGAGTCCCTGGTAGTGGATTAGTATTTTCCCCTGGTATAAGAGGGATTTTGAGAGCCCATCCCACGTGAAGGGATGCACTCTGGCCCTGAACACATGGGGAAGGGCCTAGGCCCAACCCAGGAAGATTTGGTGGACTTTGCAGAACCCCCTTTGAAGGCCCTAACCTGCCTAGGGAATGGAGGGTGGATGAAGTGGGGGGTAGGTCGGAGGTGGGGGAGGAGGAATGGAGGGAGGCTAGGGAGAGGGAGAAGGGATTTACATGTGAAACAAGCTTGTTCCCAACTTGAACTAATAAAAAAACAATTTTTAAAGGTCACCTCCTACTCATCACAGAGAAATCCATCAGGATGAAGTCTCAAATCTGAACATTTATGCCCCAAATACAAAGGCATCCATGTTTGTAAAAGAAACATTACTAAAACTCAAATCTCACATAAAACTGTACACACTTATAGTGGGAGATTTCAACACCCCACTCTCACCACTGAACAGGAACACCAGACAGAATGTTAACAAAGAAACCAAAGAACTAATAGAAGTTATGGCGAAATTGGACTCAACAGATATCAATAGAACATTCCATCCAAATACAAAACAATTTACCTTCTTCTCAGCACCACATGGAACCTTCTCTAAAATCAACCACATACTTGGCAACATAGCAAATTCAACAAGTACAAAAGAATTGAAATAATCCCTGTGTCTTATCAGACCACTATGCTTTAAAATTAGAATTCAATAACAACACGAACTACAGAAAATCTAAAAACTCAAGGAAAATAAGTAACACCCAATTTCACAATTCATGGGTCCAGGAAAAAAAGAAAGAAATTAAAGATTTCCTAGAATTCAATGAGAATGAGGACACAACATATACAAACCAAAGGGATACTTTGAAAGCTGTGCTAAGAGGAAAATTCATAGCACTAAATGCCCACATGAAGAAACAGGAGAATAATCACACTAGAGAATTAACAGCACAACTGAAAACTTTAGAAAACAAAGAAGCCAATACACCCAGCAGGAGCAGATGCTAGGAAATAATCAAATTGAGGGCTGATATTAATAAATGTAACAATACAAGAATCAATATAACAAAAAGTTGATTCTTTGAGAAAATCAACAAAATAGACAAACCTTTATCCAAACTTACCAAACAACAAAGAGTGAACATGCATATTAATAAAATCAGGAATGAAAAGGAGGACATAACAACAGACACAGAGGAAATCCAGAGAATCATCAGGTCATACTTTGAAAACCTATATTCCTCAAAATTGGAAAATCTAAAGGAAATGGACAATTTTCTGGATAGATTTTACTTACCAAAATTAAATCAAGAACAGATAAGCAACTTAAATAGACCTATAACCCCTAATGAAATTGATGCAGTCATTAGAAGTCTCCCAACCAAAAAAAGCCCAGGGTGAAATGGCTTCAGTGCAGAATTCTACCAGAAATTCAGAGTACAGCTAAGACCAATTCTCCTCAAATTATTCCACACATTAGAAGCAGAAGGGTCATTACTAAACTCTTTTTATGAGGCGTCAATAATCTTGATACCAAAGGCACACAAAGACACAACTAAGAAAGAGAACTACAGACCAATATCCCTCATCAACATTGATGCAAAAATTCTCAATAAAATGATGGCAAACCGAATCCAAGAACACATCAAAGAGCATATCAGTAGGCTTCATCCCAGGGATGCAAGGATGGTTCAACATATGAAAATCCATCAATGTAATCCACCATATAAACAGACTGAGGAAAAAACTTACATAATCATCTCAGAAGATGCTGAAAAGCCTTTAACAAAATCCAACATCCCTTCATGATAAAGGTCGTGGAGAAATCAGGGATAACAGGAACATACCTCAACATAATAAAAGCAATATACAGCAAGCTGACAGCCAACATCAAATTAAATGGAGAGAAAACTCAATGCAATTCCTCTAATATCCAGGACAAGAAAAAGCTGTCCACTCTCTCCATACCTCTTCAATATTGTCCTTGAAGTTATAGCTAGAGCAATAAGACAACCAAAGGAGACCAAAGGAATACAAATCGGAAAGGAAGAAGTCAAACTCTCCCTATTTATAAATGATATGATATTCTACATAAATGACCCAAAAAACCCTCCCAGGGAACTCCTACAGCTGATAAACACCTTCAGCAAAGTGGCAGAATACAAGATTAACTCAAAAAAATCTGTAGACCTACTATATAAGGATGACACATTGGTGGAGAAAGAAATCAGAGAAACATCACCCTTTACAATTGCCACAAACAACATAAAATACCTTGGAGTAACAATAACCAAAAAAGTGAAAGACCTGTACAATAAGAACTTTGAGTCTTTAAAGAAAGAAATTAAAGAAGATAGCAGAAAATGGAAAGATCTCCCATGCTCTTTGATAGGCACTATCAACATAGTAAAAATGGCAATCTTGCCAAAAGCAATCTACAGATTCAATGCAATCCCCACACAATTCTTCACTGAGCTTGAAAGAACAATTCTCAACTTTATATGGAGAAACAAAAGACCCAGGATAGCCAAAACAACCCTGTACAATAAAGGAACTTCTAAAAACCCTGATATTAACCCACGCACCTCTGAACACCTGATTTTCGATAAGCAATCCAAATATATACACTGGAACAAAGAGAACATCTTCAACAAAGGGTGCTGGCATAACTGGATGCAAACATGTAGAAGACTACAGATAGACCCAAGCCTTTTGCCCTTCATAAAATGTAAGTCAAAATGGATCAAAGGCCTCAACATAAACCCAGCCACACTGAACCTATTAGAAGATAAAGAGAGAAATACCCTTGAATTAATTGGTTCAGGAGACCGCTTCCTGAACATAACACCAGTATCACAGACACTGAGATCAACAATTAATAAATGGGACCTCCTGGAACTGAAAAGCTTCTGTAAGGCAAAGGACACAGTCAGCAAGACAAAACACCAGCCCACAGACTAGGAAAAGATATTCACCAACCCCACATCTGACAGAGGGCTGATCTCCAGCATATACAAAGAACTCAAGAAACTAGTCTCCAAAACAACAAACAATCCAATTTAAAAATGGGGTACAAAACTAAATAGACAATTCTCAATAAGTGTTCAACATCCTTAGCCATCATGGAAATGCAAATCAAAACAACTCTGAGATACCATCTTACTCCTGTCAGAATGGCTAAAATCAAAAACACCAATGACAGTTTATGCTGGAGAGGATGTGGAGAAAGATGAACAATCCTCCACTGCTGGTGGGAGTGCCAACTTGTACAGCCACTCATCTGTGGATTTTAGACATAGAGTAAGGGATTACCATCCTACAATCCACACTGCCAGAGAAACTAGTAAACAAGGAAGACCCTAAATGAGACAAACTTTGTCCCCTGGGTAAGGGAAAAGGGTCACCATTTCTTAGCAAATTGAGAACACGGGAAGAAGGGGGAAGCTATGAGACTGAGATGGGAAGAAAAGGAAGGATGCAGAGGTCATGAGGAAGCAGAAAGTTTGAGTCAGGTGTAGATTAGAAGAAAGGACATATGATAGGTAGGATTTTAGTTGGGGGGGGCGGTAGGGGAGGAAGGGAGGGAGAAAGGAACTGGGATTGTCATGTAATTCAATCTTGTTTGTAATTCAAATATATAAAAAATAAAATAACTAAAAAAGAAAAAATTACAAAAGAATCATCTTTAAATAATATTAGATCATCAATGTAGGAGGCATTCAGGCCCTTGTGTTCACAGATAATCACAAGGGAAAGCAGGAATGTTAGACACACTTGGTTGTGACTTCAAAGACAGAGTATATAAACTGTTTCCTGCTCCAGAACCTGGGAACAAATGTGGTTAATAGCTGATGACCTCTGCACTATCTGTATGACCAGGCCACACTGGGTCCCCTTATCATAAGCATGGTTTAAATTGAGACTGCTTTCTCAGTTGACTTATAGAACCTGCTATCTTTATGGAAGATTTCACTTATACTTTACAAGAATTTCGGTGTAATCATATCTTAAGCATTGTTGCATAGATGGGATTAAGTTGATTATCACAAGGAAACTTTTTTCCAAATTGTGTTGTGCTTAAATATCTCTAAAATAAACTACCTAGTTTCTCAAAGTTTGAAGGAGCACCAGCTGCTGAGTCATATTGAACTGAATTTGCTTCTTGCCCCTTTGCATCAACACTCCACTGGTGATGCATATGCAAAGTCCCTGCATACACCAAGCCATCACACTAAACATTTACAAAGAGAAAAATGCGTTGCTTATCTTTTATTTTATGAAGTATACTCAGAGGTAACAAAATAGTTAAGGGATTCTTCACACAATAGAATCACAGCTAACATGTGCCTAAAAAGTAGAATGAGAAAAGTCACCATTTTGTAACTCCTAGTGAAAGAATGACTCAAGACATGATCATAAAAACATCATGAAAGAGGCTCTTGAAAAGATTTGAAAATGTCTGAATGAGGTTTAAACTCCTTAAAGTTTGATGGTAAATGTCGTCAAACAGAACAATCCGGGCATTGCATTCCTAATTAGGCAATGTATTTGGAAATATATACTAGAATTTGTAGTTTCTCTTTGGAAAATGAGCTTGAATTAAATCAACCTCTTAAAAAAAAAAAACTTTAATGAAATAGGAAAAAGTGAGCATCTTGAAAAATAGCATAAAATTCAAATCATCAAAATCCCTAAAGTATAGGAAATTTCATTACAAATGAACTACCTTATAAACTAATAATTATGCTAAAGGAGATATGTCATTCTTTTAAAGAATTTGAGACAATATATGAACCTTGATGAGAGGACATTAATATAAATAATCCAGTAACTCAAAGATCTTATGGAACAATTGAAATCATTTAAAAATATAACAGATCTTTGATAACCGAAAAAAATTAATCACTGTCATTTTGTTTAAAGTAATGTCTTTTAAAAGAATATATCTAATTTATTTATCAATCAAAAATGTAATATCTGATATTTGCATAAAGTACTCTGTGAAGAGGCTGAGAAGAACACTTTGTTAATGTGATAGCCTTGCAAGCATAAAGTCTGAGTCCATCCCCAGAACTCATGTAAAACAATTGGGGTTGGTGTATGGGCTTGTAATCTCAGTGCTGGAAAGGGAGAGACCAGTATATGCCTTGGGTTTGTTGCCCAGCCAGCCTTGCATTTTTGTTACACATGGTGAGTTCCAGAGTTCCAGACCAGTGAGGTTCTGTCTCAACATATATTCATGTAACAACTATTAACAAAAAGGAGCCATGGATTTGGAAGCGAACAAAGATGGGCACATGACAGGGTTTGAAGGAAGAAAAGGGAAGTGAGCAGTAATGTAATTATAGCATTACCTTAAATGAATAAATAACATATAAATAAATAAATAGTTTTTAAATGACAGACAAGTTATTAAGGAATAATACTTGAAGTTGTCCTCAGGCATCCATATGTACACACACACACACACACACACACACACACACACACACATACACAAACACATATGTACACTGTCAAAAACACAAGAATTAAGAGTATGACACTTTATTTGGACTTTGATAATTTCTTGCATCAATATATATTTATTTGAAACATTCTATGGTAAAAGTCTTCTCACAGTTCATATAAGTTCCTACATTAGTTATTCATTCACTCATTCTACAGATTGAGTATCTACTATGCATAGAACAAAATATGTAAAATTCTTTTTTTTTTCAAATAAACTCATAGTCTAACAATAGCGAGAAAGAAAATTCCATGAAATATAATATATGCGCCATTAAATGTTATTTTGGGAGAAAACTCAATGGAAAAGGCTCATGGGGATATTAGTAAAGACACTGCACAGTGGGTGATATTAAACATGTCTTTAAGAATGTATAGAAGCTCATTCCATTAATACAGAAAGCAAAGCTTTCTGGGTGACATTGATGGATCATGTCTATATAGCACGTTCTATGCTTCAGACACACTTACTATCACTTACCATCATCCTCAAAATAAACATGTGAATTACAAATTCTTCATAGTAAATATCTCCACTCACATGAAAATCAACTGAGCTATAGAATGGTTAAATAAAATGGACAGTATTATATATTTACTGAAACAAAATTTAGGTATCAAACTAAATCAGCTAAACAAACTATCTTTAGTGACAGGCCCATGAGTACAGAGATAAAGAGTACAGCCTACGACAGTATATTACAAAATTAATAACTAATGCTTACAACATCTAGTGTAAGGGAGAATACCAGAAGCATATGACAGGAAACACAGGAAGATGGATGGGTAGGAGGCAGGCAAATTATGGAGTAACACAACTAAGGGAATTTACACTATCTCTATAAGAAAGTACAAATTACCCAAGGGTTTTAATTAATAGTGTGCCATGTATTGATTAATTCACTACAAAAATAACCTATGTATGGTGAACAAAACAGACAAGTAGAGAATCAATGTAGGAGGAAGAAAATTGGGTTTAAAAGAAAGTGTACTGGGTCTAAGAAACAAACTGTGTGCGTCAAAGTGATAGTGTTATTGATATATTTATATACATAGACGATAGATGATAGATAGATAGAGATAGATAGATAGATAGATAGATAGATAGATAGATGAAAACAACAGCTTCAAAGGAGATTGAGGAGGAAGAATCTGTAAAATGTGGAAATTGTCATAAATGAAAACATAGACCTAGCATTAATTTTTATTCAGAATGTCCTTCTGTCTTCTCTGCCCCTGGCCCAGGCACACCATGAATAAAAGAAAGGAAATGGATGATCTACAATGGAGAGAATGAGTTCTTATTTTCCCAGATGACACAGTGAACATACAGATGGTCAGTTAATGACCTTGAATCACAGGGGAACAAAAATCTCAGAAAGCAATGGGATTTACTCAAGAACTCTATGAACTGTAATAGGCAAAAATAAAACAAGACAACAGACCAATGTTTTGTGTTTTCTCATTTTTTATTTTATTTTATAATTATTATTTATTTTATTACTGAGAATTTTATACAAACATATGTTTTAGTCAAATCCACATCCTATTCTTTCTCCTAAATCCCTCCCCTATCCCCACCAACACTATTTTTCTCTCCCAAATTTATATGCTGGTTTTTTGTTTGTTTACTGAGTCTCTTAGTGCTTGTACATGTATGAGTTCATAAGAACCGTATTATGGAGCACAAGTAACTTCATGTGTGGGGTGATATATTGTTTATGATTCAATAAAGCCATTGGAGATCAAAATGCAAAGCTAGCCACAGCCATAGAAAATAGGCAGTGATGGCACATACCATTAATCCCAGGACTCTGGAGACAGGCAGATAGATCTCTGTGAGTTCAAGGCCACCCAGGGAAACACAAGAGTGAATCAGTCTAAAAGAGAAACAGAGCTCATGCCTTTAATCCCAGAACTAGAGCAGTCTATAAGGAAAAAGCAAAGTCAGTCTTGGGCAATTAGTCTCCAGCCACATTGATGAGAGTGTTGATGTCTAGGATTCTGAGGCTTGATGGGGAGTAGTGCAGTTTGAGAAGCACTGTACTCTGAGGATTTGTGGAGACAGGACCACCCATTTCATTCTAAGATAGAGGTAAGAGCTAGTGGCTGACTGCTTTGCTTTTCTGATCTTCAGCTTGAACACCATTATCTGTCTCTGGATTTTTATTATTTGTGTTACATGTGTGGCTCTCATTTCTAAAAGAAAACTGACTCTTCTTCCCCTGACAGTCATAAGATTTTATGAGCGTGCCTCCCCCCCATGCTGGCTTGATCTTGAACAGTTTCTGTACATGCTGCCACTTCCACTTTGAGCTCATATGTGCAACTACCTTGTCTGGAAATTGCTGTTTATTGTGGTCATCTACCACTACTGGTTCTTAACAATCTTTATGCCTTCTCTTCCACAATGGTCCCTGAGCCTAAGGGATGAGGGAGTATAAATATAGATATACCATTACAATTGGTCACTCCAAAGTTTCTTGTTCTCAGCATGTCTCTGTATTAATGAACAGTTAGTGCAAAAAATACAAATAGAAATAGTGCAAAAAATAAAGTAGAAAATACAATTAAAACCCTCTGATAAGGGTTGGAAGATACATATAAATACACAAACTGGGGGCATCTATCAAAGAAAACTGGAACACATCCAGTCCACACCTACAAAAGGTGTCAAACTGAAGAGGCAGGGTTTTTCAAGCTCATATGAGACCATATGATGCTACCCTAAGCCTGACACCAGACAGAAAGAAAAAGGCCTTTGAGTTGTTTTGTTGTTATTGGTGGTGGTGGTGATGGTAGTGGTATTTAAATGTAAGATCACTGTTAAGTGATTACATGAGTTTTGGGTTGAAATGGGCATTGAACTTTTGAGTTCATAAGCTGAGGACCACACATTGAATGTTGTGATTTAACATGAGGGTTTGGGTGTCAAGACAAGAAGTGGATTTGTAATGGTTAGTTTTCAGTGTTTAGTTTATTGGATTTGGAATCACACGAGAGACACACTTCTAAGTTTGCCTATAAGGATGTTTTCACACAGGTTTAACTATAACTAAGCAGGAAAGACCCTTACTAAATGGGTGGCAACATTCCACTGGCTGTGACCTCAGACTGAATGAAGATGGAAAAATGAGGAAGCTAGCATTCTTTTCCTGTTTCCTACCTGCAGGTGCAATGCAAGTACTTACCCCATGTTCCTCCCATGATGCCTCTGAACTCAACTTTCCTAACATTGCTTTGACAGGTATTTTATCACAACAATGAGAAGTACAACTAATATAAGCTTCCAGTCATAAGTCAGAAGCATGGTCAGCATAATGTGTATTATGAATCTACAGGTGCAGTGATACAAGCTTCTAATAGCAATACATGGGAGGCTAAGACAAAGAGATCATGAGTTCAGGACCAGCTGGATAGTAACTCCCTGTCTCAGAGAAAAGTTGAAAAGAGATTTATTTAGTAGTGGTAGATAATGAAATTTTTAAATAATTGAAGTCTTGATTTACTATTATTGCATATGGCTCTGAATTACATTTGGATAAAAGGGTCAATCCTTTTTTAGTATATTTTTATTTTTATAATGGTAATTAGACCAATTTTAAATTAGAAACAAGTGTCTTTTACATGTGAATCCCAGTTCCCTCTCTCTTCCCTCTTCCCCTGCCTCCCCACCCCTATCCCAACCCCTATCTGCTCCCCATGGGTGATCTTCAAAGTATGTCATATAATTTGGAGTAAGGCCTACACCCTCTCCCGTGTGTCTAGGCTGAGAGAGTATCCCTCTGTGTGGAGTGGACTCCCAAAGACTATTCATGTACTAGGGATAAATACTGATCCACTACCAGTGGCCCCATAGATTGCCCAGACCTCCATATTGACATCCTCCTTCAGGGGGCTGGATCAGTCCTATGCTGGTTTCCCAGCTATCTGTCTGGGGTCCATGAGCAACCCCTTCTTCAGGTCTGCTGTTTCTGTGGGTTTCTCCAGCCTGGTCTTGATCCCTTTGTTCATCATTCCTCCCTCTCTGCAACTGGATTCCAGAGTTCAATTCAGTGTTTAGCTGAGGGTGTCTGCTTCTGTTTCCATCAGCTACTGGATGAAGGCTACAGGATAACACATAAGGTAGTCAGCAATCTCATTATCAGAGAAGGGCATTTAAGGTAGCCTCTATTGCTTGGATTGTTAGTAGGGGTCAAACTTGTAGATCTCTGGACTTTTCCCTAGTGCCAGAATTTTCTTTAAACCCATAATGGCTCCCGCTAATATGGAATCTCTTTTCTTGCTCTCCTCTATTCTTCCCCCTACATAACCTTCCTGCTCCCTTATATCCTCCTCACCCCTCCTCATCTCCCCTTCTCTTTCTTCTACCTCCCTCTCCCCTCCAAACATGCTCCCAATTATCTCGGGAGATCTTGTCCCTTTCCCCTTCTCTGGGAGACCATGTATGCCTCTCTTAGAGTCCTCCTTGTTTCCTAGCATCTCTGGCACTGTGGATTGTAGGCTGGTACTCCTTTGCTCTATGTCTAAAATCCATATATGAGTGAGTACATACCATTTTTGTCTTTTTGTGACTGGGTTAAAAAGGGATCCATTTCATGGAGTGGGCCATAAATCCAGTCAGAAAATGCTTAGTTACTCCCACAACTTTTGGGGCACTATATCTGCAGGCAGGTCACCATTGTAGATCAAAGGGTTTGTAACTGGGTTGGTGGCAACCTTTCTCCTGTGGTAACATACAGAGTACCTACCAATACCATGAATACTAGTCAATATGGGTAAGCACTGGCTCAACTTCCCTGTGTTCAATGAGATATGTAAGTGCTATCTTCAGTAATAGGACCTCACCATCAGTTTGTGGAGAGCAACCTATAATCTTGGCAACTGCCAAGATGTCTGGGAGTTACCATGGGGCCCCTTTGGCCAACACCTCAAGTAGATGTAATCCATTCCTGACACTAAACTTCACTTGGTGGTGAAACATATCTAAATGGCCATTAATAGCAAAAAGTCATTATATTATTTTAAAAATTCATACTATTTCCAATATTAAACAAAAGATATTTCTGTGTTCTTATGGTTCACCCTCAGACAGTGGCTGAAAAACTGTCCTCAGAGCTAGTTGGCATGAGATTCCCTTCTGTTCTTCTTTGCCAATTGACTGTCTTAGTCTGGCTTCTGGAAGCACACTTGGAGGAGAGTCCAGTGTACAGAACATAGAGGAGAGTGTTCTGAGTAAATAGCACCTGTGATAGAAGGAGGACAGTAGCCCAAAAAGATGGCTTACAATACAATCGCCAGAGGCCTCAACCAATTCCATACACAATTTCAGAACTCTGATGGCCCTTCAGAATTGTCCAGGACTGGGGCAAGGATGACCCTTTGCATCTCTCTTAGATCATTGAACTAGTGCCCTGAGAATGACTAATGTTCATGGAAGCAGTTATCTCTGTGAGGTGCCCAAGGACAACTGTCTTGGAGAGGAACCCAGCTATGAGCTTTGGGTGGCTGTCACTCTGCAAATGAACATATTATCTCAAGAAGACATTACAACAGCCACAACAGCAGCCAAGACCATGAAGTATAGGTGCTCAGAAGCCCAAAATTCAGAGTCTATGAGAATAATATACAAACAAACCTGAAGCTCTAGCTGTGATCTTTCTAATGCAGGCTAGCACAACAGTATGTGATCTTTCTAATGCAGGCTAACACAGCCCAAAAGTATTGGCAAAGCCTAAATCTATTTAATCCAGTTCCCATCCTCCATGGCTATCAATCTGTCAATCTGTCACTTCAGCCACATAAAATAAAATTATTGCAGATAAGGGAAGTTGCCCTCCCATAAGGGAAACCATAATCAGTAATAGTCTCACAGGCCAAATTGTGAGATTTGTTATAGCTATCAGAGCCTAAAGCTGATTGGTCCAGTTAGAATTAGGAAGCATAGAAGGAATGATCAAAAAGTATCTATTTAGAAAGTTCCCAGATTTTGCCATCTGGTCAGATCTGATAACTAAACAGTGAAGGAAGCTTCTGCTGGAGACTCCTCAGAGACAATTCTGCTGAGGCTGCCACTTAGCCTTTGTAATTGCAGTGGAGGAATAAGAATGATGTACGACAGGGACTGAGTGCCAGGTACCTTCACTCCATGCTCTTCTCTACCTATTCTGGTTTCCTGCCAGAGAACTAGAAACCCATGGCAATATTTTAACGGCCTCCAATGAGAAAGAGCATGGAAGATACATGCCTCTAGGAAAATAAAGCATATGAGTGAATGCAGCAGTCACACCGTGGTCACTGGTCTCCTCTCTCCAGATGGGGACATCAATGTCATTTTTCAAACATCCCAGACACTTTCTTGCATGCAAGGGTTTCTAATCCATTTTTCAAATTAAGCACACCCCTGAAACTTGGCTTCTCCATTACTCTGATTTGAAAGAGTGTCAGCAGTTTTGATAAGTGCCACATTTTACACACCGTAAGTTTGGGATCCCCACAGAACCAAACTACAAATAAAAGCTAAAGAGAATTAGAAAGGAGAAAGCATACTCTGCCATGGTGTTAACTTCACAGATGTAGCTTGGAGAGAGAGAAAGCCTCCTGAGGAGTTGGCTGGTTATAGAAAAGAAATACCAACAAGACTCACCAAGGAACACCAAGGAATTCCAACTGTAATTCAGCCAAGTGCTCCAAGTCCCATGCCCTTTACCAGTAACAACTGAAAGACATCAATCACATCACACTAACTACAGAATCCAGGAAGCAGGGTATGAAGAAGCCTTCCTGGGCTTTTTCAGCCTTAGCAGATTTTATCTAAGACATTATGGATAAACTAGTAGCAAGATGACCTGTAGAACATGTGGATTTGACAAACCTTAGATGTTCACCTGCCGTCATGGACAGTACTCATAGTCTCCCTGTTGCAAGTTGCCCAGTAAGCGCTGAGTAACCAGGGACTTGCAGCTCTCTTCCTATACTTGGCTGCTGATTGTAAGACTCCTCAAGTGTAGCTCTAGGAGTCAGGTTGCAGAAAACTGTCATCAGAAGAGCTGGCTGACTGTGAAGTTTTTGAATTAAATCCTCTTGACCTGATTTTTTTTAATGTTTTTCTTTGTTATCATGCTAATAACTCTTATTCTGCAGACAAAGTTAATCTTGTATGTGATAGCCAAGACTTAGCCAGTGGTTCTCAATTAGGTGGTGATTCTGAACCCAGGAGATATTTTACAATGTCTAGCAGCATTGATGTCTAGCATAACTGGTCTGAGACTGGCATTCAGGGCTTCTTTGGGTAGAGACCATGGAGGGTACTTGCCACACAATAATATATGTCATACTTTCATGGGAAATTGGAAAACTCCCCCAAACCTGCCTTGGGGTTCAGATGGATGACACAGCCTTCCTCTGGTCTGAGAGTATACGTGGGGAATAGCCACCACAGTTTTCTCCCCTTGAATATTTACAGACTGAAGACTATGCCCCCACATTAGCTGCTCCTACCAAAGTTAACTAAGCTGGCTTCTTGTACAGCTGAATGCAATTACCCTGGTTCCCTGCTCAACTGTATATAGTAAACATATTGAGCTTCCTGGGTGCTGTGGCTTTTCCATCTGTCTAGACCACCCAATCTGCTGTCTCTATGAGTATGTCCTTTCTTCATTCCCTCATCACCCCTACCTAGTCAGGATGTGGGGACCCAAGTTTCTGAGTAGTATGGTGTGTGTGTGTGTGAGAGAGAGAGACTGGGGGAAGGAGAAAGGGAGGGAGAAAATCAATAAGATAGACAAACCTTTATCCAAACTTACCAAAAGGCAGAGAAAGACTGTGCAAATTAACAAAATCAGAAATGAAAAGGGGGACATAACAACAGACACTGAGGAAATCCAGAGAATCTTCAGGTCATACTTTGAAAACATATACTCCACAAAATTCAAAAATCTAAAGGAAATGGACAATTTTCTGGATAGATATAATTTAACAAAATTAAATCAAGAATAGGTAAGAAATTTAAATAGACCTATGACCCCTAATGAAATAGAAGCAGTCATCAAAAGTCTCCCAACCAAAAAAAGCCCAGGGTGAGATGGATTCAGTGCAGAATTCTACCAGAAATTCAAGGAACAGCTAATACCAAATCTCCTCAAAGTATTTCACACAATAGAAGGAGACGGGTTATTTTCAAACTCGTTATATGAGGCTTCAACTACCTTGGTACCTAAGACACAGCTAAGAAAGAGAACTACAAACCAATATCCCTCATGAACATTGATGATTTGTCTTAGAGTCTACAACTACTATATAGGTAAAAATTCTAACATATTAATAAAATGTTCAGCCTCCTTAAGGAGTTTATGTGCACAGAACCAAGATGTTAGGGTAAATCATCTATTAGTTTTCAGACAAGATGATTTATTCATTTAAATAACTGCTGCTTTACATGTGAAACAAGCCTGTTCCTTAACTTGAATTAGTAATAATAATAATAATAATAATAATAATAATAATAATAAGAGAGAAAAAAATAACTGCTGCTATCAGCTTCTGTAATATACTGACCTTTTAATGCTGATTTTTGTGATTAAAATGATCTAAATTCTTAAAAAATACTGGCAAATTTAATCCAAGAACACATCAGAAAAATCATTCACCACAATCAAGTAGGCTTCATCCCAGATACCCAGGGATGGTTCAACATATGAAAATCCATCAGTGTAAACCACCATATAAACAAAATGAAAAAGAAAAATCACATGATCATCTCGATAGATGCTGAAAAACCCTTTGACAAAAACCAACACCCCTTCATGATAAAGATCTAGGAGAGATCAGGGATAACAGGAACATACATAAACATAATAAAAGCAATATAGAGCAAACCAACACCCAACATCAAACTAAATAGAGAGAAACTCAACACAATTCCTCTAAAATCAGGAACAAAACAAGGCTATCCACTCTCTCTCCATATCTCTTCAATATTGTACTTGAAGTTCTAGCTAGAGCAATAAGACAACAAGAGAGGATAAAGGGAATACAAATTGGAAAAGAAGAAGTCAAATTTTCACTGTTTGCAGATGACATGATAGTTTACATAAGTGACTGGAAAAACTCTACCAGGGAACTCCAACAGCTGATAAACACCTTGAACAAAGTGGCAGGATGCATGTTAACTGAAAATAATGAGTAGCCCTTTTATATACAGACAATAAATGGGCTGAGAAAGAAATCAGAGAAATATCACCCTTTAAAATTGCCACAAACAACATAAAATACCTTGGGGGAAATGCTAACAAGACAAGTGAAAGACCTGTACTGTAAGAATTTTGAGTGTCTAAAGAAAGAAATTAAAGAAGATACCAGAAAATGGAAAGATCTCCTATGTTCTTTGATAGGTAGAATCAACATAGTAAAAATGGCAATCTTGCCAAAAGCAATCTACAGATTCAATGCAAATTTTAAAAAGTATACTCAGGTTAACAAAAACCAATTTAGACTGTTGTGCCCAAATTCTAAACCCCCAAATCACCAAGAAGCCCATTTCAATGCAAAAGCAAAATGTCTTTTATAGCACTTGTTTAATGCGCTAACCCCATTAGCTCTGGCTTTTCATCCGAGAAAGCATAAAACAGGGATCTTATAGGGCAGCATAAGAGAAGTGTCTAGGGGTATGCACAGTCTCAGGATTGGTGCATCTCCAGGGTTGGACGACCTGCCCTGTGTTGATTGGTCAAATGGTTCTTATGGCCCATAGGCCCTCCCAGGGCGGTTGCTATGCTCTGCATGTCACTGTTGTGCACTTGTCTAAAGCACACCCAGAGCCATAAAGCACAGTCCTGCTAGCTAACTTCTGATTGGTTCCTTGCCAGGAGGAGGGCATCTGACCTCCAAGTGACCAGGACAGGCCCAGCAAGGTCAGGCAAGCACATGTTATCCTGTCATGGCTGCCACAACCGAGGGTTGGTCCCTTCAAGACATGTTTGTCTAACCATTTAAATCTTTGGTGAAACCAGGCTTCTAGCAAACTTTAAATAAATGTTTAATAAATAAGGTTTACATTCCTAAGTTCTATTCATACAAACAAAAACTAACTTAAAGGTATACATCTAATCTCTTTGCCTTTGTAACTATATTTATGACTTAAAGTTTTACTTTAATGCTAAGGGATCTTCAGTTCAAATTTTAGGCCTCAAACCTAATAGGCATAAAGCTGTAAATCCTAATCTTACAAAAGCTACTGATGTGTTGTAAACTGTCAAAAATAATTAAGCCATGCAAGCTAATAGTGAGCCACTGAAGGACACACAGCCAGTTAAAGATGGCGCTGAGGGCAAGTCAGGAGGGTGAGTCCTGAGATGTTTACAAAAAAGGGTGATTGGTTACCAAGATCAAGCCAGATGAGGTTACTGCATGAATGGCTAGTGTTCACTAAGTAAAGCATAGGGCACCTAGGAGCATGATAGGCTGACCTTTAAAAGTATTGGCTGCCTGTTTTCCTGCTCTATGGTTTTTTGCTTTAAAAGCTGTGTCTGTTTGTCTCCAGGATCCTTGGAGGCTGGGGAAACTGCAAGTGGTGCACTTACCCTTCCTTGGACCCAGGTCAGTCATCTGTGGTTAGGCTAAAACCCTGCAAGTCACCTTTTAAATGATCAAATTCTTTAATGTGCTCAAAACTATGTTTATAGTCATAATAAGTACAAGCATTATTTAGCCTTCTGTATATCTTTTTGAGGTAATGTCTAAAGCTAGGAACTAAAAACCAGCAAAGTTGATTAAAATTCAGATGTACTTAATAGAATGTTCTCAAACTATTCAGTAATCTACCTGAGTATAGCATTTAAAATGTTTAATAAAAGGCTTCCTCTACCATTTGGTGTATACTTCCTGCTCTAGTTTTTCCTTCTCAGATCTCTGATAATTTTAATGGCTAACTGTAACTCTATCATTTTAATGGTAACATTAACAAAATTTCATCTTGTCTTTTATTAATAAAACTTCATTTTTAAATTTTAATTTTATACAGATTTTTTTTTAAATAAATATTTCTTATGGGTAAAGTGATAGCTAAAAAACTACAAACATAATCATGTTTCTCAAATTCCCTTGGAGACCAAAGGGTTAAACCAAAACTATATTTAATAAAATCTAAATTATTTAAAAGTTTTCACCCAAAATTATATTTGGTACAGCCTAAAAAGATCTGTTGCATCAAACTGTCTTTTCCACAAAATATAATAAAAATTAAAGCCTTCTTCCAACTAGTTTTATAGAAGTTACGATGTTCAAATTATAGATGTTCAATACAATCTCAGTACTTAAGTTTTACATGTAAAACAACAGAAACAAAAGAATTATAATAATTAATCTGGTGTTACAGGTGTTTATCACTTAATAAAAAGAAATGTTTCTTAAAATGTTATACATTTCAAGTCTTATGGAATCTATAAGCATGAGTTCCTAAGTTAAAATTAACAGGTCTAGGTGACCAGTATTAGTATATGCAAACACTTGGAATGCCATGGGGCTGACATGTACCAGAACATCAGATCAAGGAAGCGACATGTCCTATGACTCTGCTTTGATTCTCTCAATGTACCTGCTGTCCTTTGAGAGCCTGAGGACCCATAAAAAGGTGCATATCCCTGATCCACAAAAAATCTTCAGTGTGGTTATTTACTGCAATCAAGAGTTTCTGCACATGGTAGATAGTGTAGAAATACTCAGGCCGCCTGACAAGAGGGCATGCATACCAAAGAGGAGGAAAATGAAACAGAACATGCCTTGATATAAATAACTGTCTTAATAGCAACCCCAAGGAGAGCAGAGCTTTCTGGCCAAGGTTTAAGATGGCCGTGGGGGCCATCTACCTATGGCAGAAAAATAAATCTTCCGAATATGCAAAAGGTACATTCTTGTTTTCAGTATATGTAATAAAGGAGAGGGTTTCCGTTCTCTGGACCCCCAGGTGCAATTGGACTGTCAACAGTCAGAATAATACACCTTCTGACCCTGCAAGCGCCCTGCTCTCTGTACCCTGAGTAGGCATTTTTCAACATATAAATTATTTACAGTGGTCTCCAAGGCCTCTGGAATGTTAGTGTATGTCCTTACTAAGAAAATAAAGAGAAATTCTGAAATAAGTATATAGAAAACAGAGACTGAGTAGAGGCAGATCATGCATATTAAATGTTGTCCTGCTTAGAAGGCACAAACATATACGTGTGTTCTTACCAGAACCAAATTAAGCATTGGATTCTAATTATTCAGTTATTTATTCCTCTCCTGTCCCTTTCAGCACATGAATACTGGAACAGGGCACCTCAGTAAGCCCCCAGACCTTAGCACCATTGACTCCATGATGAAAGTAACATTCAGGCTGTAAAACTCAGCACACAGACAGCACTGCCTCCCCAAACTAAAACAAAGACCTATCTATCAAAGTCCATAGTTCTGGGAAAGTCTCTAAATGAACTAACCTTGCTTTTTGGCTTCCACGGCTCTGATTCTGACTTCTTGTTAATGGAAGTATGTCAACCCAGGACATGTTTTTTTATGCTTAAAAGTTCACTCTGAAAAAGGCTTGGGGATACACTGGGATCCCAACTAATAAAAATTTTCTATTGGCTTAAACCCCTGTCCAATCAGTCTTCTATGATTAATGGCCCATAACAAATACCATCATTTAATATGCAAGTATCAAGGTAGGCAGTGACTTAAGGCGCCATCGTCCTAATGTATCTCAGTGAGTGATAACAGATACCTAAGGAATGCATTCAAGAATGACTTCATATTGACTCTCTCTTCTAAGGAATTAAAAAAACACTAAAAGTGTTAGCAGATAAGAATATTGCCACTTAAACTCTTCAGTGAATCTCCAGTGTGAAACTACAGCATGGCAAATGCTGACATCTGGTTTATGGGAGGAAGACAGAGATTTAAGAAAACTAATAATCTGTATTAAGCACTGGATCAATAGTCACAATGCCTTCCACCGTGAATAACAAAATTCCTGGTCATTTGAAGCTGAGGTGATATCTTTCTTCCATTTCTTTGTGTAACAAGAAATTTAAAGTCACAGAACTAGCTCATGTCAGTTCAAGAGTGCAACTGGGCCATTCCTGCAGGCCTGTGAGACATTTGCTTCACTGTCTCATGCCTCAAGTCCTGTGTCCCACTGAGACCAGAGTAAGCACTTCAGAGATGACAGCATCCAAAGCAGGGAAAAGGCTGAGAACGGAAAAGCACCTTCTGCCTGTCTGAATCAAAGGGGAATTTTCTTTTCCACAATTCTCATTTGTTAAACTCCAATCATATGTACACACAGTATCAACCAATCAATGGTAGAGACATGGGATTGCACTCATGGATTACATCAACCGGTTTCCCATCCAGGACTTCTGTAGTTGAACTAAAAATGATATTGGAATATTGTTAGCAAGGAAGGAAGAACCTTTGTAGGCAGCAAGAAGTGTGTACCACAACTATACGTTTTATACTACAGGGCAAAACATTTGGCTGTATTGGAACATTGCCCGAAAAAGGAACTTCTCTTTCCTGCCCAAGTAATACAGTTTCAACTGTACAAATGCGAGCTGAGGCTCCCTGGCTGACCTTGACGTTGATACAATAAAGCTCCAGGAGATCGCTGCCTGTGCACTTTCAAGGCGTTCAGAGCCTGAGTAGTGAAACTCTGCAGATTGCTGCCAGCATTGTGAATGAACATCCCCCACAAGGGAATATGCCTTTACTTCAGTCTCTAGAATAGAGTTATGGTAGAAAATACAGCTAAATGGAGCAAATGTATATTGCAAACTTCCACTTGTAAGCAGCTCTCCAGCACTAAGCACAATTCATTGCACTAATTTAATGGAATTAGTATTCCATTGTATATGTGTAACATAGTTTTTTTTTTTAAAAAATCATCTTTTGATAAGCTCCCAGATTGTATATAAATCTTAAATATTAAGAATAATATTGAAATAAACAAGAGATTATATGTATACTTGAAATCCTAATTTCAACTTTTTTGAGAAGTATCACCATAGAAGTTCCATGTTAACTTGAAGAATCTCCATACTATTTCCTATGCCACAGCGCTATTTTATATTCCCATCAGGGACATCGAGGGTTTTGACTTTTCAACATCCTCACCAACACGTGTTTCTTATTTCTTCATTTTATTTTTATTATAAGCTTATGTATAAGGTTTTGTTTCCTTAGAGTTTTAGTTTGTGTTTACCTGGTGACCAGTGACTTTGTACATTTTTTATGTGTTTTGAGCCATTTGTATGCTTTCTTTGGAGAACTCTATTAGCAAATCCATGGTCCATTATTTAACCAGACTATTTTGGGTGCTTGCTATTAAGTTATAGTAGTTTATTTTGGAAATTAATTTATTATCAGATAGACAACAGGTTTGTGAATACTTTCTCTCATTCTGCAAATGCTTTTTTGTTCTGTTGCTTTCCTTGGAACTGCATCCCTCCCTGTCATTGCCTTTGTTGCCAAAAAATTAATAAGAAGAAAGAAAGGAAGAACAGACACACACACACATACAGAGAGAGAGAGAGAGAGAGAGAGAGAGAGAGAGAGAGAGAGAGAGAGACAAAAGAAAGTTTCTTCTAAATTGTTATCTGAAATTTTCCCAATCCAGCAAGTCTTATGCTTAAAACTCAGTCCTTATATACCTTTTGAGTTAATATTTGTGGAAGAGGAAAACTTGGGCCCAATGGCCTGGCCACATGTATGATTCCAACTTTCCCAGAATCACTTGACCAGGAAAGTATATATGTTCAATTATGTGTTCTTAAATCCTTTTCAGAAATTGACAGTTGTATTAGATTGTTTCTGTGTTTGATTCTTTTTAATTGTTGTGTATGTTTTCATATTAATATGTTTAAATTATTTTAATTTTATTTTCGAAGCACTCTTATGTACATATCCATCCCCCCATTCCCTCTCTTTCCCATCCTCCCATGCTCCCCACCAACCCTCCCCTAAACCCCTACCCAGGTATAGTGAGGCCCTCCATGGGGAACCTTCAAAGTCCGTCATATCGTTTGGGGAAAGGCCTAGGCCCTCCTTGCTGTATCTGGGCTGCAATAGAATCCCTCCATAGGGAATGGGCTCCCAAAGTCCACTTGTGCTCTAGGGATAAAGACTGGCTCTACTGTTAGAGGTCCCATCGACTGTCTTGGCCTCCTAGCTGGCACCCACATTCCAAGGACTAGGTTCAGTACAAAGCTGGTTCCCCAGCTTTAGAACTAGGGTCTCTGTGCTTTCACTGGGTCAGGTAAACTGTTTCTGTAGGTTTCTCCAGCACAGTCTTGGCTCCCTTGATCATCCCTCCTCCCTGTCAGCAACTGGATTCCAGGAGTATGACTCAGTATTTAGCTGTCGGTACCTGTTTCTGCTTCGATCAGCTACTGGATGAAGGCTCTAAGAATGGTAACCAAGGTAGTCATCATTCTCATTATAGGGGAAGGGCATCAAAGGCAGCTTCTCCACCACTGCCTAGATTCATAGATGGGATCATCCCTGTGGATCCCCTAACATTTCCCCTGTGCCAGATCTCTCTCCAAACCTGTACTGTCTCCCTCTATCAAGGCATATCCTTTATTGCCCTCCTCTATTCCTCCTGTCTCAGTCCTCCTGTTCTCCCCACATCAAATTATTTTAATTTTTAAAATTTATTTTGCATCCTGACCACAGTTTCTGTTTCTGCCTTTCCTCCCATTTCCTCACCTCACCTCTCCACTGTGCCCCCATCCACACACACATCCTCTATTTCTGTTCAGAAAGTGGAAGGCCTACCATGGATATCAACAGAGCATGGCATATCAAGTAGCAATAAGACTAAGCACTCCCCACCTTGTATTAACATGAGGCAAGGCAACCCAGTATGAGGCTCCCATAAGTCAGTCAAAACATTAGGGACAGCCCCTGCTCCCATTGGTAGGAGTCCCACAAGTAGACCAAGCTACTCAACTGTCACATAAATATAAAGGGCCTAGATCAGCCCCATGCAGGCTCCCTGGTTGTCGTTTGAGACTCTGTGAGGTCCTGAAAGCCCAGGTTAGTTGATGTTGTGGGTTTTCTTGTGATATTCTTGACCTATCTGGCTTGTACAGTCCTTCCTCCCTCTCTTCAGCAGGATCCCCCAAGCTCAGTCTGATGTTTCTTTGGCTGTGGGTCTCTGCATCTGTTTCCATCAGTTACTGGAAGAAGCCTCTCTGAGGACTATTAGGGTAGGCACCAATCTGTGAGTAAAGCAGAAATATTTTTAAGCATCATGATGTTGACTTTCTTTTCTCTGAACTTGTTTGGTTCTATCCTAGGACTCTAGGCCATGCAGCCTCTGGGTCTTGGCACTCCAGGCAGTGTCATGGGTGGGCTCACTCTCCTGGCATGGGACTCAGACTGGACCAGTCATTGGTTGGTCACTCCCAGAATCTCAATGCCACCCTTACCACAGCCCATCCAGTAGGTCAGACAGTAGGTCAAAGATTATGTGGTTGGGGCAATGTTTCAATCCCTCCAGTGGAAGTCTTGCCTGCTCACAGGAGATGGCCAGTTCAAGCTATGCATCTGCTATTGCTAGGAGTCTTAGCTGGGGTCATCCTTATAAATTCCTTGGAGTTTTCCTTGTATTAGGATTCTACATGACTTCAAGATACCCCTTTTAGTCATCTCTTTCAGTACTCTCCACCTTCCCATCCCTATGCACTCCCAAGCCACCCATAAGATCACTTCTTTTTCACCTTTTCAGGGAGGTCCAAGCATCCTTCTTTGAGTCCTCCTTGTTACTTGACCTTTCTGGGTCTATGGATTGCAGCAGGGTTATCTTTTACTTTACAACTAATAGCCACTTATAAGTGAGTACATACCATGTTTGCCTGTTTGAGTAGATTACACCTCACTAAGGATTATCTTTTCTATCCATTTGCCTGCAAATTTCATAATGTCACTGTTCTTAACAGCTAAGAGATACTCTATTGTGTAAGTATACCACATTTTCTTTATCCGTTCTTCGGATGAGAGGTATATAGGTTATTTACAGGTTCTGGCTATTGCAAATAAAGATGCTCTGAATATAATTGAGCAAGTGTCTTTGTGGTATGATTGAGCATCTTTGGGGTATAAGCTCAAGAGCAGTAATTATGGGTCTTGAGGTAGATCGATCCCCAATTTTCAGAGAAACCACCATATTGACTTCCAAAGTGACTGTATAAGCTTGCACTCCCATCAGTAATGGAGAAATGTTCCCCTTGCTCCACATCCTCTCCAGAATAAGCTGTCACTTGTGGTTTTGATCTTAGTCATTCTGACAGGTGTAAGATGGAATCTCAGAGTCATTTGATTTACATTTTCCTGATATCTAGGGATGCTGAACATGTCTTTAAATGTTTCTCAGCCATTTGAGATTCTTCTATCAAGAATTCTCTGTTTAGATCTGTACACCATCTATTAATTAGATTGTTTGTTTTTTTATTTTTTATTTAAATTAGAAACAACTTGTGGAAGTAGAAGCAGATACCCACAGCTAAACCTTGACCTTAACTGGAATCCAGTTGCAGAGAAGGAGAATTGATGAGCAAAGGGGTCTAGACCAGGCTGGTGAAACCCACAGAAATAGCTGACCTGAACAAAGGAGAGCTCTTGGTCCCCAGACTGAAAGCTGGGAAACCAGCATGGGACTGATCCAGACCCCCTGAATGTGGTTTTCCATGAGGAGACCTCGTAAATCTATGGGGCCCCTTGTAGTGGATTAGCACTTATCCCTAGCATAGGAATGGACTTTGAGAGCCCATCCCACATGGAGGGACACTCCCTGAGCCTAGACACAAGGGGGTGGGCCTAGGCCCTATCCCAAAGGATATGAACAAATCTGAAGGCCCCCTATGGAAGGTCTTACCCTCCCTGGGGAGCAGAAAGAGTATGGGATAGGTAGGGTGTTAGTTAGGGGTGGGCAGAGGACGAGGGGGAGGAAGAGGGAACTGGGATTGACATGTAAAATAATCTTTCTAATTAAAAAAGAGTTAATAAAAAAGAAACAATCTTATTTTATATATCAATCACATTTCCCTCTCCCTCCCATCTACCCATGTTCCCCATCAACCCCCATCCCATCCCACTTCTGCGCCACAGAAAGAATGAGGCCTTCCATGGGATCATCAAAATCTGTCACATCATTTGGGGCAGGGCCTAGGCCCTCTCCTGTGTGTCAAGACTGAGCGAGTATCCTGCACAGGAAATGGGCTCCCAATGTCCACTCATACACTAGGGATAAATACTGTTCTACTATCAGAGGTCCCATAGACTGCCCAGGTCTCCTAATTGACACCCACGTTCAGTGGGTCTGGATCAATCCTATGCTGGTTTCTAAGCTGTCAGACTGGAGTCCATGAGTTCCCCCTTGTTCAAGTCAGCTGTTTCTGTGCATTTCTCCAGTCTTGTCTTGACCCATTTGCTCATTACTCCTCCCTCTTTGCAACTGGATTCCAGTTCAGTTCAGTGTTTAGCTGTAGGTGTCTGCTTCTGCTTCCATCAGCTACTGGATGAAGGCTCTAGGATGGCATATAAGGTAGTCAGTTGTTTTTTGATGTCTACTTTCTTGAAATATTAATATATTTTGGAAATCAGCCCTCTGTCAGATGTAGAGTTGGTGAAGATCTTTTCCCATTCTGTGGGCTGCTGTTTTGTACTATTGCTGGTGTTCTTTTTCTTATAGAAGCTTTTCATTTTCATGAGGTGCCATTTTGTTGTCGATCTTAGTGTCTGTGATACTGATGTACTATTCAGGAAGTTGTCTCCAGTGCCAATGCATTCAAGGTTATTTCCCATTTTCTTTTATATCAGGTTTAATGTAACAGGGTTTATGTTGAAGTGTTGTACCCATCTTGACTTGAGTTTTGTGCAGGGTGATAGATTTGGATTTATCTATTTGCATTCTTTTACCTGCTGACTGGCATTCATTTATGTCTGCATCATATGTTGAAGATGCTTTCTTTTTGACATTGTATAATTTTGACTTCTTTGTCAAAAACCAGGTGTACATAGGTATGTGGATTTATGTCTGTGTCTTCCATTCAATTCCATTGATCCACCTTTCTGTTTTTATGTCAATATCATGAAGTTTTTTTATTGCTATAACTCTGTAGAGGACCTTGAAACCAGGGATGGTAATACCCCTAGATGTTCTTTTATTGTACAGGATTGTTTTAGTTATCCTGGGCTTCTTGTTTTTCCATATGAAGTTGAGTATTTTTTCAATGTCTGTAAGAAATTGTGATGGGAATATTTAGATTGCTTTTGATAAGATAGGCATTTTTACTATGTTAAACCTACTGACCCATGAGCATGGGAGAGCTTTCCATCTTCTGATATCTTCTCCAATTTCTTTCTTCAAAGATTTGAAGTTCTTGTCACACAAGTCCTTCACTTCTTTGCTTAGAGTTACTCCAAGATATTTTATATTATTTGTGACTATGGTGAAGGGAGTTGCTTCTCTTGTTTCTTTCTCGGCTTGTTTATTTTTTGTATATAGAATGACTACTGAGTTTTTTAGTTAATCTTGAACACAGACACTTCTCAGATGGTGTTTATGAACTGTAGACGTTCCCTGGTAAAGTTTTGGGGTAACTTATGTATTCTTATCATAACATTTGCAAATAATGATACTCTGATTTCTTTCTTTCCTATTTGTATCTGATTAGTCTCCTTTAATTGTTTCATTGTTCTAGCTAGATGCTCAAGTACTATGTTAAATAGATGTGCAGAGAGTGGACAGCTTTGTCTTGTACCTGATTTTGGTTGAGTTGTTTTGAATTTCTCTCCAGTTACTTTGATGTTGGCTGTCAGCTTGCTGTATAATGCTTTTATTATATTTAGGTTTGCCCCTTTTATCCCTGATCTTTCCAAGACATTTATGAAGGGGTGTTAGATTTTTGTCAAAGGATTTTCAGTATCTAATGAGAATGTCATGTGTTTTTTTTTTTCTTTCAGTTTGTTTTTATCGTGGATTACATTGACATATTTTCATATGTTAAACCATCCCTGCATCTCTGGGATGAAGCTTATTTGATCATGGTGGATGATCTTTTTGATGCATTCTTGGATTTGGTTCATATTTTGTTGTGTATTTTTGCATCTGTATTCATGAGTGAAACTGGTTTATAATTAATTCTCTTTGTTGAGTCTTTGTGAGGTTTGGTATTAAGGTGACTATGGCCTCATAAAAAGAATTTGGCAATGTTCCTGCTGTTTCTATTTTGTGTAATAATGTAAGGAACATTAGTATTAGTTCTTTGAAATTCTGGTAGAATTCTGCACTGAAACCATCTGGCCCTGGGCTTTTTTGTTTTTGTTGTTTTGTTTTGTTTTGTTTTGTTTGGGAGAGGGAGACTTTTAATGGCTGCTTCTATTTCTTTTTTCTTTTTCTTTCTTTCTTTCTTTTTTTTTTTTTTTTTTTTGGTTTTTTGAGACAGGGTTTCTCTGTGTAGCTTGGAGCCTATCCTGGCACTCACTCTGGAGACCAGGCTGGCCTCAAACTCACATAGATCTGCCTGCCTCTGCCTCCCAAGAGCTGGAATTAAAGGTGTGCACCACCAACGCCTGGCTCTTGCTTCTATTTCTTTAGGAACTATAGGTCTATTTAAATTGTCTATCTGATCTTGATTTAATTTTGTCACTCCAATATATTAATTGCTGCAATTTCATAATACCTCTACTTTCCTTAAGGGTCAATTTGGCTATTTCTAAGTCCTTTGTTGATCCGTGTGAATTTTAGTCGCATGGCTAACTAATGCTTTCCCTACAGATATCAAATTCAAACAGATGTCACCATAGCTGGAGTCCGATCCACTCCCAGCTTTAAAGCTGACTTTTCTCCACTTTCAAAGCCCTATTCTTTAATTAACTGAAAAACAATAGCATAATCTGAAATTCCATCTTTACATTATGCTGAAGTTCTCACATTAGTTGTTTGTTTTTCATCAATTTCATAGCAGTGTGTTTTCCAGGAAATAAAGCACTCTTATTTTGAAGAGTATAGAGTAATGGGGCTTGCAAGACTTGCATAGATCAGTGTAACTAGTGCAACCATAGAGCAATGAAGCTTTTCATTACCCCTAATGATTCCCTAATGCTTTTCTCCTGTCATTCCTCCACCCTCAACGTCACCCCAAGCAAGAACCGATCTGGCTGTTATCTATATACATTTATTTTATCTCTTCCAGAACAGCATGTAAATGGAACCATTACATACTTAGGTGTTTTGTGCTGACACTTCATTGAGCTTAATGTCATCAAGACTCATTTGTGTTATCTATTATCAATAATTCATGTCTTCTTGGTGCTGGGCAGTTTTCTATGCATGGATATTACAGTACATTAAATCACCTGATAAGAGACATTTGGGTTGTTTGTAGTTCAAGAGACTATGAATAAATTTCTCTGGAAATTTTTATATAACTTATTACATAAGCATTTATTCTCAGACCATTTTACAAGTAGAATTTCTAAATTATCTGATGAAATTTGCATAACTTTCTAAGAAACTGCTTACATAGTTCTCCAAAGTGGCCAGAACATTATATTCCCACTAGCGGTGCATACAATATCCAATAGCATCCTATTTTAACCAGAACTTGTTATTATATTTAGGGATTTACACTTTAATGCTTGCCATTTTTGTGAGAAATAGTTCTTAGTACTGTTTAATTTTTATTCCCTGATAAATTGGTAAACAACTTTTAATATACATGAATTGGCTATTTTTATTTTCTTTGGCGAGGTGACTTAGAGTGTTGTCTTTTAAACATGCAGAGTAAAAGATCTGTTTTCTGGATAGAACTCTTTAGTCAAATATTTGTATTGGTAACACTGTCTCCCTATTTGTGCTTTTTCTTTTATTTCATTCTTTTATTTTATTTTCCTTTAGGAGCAAAGAGATGTAGTTTGCCTTTTAATCTCAGTAGTTTAAAGTGTTAAATTGTGTGTTAGGCTAGACATTTAAGACAATAAAGATGACTTTCTTTAAGAGTCTTTTGTAAGACAGAAAATCAAATACAATCTTGCTGAAAGCAAGATTTTTAAGGGCTAATGAGAAAACCACAAGCCATCTGTGCTTGCTAATTGGTCTTAGCTTAGTGAAAAGTAAGTGTTCTCATACATTTGGGACAAGAGGTAGTTTTGCAATGAAGTCAGGCCCCCAACCCACCCCCACTCTGATGCAGAGAATGGCTACCAACCTTAATGATCACACTTGAAAGAGATGAATCCCGGTCCTTAAGATTGCCTTCTGTTGTAAAACTGAAAAGGTGTTTTTAAAAGGGTTTTCATCTCAAAGGTAGAGAAATTGGAGAGGAAACGAGGAAGGGTAGACATGGTGCAAACACAATATTTATGAAATTCTAAAAAAAAAAAAAAGTTTATTTTTTAAAAGAATTCGACAAGAATGCTCTATGGAAAGGAAAGGGGAGGGCATTACTTCCAGATCTTCAGACTTCAGTCAAGACTGGGGAGAAAGGTCAGGAGCTGGGGAGGGAGAAGTAGCTGCTCAGAATTTTCAAGCTGAGGGAAGCATTAAGGCCCCTGTCTTGACTGTCATAGGGCAGAGTTGTTTAATTTTCATGAATTTCAAATTATCAATAATAATTCTTCATGAATATTGTGCTATCAAATACACAGAAACAAAAACCTTTATCCTAAGGTTATAAAGACTGCCCCCTGCTTCTCCTATAGAGTTTAGTTACAAATTTTTATGTTTGTCTCTAATCCATTTGTAATTAGTTCTTATCAATTATATGGATAAAAGGTAAAGTTATGTTTTCTTCCTATGTGGCTATCCTAATGTGTCCAAGTTATTTATTAAAAATACCTTTGCCATTCAATTCCCCTTCTTACTAATAGACCAGTTGTCCACATTCTTTCTATTTCTGTCATTATTCTGTTCCATTGATAATAAGAAGCTACTCCAATTGCCATAACCTTCAAGATAGTAAATCATATGTAAATGATGCCATATACTGTAGGAGCACCACATTTTTCCTATCCTTAAAAAATGCTATTGTTATACTATATTTCTAGTATTTCAACACAAATTGATTGATTTCTACAAATAAAAAACTGATTCTTGGAACATTTTATAAGATTTATTTATTTTTATGAGTATGGGTGTTTTGCCTGCATGCATATATGGATATGCACTGTTTGCATGCCTGATACCCTTGTAGGTCAGAAGAGGGCATCAGATCCCCTGGGACTTAAGTTATAGATGGTTGTGATCAGTCATGTCGGGGCTGGAATAGAACCAAAGTCCTCTGGAAATGTAGTCTGTTCTTTTGACCAGTGAGTCATCACTCCAGAACCCAACTGTTAAGAACTTTATTGGGATGAAATTGAATCTACAAAAGTAGAGGCAAGTTGATGTTTTTTAAAATTTTAATTTCCTAATCTAAGACATTGGTGTGTCTTTCCATTTATTTATGCTTCCTTTAACTTCTCTCAGAAAAACTTAATACATTCTGGTTTGCCGGATAAGCATGTATGTTATCGGACTTTCCTCAGTTGTGCTTATAACTTTCTAATTGTTTTTCATAATGGCTATTGAGGGTTGAATAGGATCTCTTATAAAAATGTTTTAACACAGAACTTATCTGGAATGGGAACTTTAACAGATGCTAATTAGTTAATCAATAGGAACTTGTCCTGGATTGTAGAAGGACCCTGGATATAAAACCTGGAGTCTTAAAAGGAGCCACGCCCACAGAAAGATGCCCATAACCCATGCAAAGACAGAAATTGAGATTAATGTGAATTCCAAGGCCAATGGACTCTTAAGGAGCAAGGAAGGACTCTTCCCTGAAGTTATCAAGAAGGTCACTCTTTTGTGCTCTCATTGCTTAAAATAATAAAAATATAAATATAAACATATGAATGTCTCACCTGGTACCTGGGCATACATTTTGCAGAAAGTCCATCTTGGCATGTGCAAAATATTTGAGTTTATTGCCTCCTGCCTCCGAATCCACATCTGTTTGTCTTACATTTTAAATAAAACTGTTGCTTATAAACGTTTTTCTTTTAACTGCACAATTGTGGGCTTTATCAATAATAATAAGTACTGAAGTGAGAGTTCTTTGTGTTTTCTCCTCCCTGCTCAGTGGCATGCAGCAGATCTAAAGATTCTTACTCTCCCACCAGTTTCTTTGACACAAGGTCAGCTTGTAGTATAACAGCTTCATCTTTGCACGTCATCAAGGACCTTTATACCCAGAAACTCCTACTCTCATGGTTCCCGTGGGATCTGATTTGCACTTTTGTGGTGGAAGTGGACAGCTCCCGAATGTTCTGTTTTCAATTTGGCCTTAGAACCAGTAACCACTCAATTTCTTAGTGTCCTGTGCTACACATTTTAGAAGTTATCAACTTTGACAAACTAATGATTGCTTGTATAAAATACTGCCCACATAATAGAATGACACTTTATAGTATTGAAAAAAAAACTGTAAACAGAATTGTATAAAGAAGAATTCCCTATAAATCTTGTAGTAGATGCTATAAAAATGAAGAAAATATATTTCAAATAAATAAAACCATAATTTACTACTAGCAGAGAGATTTATATGTGGCAGATGAAAGACATTTCCCCCAAGTAAAAATAATAATAGAAACTTTGAGAAACACAAAGAATTGAAAAGTAAAAATGACATGTAAAATTAGTACAAAACTCTAGTTTCAAACAAATGATATAAAAGGTCAACAACTGCCCAAAGCAAACATTACCACAATGTCTAGTGGGATTTTATCATTTTAAAAAAGCTATATGTATTACATGACTAACAAAGAAGACAGGAGAAGGGAGGCTGGGAACATACTGTTGGAAACTCCTTACAGCTGTGCTATTGCTGCTACTTGAAGATAATGCCATGTGTGAACAGAGCATAACTCGTGAAATAGATCCTAACTACACCCAAATTTGAGCACAGATACTTTCTAAGGGTCCATTCCTAATAGAAAAAAAAAGAAAGTTCAACTTTCACGTATGGAACAGGTAAACAAATTGTCAGGTGCTGCTGAACAATAAGAATGAACAAGATTTTGGTACATGCAAGGATGTAACACTAACCTAAGTGAAAGAATCTACTCAACAAAAATCACCCCCTGGACATTCACATCGCAGTCTACAAAGGGTGAAATGATAGACATGGAAAACCAATAGTGGTTTCCAGGGCTATGGGTCAGAAGAGGGATGGCAGCAGCAGCATGAGGGGCTTTAGAGGTGATAAGGCTAGCCTATATTTTGGTTATGGTGAGGGTGATTGAATATCTGAATGTGTTCACCAAAACCTGCAAATCATCCACTAAAAATGTGGATCATATTGTATGAGGTATAAAACGTTACCTTACTTTAACATTAAAAAAATGTCAATTTCCATTTT
The DNA here is from genome assembly GCF_003668045.3 of Cricetulus griseus. Classification (NCBI taxonomy): domain Eukaryota; kingdom Metazoa; phylum Chordata; class Mammalia; order Rodentia; family Cricetidae; genus Cricetulus; species Cricetulus griseus. Next base: position 185,225,910 of record NW_023276806.1, on the reverse strand, counting down.
ATAGGAAGCAGAGTTGAAAGCAAAATGTTTTTGGTTTTTTCTTTTTTAAATTAATTTTTAAAATTAATAACAATCTTATTTTTCATACCAATCCCAATTCTCTCTCCCTTCTGCCCTCCCATTCCCTCCAAGCCCCCCCCCCATCCCACTTCCCATCCCCTCCTCAGGGAGGGTGAGAGCTCCTATTGGGGATCATCAAAGTCTGTCACATCATTTGGGGCAGGGCCTAGACCCTCCCCTGTGTATCTGGGCTGAGATAGTATCCCTCCATAGGGAATGGGCTCCCAAAGCCCATTCCAGCACTAGGGATAAATACTGGTTCCACTTCCAGAGGCCCCACAGACTGCCCAGGCCCCCCAACTGACACACCTAGAGGAAAATATTCTCTACCACAACGTCATCTCAACCCACATGGCAAGAAGAATGTACCTTATACCCAGGGTGGCTGTATATTAGAGCAAGTATCCATGTACATGATCAGCAATGCTTCAGAAGAAAGAACACCATTCCAGAATCTTTGGTATGTACAACCCTAAAATCACTGCAACCTGTGATATATCAAGAGCTTGAATGGAAAACAATATTTATGACAGGATTCTCCAAACAGGAGCCATCTATTCTCTCCTCTCAGAGTTTTAAAATTTATCACTAAAATGGGTCATCCAAGGAGCAGTCTACCTATACAACATCACTGTGGCCTCTACAAATCGATGTGACTGAATTGCTTTCAGAGACCTGTAGGTTACACCGGTGATAAGGAAAAAACTCAATGAAGCTCTTTGTTTTTGTCAAGGGCAATGCTCACTTTGACACACAGTGTCTTCTTTCTCAAGATAATATACACTGTGCTTCCCTGGTCAACATTTATGACGAGAAAGAAAGACTGATCTTATGGTCATATATTTTTCATTCAGTGCTAGAGCTATTAAAGACAAGTCTAGCTCAGCATTGACCACAATGTGCTTGGGGTTTAACAGTGGCCATTTCTGCCCTTGATCGTGCATGAGCCACCCTACCGCAAGTCACTTTGTTTCCCTTCCTTTGCCCTCACCACATCACATTTTCCTGACTCTTATTAAGTCAAGCAATTAAGCTGCTTTATACTAATACTACTTTAGAAAACCTGAGATATAAATAAATTCAAAATCTGCACATGGGTGGACCAGTGATTGGTTTCATTGTGAGCTAAATAAAGCAAAAGTGAACCTTTGTTCTCTAGCTGTGCAGGTAAATGTTAAGAAAACAGGAAAGAATGCAAGTGACAGCTGCTTTTGGCTACACTTTAATATCTCTCTAGAGATATTATTGCTAACAAATTCATCAACTTAAAAAATAAATACAGGTATTTCCATTAAACTATTTCTGTTCCCTCAGAGTAAAGCCAAATTAATGGTTATTCCTTCTATCAAAAGTAGAATTAGAAAATCATTGATGCATGAAGAGTCTGTCAAAGAAAATAAAGTTGGGGGATACAGTAAAAAAATACTGGAGACACTTTAATAACTTTTCTGTAAGTTTGAAATTTTCTATAAGGCGGCATTTATTTAAAACACATACAAAACCCAAATAAATGGGAAAGTTGTGTCCTCTCGTTGACATTTTTTTCCTAATAGCATATCTCTGAATATAGACAGATGTTCTGAACATACAGCATGCTATCCCACTTGTTATGGTCAGCAGGACTAAGACAAACAAAACACATTGTAATGGTATCAGTATTATTCCATGTTTTGTGCATCCTTGTATATAGTAGTACTGTCATAACAATGCTAAGATTTGCTCTCCAACTTATGTTTTAGTCAGTCTGAAAGCTCTCCTGGATTTTGTTACAGTGACAGCACCATAAAATAATTTCATTGGATTAAAATTTGTGGTAAATTTTCCATTCTAAAGAAGTCTAAACAAGTATTGGTAATCTGAACTGTCATTTTAAAAAAAAAAAGTATTTTTCTTAATTTAGTCTAGAAATGTTTTTTTACTACATTGTTGGAGGGGTTTCGAGACAGGTTTTCTCTGTGATTTTGGAGGCTGTCCTGGAACTAGCTCTTGTAGACCAGGCTGGTCTTGAACTCACAGAGATCCGCCTGCCTCTGCCTCCCGAGTGCAGGGATTAAAGGCGTGTGCCACAACCGCCCGACTTTTTACTACATTTTAATACATGATTTTGAATTTTTCACGAAGAGAACCCATCTTAATTATATATGTTATGTAAGAATTACGTATATTGCATGGTGTATGTGCACATGTGTGCAGGTACATGTGTAAGTCCATGTGAGGAGCATATGAAGTCCTGCTCCGTCACTCTCCACCTTATTCCTTTGAGACAGTCTCTCCCTAAAATAGAGTTAAGCTGTCAGTCAACAAACTCCTGCATGCTTCCTGTCTTCACCTCCCACAGCCCCAGGGTGGCAGGGGCGTGTGAGGCCATGAGTCCTGAGATCTGAATGCAGGCTTTTGTGTTTGCGTAGCAAGCACCTTAAAACTCTGAGCCCCAAATTCCATAAACACAGTATCTGACATAACTTATTATTGCAATACACGCTACAAACTACATACTAATGTCTAATTTTACCTATTTTATTGAGCCATATCCCATAAGGGGCATTTGAACTCTGACATCATAAACAGATCCTGACAGTTTCCTTTTATTTTTCCAGAATGTAGGTGTAGATTTTTAGCATTTGATTTATGAATCCATAGATGGACTTCTGTCCGCCTTTGAAGGTATTTTAATTTTAAGTGGCTGAAATAAACCTGTACTATGTTAGATTCATACAGTCTCAGATTTAATTTTATCATATTCAAGAAAACAAACACCAGTGGGGGTTCTTAAGGTCTCTTTTTAAAAAATATGTGGAGGTGACTGTGTGTGTGTGGGGGGGGGGTGTGTATGCACAGCACACAAATGTATGTAAAAAAAAGAAAAGCCACATGTAAAACAGCTGTTAAAACAAACTGGCTTATTTTCAAAGAGACAGAAAGTAACTTTTGGAATACTAATACAACGTAAAGAATTCACACATTAGAATTGAAATGGAGAGAAAAGATAACTTTAGTTTTCCACTCACTGTTTGAGAGACTAGCTATGTTTTCACAATCCTACAGATGCCAAATATGATAAAAAGCCTGCATCTGCAATTTGAGAAATGATATTTATCAGATTAGTGAAATATGTTTTATCACAAACCCTTTTTTATATTGCCAGCAATATATAACTTTACCCTTCCCAATAAAGGGTTCATTTTACAAAGAGCCATTTTACCCTGACAGCCAGCCAAAAGGACATTATGGGCTGCCTGACAGATTATACCCTGGGAATATTTATGTAACATGTGATGGCAGCAAAATACTTAAAAGAGGATACAGAAGATAAAGTAATGGAAACCAGCCTGACTTAAGCCACATGTAATCCTTGGCATCTCCTAAATCATAGGGTAAGATTAGTCAGTGATAAAAATTCTTCAACCATTGGCAGCTGTCTGAAGACTGCATTGTCCTCTGAAGTGAACTGTCAAATTTAGAAACTTTATGACTTGGCCTATCAAATATATTACTTTTAAACTCTTCACCATTTAATAAATATCACTGACCACTGTTATGGTTTTATTTTACATTTATTGTTTTTAGCTAAGTTACATGCCAGACAGGTGTTCATTATAAATGGTTAGTTTAAAGCAACATATAATGGCAGGTTCACTATCTCAGACCAGAGCTCAAGCAAGCAATGCCCCTCTGCCATCCTTTTGTCTTTTGAATGACTTCCATTTCAAATATGAAAAGAATGTTTTTTTTTTCCTTTTGGAAAAACATAAAGCAATTTCTGACTTCTTAAGAATGGTCTCCATTTTTAGCTTTAAAGAAACAAGGACATCTCCTTAATTGTTTATCTGCATGTAAAAACTGGATCATTAAAAAAAAAGCCTCATGCAACATGAAGTTTTCTTTTGTAGTTTCACATTTCAGATGAACAGGAGAGGTCCACACTCATAGACAGTGAGCATCAGGTCCTGTACAAATGCACCATTGTTACGCACATTTGGTTCTTATCAGGGTCACAGCACTGAAGCATCTACCTGGTACCTTCTGTGTAGCCATTCTTTTAGGGCAGAGTAATGCACAGGCACTCATCTTAAGTCAAAAGTCAATTCTTCCATCATGAATCTTCCTGGAAGTCTCCCTCCAGACCCCAGTGAGTTCTTTTTCATTAGGTTTCTTCCAGGATATATGAGGAAGTAGAGAGTATTTCTCACTAGCAAATGTAATAATCCTGGAATGAGGCATTGTAAATCTACCATAGGTAAACCTGTGCAGAAACTCCCCCTCTGCATCTTTATTTCTAATGTGTGGTCCACGTCCTAACAAAAATATGATGCTGTGGGAATAATGAAAGTGCACATGCTTGGAAGCATCACTAAAGTTTAAAATGTTGCAGAAGTTCAAATACAAAACTCACCACAGCAGAGTTGATGTGTTCTTCCCCAAAACCTGAAGTATCCGACTGTTAATATCAACCCTCAATAAACATGCACAGAAGATACAGGTTCACCCAAAAGTCAGCAACAGCATCACTAAAAAAAGAAAATTATGGCCCACAGCTGGAGAAGAGTTAGAGAGAAAAATCCTGTTTCCGTTTTGAAATTTGCTCAGGATTGTGCTTGGGTTTAGCAGATAAGGGATGAAAATAGTAACAAGGCAATTTAAGTCTCTCAGTAATAAATGATGAATGTTTTATAAACCCAAGGATATTTTGTTCAATTTAAACCAATATCTTGATATGATGCTTAAAAGACATTTAAATTTTTATTTTTCGAAATTTTCATACATGCATACAATGAAATATGATCAAATATATTACCATTTCCCTCCAACACTCCCCATATGTTCCCATAATGTCTCCTCCCCATAATGTGCCTTTTTAAAAAATAACCTATGTCTAGTTAATGTTGACCACACATGCATGGGTGTGGCAGAAACCTATCAGTTGCCATACTCTCAATAAAGAACAATCCTCCTCCCGAAGCTGTCTACTGCCGATAGCTGTTCCATATGTGGTGGGCCTAGGGATCGTCTACGCCAGGATTTCTCTGTCTCGATCTTGTGTAGGGCATAAACAAGTAGCCACGGCTGCTGTGAGCTCATAGTTGTGACAGCCATACCATATCCGGAAGACACCATCTCACCACACTCCTCCCCAGTTTCTGACTCTGAACATACTTTTCACTTTATCTTCCTAATGTTCCCTGAGACTTTGTGAGACAGAGTAGTTAATATAGGTACCTCATTTAGTGCTGAGCACTCATTCTTTACTTTTCAACTAATTATTCACCTGTTTGCTTTTCACTGCAAAAAGAAATTTCTCTGACCAAAGTTGAGAGCAGCCTGGCTCTGTGGGGATAAACATGTTTAGAAGATTTGCCTGCATGACCACTTCCCAAAATAACCACACCAGGTTCCACACAGGATCCCCGATCTCACAGCCATAGGCTTTTGACCAGAACCAAGTATGATATCTCCTCCTGTGAAGAAGCCTAAAATTCAATAGGCAAGTAGTTGCTCCATAACAGTTGCATGACTAGTAAGTAATGAAACACAGTTTTCCTAGGAGGTTCATACAGCTGCATGACATTTTAGACTTCAGATAAAGAAATGCTCATATTAATGGAAAGGGTCTTGTTTAACTTTCCCTATTAATCACATTTTATTCAATTACCCACCACAAAGTTTAAAGCCAAAAACTATAACAGACTTGAGACTAAGGGAAAACATGTAACGGAAAATAATTAAGATGACCAGTATTTGGGAGAGCAAGAAATTTGAGTGCTGTAATTAAGAGATTTATTTTAGCAAGAAAACTTTGCACACTGTGCAAGAAGACAGAGAAGTGAGTCTAAAGAAAGAAAATTTAAGAATTGGATCCATCGAATAAGAAAAGAGCCAAGAAGGAAATCTATTGATGGAGATTGACTCTCCATCTGTTACTAAGCCCAGAGTCATTATAAGTCCGTCAGTGGGGCTCAGGACACAAAAGGATAAAATATAAAAAGAGGTATAACAGGATACACTGATACCTGCAAAGACAAAGGTAAATCAATGATGACACTGAAACATGTGTCTGATTGGACACTTCCAATGGTCATCATACTAGTGACCTGCAGGTAAAGCGTCGCGCCCCCCCCCCCCATCACAGAATTGCACCTTTCCTGGCTTGGGATTCAGAAGTTAAAAGGCAACCTACAAAAGCCAGCAGGTCAACATGGTCTTCCTTATGTGATGTTCCGTAGCATAAATTAGTCAGGAAAAGAATGGAAGAAGGGATGGAAAATAATTTATAAACGTGATTCAATTCATTTCAAAACAAGAAAATAGGGCACTGGCTACATCAAGGGTGCCACCAACTACTGCTACCACTATTGAAATATAACCACTGTGACCATCTTGCTGACCAACTTCAACTAGCTGTACAGGTGTGTAACAGAAATGTGGTGAACTTCTGACACTCAAGAAAATGACTCCCCAGTCCATGCCTCTTGTTACACAGGACCACAGATATTGTTACACTGCAAGTGTGCTGTGGAAATCAGTGCAGCATTCGTTGTGAACACAATCATATTCACAGGGGTGTGTGGATCTTACCTCTCACTCCAGTCCTTGAGTTGTAGAAGACCCTGTCTCTGAGAAAGACCAATCCCCATTTCACTAGACACAACACTGTTACTTGGGGGCAAAGGAAGAGCAGGGGGCTCTAGATGGTTAATTATGACAGAAAATAATCTAAACTCACAGAAATCATTCTCATTTTAAAGGAACATTGACTTAACTTGTCTAAATTATCCAGATTGGCAGTACCCCTGGCATCTATGGAGACTAATACAAATGATAACACAAGTGGAGAGAGAAACAGTATCACCCCAGTGAAGACAGAAAACTTACTAAAAGCAAATACCCATTTTGTGCTATTATCTACTTTATTTAGCACTTTAGTTGTTTTTCATTATTTTCAATTTTTGATTATTGATTTTTACTTTAATTGTTAAACTACTATGTTTTAAACTTTTATCTGACCAGAAGAGTTTCATGACTCTTCCTTTTTTTCTACACCTACAAACTATTTCTTTTCTACACTTCTACATTTACCACAGTCTCCACTGCCTCTTATATCTCCAGTTGTATGATTTCCTTCTCATACATCTTAATTTTTTTTGATTTTTCAAGACAGAGTTTCTCTGTAGCTTTGGAGGATGTCCTGGAACTAACTCTTGTAGACCAGGCTAGTCTCTAACTCACAGATACCCACCTGTGTATGCCTGCCAAATGCTGGGATTGAAGGCATGTACCACCAACGCCTGGCTTAAATTTTTTTATTTGAATTAAAAACAATCTTATTTTACTTACCAATCACAGTTCTCTCTCCCTCCCATCCTCCCTTTCACCCCCAACATCTCCCCATCTCAACCCCATCCAACCCTCAAAGAGGGTGAGGCCTCCCATGGGAGACCATCAAAGTCTGTCACATCATTTGGGGCAGAATCAAGGCCCTTCCCCCTGTATCTAGGCTAAGAGAGTATGCCTCCATGGGGAATGGGCCCCAAAAAGCCAGTTCATGAACTAAGGATAATTAATGATACCAATGCCAGTGGCCAAATAAACTGTCCAAGCCCCGCTGCTGACATCCACATTCAAGTGGCCTGGTTCAGTCCTATACTGGTTCCCCAGATGTCAATCTGGATTCCATGAGCTCCTACTTGCTGAGGTCGGCTGTTTCTGTGGGTTTCCCCAGAATGGTCTTGATCCCTTTGCTCATCACCCCTCCCTCTCTGTAACTGGATTCTAGGAGTTTGGCCCAGTGCTTAGCTGTGAATCTCTGCTTCTGCTTCCATCAGCTACTGGATGAAGTCTCTAGGATGGCATTTAAGGAAGTCATCAATCTCATTATAAGGGAAGGGAATTTAAGGTAGCCTCTCCACTATAGCTTAGATTCTTAGTTGGGTTCATCCTTGTGGATATCTGGAGATTTCCCTAGGGCAAGGTTTCTCATTAAGCCAATAAGAGCTCCCTCTATCAGGTATCTTTTTCCTTGATCTCCTTCTCTGTTCTTCCCCCAAATCACCCTTCCTGATCCCTCATGTCCTCCTCAACCCTCCTATTCTCCCCTCCCTTCCCCTCAACTCACACTCCAAATTTACTCAGGAGATCTTGACACTTTCTCCTTCTTAGGGTTCCATGTATGTCTCTCTTAGGATCCTCCTTGTTTCCTTGACCCTTCTTTCTACCTTCCCCATTCCTTCCTCAATTTTATATCTAAATATTATACCTTAGCTCTTTAAAATGCTAAAAGTATGCTTTCCCCATTCAATATCCCAACTCAAGTATCTCTGATACTTCACAGGTATCTTTGGCCAAGTCAATGCTGAAACTGCTGGGAAGAGTCACTAGGGGGACATGAAACTGCCTTCTCTAAATAGTAGCAGAAAACATTAAACCCTACAAAACATGATCCTCCAAGTGAACTCACATAAAACAAAACAAAAGTGAGAAACTAGAAGACATATCCATCTCCACAAATGCACAGAATACAACAAAGGAATATAAGGAACACAGTACAACCTGTCAGGACATTATCACAAACTCACAACTTCCTGGCAATAGAAACTAAAGACAGTAAAGTGCCTGAAATGATAGAGAAAGAACTCAGAGTCCTATTTTTTAAAGGATCAAAAAATCACATAGAGGACTCAAAAGCAGATGGATGTGATAAGAAATCAACTCGGGACCTAGACTAGATATAAAATGAATAAAATGGTTAAAAGCTTAGAGAAGAAATGAAAAGTAACCAAATGGTAATTTTGAAAATGAAAGTAAAGTGTTCATACTCTGCTCTTATTTAGCATAGTGCTTAAAGTCATACAGAATGCAAGACAAGAAAATACAAAACAGGGATACAGATAGGAAAAGAAGAGCTCAAATCATCCCTATTTGCAGACAACATGGACACTACCAGAACACTTTTAACTCTGATAGCACTTCCAGCTACACATAAAAATCAGTAACTTTTATACATACCAGTAACAAACTTGCTGAGAAAGAAATTGGGGAAAATATCTCATTCTAATAGTTCAAAAAATTACCCAGGAATAAACCTAAACAAGAAGGCAAAAAGATCTCTACAAAGGAAAGCTTAACTACCATAAAAAGAAACTGAAGAGGACAACAGACATTGAAATAAACTCCCCTGCTCCTGAACTGGCAGAATTAATGTGACTAAGAGGACTACAAGAGTACTTGAGACTCAGTTGCAAAACTGTTTCCCCATAATTTTGCTACAATAGTAACTGTTTCTGCTTACTAAATTCACTATTTTGGTAAAATATGAAAAGATTCCTTTGGAGGATGCTAAGAGTTTCAGAATAAAATGCTGGCCGTGCTAAGGTCCTTCTTCAAGACAATCTGGTCTCACAGTCATACCAGGGACTCTGGTGGGTCTAGAAACTGACTCATGTTTGGCAATTGAGAGGACACAGCTTTACTATGATGATTAAAATAAGATTTTGGTTCTAAGACGTAGAGATGTCTACTTAAAATGAAATGTGACTACAGAAGGCTGAATAAGTATTTCACTCTTAGAAATAAAATAATGATAAAGGATCTCTTTTTACAGGCCAAAATCTAATGACTGCTTTGCTCCACTGTCCAGTAAGAGAAATACATTCATCTTATTTCTGTCAATTAACTGACACCTTCTGGTCCCTGCAACCCTGAGATCATGTCATCCCATCCTCAGAATTCGAGATTGTCCAATTTGATGGCAGCTTTACAACTGACAGCCTTGACCTATAAGGAAGAAGCTCCTCAGGCTTCTCCAAGATGCAAGGCTCATTTCTAACATTTCCAACGGCTTCAGGTGAGGAAGTGTTTTTCATTTCCAACAACATTGGAGAAGAGACTGTCTTGTCCCTTTGGGGAGATAAAGTTCAATAACACACACACAAATTTTACATCCCAAATCTACTCTTACATTCAATCTCTCTGAGCCATCAGATACTACTTTATTCTACTAAACATCCACAATTTCTGCTTCAGTTACTGTACATCATTTCAGGACCCACATTTTCATAAACACACCAAATAAACACAGAGCCATTCTAGCTTATATAGTAGAGCACTGGATGGAAAATCTCTGCTTAGTCCATCTACATCAAGCATAACCCAAAAGTGCACCTTCCCCACACTGTTCCAATTATTTTAAACATCCATTTCCATAGATATGCTCCATAATTCTGTCAATATAAATTGAAAAAATGTACACCTATCCTACCATGTGCAGGACCATTTCATGTGGTGTGTTTGCTACCACAACAGCATACATAGCTAATAGGTTTTAGTCATGTTATAAATCTGAAAACTCATAGGTAGAGATGGATGCCAAGAATCCATGTAATTCCTTGTGAAGTTTTCCCCTTGACATTGGCTTCATAGTCTTTAGATACAAGTAGACTAAACCCAGAGATAATGAGCAAGCACTTACTCTGATGATAGTCAGCCAAGCTTTAAAAGTTTGATGTCCCAAGATCTATTTTAGTACTTCCAAATTTTAAATTGTACTATGTCCAAATTTTTTGCAATACTTTCAACACATGAAACTCTGCAAGACTGTAAAATTACTTTGCTTTAAAATAAAGATGACAGTCTTCTGAGATTGTTGGGATACTCCTGCCCCCACTCAGGCCAGAGGTGAGTTGTTTCAGCCCCTGCCTTGTGCCCAACTTTTGCCTGCCCACTCTAGCAACTCCTGTCCCTGGGTCCTGGGTCAAGCAAGAAATAAAGAAAGAAATTAAAGACTTACTAGAATTCAATGAAAATGAAGACACAATTACCCAAACTTACAGGACACTTTGAAAGCAGTACTAAGAGGAAAGTTCATAGCTCTAAGTGCTTACATAAAGAAACTAGAGAATACTGTCATACCAGAGAATTGACATCACAACTGAAAGCTATAGAACAAATGGAAGAAAATTCAACATGGAGGAGTAGACTCCAGGAAATTACCAAAGTGAGGGCAGAAATCAATAAAGTCCAAACAAAGAAAACAATTCAAAGAATCAATGTAACAAAGAGTTGGTTCTTTGACAAAATCAACAAGATAAACCTTTACCCAAACTAACCAAAAGGCAGAGAGAGAAATGCAAATTTAAAAAATTAGAAATGAAAAGGGGGACATAACAATGGACAGTGAGGAAATCCAGAGAATCATCAGGTCATCCTTAGAAAACCTGTAAAACACAAAATTCAAAATTTAAAGGAAATGGACAATTTTCTGGACAGATATCACTTGCCAAAATTGAATCAAGAGCAGATAAGCAACTTAAAAACACCTACAACCCCTAATGAAATAGAAGCAGTCATCAAAAGTCTCTGATAAAAAAAAAAAAAAGAAGCCTAGGGCCAGATGGCTTCACTGCAGAATTCTACCAGAAATTCAAACAAGAGATAATACCAATACTCCTCAAATTGTTCCACACAATAGAAGCAGGAGAGACATTGCCAAACCTGTTTTATGAGGCCATAATTTCCTTGGTACCCAAGCCACACAAAGACACATCCAAGAAACAGAACTACGGACCAATATCCCTCATGAATATCGATGCAAAACAACTCAATAAAATACTGGCAAACTGAACCAAAGAACACATCAGAGAAATAATCCAACATGATCAAGTAGGCTTCATTCCAGGAATGCAATGATGGTTCAACATATGAAAATCTATCGATGTAATCCACCATATAAACAACCTGAAAAAGAAAAACCACATGATCATCTCACCAGATGCTGAAAAAGCCTTTAACAAAATCCAACACCCCTTCACGATAAAGGTCCTAGAGACATCAGGGATAACAGGAACATACCTTAACATAATAAAAGCAATATACAGCAAGCCAACAGCCAACATCAAACCAAGTGGAGAGAAACTCAACACAATTCCTCTAAAATCAGTAAGAAGACAAGGCTGTCCACTCTCTCCATATCTCTTCAATATTATACTTGAAGTTCTAGCTAGAGCAATAAGACAAGAAAAGGAGATCAAAGGGATACAAATTGGAGAGGAAGAAGTCAAATATCACTATTTGCAGATGATATGATAGTTTACATAAGTGACCCAAAAAACTCTACTGGGAACTCCTACAGCTGATAAACACATTCAGCAAAGTGGCAGGTTACAAGATTAACTAAAAAAAAATATCAGTAGCCCTAATATATACAGAAGATAAGAGGGCTGAGAAAGAAATCAGAGAAACATCACCCTTTACAATTGCCACAAACAACATAAAATATCTTGGGGTAACACTAACCAAACAAGTGAAAGACCTGTATAGCAAGACTTTGAGTCTTTACTTAGAAATTTACAAAGAAATAAAGAAGATATCAGAAAATAGATCTCCCATGCTCCTGGATAGGTAGGATCAACATAGTAAAAATGGCAATCTTACCAAAAGCAATCTAGATTCAATGCAATCCCCATCAAAATACCGGGACAATTCTTCACAGGCATTGGAAGAACAATACTCAACTTTATATGGAGAAACAAAAGACCCAGGGTAGCCAAAACAACCCTGTACAATAAAGGAACTTCTGGAAGCATCACCATTCCTGACTTCAAGGTCTATTATAGAGCAATAGTCCTGAAAAGAGCTTGATATTGGCACAAAAATAGACAGGTTGACCAATGGAATTGAATTGAAAACCCTGATATTAACCCACATACCTATCAACACCTGATTTTTTTTACAAAGAAACTAAAGATATACAATGGAAAAAAAGAAAGCATCTTCAATAAATGGTGCTGACATAACTGGATGTTGGTATGTAAAAGACTGCAGATAGATCCATGTCTATAGTCATGCACAAAACTTAAGTCAAAATGGATCAAAGACCTCAACATAATCCAGCCACACTAGAGAATGTGAGAAGTACCCTTGAACAAATTGGTACAGAAGATAGCTTACTGAACATTATACCTTTAGCACAGACACTGAAATCGACAACTAAAAAATGGAACCTCCTGAAACTGAGAAGCTTCTGTAACCCGAAAGACATAGTCAGCAAGACAAAATGGCAGCCCACAGAATGGGAAAAGATATTCACCAACCCCATATCTGACAGAGGGATGATTTCCAAAATTTACAAAGAACTCAAGAAGCTACTTTCCAAAACATCCAATAATCCAATTAAGAAATAGGGTACAGAACTAAATAGAGAATTCTCAAAAGAAGAATCTAAAATGGCTTAAAGGCACATAAGAAAGAGCTCAACATCCCTAGCCATCAGGGAAATTCAAATCAAAACACTCTGAGATATCTTCTTCCTCCTGTTAGAATGGCTAAAATCAAAAACACCAATGATAACTTAATCTGGAGAGGATGTGGAAAAAGGGGAACACTCCTCTACTGCTGGTGGGAGTGCCAACTCATACAGCCACTCTGGAAGTCAGTGTGGTGATTTCTCAGGAAAATGGGAATCAGTCTACCATCCAGCAATTACACTCTTAGGCATATACCCAACAGAAGCACAAGGACATCTGTTCAACTATGTACATAGCAGCATTGTTTGTAATAGCCAGAACCTAGAACCAACCTAGATGCCTCTCAACTGAAGAATGGATAGAGATAATGTGGTACATTTACACAATGGAGTACTACTCAGCAGAAAAAAAACAACCTTGAAATTCACAGGCAAATGGATAGAACTAGAAGAATCCATCCTGAGTGAGGTAACCCTGTCACAAAAAGACAAACATGGTATGTACTCACCCATATATGGATTTTAGACATAGAGCAAAGGAGTACCAGCCTAAAATCCACACTGCCAGAGAAGCTAGAAAACAAGGCAGACTCCAAAAGAGACATACATGGTCCCCTGGAGAAGAGGAAAGGGACAAGATCTCCTGAGCAAATTGGGAGCATGCGGGGAGAGAGGATGGAGGTAGAAGAAAGAGAGGGGTAGAAGAGGAGGAGTGAGGAGGACATAAGGGAGCAGGAAGGTTGTGTAAGGGGAAAGAATAGAGGAGAGCAAAAGAAGAGATACTATTGCGGGAAATTACCAATATGGAATCAGGTAAATAAACAAGGGATTTTAATAGGGAAAAGCCTTACTTACAGAGAGACCTAGCCAGCTGGCGTGGCAGCAGTCCATACAACAAGCAGTAAAACGAAACCCATCACTGAATGTCCCTCACTCTATGTCACCCTGGCCACACCCTTGCAAGCATAGTCAGGCACACCTGTATCCAGCCCCTAAGCAGGCGTGGCTACAGCTTCCCCTACAAGATACCATAAGAGAGGGAGCCATTATAGGCTTAAAGAGAATCAGGCACTAGGGAAATGTCCAGAGATCTACAAGGATGACACCAACTAAAAATCTAAGAACAGAGGAGAGGCTACCTTAAATGCCTTCTCCTGATATTGAGATGGAGGATTAACTTATATGTCATCCTACAGCCTTCATCCAGCAACTGATGGAGGTATGAGTAGATACCCACAGCTAAACACTGAACTGCACTGTAATCCAGTTGCAGAGAAGGAAGGGGGATGATCAAATGTGTCAAGACCAGGCTGATGAAACCTACAGAAACAGCTGACCTGAACAAGGGGGAGTGCTTGGTCCCCAGACTCATCGCTATGAAACCAGCATGGAACTGATCCAGACACCATGAATGTGGGTGTCAATGAGGAAGCCTCAGAAATCTATGGGGCCTCTTATAGTAGGTCAGTACTTATCCCTAGCTTAGGAATGGACTTTGTGTGCCCATTCCACATAGAGGGATACTCCCTCAGCCTAGGCACACAGGGGAGGGCCTAGGCCCTATCCCAAAGGATATTACAGACTCTGAAGACTCCCCGTGGAAGGCCTCATTCTCCCTGGGAAGCAGAAATGGTATGGTACAAGTATGGTGTTAGTGGGGGGCAGGAGAGGAGGGGAGGGAAAGGGAACTGGGATTGACATGTAAAACAATCTTGTTTCTAATTTAATAAAAAAAATGGAGGAAAAAATAAAATAAAGATGACTTTAGGACTAGACCTTAGAAATGGTTTTCAGAAATCTATTGACCTTGTGAGTTCAGGTAAAAAAAAGTTTATTTGGGATCAGACAAAGAAGCATTCTAGACCATTCCTTGTATTTTGAGACTTTAAGTCACAATTTCCATACCTTTACTTCTTCTGTGCATTTTGAAATAGCTAGAGGGAGGAGGGAATATATGGGGGTATCAAGATCATGACTGGAAAACCCACAGAGACAACTGACCAGAACTCGGGGGAGCTCACAGTCTTTAGACCAACAGCTAGGGAACCTACATGGGTCCTGACTAGGCCTTCTACATATGTGTGACTGTTGTGTAGCTTGGTCTATTTATGGGTCCCCTAGCAGCATAACCAGAATATGTCCCTAGCACATGAGCTGGCTTTTTGGAACCCATTCCTTATGGTGCAGTGGGGAAGAGCTTGGTCCTGCCTCAACTTGATATGCCAGTCTTTGTTGACTCCCCATGGGAGGCCTTACCCTTTCTAAGGAGTGGATGGGATGGTAAAAAGGAGGCAGTCAAGGGGAAAGGGTGGGGGGGGAGGAAGACTGGTTGGTATGTAAAATAAATAGAAAAAATTAATTTAAAAAAAGATTACACCTTGTGTTACAAAATGGGGGGTCAAGAATTTTTAATGGTAGCAAGAATTTTGGCACAGAAATCCTTTTTTTTCTCATGAACACTTATTAAAATTATGATACATGCCAGGCTCTGTGGACTGCCAGTGTACCATTTACCAATGGAGACTGATGCTTCGTAATTTCATAAGATCATAAACTAACTTCTAGATTATCCAAACACAGAGGTTCCATGTTCCAAGTTCTGTTCCTATAGAAGCAAAATAAACAAACAAACAACAAAAACCTACTTTTGGTTTCTGTGTGTGAAAATTAAAGCGAAACATCCCACTTTCATTTTTAATTCATTTGGGATCCCTTCTATAACTGGAAAGGTAAAGGGTTAATAAATTCAAAGCATAAACTTTAAAATTCAAAAGTACAGATACAAAACACATTCCTAGAGCCTACCAAATCCTATCCAACTAAACAAAAATATAAACAGTCTTCAAAAGCCTTCATTGTTCTCTATATTTATGTTTCAACACTAGAAAACCCAAGAAACTAACAATGCTTTTAATATATTAAATGGCAGTGTTAATAATTAGGCTGGTTGCCTAGAATAAATCCTAGAAAGAAGATGAAAAATGGCTACACTAAGTTTATTAGGGAAAACAATTTTCACAAGGGTAATGCATTTGATCAAACAGACCATATGGTCTAGAATGCAATTAATACAAGCCCTATGGTATAATACTTGCCTAGATGTGTGAGACAAAACATCTTTGTTCACAACATCCTGCTGCAGTAAGATGCATTTGCAGCAGACAACTGTTGTGAGCCTGAGAACAACGTGATTGGGATCTTTGGGCCAATTCAGTGGAAAGAGGTCTCCACATCCCTTTTTCTCAACCTTTTTGGGACAAGTTGTTGTGGAGGAAGACAACAGAAAATTAATCTTGTCTGAGACTGCTCTTAAGTTGATTAGCTGATAATGATTTGATAGTCATAGAACGTTAGTGGTTAAGTACAGGTCCTAAACATATCTACATTTAAAAACAACATTTAAATTATTTAAGTTGAAAAGAGAGCTGAATCTGTCTCTCTCAAAGATGCCTTCCTTAACATCACAGATATTATTAGCACCCAACTTGCCCCTTGAAGTATCCTTTACTGAATGCCAAGCAAATGTTGGCAGGCCCTACAAAGTGTATTCTTTCTAGGTAGAGATCAGTGAAATGGTGGCAATGTACTCACTGTGACTTGGTTCCTTAGAATTGCTATCTTTAAATGCCTTGTATTTTCTAACAAATGAATGTCTAATTGAATCAATCATGTCTGGTAAGCCAATTCCTTTTTACAAGGTATGAATCCTATGTATACACAGACATTAATAATAATAATAATTTCAAAAGACCCACCATAATAGTGGATTTTAAAAGGTACCTCAATTTCTGATTGAGTCTTTGGGTCCATCTGTCTTTTCAGGACATTAACTTTCACTGAACCCCCTTACTCTCCAGACTCACATTTTAAGCCTTTGGTGTTAGTACAGTGTAAGATCACATTACAAAGTCAATAATAAAGACTGAAGTTTATTCCCCACACAGTCCTACAGCCATTTAGTCTCAAATAAACACACAGAGGTTTATATTAATTATAAACTATTTGGCCTATTGCTCACGCTTCTTATTGGCTAGATCTCTCTTAATTATTAACTGCCTTCAACCCTTGCAACAAATCCTCATGGATACTACCCCAAATGTGTTGCCATGCTCTCTGCTCCTCAGAGACAATAGTCACAGCCCCACTTCTTGACTATTGCACTAGCTGTTTCATTTTATTTCATGGCTACTCTTAAGATACCTACTGTTATACTTACTTTTCTTATGACAAAATAAATAAAACTAACAAAGGCTTAGCTTAAGAAACAGAAGGTCCATTTTGACTCAAGGATGAAAGGCTATAGTCTATTGTGGGGGAGAAGGAATGGGGGCATAATTATAAGTCGATAATCATACTGACTCTGTATTCAGGAAGCAGACAGATATGAATTCTGGTATTCAGTTCACTTTCTCCTTTTGACTCATTCAGCAACCCATGCATGGAACGGTACCACTCAGATGTGAAGTGGGCCTTCCCACTGCATGGTAATATCTCTAGAGACACCCTTAAAGACATACTCAACAGTCTTGTC
The DNA here is from genome assembly GCF_003668045.3 of Cricetulus griseus. Classification (NCBI taxonomy): domain Eukaryota; kingdom Metazoa; phylum Chordata; class Mammalia; order Rodentia; family Cricetidae; genus Cricetulus; species Cricetulus griseus. The sequence goes on along the minus strand of NW_023276806.1, from coordinate 185,208,085 downwards.
TCACAAGTGACTATAACCTTGTCCACTGGTGAAGCCACCTTCATAACTGTCTTTACTATAAAAACTTGTGTTTCAGTCAGTGTCTGCCTGACATTTTATTCCTGTCCTTCTTGATTTGCATACTTTTTCTTTTGCTACAGAAGTGCAGCCCTTTCATCTTTTCATTCAGGGTAGAGTCCCCAGTACAGATCAGTACCTATCATGTAGCCAGAGCTCACATTTATTAAAAGAACAGATGACTTTAGCAAGCAATGGAAAACTCTTACAAAACTATGAGTATCTATGAGATGATAATGAGACATCAGTTGTGATCACAAACATTAAGCAAATTCAACCCAAAAGTTACTTCATGAAACAACTCAGATAAGATGTTGTGGTTTACAGCAAAACAGTGATAGACTGTGCTTTAAGCTACTGAGAAAGGAACTTCTTGGAAAAGAGGCTATGTCTTTGTACACAGAACATTTAGAACTGCCAATTCTCTGAAAGCCTCCAAGATTTTTAAAGAAAGAAATGAGAAATGGGGAACAGATTATCCTTAACCTCTCTTGCATATATATCTTTTCATATTCTCTTTGCAATTCACTCATCCTGAGTCTTAGAAATTTCTTTAGACATCATCATTGAGTTGCACTCACTTCCTATGATTGCTTTTAATCCCATGACATGGCATCTGCCCCTACTCTCATCTATTCTCCACTTTCCCAGCTGCCTCAAAAGACTTCCATGATGAAAGTAACCTCCCCAGTCTTTTCTTTTCCCTCCATGACATACATCTTAAAATAAAAGCTACTGAACTCTCTTTGTCTAAACTTTTAGGCTAAAGTCTTTTTCTGAAGAGCCACACCAATCAGAGACAGGAAGGAAAGGAAGATCTCACCACAGAGAAAGCACAGGTCAGAAAATCCAGTGTTATTCCAAATGTACCTGTAAAAATGGTGCTGATGAGAATTAAACCACAGCTCACTGGGCTCAGGGCTTCCTATGCTAACAGGAACTAACCTATTGTATGCTGCACCTCCCTCAGAGATGGTGAGTTTCCTGGGGCTTATAGTTGGTAAATAATTGTAAGAGTCCCTTGGTACTTGTCTGTCTTTATATCTCTAACTCTTAATAATGAAAAAGAAACTGTGGTCCTTTGTGGCTCTGATGTCCACACTGATATTCAATCCATTTGAACACTAAAATGTTCCTTGGAGTGTCAATACATATTTGACAAAGTAATCAAATGCCCACACCTCTGAATTCTTTCCTATTTTCTGCCCACTTAACACAATAGAGGAATTTCTGATTATAGAAATAGTATAAGAAGAAGCTCCTCAAACTCAGATTTATATTTAAATTCTGTTCTGGTGACATTCCATTCTGCTATGCTATAAACCAAGATGATAAACCAGGCAATTCATTTTGCTTTATTTTTCTCTTTTCTTGCTTCTATCTGTAGAACTAAAATAGCCCCAAGGGGTCAGCAGTAAATCCTATTTTCTAGCATTCATCCATTTTAGCTGTTCTAATAAATAATATTTATCAGAATAATAAACTAGAATGGATATAAAAAGAATAAAGGATTTATCAATAAGCAAGATAGGTAGTTTTCTCATTTACAAAAGTTCAATACTATTTATTTCACTCATCTTTTTGGTAAAAACAATAAAAACAAATACATACAAATCCTGATTTTTGCAAATTACCTTGTAAAGAAGAGAAATAGGGTCTACATTCTGCCCTCTGACCTGTGGCGGGTACCTGAGTCTCAGGTGAGTCTTGGCTCTGATCTGCCCCCGCCAAACTCCCCCATTGACCCCTACTCGCTTCTTCCTGAGCCCACCCAGACAAGAATGGACCTGCCCAGACCAGGAAGGCCCACGCTGAGTCAGGACACACCCCACCCTTGTCAACCCACCACCCTTGGCCATGCCACTGCCACCAGAGGCTGAGCCCTCTGGCAGCAACCTGAGAGAGAGAGAGACCCCAACTGTATTCATTGGAAAAAGAGATGGGAAGAAGACAAAGTAAGAACAGACTCAACAACAGAAAACACAATATGATACCACCAGAATTAAGGGACTCCATAACAGCAAGATCTGAAAAGCCCAACACAGAGAATGAAGAAGGGATGGACCTCAAAAATTTTCTTAGGAAGATGATAGAGTCCTTTAAAGATGAAACAAGTAGATCACTTAATGAAATAGAAGAAAAAACAAGCAAAAAATTACATGAGATGGAGGAAAAGACAAATCAAAAAAATTCAAGAAGTAAACAAATCTCTTAAAGAATCTAAAGAAAGCCAAGAAAAAAACAACCAAACAAGTGAAGCAAGCAATCAAAACATTCAGGGCATGAAAGTGGAAATAGAATCAATAGAAAACACAGAATGAGGGGATGCTGGAAATAGAAAGGCTGGATAAATGATCAGGAACTAAAGAGGTGAGTATAACCAATAGAATTCAAGAGATGGAAGAGAGAATCTCAGTTGTTGAAGACTCTCTAGAGGACATACATTCATCGACCAAAGAAAATCTCAAGTCCAACAAATCCTTAACACAAAATATCCAGGAAATATGGGACACTGTCAACAGGCCAAACCTAAGAATAATAGGCATAGAAGAAGGCGAAGAAATACAGCTCAAAGGTACAGAAAACATTCAATAAAATCATAGACGAAAACTTCCCCAACATACAGAAGGATATGCCTATGAAAGTACAAGAAGCTTACCAAACACCAAACAGGCTGGACCACAAAAATAAGTTAACCTCGACACATAATAATCAAAAACCAAATCTTCCTATTAAGAGAAAATATTAAGAGCAGCAAAGGAAAAAAGCCAAGTAACAAATAAAGGCAGACCATATATATCCTACAAACACTAAGGGAGCATGGATGCCAACCCAGACTACTGTACCCAGCAAAACTTTCAATCACTAGAGATGGAGAAAACAAGATATTCCATGACAAAACGAGACTTAAACAATACATATCCACAAATCCAGAACTACAGCAAGTTCTAGAAGGAAACTCTAAACCAATGAAGATAACTATACTCACAAAAACATAGGCAATAGACAATCCAATTTTACCAAACAAGAAAAGAGGGAGAAATCCACACACAATGAAACCACCAACAATAAATCCAAAACAATCAAGACCCAACAATCAATGGACATTAATATCCCTCAATGTCAATGGTCTTAACCTGGCCATCAAAAGATACAGGCTAACAAAATGGATACGAAGACAGAATCCATCATTCTGCTGCATACAAGAAACACACCTCAACTTCAAAGACAGGCATTACCTCAGAGTAAAGGTTTAGGAATAATATTTCCAATCAAATGGGTCCGAGAAACAACCTGGTGTATATATCTAACAAATTAGACTTCAAACTAAAATCAAGCAAAAGAGATGAAGAAGGGTATTTCATACTCACCACAGGAAAAGTCCATCAATATGAAGTCTCAATCCTGAACATCTATGCCCCAAATATGAATCCACCCACATTCGTAAAAGAAAAACAACTAAAGCTCAAACCACACATAAAACCACACACACTTATAGTAGGAGACTTCAACACTCTTCTTTCACCACTAGACAAGACCACCAGGCAGAAACTTAACAAAGAAACAATGGATCTAATAGAAGCTATGACCCAATTGGGTTTAACAAATATCTATAGAACATTCCATCCAAACACAAAAGAATATACCTTCTTCTCAGCACCATATGACACCTTCTCTAAAATTGACCACATAGTTGGGAACAAAGCAAACCTCCACAGATACAAAAGAATTGAAATAACCCCCTGTATCATATCAGGTCACCATTCTTTAAAGCTGGAATTCAACAGCAATACAAATTTCAGAAAACCCACAAACTTGTGAAAGTTGAATAACACCCAATTGCACCATTCCTGGGTTGAGGAAGAAATAAAAAAAGAAATTAAAGACTTCCAAAAATTTAATAAGAATGTAGACACAACATACCAAAACTTATGGGACACTTTGAAAGTAGTGCCAAGAGGAAAGTTCTTAGCACTAAGTGCCCACATGAAGAAACTGGAGAATAGTCACACGAGAGAATTGACAGAACAAATTAAAGCTTTAGAGCAAAAAGAAGCAAACTCACCACTGAGGAGTAGATGCCAGGAAATAATCAAAATGAGGGCTGAAATCAATAAAGTGGAAACTAGGAAAACATTACAAAGAATCAATGAAACAAAGAGTTGGTACTTTGAGAAGATCAACAAGATAGACAAACCTCTATCCAAACTAACCAAAAGGCAGAGAGAGAGCTTGCTAATTAACAAAATCAGAAATGAAAGGGGGGATATAACAACAGACACTGAGGAAATCCAGAGAATCATCAGGTCATACTTTGAAAAACTGTACTCCACAAAATTCGAAAACCTAAATGAAATGGACAGTTTCCTAGATAGATATCACTTACCAAAATTAAACTAAGAAGAGATAAGCAGTTTAAATTGACCTATAACCCCTAATGAAATAGAAGCAGTCATCAAAAGCCTTCCAACCAAAAAAAGCCCAGAGCCAGATGGCTTCACTGTAGAATTCTACCAGAAATTCAAACAAGTGCTAATACCAATACTCCTCAAATTGTTCCACACAATAAAAGCAGAAGGAACATTGCCAAACTATTTTTAGGAGGCTACAATCACTTTGATACCCAAGCCACACAAAGATACAGCTAAAACAGAGAACCACAGACCAATATCTCTCAAGAACATCCACACAAAAATACTCAACAAAATATTGGAGAATTGAATCCAAGAACACATCAGAAAAATCATCCACCATGATCAAGTAGGCTTCATCCCAGGGATGCAAGGATGGTTCAACATACGAAAATCCATCAATGTAATCCACCATATAAACAAACTAAAAACACAAAAAAAACAAAAAAACAAATGAACATCTCAATAGATGCTGAAAAAGCCTTTGACAAAATCCAACATCCCCTTATGATAAAGATCTTGGAGCGAACAGGAATACCAGGAACATATATCTAAACATGACAAAAGCAATATACACCAAACCAATAGCCAACATCAAACTAAATGGAGAGAAACTCAAAGAGATTCCTCTAAAATCAGGAAGAAGACAAGGCTGTCCATTCTCTCCATATATCTTCAGTATTGTACTTGAAGTTCTAGCTAGAGCAATAAGACAAGAAAAGGAGATCAAAGGGATACAAATTGTAAAGGAAGAAGTCAAACTTTCACTATTTGCAGATGATATGATAGTCTACATAAGTGACCTAAAAAACTCTACCAGGGAACTCCTACAGCTGATAAACACTTTCAGCAAAGTAGCAGTATACAAAATTAACTGAAAAAATCAGTAGCCCTACTACATACAGATGATAAATCCAATGAGAAAGAAATCACAGAAACATCACACTTCACAATATCCACAGGTAACATAAAATATCTTGGAGTAACACTAACCAAAAAAGTGAATGACCTGTACAGTAAGAACTTTCAATCTTTAAAGAAAGAAATTAAAGAAGATACCAGAAAATGGAAAGATTTCCCATGTTCTTGGATAGGTAGAATCAACATAGTAAAAATGGCAATCTTGCCAAAACTAATCTACAGAGTCAATGCAATCCCCATCAAAATCCCAACACAGTTCTTCACAGACATTGAAAGAACAATACTCATCTTTATATGAAAAAAACAAAAAACTCAGGATAGTTTTAACAACTCTTTACAATAAAGGATCTTCTGGAGGCATCACCATCCCTGACTTCAAGCTCTATTATAGAGCCTTAGTTCTGAAAACGACTTGGTATTGGCACAAAAATAGACAGATGGAATCGAATTGAAAACCGTGATATTGACCCACATACCTATGAACACCGTATCTTTGACAAAGATGCTAAATCTATACAATAGAAGAAAGATGGCATCTTCAACAAATGGTGCTGGCACAACTGGATTCAGACATGCAGAAGATTGCAGACAGATCCATATCAAAACTAAGTGCACATGAATCATGCACAAAACTTAAGTGCAAATGAATCAAAGATCTCAACATGAATCCAGTCACTCTGAATCTTCTAGAAGAGAAAGTGGGAGATACCCTTGAACAAATTGTCACAGGAGACTGCTTCCTGAACATAACACCAGTAGCACAGACATTGAGGTCTACAATGAATAAATGGGACCTCCTGAAACTGAGAAGCTTCTGCAAGCAAAGGACACAGTCAGTAAGACAAAACGACCACCCACAGAATGGGAAAAGATCTTCACCAACCCCACATCTGACAGAGGGCTGATCTCCAAAATATAAAATGAATTCAAGAAACTATCCACCAAAACATCAAAAAATGAAATTAAAAAGTGGGGTCCAGAGTTAAACAGAGAATTCTCAGAAATTCTCAAATGGAATCTGAAATGTCTGAAAGACACTTGAGAAAGTGCTCATAATCCTTGGCCATCAGGGTAATGCAACTTAAAACAACTCTGAGGTACCACCTCACCCTGTCAGAATGGCTAAAATAAAAAAAAATACCAATGGCAATCTATGCTGGAGAGATGTGGAGAACAAGGAACACTCCTCCATTGCTGGTGGGAGTACGATCTTGTAAAACCACTTTGGAAATCAGCATGGCGGTTGCTCAGAAAAATGGGAATCAGTCTACCTCAAGATCCAGCAATTCCTCTCGGGCATATACCCAAATAATGCATGCTCATTCAACAAGGACATATGTTCACCTATGTTCATAGCAGCATTGTTTGTAATAGCCAGAAATTGGAAGCAACCTAGATGCCCCTCAACTGAAGAATGGATAGAGAAAATGTGGTACATTTGTAAATGGAGTACTACTTAGCAGAAAAAAGCAATGGAATCTTGAAATTTGCAGGCAAATAGATAGAACTAGAAGAAACCATCCTGAGTGAGGTAACCCAGTCACAAAAAGACAAACATGGTATGTACTCACTCATATATGAATTTTAGACATAGAGTAAACAATTACCAACCTATAATCCTCTTTACCAAAGAAACTAGGAAACATGAAGGACTCTAAAGGAAAAAATGCATGAACCTCAGGAATGGGAACGGGAGCATGAGGGTAGGGGAGAGGGAGCTGCCAGAATGAGAGGAGGAGAAGAAGAGAAGAAAGGAGGAAATGAAGGAGTAGAAATATTGAGTTGTGGGGAGAATAGAGGAGAGAGAGCAGGATCAGAGATACCATATTAGAGGGAGCCATTATAGGTCCAAGGAGAGATCTGGCACTAGGGAAATTTCCAGAGACTTAAGGATGACACGAACTGACAATCCTGGCAATGGTGGAGAGGATAACCTAAGCACCCTTCCCCTAAAATGAGTTTGATGACTACTTTTTATGCCATCCTAGAGCCCTCATCCAGTGGCTGATGAAAACAGAGGCAGACATCCACAGATGTACACTGAACTGCACTCTGGAACTTAGTTGTAGAGAGGGAGGAATGAAGATTGAAGGGGTCGGTACCAGGCTGGTGAAACCCACAGAAACATCTGGAATGAACAAGGGGGAAACACATCCATCCCAGACTGCTGTCTGGGAAGCCAGTACAGGATTGATCCAGACCCCTGAACATGGATGTCAATGAGGAGGCCTCTGCAGTCTAGGGGGGCCCTGGTAGTGGATTAGTATTTTTCGCTGGTGTAAGAAGGGACTTTGAGAGCCCATCCCATGTGAAGGGATGCACTCTTGGCCTGGATACATGGGGAAGGGCCTAGGCCCAGCCCAGGATGATGTGGTGGACTTAGTGAACTCCCATTGAGGGCCCTACCCTGCCTGCGGAGTGGAGGATGGATGGGATAGGGGGTAGTTCGGGGGTGGCAGAGGACAGGTGGGGGTGAGGGGAGGGAGATGGAGAAGGGATTGAGATGTGAAACAAGCTTGTTCCTAATTTGAACTAATAACGAATCAAAAGAAGAGAAATAGTTATCAGATAAACATATCTATTTCTGTTATGCTTATGCAGTAGACTAGAAGATGGTGGAAATAAATGTTCAGCAAAATGTACATGATCAATGGTGTCTAATAAGGAAGATAAAGACTAAACAAGTCATCTACATGATAATATTCATGCAACTAACAAGGACCAATAAGAAGAAACCTTTTCCTCAGGAAGCAACAGGCCAAGGGATCTTTAACATGTATTGGGTTGAGTCAAGATCAGTCTAAGAACATAGGAAGGTTTGTGGTGTATTCCAGTTTGAAAATACTGCAAAGTAAGTATTAATGCATAGAGAGGTATTTAATATAACACAAGTGAAAATTGTGTCATAACTGATATAACACACTTTAAGAATTGCAGTTCCTTTAAAACTATCAAGATCATATGTAGCAGAAGTTTGTGCTTCAATTCATTAGTGCACTACTTCATAGAACATCTTGTATGGACCTTTGTTTTCATTGTAAACAGTTGAGAGACTAGTACATGTTAAATTACAGACAAAACCAATTAAAACACTTTTTATGTATAGAACTTCTCAGACACAATGCTAAATTATAAATATTCATACATTTTAAAAAAGAGGTGTGATTTAACTAACATTACTTATGGAACTCTTCTGCAAATGATTTCAGTGGACTATTGGGTCTAGGTAGAATGAACTTAAATAATAATGCAATAAACCATATTCATTCAAAAAGTAGCCACTGAGGACCTAGCACAGTGCAATTGTTTTTTTTATTTCTAAAGAAATGCTAACATAATAAAGAGTGTCATCCTAGAGGATAAAGGTAAATGGTAAAGAAGAGCGATGGCCATAAACCAGACAACTGGACAAATAAATGCAGAGAGGCATCAATATGAACAAGGGACATGTAGCACTCTTCTACTGCATTGTCAATTTAAGGCATATGTCACATATAGTTCCCATTCCAAACATTAGGCTTGAGAAACAGGAGAGGCAACTTTTCATCTTAGGAGCCAACAAAGGCAAAGCAAGTTCTGAAGCTTGAAGGGAAGGCTGGAATCCAGATACAGCTCAAGCAGTCTGGCAGAAGGGCAATCTCCCTTACTGAGTGCAGGTTTCATCACTCTTGTAAAACCAAACTCAGGCAACAGGCTCAGCATTGATCATTTATGGAGATGGCACCTCCGTGACCTGTTAACTTCCCATGATGCTCCACTTCTTCCTTTAACATTTCACACTGGCAGAGAATCCAACACATAAATCTTGGGGGATATACTCAAACTGTATCAAAACCATAACAGAAGACACAGCGCGCTAGTGTTTCTAACTACCTTCTTTCAAAAATCAATTCTATATTCCCTCAGCTACTCACGGTTTTTAAACAGTTTTTTAAATAGTCCAAATGACCAATAGCAACCCTGCCAGGATGTTTTTATCATAGCCCATTGATACACTTCTAAGAGATACCCTAAATGATGTACTGTGTTCCAAACATGGGCTTCCTTACCTTCACTGTTGAATAGAATTCAGTCTAGAGAACAATTTGCTTATCTCTAATAGAAGTATTCTTTTGTTTATAAACAAGATTTATAGGCCAAAAAAATACATAAGATCTTGAGAGCTTGTTTGGAGGTTCCAGCAGGGGAGTGCAGCTACTCATATACCGTTGGCCGAAGACCGGTCCTCCTCTATTCGGGGAAGGTCATCCTCTTCTATCTAGCTCGCAGCTTCGGGAGGGAAGCACATGGTGCCCTGAGGGAGGAAGGGGACACCCGCCTAGTCAGCCAGATCAGCGGAGTAAAACCTGGCGATCAAAGGGGTGACAGATGGTCCCCTGGAGAAGGGGAAAGGGACAAGATCTCCTGAGCAAACTGGGAGCACGGGAGGAAGGGTAAAGGAGCTAGGAAAATAAGAAGGGGAGAAGAGGAGGGGTGAGGTGGACATGGGGGAGCAGAAAGGGGAAGAATAGAAGTTAACAAGAATGCAGATAACATAATAGGATTACAAAGCAAACAGGCACTAGGGAAATGTCTGGAGATCTACAAAGATGACACCAAATAACAATCTAGGCAAATGAGGAGAGGCTACCTTAAAAGCCCTCCCCTAATAATCAGATTGATAACTGAATTATATGCCATCCTATAGCCTTTATCCAGCAGCTGGTAGAAGTAGAAGCAGACACCCACAACTAATCACCGAACTGAACTGGAATCCAGTTGCAGAAAAGAAAGAGTGATGGGCAAAGGGGTCCAGACCAGGCTGGTGAAACCCACAGAAACAGCTGACCTGAACATCGGGGAGCTCTTGGTCCCCACACTGATAACTGGGATACCAGCATGGGACTGATCCAGATCCCAAGAATGTGGGTTTCAGTGAGGAGACCTCGGGATTCCTGTTCAGTACTTATCCCTAGCATAGGTGTGGACTTTGGGAGCCCAATCCACATAGAGGGATATTCCGTGAGCAAAGACACACGGGGTGGGCCTAGGCCCTATCCCAAAGGATATAATAGACACTGATGGCCCCCTGTGGAAGGCCTCACCTTCCCTGGGGAGCAGAAAGGATATGTGATAGGTAGGGTTTTAGTTGGGGGGGAGGGGAGGAGGGAAGGAAATGGAAACTGGGATTGACATGTAAAACAATCTTGTTTCTAATTCAAATTTTAAAAAAGATAAAAAAATACATAAGATCCTAGGAACAAACTTTTGTTAGGTTCCTAATGCTAAGTAGTAACTTTTCCATTCCTATCCCTAGAGTCCTGGTTGTAGGAATTCTGAATATAGGAAAGATAGCATCACACATTGAAGACTAATTCAGTGAAGACTCAGCCTTACAGAGAATGTATTCTAAGATTGCATGATTGTCACTCACATGTCATTGTAATTGCAACTTTAAAATGCCATTGCATTGGTCTATCAAACTAGCATCTCTGGGTATCAGGGATCATGGTGTGATGACTGAATTCGGTAACACTGTCTCACTGCTGTATTTCTTTTGTTATATAGTGAGATTTTCTGCTCAGATGTAATGCCCTGTATATGATGCTAGATAAAGCATTTTTTAAGTCTGTTAATGAGGAATATCCTTTTGAATACTGTGAATATAAATTTCTCTTATTGGTTGATGAATGACGCTGTTTTGGTCAATGTACAGGCAAGATGTAGACATGCAGGAGGTACAGGTGGGGCTACCAGACTAGAAGAAGTCTGGGAAGAGAAGTGCAGAAAGGTGAGAGAGAGACACCATATAGCTGATGAAGGAGTAATGTGCTGTAGCATTACAAGTAAGCCACACCTTCGTGTCAGTACATAGTTTAATAGAAATGGGTTAATAATTAAGAGAGAGCTAGCCAATAGAAGCTGGAGCCATTGGCCAAACAGTTTATAATTAATATAAGTCTCTGTGTATTTATTTGGGGCTAGATGGCTGCTGGACCAGGCAGGACAGAAGCCTTCCATCTACAATATGTGGGAGGCAGTCTTGATAAAAAGGACTATGAACAGAAAAGACAAGTATGTATCCTAAGTAAGTGCCTAATATATAAGGATAAAATATTTAAATTTCTGTGATGAAACTGATCCAGTGTCATCAATCTACCATCAGGCAGTCAGCTGGCTGAACTGTCTAAAGAATGATTCTTTAGTAGAAATGTGTTTGTCTCTACTGGCAGCAGATTGGTCGATGGATGGTAGCTAAAGTTATAATGGCCATGGTAGAATGAAGTCCATGTTGCTGAACCCCCCCCCATAACCTCCATCCCTGGTAACATGTTCACACTGTTCATGAGCACAGTGGGCAGTGGTAAGGTAGCTGCAGAAAGAAGTCAAAGACTAGGATCTATAAAATTACCCCCCCCCAGATCCCTATTAAGCTACCCATTGGCCAAGAACACGATTTGGTGAGCATTCATGAAACACACAAACATATTTGTAGTTTAGTCCATCCAAGCGGATCTACCCATAAATCTCTTTCCCCGTGTTCCCTGTTATAAATCTTCAAATAATTTTCCTTCAAAGTTCCTGATTATCCAGCTAAATGATTCGCTACAGCCCATGAACTGTTAAATAATCACATATCTTATCCTTTCTCTTTACAAGCAAAGTGAGTGTCCAGATTCACTGCTTAAAGGTCTCATACTCATTGGAAGAATTTTCTTTTTTTCCCTAGATTTTTTAATTTAAATTAGAAACAATCGTACTTTACATATCAACCTCAGTTTCCTCTCCCTCCCACCCTCCCATGCCTCACCAGCCCCAAATCTCATCCCCCTTCTGCTCCCCAGGGAGGGTGAGGCCTGGAAGAATTTTTTTGTATCACCAACCTTCAAGGATATTTCCAAGGCTGAAGAGCTTCTGCTATTCATGATGTGGTGCCACCTTCATATTTTGCAGAGTGCTATAGACCAGGCTCAAGTCCTCTCCACCTCTGTCCACTTCTTTTGCAGGCATGGTGAAGACTGGGAGAGAAAAGGAAATGTGGCCACAGTGGAGACCATGGACCACTTTCTTGTGTAACTCATCTGAACCTTCAAGACCTTCTCCAATGTGATCATGTGTGCCCTGCTTGCATTTTGTTACTCGTGCCAATTTTGTGGTTCGGTGGATCTCTTCACTACTATAAATGAAGTCATTAGCATCTTTAAATATAATTAGATTAGAGATCTCTTTAAAATCCCAGAATCAATTCAGGAAACACATCCTTAAATTCTTTTAGAGTAACTCTCAGTACCAAAATCTGAAGATTAGTCAGAGCTCTCCAGAGAAATACAGCCAATATCGTGTGTGTGTGTGTGTGTGTGTGTGTGTGTGTGTGTGTGTGTGTGTGTATGTGCGCGCGCGCGCTCTGTGTGCATGTGTTTTTCTCTCTCTGTATATAAGTTCTGACACATGGTTACAGAGCAAAGGCACAAGATACTCAGCCACCAAGCTAGGAATCCAGGAGAGTCAATGGCAAAGTTTCAATCTGTCCAAAGCCTGAGAATCAAGACAGCTGATGGTATGCATTCTAGTCGAAAAGTTAATGGTCTCAAAACGAAGGAAGAGCTATTTTCAGCCAAGTTGGAATGAAGAAAAATGATGCCCGAGTTCAAACAGGCAGGCAGAAGACATTTTTCTTATTTAGAAGTAAAGTTTTTTTTTATTTTTTTTCTCCTTCAGCTCTTTGGCTGGCTGGGTGAAACCTACCCACTTTATGGTATGTAATCACTTTACTCAATCAATTGGTCTAAAAATTAATAATTTCTGGGGACATCTACTGAAATTCAACCACAATAATATTTGACCATATGGTTGGGCAAATGGTTGGGTACGTCATGACCTACTCAAGCTGACAGATAGTATTAACTGTCAGTACACTTTAGGTGATGGAGTTGAACCGTTCTCACCAGAGCTGAAACTCTCAGTGTAGCTGAGCAATGATGACAAAATTAGCACCCTAGTTTTCTTTTTTCTTTTTTTTTTTTTAGGATCCAAAGAGAGTTCATTACAGCACAATTAACAAGACAATTTGGTTACTTCTGTGACCCTGAGATTAACCCCACACCTATGAACACCTGATTTTTGACAAAGAAGCCAAAACCATACAATAGAATAAAGAAAGCGTCTTCAACAAATGGTGATTGCAAACTGGATACAGGCATGCAGAAGGCTGCAGACAGATCCATGTCCGTCGTCACGCACAAAACTTAAGTCCAAATGGATCAAAGACGTCAACATAAATCAAGCCACAGTGAACGTATCAGAAGAGAAAGTGGGAATTACCCTTGAACAAATTGGTACAGGAGACCACCTCCCAAACAACACCAGTACCACATACACTGAGATTCACAATTAATAATTGAGACCTCCTGAAACTAAGAAGCTTCTGTAGGGTAAAGGACACAGTCAACAACACAAAATGGCAGCTCACAGAATGGAAAAAGACATTCACCAACCCCACATGTGACAGAGGGCTTATCTTCAAAATTTACAAAGATCTCAAGAAGCTAGTTTCCAAAACACGAAATAATCCAATTAAAACGTGGGGTACAGAACTAAATAGACAATTCTCAATAGAGGAATATAAAATGGCTGCAAGACACATAAGAAAGTTCTGAACATCCTTAGCCATCAGGGAAATTCAAATAAAAACAACTCTGAGATACAACCTTACTCCTGTCAGAATGACTAAAGTAAAAAACACCAATGACAGTTTTCTTCCATTTCTTTAAGAGATTTCCTCATATCCTCTTTGAAGGTCTCTATCATTGCCATGAAGTTGTTTTTAAGGTTATTCTCTTTTGATTCATATTCGATGGGATATTCAGGTCTTCCTGGTGTAGAATGCCTAGTCTCTGATGGTGTCATATAAGTCTTTCTGTTGTGGGATGTGTTCTTATACTGTCATCTTCCCATCTCTTCTTCCAGTGGGTACAGGTTGGGTATCTCCCTCTCCAAGGAAGTTGGAAAACCAATTAATTGTAAACTTGTATCACATTCAACAAATCTACTCAAAGTGAGGACTACTAAATATCTTTCACCTCTTCTAATTGTACTTCTATGTCTTCTGGAAGTTTGACAATTTTCTTCAATATTATAGTCTTCCCAACTGCACCCTATGTCAATGAGATTCCTGTAGGTGTCCAGCATCACATCTTTGTAGAGATTCTTCTCGGAAGGATTCTTCACTCTTCCTGAGTGAAGTTGATGAGCACATCATCATAGGTCACTGCACTATGTTAAATGTGAAGTGCAGAACTTCTAGAAGACACTAGAGAAACAGAGCCTCTCCAAGTTTAGCAACTTGACTTCCACGTGCACCAAGAGGCAGCACCCTATTTTTCAATGTACATATTACCATATTAAATAAATGTTAGCACTGGCATGTTCTAGTTTGTAAAGAAAGGCTATATAGAAAGATGGTGGGTTTGTAAAAGAAGAAATACTATTGCCACATCAAATAATTGCTTAATTTGGCTATAGTAGAGAGTAACTTTCATGTTATATGAACCCAAGTTCAAAATCGGCCTACTTGGAAAAGGAAGTTGGTATCAATCACACATCCCTGAAAACTAAATGACCACAAGAAACTACAAGAAGATATCTGTTTAACCAGTCACCAGACAGACAATAATTTGCACTTTGTAAAGGCCTGTTATTACCCTTAGAGACAAGGAAGCCACTGTATATGTATTTCAGAGTTTTATGCCCTCTTGATTCTTTAAAGAGTAATTCTATTTTTAAGACATCTTTTTCCTTATTTATCTTTATCTTGTGCATCTAAACATTTTGCCTGCATGTATGCCTGTATACCACATACATGCCTGATGCCCACAGGGTCAGGAAATGCAATGACTGGCACATAAAGAATTCAAATAAGACATGGCTGGGAAGGTATGTGGCTCTATATCTACTCTATGAGGTTTTTAAAAGATGAATTTAGCAATTCCAGAAAATAGATTGTGTGTGATTTATATTTTCCTACACACAGTGGGTAAGATTTGCATTTGAGGTCATTATTATGGAAGCACAGAAACAATCTTTAGCATTTTGACAAGACAGCTTTCACAGTGAGCATGATGGATGATACAGCACCATGAATAATGGTGTAACCAAAGTCAAATAAATGGCATCAGGAAAAGTCGAAGCAGTAAGACCTATAATGTTCCAATGCAAACAGCTATGACACTGTGAGCAGATACAGTTTTGCTATTTGTTTTTCCTATTGAGATATGA
Source organism: Cricetulus griseus (assembly GCF_003668045.3). Taxonomy (NCBI): domain Eukaryota; kingdom Metazoa; phylum Chordata; class Mammalia; order Rodentia; family Cricetidae; genus Cricetulus; species Cricetulus griseus. The sequence goes on along the minus strand of NW_023276806.1, from coordinate 185,192,441 downwards.
AACTACCAAGGAACATTGCATTTTACCTGAAGAGACAGTTTGAAAAATATTTGCCTAGTCTATTAGTCTCTAGTGTCACTGTAACAAAATATCACACTCTGTGTTGTAATCAGCTAAGGTTTATTTCTCCTTGTCTGGAAACTAGAGACACAAGATCAAGACATCTCAAAAGCTTTTTCTAACACCTCCCTGCTTAGTTTTCAGATGACTGCCTTCTAGCCGTATCCTTACGTCCTGTACAAGCCCCTTGTGACTTGTCCCTTAATAAAAGATATGAGTCATAAATGATTAGGACACTGCTCACACAAATCTTTAACCTTAATCATATCTTTATAAGCCAGTCTGCAATGAGAGCCTCAGTGGAGGGTAGCTCTTCAGCATGAATTGAGTTAGATAATACAATTAAGTCCATAGTATTTATGATTGGAACTCAAATTTAAAAACAAAATTACAAGGAAATGAGGAAGGAAAGAGAAATTTTCTTTGGGTAGTTTCTTAAACATTTTGTAATGTTTTCTACACACTTAAACATTTTAATTAAGTAATAAGAGGACACATGTGACAAAATACAAAAATTAAAACAATAGACAGGGCATTGGTGGCACATACCATTAATCCCAGCACTCCGAGCAGCAGAGGGAGGCAGATCTTTGGAGGTTGGGGCTAGCCTGATCTACAAACAAATTTCTAGTTAAGCCAGGCCTACACAAAGAAACCCTGTCTCTCAAAACCAAATAGATGATAGATAGACAGATAGAGAGACATAGATAGATAGACAGACAGACAGATAGGTATGATGCATAGAATCCTTGTCAGCACCTTAATTCTCTATAAATTTGTTTGTGATACTAGTTAATCTTTTCCTTCCTGTATCAATGCAACACTTCATCTTAAAAGAATCCATTCAGTGTGAAATTTGTAGACTACAAGAAGATTGATCCAATTAAGAATTTTATAAAGGTATTATCTATTTTAAAGGTTTCTATTAAAACTGAACTCAGACTTCTGATTTGTCAGACTACCTATTCACTGAACAATATCTTTATTTCCTGATAAATTCTATTACAAGTTATTCATAGAAAGTATTAAAACTTCTACCAAACCATAACTGGTCAAAAAATGTTAAGTTTGACACTTACATCCAATTTTCACTGCTATTATAAAATGCAACAGGAGAAACAATTTAAAGAATAAATTGTTTTGGTTAATGGTTTCACTGACCTTAGTTCAGGGTCAGTACGTTCTATTGGGTTCTGGCCTGGTGAAGAGAATCATCACAGAGAGAGTGCATATCGGAGGAGGTTGCTCAACTCATGGTATCCAGAAAGCAAAACAGAAACAGGGAATGGGTCAAGATTCCAATATCCCTTCTAAGGGTATGAGTCCAGTGATCTGCTTTTTGCTAAGTAGGCCCCACCTCCTAAAATTCCATAGCACAAACCCTAGCAACCAAACCTTTAGGAGATGATTGGGGGGGTACATTCTGAATCTACACCTTAAAACCATTACAGCCTGACCCAAAGAAGGCATGAAGCACTTTACCATGAGTGTTGAATGATTATCGTGATCCTTAGGCAGAATACATGTTTTATAGGTTAGGAAAAAGAAAACATAGTTTTTACCAAAATAATTGTCTAGTTATTAATCTGAAGCAATCATATACAATGAGACATACTGAACAGATCTGTAAGATAGTAAATCTTATGACCATAACATACAATTACTTTTGCATTTCAAATAAAAGATGAAAGAATGCTCAATTTGAAAATGTAAGCAACTACTATAATTTAATGCATATCATTGAAAACATATGCCAAAAATTGGATCTATAAAATAGATTGTGTCCCAGCTCTCTTTCAATGGATACCTATCATCTTCTGTCTTCTGCTCCTAAAAGGAACAAAGTTTATGAGTACTATACTTTTTTACTTTTTATTAATTATTACTTTGATTCTACATAGTTACAAGGTAGCATGTGATAATGAATTATATGTATACAGTGTATAAAAAGCAAGTCAAGTACTTAAAATTTCTTCCTGATCCTTCTTTAAAATTTTTAATATATAGCAATGTACATAGTCATTGAATACAATGCAATGCTTTCATTTTCTCCTTTTCAATTCTTCTTTCTCTTTTGTTGTGCTAGGATATCATTTATTCCAGGTTTGCCTCTCCATGTTATTTAGCTGAGGATGACCTTGAATCTCTCATATTTGATTAATGTTTAGACTAACTTAGTTAACTTTAAGTGTATTGGTGTTTTGTCTGCATTTATGTGTGTGTGTTCTATGTATGTACCTTGCACCTGTAAAGATCAAACAAATGCATTGGGTCCTCTGGAAATGGAGGTACAGATGGCTGTAAGCTGGATGCTGTGACGTGAGCCAGGGTCCTCTGCCAGAGCCACAAGTGCTCTTAACCACTGAATCATCTCTCCAGACAAACCTTGAATTTCTGATCCTCTAAGTCCATCTCTCTGGTGCTAGATTATTAAAGGTATGTATCATCATGCTCAGTTTATATAATGCCAGATATTAAATCAAGTGTCTCGTGAATGCCAAGTGTAGGGAGCTGCAGAAAACCGCACCCAAAAGATGGCGCCGGTTTCCGCCTTCCGCCAGCCCGACGGCGAGCGCTCTCTGTGGTAAACAACTCCAAATAAGGCAAAGGTCATGTATCCTCTTAATTCTGCTTGGAGACAACCTATCCTGGCGCGCCACGTAGGGTTAGGTGATTGGTAGATGTAGACTATATCAAGCCCCGTCTCCCTCGGCCCGGGGCCGCCGCCATTATACATTGTACAAAGCAAAGAGGTTCCCGATTAAACTGTGTTTGAAGAAGATTCCTCGGTGTGGCGTCTTTCTTGCTGGTCAAGGGTGGACGCCGCAAGTGGTGGCCCGTACGGGGACGCCGCCACCGCCGCGAGTGGTGGCCCGTACGTACGGGGAATCAGAACTTCTCACAGTCGGGGGTAAGTTCCCAAGGTAAGTGGAACTGTAAAGTCCGCGGTGAATGCGGAGATAGGTCTCCGGTAAAGGAGCACCAAGGTCCTCGGGAAAGAGGAGATAGGTCTCCGGTAAAGGAGCACCAAGGTCCTCGGGAAAGAGGCAATAAAGTCTCCAGTAAAGGAGCAACAAAGCCCTCGGGAAAGAGGCGGTAAAGTCTCCGGAAAGGAGCAACACTGTTCGCGACAAAAGCGAACCGAAAGTAAAAAACCTCGCTTCTGCTTTAATTTGCAGAGTGAGAGTAAGTTAATGGACCCCGCTATTATAGTGGTGATTTGGCTGCTTTTTGACATCGCAGTGTGGGCTTTTATTTTCTGGTGGTGTTATCCGACTTGCAGTGAGAAATCAAAGGAGAAACAGAAAAGGGATAAGAAGCAAGTTTATCCTTCTCTAGGAAGGTTGAGAAAGGAGTTAAAAGAACCAGGAGAGGATTCAGAATCAGAGCAGGATATATGTGAGGATGAGGACATCATGGAGGAAGAGGAGGAAGAGATTATTGAGCTCATGGAAAAACATTCATTAAAAGTATCAGAAAAACAGCGTCCTAAAATGGCGACTGTAAAACAAGGGCACCGCCCTACCGCTCCTCCCCCCTACTGCTCGAAAGAGGAAGTAGGAGGTCCTGGTTGCTCCACCTTCTGTCCGGAAGTGTGGCGTACGGTTCGCACTGAGCTTCAGGTTACTCAACCACTGGCTTATCCAGTTTTTACAGACGGTAACCAACAGAGATATCATGAACCAATTGACTTTAAAATTGTCAAAGCTCTGGCAGAATCGGTACGCACCTATGGGGTGACAGCAGCTTTTACAATTGCTCAGGTAGAAGCGCTCGGTCGCTACTGTATGACACCCAGTGATTGGACAAATTTGGTAAGAGCTTGCTTATCACCAGGACAATATTTAGATTGGAGAGCTTTTCAAATTGAGTTTGCCAATGATCAAGGTGCGATTAATCGTGCAGCTGGTGATCAATATTGGGATGTGGACATGCTTCTTGGTCAAGGACGTTTTGCACAGCAACAAACAGGATATCCTCCTCAAGTGTATGATCAGATTAATCAAATAGCCATTAGGGCTTGGAGGTCTCTGCCTAACAAAGGTGAGGTCAGTGGAAATCTTACAAAGATATTACAGGGTCCTATGGAACCCTTTTCAGACTTTGTGGCAAGAATGGTAGAAGCTGCAGGAAGAGTGTTTGGGGATCCAGATACTGCTATGCCTTTGATCAAACAGCTGATTTATGAACAGTGTACAAAAGAGTGCAGAGCTGCAATAACTCCATATAAGGGTAAAGGCCTTGAAGTCTGGATGAAAGTCTGTAGGGAGTTAGGGGGTCCGCTGACTAATGCTGGACTAGCAGCTGCTGTGATGCAATTAACTAAGAAAGGTGGAGGTTCAGGAGCTTGCTTTAAATGCGGCAAGCAAGGGCATTTGAAAAGGCAATGCCCCGAGGGAGGAAACACTAAAGTCAATAACTTTGCTCCGCGCCCTAAGCAACCTGGCTTATGTCCTAGATGTAGAAAAGGAAATCATTGGGCTAAGGATTGTAGATCAGTAAAAGACATCAGTGGACAGCCTCTTGTTCAGGGGTATGGAGGAGCCCGTCCAAAAAACGGACGACGGGGCCCACGACCCCAGGGCCCACAAATATATGGGGCCATGGAGGATCAGAACCAGGACCAGAGTCCCGAAACCTGGCCCTCTCTTCGTCATCTGAGGGACCGAGGAGAGCCACTACAGGCTCCGCGGGGCTGGACTTACGCTCCACCACCAGACTCGTATTAACTCCCAGAATGGGGGTCCAGCTTGTTGACACCGATTTTAAGGGACCCCTTGAGCCTGGCACAGTAGGTTTGCTTATAGGAAGATCATCTGCAGCATTGAAAGGTTTACGAGTACATCCTGGAGTTATAGATCCTGATTACATGGGTGTAGTAAAGATCATGGTAGAATCTCCTAGAGGGATTACAGCCATTTCTCCTGGAGACAGGATAGCACAGCTACTGCTTTTGCCAAGTTTGCATGACAAGTTTCCAGCACAAGCCAGAGAGAGAGGAGAGGGAAACTTTGGCTCCACTGGATCAAACTTAACTTTCCTAGCTTTAGACCTTGATCAACGTCCAACCCTTGAGTTAATAGTGAATGGTAAGAAAATCTTAGGCTTACTAGATTCTGGAGCTGATAAGAGCATCATAGCCACTAAAGATTGGCCCTCTGGCTGGCCTATACAGGTTTCTTCTCAAAGTTTACAAGGTTTAGGCTATGCTAAGGCTCCTGATATGAGTGCTAGACAATTGCCTTGGAAAGATCAGGAAGGGCATTCAGGGACCATGCAACCTTATGTGTTAGACTTACCAATTTCATTATGGGGAAGAGATTTGTTAAAGGATATGGGTTTTAAACTCACAAATGAATACTCAGAAACATCTCAAGGTATCATGAAACGAATGGGATACGTCCCAGGCCGAGGCCTCGGGAAACATCTGTAGGGTCGTGCCAGTCCTATTATCCCACAACCAAGACCAAAGAATCTAGGTCTGGGTTTTTCCTAGGGGCCACTGAGGGAGGTATTCCTATTACCTGGAAAACAGAGGAGCCGGTATGGGTTCCTCAGTGGCCACTTTCCTCTGAAAAACTGGAAGCTGCTAAGACTCTAGTGCAGGAGCAGCTGGATCTGGGGCATATAAAAGCCTCTGTATCTCCATGGAATACTCCTATTTTTGTCATTAAGAAAAAATCTGGTAAATGGAGATTGCTTCACGATCTTAGAGCTATTAATCAGCAGATGCAAATTATGGGCCCTGTACAACGTGGTCTTCGGGCAACCTCACTGTGGATAGTTGGGATAAGCTTGGAAAAGATCTAGATTTTGTCTGGGCACAGGGAACGCTGAAGCCAGGGACGAGGCCTATTTGGAAAATGGTTCGCAGCTGTCTAGAGGATCAAAGATGCCGCAAGGCTGTAGAAGAGGGGCAGGAGACGTTAGAACAGCTGAAGGAAATAAATAGATGCAAGTCATGGGGCCTGTGCAGCGTGGTTTACCATTGCTGTCAGCCCTACCCAATCATGAAGAACCTGATTTGTGATGTGTGCAGGATAGTGTTAGGTTTGCTTTTACTTTACCTTCTATTCTCCATACCATTATATGAGTGGGTGGTTTTACCCCAGGGTATGGCCAATAGCCCCACTATGTGTCAGCTTTTTGTGTGTCATGCTATTGCTCCTATTAGAGAGAAATACCCTGCTGTGAGATGTGTCCACTATATGGATGACATTCTCTTAACTAGTAAGGAGTTGAAATTGCTGCACTTAGCATATGGAGATTGCATTGGATATCCAATCTACCCTTAATGCTCAATTGAAAGATGGCATTATGGTTTTGAATCAACACATTGATCTATTGCAGGAACAATTGGATACTTTATGGTAACTGGCACAGTTGGGATGTGAATGGAGAATGCCTGGTTTGTGTATAACAGCTGTTTCCTATCAGAATTATTCCTTAGAAGCAAACATGTCTAAACAACCTTCATAGTATCTTCTAGGCAACTGGTCTGGGGATTTTGACAAGCTGATGCAGGAGCTGAGACTCTCCATAGTGCATGTGAATTCCACCAGGGTCGACATCTTGGTTGCGGAAGGACTGTCTGCGTGGATCACTCAAGCCATGAATCATCTGAAAGAGTGGGCAGGAATGGGTGCCCTGGGAGGAATGCTTATCCTAGTTAGTTTCATAGCGTTATGGTGTATCTGCAGGATGAGGGTCACACAGCAGAGAAGTAATACCATGATTGCACAAGCCTTTAGTTTAGTTAAGGAATGGGCTGGAGTAGGGGTTATGTTTTCCATGATGCTGTTAGCCATTTTTGTTTGCTTGTGGTGCCTATGCAGGATCAGGAAGTCACAAAAATCCCAAGCTGCTATGTTGGTACAGGCCTTTGCTGCTGTGGAAGCAGGACAGTCCCCTCAAGCATGGTTATCCATGCTGACAGACAAATAGATGTCTGTCTCGCCCTTGCTGAGTGAGTGATGCGTATCTGAATCAGTCATGCTCAATGACGGGCACCTACCCTCATGCTGAGCGAATAAGCATACATGTGTTCCCTTCAACCTAAGACATGAGCCTGTGAGGGCGACACAGTGACTCTTTGACGGGTAAGATAGGGACACTGGGGTTGAACCTAAGACAGAGATGACTGAAATCTGACAACAGATAGATACTGCTACTCCTATAATATTAAAACAAAAAGGGGGAACTGTAGGGAGCTGCAGAAAACCGCACCCAAAAGATGGCGCCGGTTTCCGCCTTCCGCCAGCCCGACGGCGAGCGCTCTCTGTGGTAAACAACTCCAAATAAGGCAAAGGTCATGTATCCTCTTAATTCTGCTTGGAGACAACCTATCCTGGCGCGCCACGTAGGGTTAGGTGATTGGTAGATGTAGACTATATCAAGCCCCGTCTCCCTCGGCCCGGGGCCGCCGCCATTATACATTGTACAAAGCAAAGAGGTTCCCGATTAAACTGTGTTTGAAGAAGATTCCTCGGTGTGGCGTCTTTCTTGCTGGTCAAGGGTGGACGCCGCAGCCAAGCAAGCACTCTCTCAATAAGCTATATCACCAACCCATAATGTGATACTTTCAATACTTGCTACTCATTTCACATCTGTGTAAGTTAAGGTTCTCCAGTGAAACAAAGCCAATAGAAACAGAGAAATGGGTAGGTAATCAGATAGGTAGTTATCTAGATGAACTTAAGGAAATGAGGCTTAGCTCCAAAAAGTGCTTCACTGGGGGAAATACCACAAGGATTTTGGCCTACCCTGATTCTCATCTGGCCTCTCTGCTTCCTGATCTAGGAAAATGTGAGCAAGCTCCCATCACTATGGAGCTACCTCTTGCCATGCATCATTCAAAGGGTGAAGAGATGCACATGAGGAGACACTTATGATAGGTAACTAACCCATATTGTTGTGTGGCCTGAGAAATAACAAGTCCTATAGCTGTCCAGCTGGAGAACCAGGGCAATCAGTGTGGTGACATAGTCTAAATCCACCAGATTGAGATTCCTAAGAAACTGAAATCTAGTTCTAGTCTAAAGAAAAAGAAAGTGTGATAGTTCAGCTCAAGCAATAATATGAAAGAGCTCCTTTATATTCAATCTCTGGGCATAATTTAGGACTTCAGTTAATTAGATGAGGCTCACATTGGCAAGATCCTATCATTACTTTCATCAAAAAGTCACCCTCAGAAGTGCACTCAGAGGGATGCTATTCAAACACCAGCCCAGTGAGGCTGACAAGTAGTACTGACCATCCAGTATCTTCCTACATACATAAATATCAGATTTTAATTTTAATTTTTAGAAAGCAAACTGTCACAATATTTTTCTGGTGTTAGAAAGGCATTAAAAACATGATCAACTTTTTAATTTATGGAGCGAGTACAGGGATGTAGTCCTAAGGAAAAAATGTAAAAATAAACCTTTAAATCTTTATTTAAAGACAATTTATTTGTACAGTGAAGTTATTGATGAACGAGGGGCTATCTTGAAGGAACAAAACAAACAAAGAGCAACTAAAAATGCTATGACCTTTCAAAAATAGAGCTGTAATAATCTAGCTAAGATCAAAGTCACTTATGGAACAATGTTGCCTCGGGCCTAGAAAGTCTTTCAATTCAAACCCAATAATTATCTATCAAGAAGATAGATTTTGTATTTCTTTCTACCGTTAAATCATATTTTATTCTTAAAATTGTACCTATGGCTGGCAAGTGACACATGTCTTTAATCCCAGCACCAGGAGACAGAGGCAGGTAGATCTCTGTGAATTTAGCATCGGTCAGGGCTAAACAGAAAAACCCTGTATTCAAAAAATAGTCTACTTATTTTTAATCAAATTTCAAGTATAATATTTAGCATTATTGACAATGGTCATACTGTTGCATACTGGATCTCCATTCTGCTCTCTGACTCCACAAACATGGCATTTTAGATGCCAAATTTAAATGAAAGTATATCTATTTTGCAAACTTATTTTTAAAGGCTGGATGATAAGGGGTGTGTGTGTGTGTGTGTGTGTGTGTGTGTGTGTGTGTGTGTGTGTGTGTGTTCATTCATCTTTATCCATTCACTCACAACAATTACTTATGTCTGTGTTGTAGCTGATGTGAATTAGTGCTGAAATGAAGATGAGAGTCCAGGTATCTTTTTGAGATTCTGATTTAGTTTTTAAGACATATCCTCTCAGAAGTGGGATTGGTAAATCATATGGTAGTTCTAGTTTAGATTGTTTTCAGACATGTTCACTGAATCCTCCAAGAATTCACAGTGAGAGAATGGTTTCTTCAATAAATGGTGTTAGAGAATCACCTAATCCTCTACAGGAAAATAAAATTAGAACCTTAACTCAAGCCATGCACAAAAAATCAATTCAAAATGGACTAAAGACTTTGATGTTCGACCTCAAACCATAAGCCCACTAAAGAAAAGCCTGGGGAACATTTTTTGACACTAGTTTGGGCAATGATTATTTGACTATAACATAAAAAGCACAAGCCACAAAAGTGAAAACAGAGGCAAGTGGAATTGCATTGAGCTAAAAAACTTCACATGCAGAAAAAAAAAAAAAGTGGAGATACTCCACAGACTGGGAGGAAGTGCTTACAAGCCATGCATCTCAAAAGGAATCAGCATCCGAATTTCATTAGGAACTTAAGCAACACAAAGGTTAAATGGCCAAAGGATTTCAAAAGATGCTTCTCTTAAAAGACTTCACAAAGCCAACAGTTTTTTTGAGCCATCTTGTCAACATCACTTGCCATTAGATCAATGCACATGAAAACTACAATGAGATATCAACAAATCTGTTTCCAAAGAGACAAGACATAGCAAGTACTAGCTAGGGTTGGAGACACAAAAAGCATGATCCATTATTGGTAGAAATGGAAATTTGACAAACTTTCTGCTGCTTTCTTCTTTAGCTTCTTCATTCACTCTTCAAAGCACATGTTTCAAGCATTTCCATTATCTATCTGCAAACTCCCTCAGTTCCTTCATAAGTTAGTAAATTGCTTTCACTCCATATCTAGAGAAAAATATATACTACCAATGGAAACAACTTGAGGTTGTTTGAAACCCTGCCTATTCTTTTTTTCTTTTTTTTCCTGTCACAGGGAAAAGTGTCAGAATCCCAATTCTAATGCCTCCCTCAGTGTTGTGATACCATCCACGAGCGCCTCCTTTGCCTCGCTCTACTGCTTATCCATACTCCGTTTTCTCCTGTCAGCTTTATTTTCTTTTGTTATACTCTTCATCCAAGGGAAATTCAAATGTGCAGACAGTTCAACCATCTCAAAATTAAAATGACCCATCTCCCCTTCTCACATGTTTTGTATCTCATTTACTTAGATTTCTTAAGTGATCAAGTGTGCACTCCACAGAAGCAGATAGCCCTTCCTTTTTTCTATGCCTACTTTCTCATTTACCCGCTCTTATGCCCACGCTTACCAGGTTACCACCTTCAGTTTATTAATGCAGCTTTAGCTGGAATGGATAACTTCCCCCTGTCTGCTAAATCCTATAGACTCTGCACTTCTGATCCCAGTTAGTATCTCTACAGAGGGAGCTCCTCTTCCATGGAGCTCTACTCTCCTATGGAAAGGCAGTGTCACCATTTTTGGTAGCTTCAGCTAGTTGTTGCTAAGAGAATGAACCTCTTCTGTTTATTGATTAAAAGACACTATCTTCACCTTTTCTCTTTCAGAGTATAAATTTCCCCCTAAGCAATGCCATTTATTTCCATGGTCTCAATTACCACCACTAGGTTAGTATCTTCTAGGATTTCAGGAAAATGGGCACAGTTGTGAGATAATTTACCCAACAGATAGGTCGCTTGTCATTTGTAGGGAAATAACCAAGTTTCTCCCACAAATATGTTTCTCTTCTGTGTGTGTGTGTGTGTGTGTGTGTGTGTGTGTGTGTGTGTGTGTGTGTTTATCCCTGGGAACAAAGCTGCAAATTCTGACTAGTAAATCTCTTCAGTGTTCCCATCTGAGCCAGAAGTAGCAGAAGTCTTCTAATGTTCCTGTTTCCTAAGGCAGAAAAAAAGTACAGAATTCCTTCTAACTGATCAGGCTAAAACCTTGACACTTCCATCAGCCTGTGTTGCTCCTGCCCACCCAAATGCCATTATCTTCTTGTGTGGTCACTCCAACAGCCTCCTGATAGCCGCACTGTCTGCCTTCACATCCCTTCCACACTCGGCCTGGTGACCTTTCAAAAGAGTGAATCCAATTGCTTCAGCCTCTTGTTCAAAATCTCTCACAGCTGATCACTGGTCAATAATATTGTCTAAAGCCACTAAAGGTGTAAAAAAAACTGAAAAAATTTACACAGATGGAGGATTTTCCGATTGCAATCCTGTAGGTTGTTTCTAAGAAATATTTAAGAATATAAAACTTGAAATTATTTTATTTGTCCCCAAATAAGGATAATAATATTAAACATTTGCATAGAACTTTTACTAATAAAGTATGATATTGCTATTATTTTCACTCATGACTTTCAAATTTCAAGTCTTAAAAAAAGAATCGTTTCCCCATTTTATTAATAATAAAATAGAGAGTGAATATAAGGGTGAATGAGGAACCAAGACCAATTATCCACTAAGTTATATGATTAGTACTCAAACTCAGTCAAAACTAAACCATTCCATAAACAGAAATTAAGAGATTGAAGTTGAAATCAGAACAGTCTTGCAATAAATTTTATGTGAAAAAAAATCATGACAGAAGATAGATGGATAGATGATAGACAGACAGACAGACAGACAGACAGACAGACAGATAGATAGATAATTTTCATACAGGTGTCTCAGTGCAAAATTAAATAGCTTTAAAAATAGATATTTTATATATAGAAAAATGTTATTCTCAAAAAGAACAGTACTATTTATATTGTCAAAAACTAGATATAATACTAAATTTGTTGTGTGTAAGTAAAGCCAGATAATATAGGTCTTAACTAGTTACAATTATATCTTCTTTCTTTTAACACTAGAGTTGACTTTCAAAAAAATAAATATTCCCACTATAAAGTGATGCAATTGCCACTAAATAAAAAGTGAAACATTTGTTGGACTGAAGTGAAGCGTAACTGAATAGATAAAGAGGGAGAGTTGGCATTGTCATCCGAAGAGTCGGGCACTCAACCACAACTCCACATAGGGAACTCAGCCAAGAACAAAATGAATGCTTCCCTGCAGCATGAACTGACAGGGGGAGTCCTGGGAGCCAATGTGAATAAAAGACAGAGAACAGAGCCAATTCAGGTCAACCAGGTCTAATGAAAGCCTAGATAAACTGGGCGAAAGATGCCGACCAAGTGGAAATGCCTGTCTATATAACAGCTAATGAAAGAGTCCACAAAAATTGAGGAGACACAAAAGCTGCTCTCAGAGCCCAACCCTCCCAGTGATTGCAACACAAATGCTGTCCATGAAAGATCCTTCTCCAACTGTAGAAAATCCAAATGAAACTTTTATAACGTCACAATATTTAGAGACAAAAGCAATTCTGAAAGTCAATTTGCTTTAAGAGGAAATCACTTTATACTCAACTGGTTCCTGACTTTAATGAAAATTTTAAGGAGGAATAGCCATGATGAGAATTACTGTTTTTCCAATAATTAAATAAAACATTCAAATACAAACAAAAATAGTAGTAAAAGTCAAAAGCAACCAGGAGAAAGAACAGCATCAGGACTGTGTGACCATTCAGAACCCCACTTCCACCACAGAAAGGTACAATCAACATTGCCCAATTTTGAGAACAAGTGATGCCTAACTAGAAGTAACAAATAAAACCACAGATTAAAAATGGATATTTTGTGAGGCCTTAATTTCATAACTTTGACATGCAGCTTTTTTCTTATTTTGTAAAAGATTGGCAAGAAAAGACCAGAAAACATATAAAGTATTAGCCACAGCAACCCATTATTTCTTTTACAGCATACATACATATATATATATATATATATATATATATATATATATATATGGAAAATAATAAAGAAAAATAAACTGATTAGGCAAGAATTCAAAATCATAACATATATCAACCAGCCAGGGAGATGACAACATCAGGGAGGTAGATTTCCCAGGGCAAGGCTTATCAACTGTTGTCTGTGTTGGCCCCCTGAAATTTCCCCAAATGTGAGAGACACCACTCTGTAATTTGTGACAGTGAGGAGTTGAGTTCACTCTCCTATGGGGGAAAAAGTCATAACAAACATCAGGAGACTTTGCCAGAGACTAGCCAAAGACAATTAGGGTCTGTCTGGGTGGTTCCAAGTAGACAAATTGCCATACACCACTAAATCTAGCTAACTCAAGTTCATATACATTACTTAGACTGATCTCAGAGATAAACTGTTTAATTCAGGCTTCAAATCCTCTAGGCAGTCTAACTTCACATGTGGACATATGATAAAAATAATATTGTTTTCATTTCCAATCATTTACTTTGTTGTAAAAGATTTTCCAGATCACACTAGCCTAAGCTTTTAGGTTTGTTACCAGACATGATGAGAAACATGGGCCAAAAGCTGCTTTGGGTAAAGGTGTGAGGAAGGAGTGAGCCACTGTGGGACAGTACAGAGGGAGGAACTGTAAACTTTGTCCAATCTATTACACAACAAATTGTTAAATTTCAAAGCCCCTACCTTTGACCTAACAACTCAATCTCTGGAGATTTATTTAATGCATAGCCTCGGTAAACGTTTATGTGGAAATTTGAGGCAGCATTATTTATAGTCACGGAAAATAAAAGCAAATCACATATCAATAAAGATGGCAATAAATTTTGATCCATTCATCCAGTGGAATTATAGACAATCGCTGATGTTGTATTCATTACTAAGAAAACCTTCCAAGCAAACTGAATTTAAAATCAATGTTTTATCCTGTGATAGTTCCTTTCATGTGTAATTTTTAGATCATATCTTCCTGTTGATACATAAGGATATCTTCATATGCATAAGTTCATGCCTACAATGTTTTATATAGCAAGAAAAAATTGTCAAGTGCTAAACTCCAGGTGTAGATAAGGATATGAACGGAAATGGACTTCTTTAATTTTTTCATTGCACATCTACCCTACCACATGCCCATTCTAACTATGAACATTACATAACAGTTTCCAATGTCTCCATGAGACTTATTTATCACCACAGGTGAGATCTGAGGCCAATTCAATTTGTTTTGTTTAATTTCTTGATAGGAAGCTGCTTTTTATGATTTTTAAAATTTAAATTAAAAACAATCTTGTTTTACATGTCAATGCCAGTTCCCCCTCCCTCCCCTCCTCCCCTGCCCCCAAATGGACCCCTATCCCAACCACTTCTGCTCCGCAGGTAGGGTGAGGCCTTCCATGGGGGATCTTAAAAGTCTGTCATATCAATTGGATCAGGGCCGAGTCAAAGAAGTAGAAACTGTTAAGTATGGGAGGGTCAGCTTAGCCATGGTTGGGTATCCTTTGCCTGCCTGCCCCAAGCATAAACAACTGCTTATAATTGGCCCATATTATATTCACAGCAAGAGCCCATGCAGTCTCACACTCTTCTTCCCTCCAGAGTAAGCAGCTTCAACGAGGCACTAGTGTTTAATTAAGTACAATTTTTAAAAGCTGGATCAGGCCTCACTACACATATAAATGCAATATACTTAGCACTGTAAAGTTGGCTAATAATACACATCCATAAGGTAGAAAGACCTCTTAGGCAGACTATTAAGTTTGCCAGTATCCAATTTGTGAAAAACCTCCTGTATACTCTCACTGGTGAGCAATAATGCATTTCACTTTCATCCTGAAACAAAAATCTCTCAGGTTCCTTTATATTCTTTTATATAAGTACCATAAAACATTAATAGAAGGGTTCTCCTAGGCCTCTATTCAAAATATGGCTTGATTTGTAGATTTCATTAACAAACATGAAGGCTATTTTCTTTGGCTGGTATTACAAAGTGGGACAAAGCTGCCAATGCTTGCTTTGTGAAAACTTGCATAATGATGTATAAAAGCTACTTTGGGGACCTTGTCAAAATTAGAAATAATCTTGTCTCAGGGATAGCTGACTTTGATTATTTTTAATGTACAATTGATGGATGTTTCTACACAACAGGAAATAGAAACTAAGCAAAGAAATCCTCTGCTCTGCTCTCATTTCTTCCCCTGGGACAATGCTTTGAAAATGCCAACTGTAATAACATCTCATATTGCATTTCAGCCCTCTGCTGATAGGAATTTCTGAGCTTCCTAGGACCTTCCCGTCTGAACCCCTGTGCTGAAATGGCCTCTTAGCCTGGACCATGGAGACCTGAGGAGGCATTCCTACTCAGGAGGAGGATACATGTGATCACTTTAGTGAATGCCCCATAGCAGAACTAGGAGCAATGGTAACAACTGCCAAATCTCATCTGCTCACTAAGACAGCTACAAGGGACAAGCCTTCCTCTACTAACAGAAATATTAAACAACAAAAATGCCTGCCTTCCCAAAAACCACATCTCACAAAAATGTGTAAGCACTATGTCTATGCTGTTGGATGTGATCACTGTTGTGTTTGGGGAAAAGTGAACACGAATAACTGGTTGAGCCTTAGTTATGAACTACTGAAACATTTTTCAACAACACTGTTCTGTTTACTGAGTTTGAGCAGGTTTGGGGGTCAATGAAATGCAATTTGAGTAAGAGTTTCTCCGAGTAACTCTAGATGGAGCCACTGTGGAATATGTCACCATTGTCTCTGAACAGAAATTCAGATTCTCACATGACACATTGACCTTCTAATCACTCAACCACAAGAAAGCACAAACTGTTTGAGGAGCAGCTCACAAATTACATGATAAATGGCCAGCAGTTCTTTATTCTGAAGCCCTGAGAAATGGTAGTGATCAAGAAAGAATGGTACACACAAAATCTTGTACTTTCATAATATATCATGGCTGATTAATAGACATATCATTTATCAGTCCTTTATCCAAAAAATATTTAAACACCATAAGTTGTCTACAGACAATGTATTTTGTCAATGTCTTGAAAGCTCCGTCAGCTCTTATATAACGTGAATTTTGTATGTTTTGTGTTACATATTCATAAACATTATTTCTCATGAGATCACATACATTCACAGAGTATAACATTTAATGTGGAAAAAAAGATTCTCAGAAAGATTAATTTTTTCACATCTTCTTTCATTTATTGAAAAAAAATTTAGAAAATGGCAGTTAATAAAGGGCACAAACAAATCAACAGGAACATACTAGTGGAAAACAGAGAATATAAAACTGAAAGTGCCACTGGCTTCTTTAATTGGTTAAGAGCACAAAATGTAATAGGCAGGTCTATTTTAACAAATTAAAAATCTATTTTGTGTTCTTTTAAAAATAATTCTTCCCAAGTCAAATCTATATACACACTCACAAAAATGGCATGTAAAGGAAAGGTGTCATACATAAGTTGTATCCTGGATTGAAGGAAATAGCTGCTGAAGCAGGGATTAACACAAAGTCAGCAACAAGCTAACAATACCCATGCCCCAAGACAAGGCCTGGCTCTACAGTTCAGGATGGCCTCAAACTCAGCCCCCCTTCCTTAGCCTTCCATGAGTTGGCATTGTAAGTGAACACCGTGCCCAGAAAGTTAGCAGTTCCTAAGAACTAAGCGTTCAAACACTGCATGGCACAAAACTATACTAAATAAAGTACTATTAAGTACAAAGGAAAAAGTATGCTTGGCTTTTACAAAAATGCTTCTTAAGGAAAACAACATCAACAAAAACCCTACTCAGCAGACCACGGCTATAGCTAGCCATCAAAGATACAACTTTGCATATCTTGATAGGAAATTAGAAAATACTAAACGGGCTTTTTTTTTTTTTTTAAGCATTTCATACTTGACCAAGTTGAAGCTTTCTGTTTCTTCTCTACCCACCAGTAATTCGTCCGATCCAGCAGAAAGAGAGATTTTGGAATATGCTATTTTATTTTTCTTTCTGTGGCGAGACTGTTATGGAGCCTGGAGATTTCAGGTTCATAGGCATCCATGACCAGTGTCCTGCTGTGATCAAAGATCTTAGCAATGGCCTTGGTGAACTCGGCTTCCTGCTGCTGCTTTGTCCTTCCACTGATGAAGGTCAACTTCAGGCTGTATTTATCATCAAACCTTTAGAGACTGGAGGACAGTTGCCACATCAGGACCCATTCCTGAAAGATCTTTTCTGTAAGCTGCAATAAAGATGCTCTTCTCCTTATATGAGGTGTAAATGGTCAGAATCCCCATCATCACAAAATAGGATATGACACACAAAGCCAAAACTGGCTTGGATTCTGGAAAGGGGTGCATGTAATCCCAGATCAAAGCCGCTATAGCAAAGAAGCAAGAGATGGTACAGACGGTGAGGCGACCGTCAATTAGACCAAAGTTTTCCACATACTTGTCTTTTTCCAGAAGTACCTTTTTGGCGGAATCATTGAAAGAGTTTTTCACAGCTGATCCATGCCACTTATGAATTTTTACAGGCTTTTATCATCAGTCTTCCACTTATCCAACAAACCACTGCGGCTGCTGCTTGTTCCGCAGCTGGGCCCCACTACTGCCTCCACCACCGGCGCTTCTCCCGCCTTGCAATGCCACTGCCATCTTATCTCAAGATTAATTTGTTACAATTGTCTGTAAGTTCAAACATAGAATCACACCATAGATTGTGCCACCAATTTCTGTGGCTTTGTTGAGTATCTTATTTACATTCAACTTACAGAGGTATTAGAAATACCATGGTTCACGTGAGCTACTATATTATGTATACATATATACATAATTGAGCTATAAATACAATATATACTATATATACACCAGTCAGTTAGCTAAAACCGTTTTTAAAGATCAGTGTGACAATTCCAGTGCCAGGCATGACAGCATCCACTTGTAATTCTACCTATGGCAGGATGGAATGAGTTCAAGGCCAGCCAGGAATATATATGAGATCTCTATAAAAACAAAGGTCAATTCCAGATACTAACAGTTGCCAAGAAGGTTTATTACAATAGTGTAGCAAGACACTTGCCAAGTGGCTGCTTTAAGAAGGAAAGTCAGAGAAGGCTTGTCTGAAAAAAAAACAAAAACAAAAACAAAAACAAAAAAAAAAACTGTCGTTTGCAGTGACACCTGATTGAAGGAAAGGAAGTTTATATCTGGGTCGGAGGTGAGTTCAAGCAGAGGGATACCAAATTTCTCATTTTCTGAACTTATAGGTAGAAAAAAAACCTCAGTGCATCTGGGGCCAAGGATAACAGGAAGTGATGGATTTGGATTATGGAAGGCCTGATCATATCTTTTACAATAGCTATGTGCCGTTTACATAAGGCATGCTGACATGACCTGGCTGGGATAGGAGTTTGTTCCACAGAGGCATTAAAGAACCATGTCTCCTTTCAATTTGTGGAATATCTTTAATACACAGCCTCCAACATCACCTCACAATATAAAAGAAGACAAGAAAAACACTTCACGGGCCAGCCAGAACTACAGCGATAGCCACCCCTTCCAGCTACATCCCTTTGTTACAGTTGAGGCGGAAGTGTGGGAATGGGACATGTTTAGCCATGTGATGAGAAAGGAAAGCGGCTATTGAGAAATGTTAGCATTCTTCAAGACAGGCTTTGTAGTTTTAAAATGGCTTTTTGTGTACAATGAGAAGCCACTGGGGTTCCATGCAGAAGAGAAATGGAGTCTGGCTATTATTTAGAATGGTTATTTTGCCTAATTTGGAAGTTCAAATGTTATGGGTGAGAGCACCTTGGGAATCTATAGTAGAACCTGGGTAGAATTATGTCTGGACTGGTTTATAATGGAAATCAAAAGTAGTCAGATTTGGAATATAGTTATTTGGTGTAACGGCAGGAGCTTGGTAGCAGATGAAATATTAGAGTCAAAACAACATATAGATCTCTTTTCTGGTTAAATTTATTGAGATTTAGTGGCTTAAAGGAGGTTACATTTGGGATTAGGGTACAGAAAGATTGTTTAGAGTTATATTTAGGAACATTAAGTTTAAAATGTCTATTAGACCTTCAAGTCAAGATATCAAAGAATAAATTGATGTGTGAATCTGGAACCCAAGAGAGTAATTTAGTTTGGAGATAAAATTTGAGACCATCATTGTATAAATAGAATATGAAGTTCAGAAATGTCATTCCTTGATATATGCAAGGGACTAGAGACAGTGTTAGAGCACAAATACATATTTTAGTGAATATTTATGAAAGACAAAATAAGATGAAAATCCTTCACTTTCCAAGAAATTTTTATTTTGGAAAGTAAAAAATTAAAATGCTACAAATTTACATTGTGACACGAATAAGAATTCTTGTTTGTAAATAATGCAACATGGAGCTTCTGGCTGTATGGATGAGATAGCAGAGTTTATGCCTCTTAAACAGAGATGGAAAGCATTGCACAGGCATACAGTGTTTCTTTGGATTTTAGCTCAGACACAATAGAAGCAGCCTCAAAGTTTAAAGTGACAAATAAAAGCAAACTTTATGCGAATACCCACAAATCTTAGGCCTCAATATAATTGGGCCTGGTTAAAGTCAGAAAGAATATTTGATCATCACATCAAGATATTTACTCCAAATGGGAAGTTTGATTATGAACAGATTCTACTGAACAAAATGCTTTAATTTTCAGTTTGTAAGGCTACCTCCTGCATGTTTCTACATGTTTTATTCTGTATATGTAAGTACACAGTATCTAACAGTTTTTTTAAACTGTATCAAAATATTTTCAGAATGTATTTCCAGTGTGAATTCAACATAGCTCAAAACTCTTCATGCACCATGGGCTCCTCTCTCCCACTAAGCCTTCCCAGAGCCTTGGACTCATACTGAGTTGTAATACCAGTTCCCAAGGGAACTTTAAGCCAGGAGAATTGTACTTTCATTTTTTTCTCTAGAATGAACTTGATCCTTCCTTCCTCACTGAAGACAAAAGGCAAAATGGAGAATTAAAGTGTAAAAAAGAAAAGAAGTTCTTTGATTTTTAGATATCAGAGATTTTTCTTTTGAGAGGTTAAATAGTCCATTTTACCTAGGTTAGGCCCCCTGTCAATCATGTAGCTTATTTTCATGATTTAGTTTAAAGAAATAGGTCTTAAAAGTGATTAGCTGGCCAATAAAAAATTTTAGGATATCCATACAAACATGAAGTAAAACTGATACAAGTTCATCTTTCAAATAAGATATTGAAAATTATAAAACTCTTTCCTATGAAGTCAAGTTGTGTAATCAATAATTTGGAACAATCTCTTTTGTAAATATACACATTCCCTCTAATTAAAAACCCAAAAAGCTGTCTCTACAGCAGAGTTGAACTCTTCTCTAGAGACCATTTTACAGGGTGGACATTTGGAGCTGAAACAGGACTTTAAATTAAACAAACGTCAAGGTAATCACAAGTTTCACTGAGGAGCATATGAGCAGATGCTCCTTGGGACTTCACCATCAAAAGCAACTTAATCAATATCAGCCTCTTATTTGAAAACCCTACACACCGATCCCAACTTTCCCACACTAAGTTCATTACTGCATTGCATCTCATTATTCTTCACAATCAATCCAAATCTTCTATAAGTGGGAAATCATTTTTAGGGTATCATCTTTGGCAAGGCATCAAAGGCCATCCTCGATGTGCACCACCTTTCTCCACTTATTCCCCATACATTCACTGACCATATTTTGTAGCAATTCTTCTTCTCCAACTGTGGCTTTTGTTGGGCATCTTATTCCCATACTTAACAGTTTCCAAATTTTACACACACTAAAAAGAGATACCTTCACAATTGCTAATGGTTTCAAGGTTGTACAAGGCTTTTAAGGTATGTCTTACTATAACGAAGCTTTTTACAAGGATCCTCAAAAATTGTAGATTTATTGCTGGAAAAGGAGCAAGGCCATACTTAGGCCTTAAGCATGATTCATTTTCATTTTGACATTAATATTTGAAAAGACTCTATTTTTTTAAAAAAAAAAAAAAGAGTAATTTCTCCATGTAGCAAACTTCAACAATTGTTAATTGTCCTGGAAGTCTCGACTCTCAGCTGGTGAGATATGCCTTTATTATTCTCTAATGCCCTTTCTACCATTCAGAAAGGTCCCATTTGACCTGAAACTATTGGGAGAGAAATTGGAAAGCTCAGCTTAATGATGAAGGCAGAGATATGCATGCATCACAAGAAAATAACACTTAGACACCTATTATCAAGAAAAGAAAACATGAGCTCAAACTGAGAGTGTTGCCATGGAGAAATCCCTACACCTTGGCATACATGTTTTGTAGCACATTCAAGGGACTGGATTTCATAAAAATGATCCCTAGTAAACAATGGCCCCATGCATGTTCTGAATTCTTCATTTAATTAGGCAGATATACTCACAATAGTAGACAGAAGTATTTTATTTAAAACATTACATAAAAATGAAAGGTTCCAATGCATTATTATAGGAAAGTTTACTCATAAGAAAAATCATTTGCAATAACAACATAAATAATGTTGTACTAATTAAAACATCTTACATAATTAAAGAGAGTTCAGACACTCCTGGGGTTGTCAGAGAAGATTTCCAAAGCTGCTGGTGGCTGAATTCTTCTTGGAAGAAATGAAAATAGTATTCTTAGACAAACAAACATTACATCTGGGAAGAGACGTATTTAAAGGGCATGTTCATGAAACAATAAGTGATCACACTGAAGAAAAGTATTTGAAGGTTAACAATGTAGCCAGAATATAGACAGGTTTCCATTTCAACCTGAGAAATATATCCATAACAGAATGTGTAATAAAGCCATTGAAAAATCCTTGTTAGAAGCCATCTGATAAAAGCTATGTGTAAACACAGCTGTGTTTGCTGGTTTTGATTTTGTGCTGTTTATTCTTAAGAAAAACGTATATTAGTGAGGCTGGAGACTAGCAAGCCACCAGTTCATACTCTTGAAGCAACCATCCATCAAGCTGTAGAGACTATTGGAAGAATACCTTTCCTTCCTTCAAGTCTGCATCTACACAAGACACAAGCCTCTGTCAAGAATGTTCTCACTGGGTGTGGTGGCCCATGCCTTTAATTCCAGCACTCAAGAGGCAGAAGCAGGCTGATCTCTGAGTTGGCTCTGCCAAGTGAGTTCCAGAAGAGCCAAGGTTCTGTTAGAAACCATGTCTTGAAAAACAAGAACAAAAATTTGAAAAAGGAATGTTCTCATCTGGACAGCATTACATATGAAGGCATAAAATAAGTACTGGTGTAACAGTGTTCCAGCCCTTCCCTCCTCTGTTCACTTAAAAGAATTCTAGCACAATACATTTTGTGCCTTTGACATCCTAACAAAAAGACTTAGAGGGATTCATTTAGGACTTTTCAAATGGAAAACAAACAGAATCTTAAGCCCAAACCCTGCATCTAAAAGGCTACTTGGGGTTAAGAGAAGGCAAAAACAGCATAGGAGTCAATGCAGAAAACGGATCAAACAAAACTGGACATGTAGAGATACCTTCACTCATGATGTACGCTAAAAGGAGATGAGTTTTGAGTAATTCTGGGTTCAAGACTACTGCAACAAAACCTGAAGAGTTCTCAGAACTAAGACTAGGGGAAGAGTCTTAGACCGTGTATTTGCCAATTCACCTCAAATCAAGTAACCTTTCTGGAAATCCAATAGCTGGAGATAATAGAACAACTGAAAGATGGCAGCCACCAGTTAGGCTCCTATCTTCCCACAAAGCCTGGAACAGAAGACATGTCCTCTTTGGGAATTGCCTATTAAAGGGATGACAAGCTGCAAATCCAGCTGGAAGTTATTTTAAATGAAACCTGAAAGAAGCAGAAAATAGCATATAGTTACAAAGGTTTTGTTGTTAAGTAAATGCTCTAGAATTCAAGGTCTAAGACCTAATGTTCTGAAGAAGCCTATTTTTTATCATTTAGTCAAGGTCAGGGAGACCCTAAGGTTGTCTTGATCAGAAGCAATAATTTTACATAAAAACAAAGGTGAAATGAAAAAATTGAGAAATACCTGAGGTAAAACAGGAGTTTGAAATTATTCTTTAGTATTTTGTTCCAAAACTACTGTGAGCCTAAATTTTAAGGATTCTTTTTCAGTAGTATACAATAGTATTAAAAACCCAATTTCCACAATGAAAACTAGCTCATCACACTAAGTAATCCTAACCAAGAGCCACTTTATTATTTTACATTCTGGCTACAGTTTCCTCTCCCTCCTCTCCTTCTGATCCCTCCCCAGCAACACCACTTTGTTCCCACCCCCAATCCACTCCTCCTCCATTTGTGTTCAGAAAAGGGCAGAGTTCCCATGGATATCTAGAAAGCATTGCATATCAAGTTGCGGTAACACTAGGCACCTCCACCTCCCCCTGTATTAATACTGGGTAAGGAAACCCAGTATGAGGTATAGGGTCCAAAAGCCAGTAAAAGAGTAGGAGACAGCCCTTGCTCCTGCAGTTAGGAGTGCTAAAAAAGTACCAAGCTGCACAACTGTAACATATATGCAGAGGGCCTAAATCAGTCCCATGAAAGCTCCCTAGGTGTGGGTTCAGTCTTTGACTCTGTGGGTTTTCACATAGTGTCCTTGACCACTCTGGCTCCTACAATCCCTTCTCCTCCTTCTCTGCAGCATTACCTGAGCTCTGCCTAATATTTGGCTGTGCATCTGCATCTGTTTCTACTAGTTATTGGATGAAGCCTCTCTGATGACAACTGTGCTAGGCACCAATCTATGAGTATAGCAGAATATAGTTTGGCATAATTAGATTGACAATTCTTTCCTCCAGCATGTTTAGTTCTATATTAGGTCCCTGGGTTACCTAGTCTGTGCCTCCAGGCAATATTGGGGGTGGACTTACTCTCCTGGCATGGATTTTAGACTAGACAAGTCATTGGTTTGCCACTCTCTCAATCTCTAGTCCACCCTTACCCCAGCACATCCCATAGACAGGAGTAGGTCGAAGGTTATGTGCCTGGGATGGTGTCCCACTCTCTCTACTTGAAGTTTGCCTGGTCACAAGAGATGGCCAGTTCAGGCTACATTTCTGCTATTGCTAGGAGTCTTAGCAGGGGTCATCTTTGTAGATACCTTTGTGCTAGGTTTTTGCTTGACCCCAAAATATACTTCTGAGACTCAGAAAGACAAACATGCTATGTACTCATCCAAAAGTAGATATTAGCTATAAAATAAAATATAAAATGCTACAATCCACGAACCCAGAGAGATTTTGTAAAAAAGGAGGGCTCAAAGTGGACTGCATAGATATCCTTGGGAAGGGGAAATAAAAAAGATTTCATGAGTGGACAGAGGGGGGCGAGACAGATGGGGAGAATACCAAAAGAGACTACTCAAAAGTCACTTTCTAATGAAAGAAAAATGACCTGATCTGAGATATTTTGGCAAAGAAATAACAAACTGAGAAAGTGTTCTCTAAAAATGAAGAAAACAAGCTTAATAAATTAATACTTCGTCCAGTGGAGGAAAGGGTGACAATCTGCATCGTTGGTGTCTAATAAAATAGCCAATAAGAAGATAAGGTTCACTGGGCATTGTGGCAGGAACCTTTTTATCCCAGCACTCAGGGAGGCAGAGGCAGGGGCAGGCAGATCACTGAGAGTTCAAAGTAGTCTGTTCCACATAGTGAGTTCCAGGACAGCTAGAGCTACATAGTGAAACCCTGACTCAGAAAAACCAAAAGAAAAGAAAAGGGATGGGGGAAGATTTAGATATACACATATTCACACGCACACGCACACGCGCACACACACACACACACACACACACACACACACACGCGCGCGCGCGCGCACGCGTATTTCTCAGAGACATTTTAGGTTCTTAAGAGAATACAGGAACTTGGTTAATTCCAGGTACATACATATCATATGTATAAGGCTATGAAATCTGTTTCTAGTACATCTGGCTATATACTCAGAAATATTCAGTAAGCATGTTATCGGCTAGGTGGGAGTGGTACAGGTCATGAAAGAATGACAGTGACCGGGAAAGGAGAAAATGGGTTTTGAGAATGCGGGGGGGGGGGGGGGGGGGTTGAACACATGTAAAATGAACATGGAAAGGACAAAGTTAGACTTGGGGCAGAAGGGAACAGGCTTAGAGAGAAGCAGAGTGATTGAAGGAAGGAGAGTGCGAATCAACAAAATCAAATTATGTGTGAAAGTGCTGTAAGGAGCCCTGTTGCTCTTGATTGCTTTCCTTTCTTTAAGTAAGAATTTTAGACAGTGAGGAGCATGAAGATAATCCTTTTAACATAATCATTTCCTCCATCCAGTGCACCAATCCCCTCACCCCCACCCCCACCCGGTACACACACACGCAGACACACGCTTCCCTATTCATGGCTAAACTTAAGTACCTCAAGGGAAAGTGACTGAAGCAGGTACATACAGCAGACAGCACAGTCGGTGATGATCTGGCCTCTAAACACCTTCCTCTGTTGCTCCTCTCAAGTTGGCTGACCTGCTCAAGGATCTGGAATGGAGAAGTTCGTGTAAAGAGGTGCCCTGCAGCGCTGGAGCATCAGAAGTCTCAGTAAAAGCCACCCCATAAACCACAACTCCCTCAACAGAGTCACTGACTTGCTGCTGGTGTAATGGACTACCACTGAAAACTACTTGATCTTAATTGCACCTCAGGGCAGTGTTTCTTAAGAAAAACAAATCGCGAGCTGATTCTCTGATTTACCCATTTCCTCCACTGATGCTTTTCTGGCAACTCTTCATTAAACGTCAGATACTAACTTGTCAAATTGATAATATAGAATGAACTTCCTAACTTCCCCTTTCCCTAACTCCTCCTTTCTACCATAATTTTGGATCAATAGAAAATGCAGGGATTTTTCTAAAACGAACTACATGAACTGAAAAAAAATTCCTTGAAGTCTCTCCCCCACAACATCAAAAGGAAAATAAACCCAGGTATCTTTGTCTTTCTCCTCACAATAAAAAGGAATGTAGAAGAGGGGAGATGTTTCATCTCTTCTTTTAAGAAGGGATCTTACAAAATCAATCAGAGAAAAATGTATTCACGCTAATGTGCCATCCTTACAATCTCCCCACTTAGAGAAGAAACAAAGGCCCCATCTATTCTCAGTGTGGTTTGTCAAATATTCATGAGTGTCTGGAATTATTTAAATAATCTGGTCCTGGCACATTTGCTTTTGTCCTAAGTGTAGGAATAAGGCATGCTTACAATGATTTTATTTCAAGATTAACCGTGTAATGAAAGTCATCTAAAAAGCCTAATGACCTGAGTTTCATCCCTGGCTCCCACATCATGGAAGGAGAGAATGACACCTCTAGGTGTCCTCAGAACTCTACACAGATACACACACACACACACACACACACACACACACACACACACACTGTGGGTTACCCTGCTCAGACACCCTCAGGGGAGGGGATGAGAAGATGCAGTACCAAGGACTCAGGCACTGGGAGTCAGTGAGTAGCAAAGTGTGCTGTAGACTCATTTATTCAGGAAGTTAGACCTGCCTTTATACCCCCTGCTAAGGTCCTATTAGCTCAGGTGGCTGACTCTGCTGAATTGTCCTTTCTTCATTGGTGTCTCTTGCTCAGGTGTCTCTTCATCAGCCGTCTCTGAGCATAGAGGCAGGCTTGGCTCAGGGAGGAAGTGCCTGCCTTGCATGCTCATGCAGGCCTGGGTGGTTGACTGGCTTCAGTTTGTCCTGCACTAAAATATATGTTTTGTGTTTTTGTTTTTTATGAGGGTTTAAAAAGTAAAAGAGATTATGTTCATCTGAAGAGAAACAGAAAATGATATGCAAATTATCATGGTTCTCTAGAGAAACAAAATCAATAATATATATATATACTCTATCTACACTATATCTATTCTAGGGGTATGTATATACATACACACACATAATTACATGAAGGGATTTATTAGAATGACTTATAGGCTGTAGTCCAGCTAGTCCAACAATGGCTATCTATGAAAGGATGGTCTCAGAATCTGGTAGTTGTTCAGTCCATGAGGCTGGATGTCTCAGCTAGTCTTCAGTACATGCCAGAATCTTGAAGAAGTAGGCTTTAATGCCAATGAAGAAATGCATTTGCTAGTAATACTGAGAGAAAGTAGGGCGAGAGCAAGCTTCCTTGTTCCATGTCCTTTATATAGGCTGACAGCAGGATGTGTGGCCCAGACTAAAGGTGGAGCTTCCTCCCTCTAAAGATCTACAAGTAAGTCTCACCTCAATGTTCCAGACTAGAACAGGGTCTTCCCACTTCAAATGATTCAATTTTTAAAAATCCATCATGGATGAACCTGGTCACTTGGGTTTAGTTCATTTTAGATGCAGTCAAGTTGTCAACCAAGAATAGTCATGACATCATGGTCTGTAATCATGCGTATGACTTTAGGCCAGCATCTTTAAACAGAAACATCAGGTTCAAAAAGTGTGCATGGATTATTACTGATCAATTTATCAGTTGATATCTAACCAAGAAGCTG
Organism: Cricetulus griseus; assembly: GCF_003668045.3. NCBI lineage: Eukaryota > Metazoa > Chordata > Mammalia > Rodentia > Cricetidae > Cricetulus > Cricetulus griseus. Next base: position 185,164,831 of record NW_023276806.1, on the reverse strand, counting down.
AATCAAGTAGTAGGCAAATTTCCATATTGTTGTAAAATGGAAAAGATTTGATCTACAAGGAATTTTTAAAGTGACCATAGTAAGCCTTGGATAAGATGAGCTTGAGAAGATTGAAACTGGATCTGACCCGGGATCTCACCAAGAGAGGTGGTCACAAGAAAAGGCTAGAGACATCCGGATAGCCTGGAATAGCCATAGGTCTTTTTTTCTATGTAAGTATCTGCTTTGGTCAAGCCTTAGCATGTCACCACAAAATGTTGACTGAAATAGTGATGCTCACATAAAGGAAACACCTGTCATGAAACATCTGTTTTATATTTGAGGATTTTCATTGTTGGTGTGATATTTTCCAGGAATGTATGCCTCAGATAGTTACACATACCCAAGAGCATTTAATTTGTGATCTTCAAATAGGGTCCCCAAATATTCTCTAATGATGGTCTAATTCTGTCAACTAGCAAGCCATTTGTTCCACTACATAGCTATGACAGAAAGGTTAAAGTATCACTTAACACACCATGAAATTAGTTAAAATTATGGTGACATCCTTCATTCCTCCTCAACAGAAATGACATGTTCCCCCAAGTGCTACATATTCTCAATTATGTAGATTGTACCATTTAGGGATTTCTAGGTTCCTTCTGGTTTTTCTTATGTAGCTGTATCCCAGATACATTATATGTACTTTCACTTACAGCTACATATTTCTATGTATCATATCACCCCCATCTCCCATAAGCATGACATCATGTGTTCATTATCTGTTCTATCCAGACAATTTTACTCTATAACAATCGGACCTAATTCACTAGGAAACAGTGATATAAGCTTCAATAGCAATTAGAATTCTGAAAACCTTAAGAAAGACACGCCAATGAAAATACAAGAAGCCTACAGAACACCCAACAGACTGAACCAAAAAAAGGTCTCCTCGACACATAATAATCAAAACACCAAACATACACAACAAAGAGAAAATATTAAGAGCAGCAAAGGAAAAAGGTCAAGTAACCTATAAAGACAAACCTATCAGAATCACACCTGACTTTTCCTTGGAAACTCTAAAAGCCAGAAGGTCCTGGATAGATATTCTACCTACACTAAGAGACCACAGATACCAGCCCAGACTACTATACCCAGCAAAGCTTTCAATCATTATAGATGGAGAAAACAAGATATTCCATGACAAAAGCAGATTCAAACAATACATATCCACCAATCCAGCCCTACAGAAAGTATTGGAAGGAAATCTCCAACCCAGGGAAGTAAACTACAACCAGAAAAACATAGGCAATAGATAATCCCAACTTACCAACAGCCAAAAGGAATAAGGGACAGAATCCCACACATAATCTTACCACCATCACCAAATAAAAAACAAACAAGAATGATCAATAATCAATGGTCATCAATATCCATCAACATTAATGGTCTCAACTCCGCATAAAAAGACACAGATTAGCAGAATGCATAATAAGACAGAATCCTTCCTTGTGCTGCATACAAGAAACTGACCTCAACCTCAAAGACAGATGATACCTAAGAATTAAAGGTTGGGAAAAGATCTTCCAAACAAATGGACCCAAGAAACAAGCAGGAGTAGAAATCCTAATATCCAATAAATTGGACTTTAAACTAAAATCAGTCAAAAGATATGAAGAAGGTCACTTCCTACTCATCACAGGAGCAATCCATCAGGATGAAGTCTTAATTCTGAACATTTATTTATGCCCCAAATACAAAGGAATCCACGTTTGTAAAAGAAACATTACTAAAACTCAAATCACACATAAAACCCCACACAAGTATACTGGTAGATTTCAACACCCCACTGTCACCATTGAACAGAAACACCAGACAGAAACTTAACAAAGAAACAAAAGATCTAATAGAAGTTATGGTGCAATTGGACTTAACAGATATCTATAGAATATTCCACCCAAATACAAAACAATTTACCTTCTTCTCAGCACCACATGGAACCTTCTCTAAAATTGACCAAATACTTGGCAACATAGCAAACCTCAACAGGTACAAAAAAACTTGAAATAACACCCTGTGTCTTATCAGATCACCATGCTTTAAAATTAGAATCCAACAACAACATGAACTACAGAAAACCTACAAACTCATGAAAATTATGTAACACCCAATTGCACAATTTATGGGTCCAGGAATAAATAAAAAAAGAAATTAAAGATTTCCTAGAAATCAATGAGAATTCGGACACAAAATACGCAAACTTATGGGATACTTTGAAAGCACTGCTAAGAGGAAAGTTCATTGCGCTAAATGCCCACATGAAGAAACAGGAGAATAAAAACACTTGAGAATTAACAGCACAACTGAAAGCTTTAGAAAACTAAGAAGCCAATACACCCCGAAGGAGCAGATGCCAGGAAATAATCAAATTGAGGGCTGAAATTAATAAAATGGAAACTAGGAAAACAATACAAAGAATCAATATAACAAAAAGTTGGTTCTTCGAGAAAATCAACAAGATAGACAAACCTTTATCCAAACTTATTAAACAACAAATAGTGAACATCCAAATTAATAAAATCAGGAATGCAAAGGGGAACATAACAACAGACACAGAGGAAATCCAGAGAATCATCAGGTCATACTTTGAAAACCTATATTCCTCAAAATTTGAAAATCTAAAGGAAATGAACAATTTTCTGGACAGATTTCATTTACCAAAATTAAATCAAGAACAGATAAGCAATTTAAATAGACCTATAACCTCTAATGAAATTGAAGCAGCCATTAGAAGTCTCCCAACCAAAAAAAGGCCAGGGCCAGATGGCTTCAGTGCAGAATTCTACCAGAAATTCAAAGTACAGTTAATACCAATTCTCCTCAAAGTATTCTACACAAAAGAAGCAGAAGGGTCATTACCAAACTCTTTTTATGAGGCCACAATAACCCTAATACCCAAGCCACACAAAGACACAACTAAGAAAGAGAACTACAGACCAATATCCCTCATGAACATTGATGCAAACATTCTCAATAAAATATTGGCAAATCGAATCCAAGGACACATCAGAGAAATCATCCATCCTGATAAAGTAGGCTTCATCCCAGTGATGCAAGGATGTTTCAACATATGAAAATCCATCAATGTAATCCACCATATAAGCAGACTAAGGAAACAATCACATGATCATCTCACTAGATGCCAAAAAACGCCTTTGACAAAATCCAACACCCCTTCATGATAAAGGTCTTGGAGAAATCAGGGATAACAGGAACATACCTCAACATAATAAAAGCAATATATAGCAAGCCAACAGAAAACATCAAATTAAATGGTGAGAAACTCAATGGAATTCCTCTAAAATCAGGAACAAGGCAAAGCTGTCCACTCTCTCCATACCTCTTCAATATTGTCCATGAAGTTCTAGCTAGAGCAATAAAACAACAAAGGGAGATTAAGGGAATACAAATCGGAAAGGAAGAAGTCAAACTCACACTATTTGCAGATGATATGATAGCCTACATAAGTGACCCAAAAAACTCAAAAAGGGAACTCCTACAGCTGATAAACACCTTCAGCAAAGTGACAGGATACAAGATTAACTAAAAAAATCTGTAGCCCTACTATATACAGATGACACATTGGTGGAGAAAGAAATCAGAGAAGCATCACCCTTTACAATTGCCACAAACAACATAAAATACCTTGGAGTAACACTAACCAAAAAAAGTGAAAGACCTGTACATTAAGAATTTTGAGTCTCTACAGAAAGAAATTAAAGAAGATACCCGAAAACAGAAAGATCTTCCATGCTCTTGGATAGGCAGGATCAACATAGTAAAAATGACATAGTAAATCTTCCCAAAAGCAATCTACAGATTCAATGCAATCCCCATCAAAATCCCAACATAATTTTTCACTGACTTTGAAAGAACAATTCTCAACTTTATTTGGAGAAACAAAAGACCCAGGATAGCCAAAACAACCCTGTACAATAGAGGAACTTCTGGAGGCATCACCATCCCTAACTTTAAGCTCTATTAAAGAGATATAGTCCTGAAAACAGCTTGGTATTGGCACAAAACTAGACATGTATACCAATGGAATTGAATTGAAAACCCTGATATTAACCCACACACCTATGAACACCTGATTTTTGATGAACAATCCAAATATATACTCTGGAACAAAGAGAACATCTTCAACAAATGGTGCTGGCATAACTGGATGAAAACATGTGGAAGACTATAGATAAACCCAAGCCTCTTGCCCTGCACAAAACTTAAGTCAAAATGGATCAAACACCTCAACATAAACCCAGCCACACTGAACCTACTAGAAGATAAAGTGGGAAATACCCTTCAATTACAGTACAGGAGACTGCTTCCTGAACATAACACTAGTAGCACAGACACTGAAATCAACAATTAATAAATGGGACCTCCTGAAATTGAGAAGCTTCTGTAAGGCAAAGGACACATTCAGCAAGACAGAAACGACAGCCCACAGACTGGGAAAAGATATTCACCAACCCCACATCTGACAGAGGGCTGATCTCCAAAATATAGAAAGAACTCAAGGAGCTATTCTCGAAAACACCTAACAATCCAATTAAAAACTGGGGTACAGTCTTATGTTTTTGGTTATGAGCCTAGCCTTTAACAGCATTTCCAAAAAAGAAAATGGGGGAATGAAGGGACCAGCTCCCCATTTCGGCAGCCATGACAGTAACACGTCTCTATGACCTTGTCTTAGTCATTAGAGGTTAGGTGCCTGCCTCGTGACAAGGAACCAATCAGAAGTTAGCTGGTGGAGCTATGCTTTACGACCCTGGGTGTACTTTACGGACAAGCACACAGTGATGTGGCAGAGCATAGCAACCACCCTGGGAGGGCCTATGGGCCATAACAACCAGTTGACCAATCAATACAGGGCAAGCCCTCCAAGGCTGGAGGCACACCAATAGTGAGCCTGTGCGTACCCCTAAACACTCCCCTTATGCTGCCCTACAAGATCTCTTGGGAGGCCCTAGGAGTTGTCTTTTTGGAGCCATCCGCCATGGCGGGTGGGTGAAAGACCCCAGCTAACATGGGTTCAGAACTGAATAGACAATTCTCAATAGAGGAATCTAAAATGGCTGAAAGACACATGAGAAAGTGTTCAACATCCTTAGTCACCAGGGAAATGCAAATCAAAACAACTCTGAGATACCATCTTACTCCTGTCAGAATGGCTAAAATCAAAAATACCAATGACAGTTTATGCTGGAGAGGATGCGGAGAAAGAGGAACACTCCTCCACTGCTGGTGGGAGTGCCAACTTGTACAGCCACTTTGGAAATCAGTATGGCGACTCCTCAAGAAAATGGGAATGAGTCTATCACAAGATCCAGCAATTCCACTCCTAGGCATATAAGAAAAAGAAACACATTCATATAACAAGGACATATGTTCAACCATGTTCATAGCAGCATTATTTGTTATAGCCGGAAACTGGAAGCAGACTAGATGCCCCTCAACCGAAGAATGGATAGAGAAATTGTGGTACATTTACACAATGGAGTACTACTCAGCAGAAAAAAAAACAATGGAATCTTGAAATTTGCAGGAAAATGGATGGAACTGGAAGAAACCATTCTGAGCGAGGTAACCCAATACAAAAAGACAAACATGATATGTACTCACTCATATGTGGACCTACTTTATAATACACAGTAGTGATCATGCTTTAGCAGAGCTGTTTTTAATGATGTTGCTCAGAATGGTTTCCTCCCAGATGATGATTGAGAAGCTAATTAAAAAAAAAAAAAATGGTGCCAGGTACCACAAGAGTAACAGAACTGTGCTTGTTTTTCTGGGATTTTGTTTTTTACTTTTTTGTTGTGGTTGTTGTTGTTTGTTTTTGTCTTTTTGTTTTTGTCTTTTTGTTTTTTGGTTTTTTTTTAAATGGAGTGTGCTGAATATCTCTACAATTTTGTTCAAATGACTGCAGAACCTGGAAAAGCTGTTGCTGCTATTGATGCATAAAAAAATAGATACAAAACTTTGGACTGACCAAGATAAGATAAATAATAGAGTATAGTCTTTAAATTTGCCAAATACAACTGGACTGGACATTGTGAATATAATTCTTATTGTTTATAGGTTTAATACACTAGAGTTAAAATCTTTCTTTTTTATTTACACAAACGGGGGGAAATGTCACAGAATATTTGTTTATACTGTGTAAAAATATGTCACTTTGACTGATTTAATAAAAAGCTAAACAGAAAAAAAAGAAGTGACAATGATTATGGTGCTCCCATAGAATGACTATGCAATTAAGTCATCTACTTAATAGATTTACTAGACTGATAGTAGTTTCAGAATCCAGTTGTCTGAGGCGGGGAAGCACAGTGCAGACCTTTCCCTCACGACCAGAGGATATTTTGGACTGACTTAAGACCCAAATGTGATTCTGAAAGTTTCCACAGAGTTTCTGGTGTGGAAGTACCATTGTAAATCAAGCTACCACAACCACTGATAACATTTAATAAGCATAGCACCTCTTCAATGAGAAAAAAAATAGTTTGCAATGAAAACCACCATGTAGTCCATGATAATGTCAGCTGGCTATAATATGCATCCAGGTACATCTGAGCAAACCATAATTATTACCCAGACAGAATCCTTGAGAACCTCCAACAGGACATACTGGTAATGCTGAATGACTGGGTTCCATTTGAGCTTTTAAAGCAACGAGTCCTCTCCACAATTATAGTTAATGTACTTACCTGGTTGTAATACTATTGGAAATGACAATGATCAATAGTCTTTTCCCTCAGTCCCTGGTGTCAAGCCCTAAAATCTCTCCAGTAGAAATTACAGTTAGTGGCTTTTCGAAAGTAATTTATCTTAACTAGCATGTTCAAGTCCCTAGGTTCAATCTCAAACACCCCAAAAAGTGCATTTTAAGAATCCACAACAACAATAGACATGTTGCCCACAAGACCTTAATCTCACACAAAGAACTATGGGTAACCAAGGAATGCTGGCGGCAGGAGAAATGGTCTTCTCCAGGGAAAAGATTAATTAGTTATCAAATACCAAATGGTCAGTCCTTAAATCATACATACAAGTAACATTATTCACACTGAGCATGATGTATTTATATATTTAGGAGTGTGTGTGTGTGTGTGTGTGTGTGTGTGTGTGTGTGTGTGTGTGTGTATGTAATAATGGTTAATAAAAAAGGGGAACATAACTTTAAAAGAAAGCCAGGGGAGTGTATAGGGAGGTTTGAAAGGAGGAAAGAGAAGAGGGAAGGAATGAAATAATATTATAATCTCAAAAAGAGAAGCATTAAGAGAAGCTTTTTCCAATTTTAAATTGGACCCATAAAAATAGTGACAGATGGTTGTATTACAGGTGGTTGTTTACAATCCCCTCGAATTGTCTAAAAGAGGTTAAGTGGGATTAGAAGGACGGTGATTCAAATAAGAATAAGGAAGAGCAGATGGAGGAGCCCGATTTCCTCCTGTTCCAGTATTACTCAGTCAAACTCTATTAAAATAATATCTCAATTAATTTTGTTCAACATTTATGAAGTGTCCTTTTTCAAATGACTTTTCATCCATGGTTTAAGTATGATAGTTTAAAGCATTAAAGGTAAAAGAAATTATCTCTCTTAATGTTGTAAAGCACATGTGTGATTTCTCTGAGAACACACAGCTAGAGGCACAAACCCTTCCTGTGTGAGTGCACACCACAGTCACTGTCTCAGCTTCTCCCAGGACTTTATCCCAGTGTTTGATTTCATTTTGCATAACTATTCCTTTGCCTCAAACATCTTTACTTTCATAAGGTAATATTCTACATGGAAATTTCCAGAGGCCAGTCGAGGTCTATTCATCTGGTGTCAGTCCCAATTTTCCAAAGAATATCAGTAAGTAGCAGCTTCAACCATTGGTGGCTAAAGTCAAATGTCCAGTTTATGTTTAAGTCTTGTGGCTCAGAAGTGATTCACAAGCAAGACTTTCTAGTTCTCTCTTCCAAAATACACCTGAGATTCTACACTTCTTCTCATGCCAGGCTGGCATTCTCATCTCTCACACGGTCCATTCCCGCCTATCTTCTACAGATAGCTTTCAATGTGTTAGCCAGTTGCTGCTCTTAGAAGATGCAAACCCAGCTTTCATCACTGCATTTTCTCATATATTTGGAGGAATCAGTCACCTGTTTCAGGTCTTTGCTTTTGAGGCAATTTTAACAGGCATTTCTAAACACTCTATTTAAAATTTCGTATCGGATCACTCCACAAAACTCTGGTTTGTTTTCTGCAGCATACTGGCAGAGTTTGAGGTCCAATAAATGATTTCCAGTCAGTCGTCCATCTCTTTCCATCAGAATGCAAACATCAAATAGCCAAGAACTTTAGCCAGTTTGTTCAAGGCAGTAACTGAGTGCCCAGAGCATCACTCAGAAGCAGGTAAGTTTCTCATCTTCTTCTCTGTGTAAGCCTGAATCTGCTCTTCCAAATCCTTACTTAACATCTCTGTATTCCAAACGTTCCTTCAGAATCCATCATTGTAAGAAAGCCATTAAAATCAAGGAAAAACTTACTCAAACCTGGCAAGACTACCCAAGCCTCATTCTGGGCTCTTCTTCAATACACAATTAGCCATAAAAATGGTATTAAGCTTTTAGAGCTTTATAATGAGGTTTCTGCATATAAGAGACATAAAAGTGGTTGATTATAAGTATTTAAATCAGCGTGAGAATATATGGTGCATTTTAATGACTCTGATAGGTTGAAACTATTCATTTATAGTACAAACTTGCTATTTTGATACTGTCTCTCTGCTATAATCTACAACCTCAACTCATTTTTTGCTATTTTAAAGCAAATATTATAATACAATTTAGTCTCATAAAACTGTGTTCAGTCAAACCAATGGCTCATTCACTGTCTGCTTAGGTTACTTTTAAAAGTTTCAGTTAGCAAGAAAGCCACTTTTCTGCTAGCTGGGCATAGACAGCCACTGGCCCAGAATAAAGAGCCGTGTGCCTGCAATAGGCAAAAGCAAGTCACTTCTTTTAAGAGGCAGAATTTTTGCCATGTCCTGTAAAATCCACTCAGTTAAGTACTTTGATGCCATTAGCGGCTCACTCCTTGTTACAGAAAGTCTCAGTCATTGACCATGATTTCACTCACATTAGGTGTACCTTGGCTCTAGTCTTCCTTATCCAAACCATGTGGCCCAAGTCTGAAAATGAGTAGGTAATTAAAATGGTCCTATTGCAAAGCAATTGAAAGAAAGAAACTTGCAGAAAATCAGCACATGATTTCTAAATCTCAAAAACTTCTCAAAAAATATCTCAAAAACTTCTATAAGTAAAAATTTTTAAATAGATATTAAAGATAAAATCAAATGTAAATTCAAAAACTACCATATAAGACTTTATTTAAATAGTTTGCTGAAAGCTGATAGGTAGGTAGGTAGGTAGGTAGGTAGGTAGGTAGGTAGGTAGGTAGATTCCAGAATTTTTGCTGGTATTGGGCAATTTGGATTGCTTTGAACATCCTTAACCTTTTATGATTTTCACGAGGAAACAAGAAAAGTTATTGTGAGATTCACAGTTATTTGTGCAAGTTTCCATTACGTAAGAGAATTTTTCCATACATTCAATATGACAACAATTTAATTAGACAGAGTCAATTCAGCAGTAGGATAAGTTAATACATTCAGCAGTTTTAGAGTGCTGTCTGAAACACAGCAGGCACTGAATCAAGGTTGCCCTCATGGTTTAGGACACGACAAGTAGAACTACCAGAAACTAGAGAAATCACCTCCTAGAGACTGGTATTCCAAGATGGATTTGCATAGCTACAGGGCAAACCTTTATGGAACAGAAGTTTTCCTAGCAGCAAATAAATCAATAATTTCAAATTATTTACTTAAATATAAATAATACTATACGGTTCAATGCATTTAAGTGACTGAGAAGCTAAAGAAACTAGCACTCATGGGAGAAAACTTTGGACTGGATTTGTGATTCCGGCTTGACATCTTCCTCAGAGGAATATTTTGGAGGCAAAGTCTGACAAGAGGGCTTTTTAAAACAACCTCTTACACCTCCTCACTTCTGTGCACAAAGTGAACTCCCAACACTTCTTCACTCTAGCTAATGTTTCAAGGGCTAACATGATTTCTCCTGCCTTTTACACCAGAAAGGCTTTCTGCCTTAGACACGGTGAAACTGAGGTAATCCTTGTGTACATGATCTCTCCCCATTTTTACTTCAAGCTGTATGGGATAAAGACTGATTAATCCCCACTTGGAAACTCCTAAAATGCAACTGCTTCTAAATACATGATTAATAACATCATTAGGAAGTACTAAGTACTATGTATTTGCATCTGGATGAGAATATTGGAAAAGCAGAAATCAAAATAATGATTCTTGGTGTTTTTAAGATGTTCCATATGATTCAGTGTTTACATCATGATTACAAAGCCTCTTCACAATTCACAAGTTGCAATTCAACTCTTCCACCCACTTAAACCTGATTACTCCAATGACCTTGTTCTAACAGCAGGTGATTTAGTGTAAATTATTTTTGGAAATTACTAATGAAAAAGAAAATTTTTACTTTAAAATACCTGTTTATAAAAGTGTAACTTTCAGATACAGTACTTTACTCAAAACCAGTGTACTCGATACATTTAGTAGAAAAAAATACTTGAATTTTCACCTCTTATAGGAAGATTTTTAAAATAAGGCATCTAGTTAACTCCCAAACCTGAAGATATATACCACAGAACAACAAAAAAGTGAAATTAAGTTATAAACCCCTGGAATTTATACTTACTTATTTACATTTAAAATCCTCTTCTTTATCCTTCTTTTTATACATATATACACATGTAGAGAAAATATACAAAAATTTAAGTAACACAATAGGTTAAAGTATATAATATAAATCTAATAAGTTAGCTGCAACAAGGGAGAAAAGTATCACTATTTTTACTATTTTTTATTACAAATTCAGAACCAAAGTTCAAGGTCAGGATGTATTGCAAAACTGACATAATAACTTACTTGGGGATGCTTAACACTCCAGCAAAACACAATCAATTTAGGATGGATGCAAGGGAGTCTGGGAGCTGGAAATTTTGTTTTCATTTTTTAATAGTGAGGTGATTCCATTCATGTTTATTATGTATTACATATTAAATAACATTATTTAATGTCATATTACATTTTTACTTGCTACAGAAAATTTGATCAAATTGCATATTTTATGTTACCTGCAAGTCCATTTCTACTACTAGTGATTAGATGTTGGGGTCAAATGGAGTGATATCAGTTCCTCCAGTACTGAGATGAATTTCTTTCTTTTGCAATGACAAAATAATCTGTCACCTAGTATTTTGCTACCAGGTAATATTCAATTCTTCAGCAGCCCATAACCTAATGTTTTAGCTTGCCCTGATAATCTTTGCCTGAATTCATTATTTCATTATAGATTACAAAAGAAAGTGATTTCTCTAATTGTATCATTTATTCCATATTGATTAGTTGCATTCTTCAGGAAAAAAATTCTTGAGACAATTTGTTTTCTGCTAAAAAGAATTTCCAACTTAGAATGAAGGAATAAATACTTAGTTTTTCCATTTTAAGTACCAATGGAAATGCTAAATAGTATAATGGTCACTTCCACTGACACAGTTAAAGTTTTAGCTTTGTTGTGTTTTCTTTTGGTTTCAATTGTCTTCCCTTTAGTCAAGAGCATTCTAGAGGCTGATTCCTGGACAGTTCTGAAGATGACTCCTATTGTCTAGAAGCTTCTCCACTCTCTAGAACAGCTAGATCTTCCTGGCTCATCTTTGTACCCTGCCTTCCTCACCTGGGGACTACTACACCACTAGTATCACTGTGATGAGCCTTACTGAGACCAGAATTAAGATGCTAAAAAGGCTTGTTGAAAAGGACAACTTTTCTGCATCTCTTGGAGAAAAGTGCTTTTATATGAAATCATAAATTCACATGAATGTTTTTATTTCACACAGAATATTTCAGTATTCTTACAAAGATTAATTGATGGCATTTGTATTTGTTTTACCCACATTAAATATAAAACACCACAAATGCTACTACAACTAAAACTAAGTAAAATTACAATTAAAAATAGTTTTTTATATTCAGAACATAGCACTCCAAAGTATAATCATTAAACCATAGTAATATTACTACAGAATTATTAAATATTGATTAATGAAAAACAACATTTGCAAAAGACTATAAAAGGCACTTCAGTAAGTTGTGAATTCATCCTGTAAGAAAAAAATGTATGTGCAATAAGCCACATACTTGGGATAGTTTTATTAAATTCTTCTGTCATAACATTCACAGAAATAAAATTTATCTAGCTTTAATGCAAAACTCAAACTACATTTTTCAGTGTTTCTAATCTGAAAGAAAGGAACGCATTCCTAAACACGGTGTGTAAAACTCACATTGTTAAGCTTTCTTTTTATTTATCCTTTGCATATCTCACATCACAAATCTTGATCCCATTAATTTCCCCATCTCTTCATGTCTGCCTCTGCCCTTGCAACCTCCCCACAAAATAAAATAAAATTTAAGAGAGAAAAAAAAAGAAAACAAACAAGAAGGAAAAATCTTGTCGTGGATGCTGTAGTATGATATACAGTGAGTCACACAGTAAATCCTTTGATCCATACATCCATATGCAAGTATTCACTGCAAAGAGTCATTGATCTGGTCCAAGGCAGCTGGTTTCTGTTACACTATTAACACTATTAAGTCCTCACCAGAAATCCTTTTGGTTATCCTGTCGTTGCCCTTTGCATGGAGATCCTGCAGCTTTGGATCTGCAGGACAAGTCCCTTCACACACTCCAGCAGATCATAGATGGAGTGGATAGTGGGGCAGGTCAACTCATAGCCCTGGTTCTGAGCCTGGGTAGTTGCAGGACTGATCATCCCTCCGGCTTTCCTCCGTCCTCACCACCAGGATGAGTTCTCTTACATGGTCCTAGCTAATTCACCCTTTGTGACGATGAGTAAAGGGCAGGATCAGTTCTCCAGCTTTCTCCTCCACAGGGTTGGTTCTAGTACTCCTTCATCTTCAGGTCCAGCTCTGCTGTGTTGTCCAGGCATGGCAAAGAGGCCACTCTCCAGAGCGCTGCAGTTGATGAGGGGCAGGAACAGCCATCCTGCTCCTATGTCCTCAGGGTCAGCTCTCTCAACTTTGTCAGATGTTGATGGGGTAGAGGAAGGGGCATGGAGTAGGGGGTATCTCTCACCCACCCCTGCTGCCACATGACAGATGAGTAACGGGGACAGCTCTCCCATGCTCCCGTCTTTGGGGCTGTCTTATCCATACCTCCTCCAACAGGATTGGCTCTTCTGTGCTGCCTGCTTCCACCTAGATGTGGTGGGAGGTCTACTTTCCCAACACCTGTAGGTGGTAATGGGGAGGGTCAGCTCTTGCACCCACCACAGGTGATGGGAGAAAGCAGGGAGGGCATCTTTTCCTTTCCCTAACCACCACACGGCAGATGAGGACAGTGTGGCCAGGTATACCACGTTCACACCATGATATTTTAAAGAGAAGTAAACACTTGGTGCACAGAAGTGCACTCCAGTAGCCTAAAGCTACCCCAGAAATTTGAAGGCAGCCTGGGCAAACGGGTAAGACACTGTCTTTAAATACATAAGTAAATAAATGGCAGGCAGATAACTTCTTGAAATGAAAGATTAAGACACAAGAAGTAGTATTATTTTGCTAATACATAAAACAAGAAAAACTTCTATAAACTAGTTTATGGACAAAACTTCACCTAAAGAAAGACAGTATTTAAACATGGGGTTTATAGAAAGAAAACCACAAACACTAAATAAGATCTTCAGTGTTCACTGATATATAAGAAAGAACTGACAGCAAGACTATCCAAATTATTCCACAAAATAGAAACTGGAGAAACAAAACATTTTCACAGTATTCCCTGCCAAAACCACACAAATACTCAAAAAAAATGGAAAATTATAAACCAATTATGAACATAGATCACAATAAAATACTTGCAAATAAATTTCAACAATACATCAAAAACATCACTTGCCATGATCAAGTTGTCTTCATCCCAGAGATTCAGGAATGGTTTGATATCTGTAAATCAATAAATGAACCCATCACATAAACTAAAAGGTTAAAAAATGAAACTTATCTCATTAAACCCAGAAAAATTCTTCTGACAAAATCCAAAATCCCTTCATGAAAAAAAGTCCTGGTGAGACTAGTTTACAGGGACACATCTCGATATAATAAAGGCAGTTTACATGAATCTCATGGCAACCATAATACTGAAAGGAGAAAAACTCAAAGAAGTTCCACTAAAATCAGGAACTAGACCAGGATGTCCACTTTCTCCTTACCTATTCAATACAATTCTTTAGTCTTAGCTAGAGCAATAAGACAACCGAAGGAGATCAGGAGACTACAAATAGGAAAGGAAAAAGTCAAAATTTTCCTATCTGCAGGCAGTATGATGACATAATAAAATATCCCAAAAAACTCCACCAACAAACTTCTACATCTGATAAACACTTTGAGAAAAATATCAGGATACAGAATTAACACACAAAAATCAATGGCCTTCTTACACACGGATGACAAACATATTGAGAAAAAAAGCAAGGAAATATCACCTTTCATGATAGTCACAAGAAAAAATCTTGGAATAACTCTAACCAATTAAGTGAAAGACTTGCATAATAAAAAATTTAAGATTCTGAATAAAGAAACTAAAGGACACATCAGAAGGTAGAAGGGTCTCGATTCTCATAGATTAACAGGAATGATAGTGTGAAAATGGCTGTCCTGCCTACAAATTCAATGCCATCCTCATCAAAATTCTAATATGATTCTCATTGAATTTTTTTTTAAAAAAAAGCAAAACCATAAAACAACCTTACATAAGGTCAAGCCTGTCAAAAATCCATCACGGAAAAGAGAATTTGGGTAAAAAATATTACCCCTAAGCAAGAAACTACTTACAATTGATACCTATCTTCAGGGAGAGAAAAAATCAGTTTCCTCCAGCAGAGTGACACTGGGTATACAAACCACATTGCAGGGCAGGCATCCTATTCATTTGTAGCTCACGGAGACAAAAAGAACTCCATGTTGTGTGGGTTTTTGTTTTGGTGTGTGTGTGTGTGTGTGTGTGTGTGTGTGTGTGTGTGTGTGTGCTTTTTTGGTGACAATTTGGTGGTTTCTGTTGCTCTGCTTTTTATTTTGTTGGTTTTTATATGGGATTGTTGGGGATTCTTTGAGCAATGGAGAGAGAAAAAGAAGGAATATTAACTTAGGTAAGTAGGGAAATGGGGAAAATGTGGGAAGACCTGGGAGAAGGAAAAGGGCATGAAAAAAATGTATTGTCTGAAAAAAACATATTAATAAAATAAGGGACTATAAAGAATAAAATAGTACAGGTTAAAAAAGAAGAAATGAGAGTGAAATATCATTTTGGCCAATCTATTTACAAAAAAAAAAACAACCTTAACTATATTTATTAGGAACAGAAATTCCCAAAATGTTTTAGCCATTGTAAAACTGTACAAGTGTTTGGTGGAGACTATAGAGGACAGTCAAATGTGAGTCTTTTTGGAACAGCATTTTATTTCTAGTCATCTTGTCCTTAGATAAACATTTTAAAAATATATATAAACAAATTATTTTTAAAGCATTGGTCATAATAGTGAAATCATTAAATAACATCATTATTCATTAATAGGCAAATGATTAAAATGTTGAAACACCAAGTAGGTTGCTGCCCCAGACCTTCCCCAGTCTTTGTTAGCCCGGACCCAATTCTAAGGGTTGCCCCTATCCTGCAACAGAATGCCAGTTACAGCTTCCCTTCCCATTCTCCCACAGACCAACGAACCCCACAGAACATTGCCCCCCTGGCCTTCCTCCCAGCATGAGCACTGTGTTCCAGTCCCCAACTTGGATAAACACCCCTGATCAACCCACCAAAAGACCAAGTAGGCTGCAACAGACCTTCTCCATCTTTCTGTTACCCCAGATCCAATTCTCAGAGTTAACCCCTCACACTGCAACAGATCATCTCCCCCAGACCTCTCCTTCCCCCAGCTACCAACACCAGCAGGCATTCCCCCATGAACACACCAACCAAGCAGGCCAGTAGAACAGGCAACACACAGCCAACATATTCTGGAAATTTTGAGGGAGAAAAAAACAGAAACCAAGGAACAAAACACCCACCAAACAAAGACAAACCCAGAAATCAGCACCTAGATATCATTTATCAAAGTTAAATCAAGATCAGATAACCAACTTAAATAGACCCATAACTCCTAAGGAAATAAAAGCAGTCAGTAAAACTCTCCCAACCCCAAAAAGCCCAAGGCCAGATGGATTTAGAACAGAATTCTACCAGAATTTCAAAGACATAACACCATTATTCCACAAAATAAAAACAAAAGGAACATTGTCGAATTCATTTTTATGTGACCACAGTTACCCTAAAATGCAAACCAAAGATTCAGCAAAGAAAGAATTATAGACCAATTTCCCAGAAGAACATCAATTGGAAAATACTCAACAAAATACAAACTAAATCCAAGAACACATGAACAGGATCACCTACCATGATCAAGTAGACTTCATCCCAGAGATGCAGGGATGGTTCAACATACAAAAATCAGTTAATGCAATCCACCTTATAAATGAAGTGACAGAAAAAATTAAATGGTCATCTCATTAGCCTTTGGCAAAATATAATACCCCTTCCTCATAACAAGTGGTGGAGAGATTAAGGATACGAGGGACATGCCTAAACATAACAAAGGCAATTTACAGCAAGCCTATAGCCAACATCAAACTAAATGGAGAAAAATTCAAAGCAACTCCATGAAAATCAGAAAGAAGACAAGGCTGTCCACTGTCTCCTTATCTATTCAACATAGTACTTGAATTTCTAGCTAAAGCAAAAAGACAATTAAAGAAGATCAAGGGGATAAAATTGAAAAGGAAGAAGTCAAAGTATGGTTATTTTCAGATGATAAGATAGTATACATAAGTAACCCTGAAAATTCTACCAGGGAACTCCAACAGTGATGTGACTGGATACAAGTTTAACTCAAAAACAATCAGTAGTCCTCTTACATACAAAAGGCAAAAGAAAAAATAAGGGAAAGAACAACTTCACATAGCCACAGATATAAAACACCTTGTGGTAAACCTAACCAAGCAAAAGAAAGATGATGAATTCAAATCTTTGAAGAAAATATCAGAAGATGGAAAGATCTGCCATGCTCATGGATCAGTAGGATTAACATAATAAAAATGGCCTTTGGTACTAGGTCAAGGAAGAAATAAAAAAAGAAATTAAACACTTCCTAGAATTTAATGAGAATGAAGACACAACATACCCAAACCTGTGGGACACTTTGAAAGCAGTGCTAAGAGGAAAGTTCATAGCAATAAGTGCCCACATGAAGAAAGTGGAGAATAGTCACACTAAAGAAATGATAGAACAACTGAAAGCTTTAGAGCAAAAAGAAGGAAACATACCATGGAGGAGTAGAAGCCAGGAAATAATCAAACTAATGGTGAAATTAATAAAGTAGAAACTAGGAAAACAGTACAAAGAATCAATGGAACAAACAGTTGGTTCTTTAAGATGATCATCAAGATAGACAAACCTCTATCCAAACTAGCAAAGAGGCAGAGAGAGAGCATGCTAATTAATAAAATCAGAAATGAAAAGGGGGATATAACAACAGACACTGAAGAAATCCAGAGAATCATTAGGTCATACTTTGAAAACCTATACTCCACAAAATTCGAAAATCTAAAGGAAATGAACAATTTTCTGGATAGATATCACTTACCAAAATTAAATCAAGAACATATAAGTAATTTAAATCGAAGTATAACCCCTAATGAAATAGACACAGTCATCAAAAGTCTCCCAACTAAAGAAAAGCCCAGTGCCAGATGGCTTCACTGCAGAATTCTACCAGAAATTCAAAAAATAGTTAATACCAATTCTCCTCAAATTGTTCCACACAATAGAAGCAGAAGGGACATTGCCAAATTCTTTTTGTGAGGCTATAATTACTTTGATAACCAAGCCACACAAAGATACAACTAAAAAAAGAGAACTTCAGACCTATATCACTCATGAACATCAATGTAAAAATACTCAACAAAATATTGGTGAATCGAATCCAAGAACACATCAACCACATGATCAAATAGGCTTCATCCTAGGGATGCAAGGATGTTTCAACATACGAAAATCCATCAGTGTAAGCCACCATATAAACAAACTGCAAAAGAAAAACCACATGACCATCTCACTAGATGCTGAAAAAGCCTTTGACAAAATCCAACATCCCTTCATGATAAAGATCTTGGAGAGAACAGGAATAACAGAAACATATCTAAACATGATAAAAGCAATATACACCAAACCAACAGCCAACATCAAACTAAATGGAGAGAAACTCAAAGGGATTCCTCTAAAATCAGGAAGAAGACAAGGCTGTCCACTCTCTCCATATCTCTTCAAGATTGTACTTGAAGTTCTAGCTAGAGCAGTAAGACAAGAAAAGGAGATCAAAGGGATACAAATTGGAAAGGAAGAAGTCAAACATTCACTATTTGCAGAAGATAGGATAGTCTACATAAGTGACTCGAAAAACTCTACTGGGGAACTCCTACAGCTGATAATGACCTTCAGCAAGGTAGCAGGATACAAAATTAACTCAAAAAAAAATCAGTAGCCCTAATATATACCAATGATAAATCCAATGAGAATTAAATCAGAGAACCATCACCCTTCTTAATATCCACAAACAACATAAAATATATTGGGGTAATACTAACCAAAAAAGTGAAGGACCTATACAGTAAGAACTTTGAGTCTTTAAAGAAGAAATTAAAGAAGATACCAGAAAATGGAAAGATCTCTCATGCTCTTGGATAGGCAGGATCAACATAGTAAAAATGGCAATCTTGCCAAAAGCAATCTACAGATGAATTTACACAATACCCATCAAAATCCCAACACAATTCTTCACAGACCTTGAAAGAACAATTCTCAACTTTATTTGGAAAAACAAAAAACTCAGGATAGCCAAAACAACCCTGTACAATAAAGAAACTTCTGGAGGCATCGCCATCCCTGACCTCAAGCTCTATTATAGAGCCATATTCCTGAAAACAGCTTGATATTAGCACAAAAATAAACAGACCAATGGAATCAAATTATAAACCCTGATATTAACCCACACACCTATGAACACCTGATTTTTGACAAAGAAGCTCAATCTATACAATGGAAAAAAGAAAGCATCTTCAATAAATGGTGCTGGCACAACTGGATTCGGACATGCAGATGATTGGAGATAGATCCACATCTATCACCATGCACAAAACTTAAGTCAAAATGGATCAAAGATCTCAACATAAATCCAGCCACACTAAGCCTTCTAGAAGAGAAAATGGGAGATACCTTTGAACGAACTGGTACAGCAGACCGCTTCTTGAGATCTACAATTAATAAATGGGACCTCCTGAAACTGAGAAGCTTCTGTGAGGCAAAGGACACAGTCAGTAAGACAAAACGGCAGCCGACAGAATGGGAAAAGATCTTCACCAACCCCACATCTGACAGAAGGCTGATTTCCAAAATATACAATGGAATCAAGAAGCTAGCCACCAAAACACCAAATAATGAAATTAAAAAGTGGGATGCAGAACTAAATAGAGAATTCTCAATAGAGGAGTTTAAAATGGCTGAAAGACATTTAAGAAAGTGTTAAAAATCATCCTTAGCCATCAGAGAAATGCAACTCAAAACAACTCTGAGATACCATCTTACACCTGTCAGAAGGGCTAAAAACAAAAACACCAATGACAGGCTATGCTGGAGAGGATGTGGAGAAAAAGGAACACTCCTCTATTGCTGGTGGGAGTGCAAACTTGTAAGACCACTTTGGAAATCAGTATGGGAAAATGGGAATCAGTCTACCTCAAGATCCAGCAACTCCTCTCTTGGGAATATACCCAAATAATGCACAGCCATACAAGGACATATGTTCAACCATGTTCATAGCAGCATTGTTTGTAATAGTCAGAACCTGGAAGCAATCTAAATGCCCCTCAGCTGAAGAGTGGATAGAGAAAATGTGTTGCATTTATACAATGGGGTACTACTCAGCAGAATAAAACAATGGAATCTTGAAATTCGCTGGCAAATGGATAGAAGTAGAAGTACCATCCTGAGTCAGGTAACCCAGTCACAGAGAGACAAACATGGTATGTATTCACTCATATATGAATTTTAGACATAGAGGAAAGGTTTCCCAGCCTACATCCCTTATCACCAAAGGAACTAGGAAACAAGAAGGACTCTAAAAGAAAAATGCATGGACCCTGGAAAATGAGAAGTAGAAGGATCTCCTGAGCTAATTGGGAGCATGCCAGAATAAGAGGAGTAGAAGAGGAGAGGAGAGGAGGAAATGGAGGAACAGAAAAGTTGAGTCAGGGAAAGAATAGAGGAGAGCAGGATGAGAGATACCATACCAAAGGGAGCCATTATAGGTCTGAGGAGAGAACTGGTACTAGGGAGATTTCCTTAGATCTACAAGGATGACACCACCTGACAATCGAGGCAATGGTGGAGAGGCAACCCTAAATGCCCTTCTCCTATAATGACATTGATGACTATTTTATATGCCATCCTAGAGCCCTCATCCAGGGGCTGATAGAAGCAGAAGCAGACACCCACAGCTAAACACTGAACTGAACTCTGGAACCCAGCTGCAGAGAAGAAGGAATGAAGATCAAAGGGGTCAGGACAAGGCTGGTGAAACCTACAGAAACAGCTGGCCTGAACAAGGGGGATCACATGGACCCCAGACTGCTGTCTGGGAGGCCATCACAGGATTGATCCAGACCCCTGAACTGGATGTCATTGAGAAGACCTCAGCACTCTATGGATCCCCTGGTAGTGGATCAGTACTTTTCCCTGTTGTAAGAAGGGACTTTGAGAGCCCATCCCACATGAAGGGGTGGTCTCTCAGCCTGGACACATGGGGGAAGGGCCTAGGCCTGGCCCAGGATGATGAGGTTGACATTGGGGAGCCCCCATGGAGGGCCTTACCCTCCCTGGGGAGCAAAGGGGGTAGGGGGTAGGGGAGCTGGGGGGGAGGAGAGGGAGAAGGGATTGACATGTGAAGCAAGCTTGTTCCTAATTTGAACTAATAAAAAAAATATGAAAATGAAAAAAAACATTTGCAAAACAATGGCCATCCTACCAAAAGCAATCTATAGATTTAACACAACCTCATTAAAAGTCCAACACAATTTTTTAGAGACCTTGAAAGGATATTACTCAATTTCATATGGAAAAACACAAAACCCAGGGTAGCTAACTTAATCCTGTACAATAGAAGAACTGATGGAGGTATCACCATTTCTGACTTCAAGTTGTATTACAGAGCTATCATAATAAAAACCATGTGGTATTGGTGTCAAAACAGACATGTTGATCAACGGAATCAAATTAAAGTCTCAGACATAACTCCACATACCTATGGATACCTACTTTTCTTTTAAATAAAGAAGCCATAAATACACACTGGAAAAAGGAAAGCATCTTCAGTAAATAGTGCTGGTCTAACTGGATGTCTGCATGTAGAAGAATTCGAATAGATCCATACTTATCACCCTGCAGAAAACTCAAGTTCAAATGAATCACAGACCTCAACATAAAACCAGAGACACTGAACGTGATAGAAGAGAAAGTGGGAAACAGTATTGAGTGTGTTGGCACAGGAGACAACTTCCTGAACTGAAAAACAGTAGTTTAGGCACTAAAATCTACAATTAATAAATGGGACCTCATGAAACTGAAAAGCTTTAATAAAGCAACGGACACAGTCAATAGGACAAAGAGGTAACCTACAGAATGGGAAAAGATTTTTATTTTACCAACTCCACATTGGATACAGTTCAAATATCTAAACAGTATGAAGAACTCAAGAATATAGATATAAAAACAATAAATAACACATTTAAAAATTGGAGTATGTCTAAACAGAGAATTCTCAATAGAGGACTCTCAAGTGACTAAGAAACAGTTAGAAATGTTCAACATCCTTAACTGTCAGGAAGATGCAAATCAAAACTACTTTGAGATGCCATTTTACACCTGTCAGAATGGATAAGATCAATAACACAAGTGGCAGCTTGTCCTGGAGAGGATGTGAAGCAAGGGGAATACTCCTCCATTAATGGTGGAAGATCAAATTTGTACAGCTGCTATGGAAGTAGATACGGCAGTTCCTCACCTGGGCCTTGGGGTAGATTGACTCTCAGTTTTCTGAGAAGCTGCCATAAGGGGAAATAGAAGCTATTTTGTGTTTGGACTCTGCTGATAAGAATGAGAGTTGGAGGGATTGAGTGTCAGATAGAAGGAGAGAATGCAGGAAGAGACATCTGGAATTTAGGAGCATTTGGGGGAGAGTGTGGAATCCTAGTTCAGTCGAAACTTCCTGGAATCTATGAAGCTGATCCCAGTGAGGATGCCTAATAATGGAGGAACTGGCCATCTTTTGTAAGCAGGTAAAGCTTCCAGTGGTGGGCCTGGGTTGCATTTGGTTGTGTTGTTGCCCAAGGTGGTCTCAGGGAGATCAGTAAATAACTCGGGTGAAGCTAGAACAGCAAGTTGCTCTCCAAAAACTGACTGGGGGCCCCCACTGCTAAGGACAACACCCACACAACTCATTGAGCAGAGAAAGGTCCAGTGATACCTTCATGGAGCCTCCACCCCTATTTTCTAGTGTCTTTGTTGGGAGATGATATTCTGTAAGATATGGACACAAAAACCTAGACACCAACCCAGCCACAAAACCTTTCACCTACAACTTGTCTTGCCTGCAAGATATGCTGAATCAATGGTGGAGCAGAGCATGTGGGAGTAGCCAACCCTATGGTTTAACTTTAAGTCCATGACATGAGAGGGACCCCATGCCCTACACTGCCTGGATGGCAGCAACCAGAGACTGTATAGCCCAGAGACCTAGGGTAGAATTACACACAACTGGGGGAAAAACAATAAAATGATTCCTAATGATACTATGCTATACTCATAGATCAGTGCCTTGTCCAGGGATCCTCAGAAAGGCTTCCTCTGGCAGTAGATGGGAGAAGGGCCAGAGACACACAGCCAGACCTCATGCATAGAGAGTCTAAATTGAAGGTCTCTCCCCTCTGAGATTGGGAACCCTGCAGAAAGTTTGGAAGATCCAGAAGAGATGGAGGAGACCAGGAGAACATGGCCCACTGAACCAACTAAGCAGGGCTCACATGGGCTCACAGAGACTGAAGCAGCAAGCACAGGGCTTGCCTAGGTCTGCACCAGGTCCTCTGTATATATGTTATGGTTGTTATCTCAGTGTTTTGTGGGACTCCTAACGCTAGGAGCAGGTGTGTCTCTGACTCTTTTGCCTGCTCTTGGGACTCTTTTTCTACAATTGGGTTGCCTGGTCCAGCCTCAGTATGAAGGCTTTTTCTTTGTCTTAGTGAATTTTATCTTTTGGTTTTATTTTGTCTTGTTTGATTGCTATCTTCTGGAGGCCCGCTCTTTTCTGAAGCAAAAAAGGAGGGGGCATGGATCTAGGGGGAAGGAGGTGGAAGATTTCTGGGAGGAGTTTAGAAAAGGGAAGCTGTGGTTGGGATGTATTGTATGAGAGAATAATCTAGTTTCAATAAAAATAATTGTTAATTAATTGAAACTATTTCATTTATAATATTAAAAGCATGGCATATTTGTAATATGAGAAGAATATGTGTATTTTGGCACAAAATATAGATGTAAGATCTCATTTATTTTTAAAATACATATGTGAAAAGATGCAAATTGATACATATACAATACATATAAACAGTTTTGTGATGTTTTGGGGGTGATAGGTTATAAGGTCTGCCCACAAGTGGATTAATGTCATTATAAAAGTGCTTGACAGAGAGAGGTGAGTACCTCTTCCAGCCCACCTTTCCCTCTTCAAGTCCTCTTACCTGTGGCTGCTAGATATTTCCTCCTACTGAATCCCCCAGAAGAACCTGGAGGCAGAACAAAGCATCCAGCATTGGCTACCATTCCTGTCTTGCCCCTGCACCCTCTTGGGAGAGAGGAGAGGATAAAGCCTTTAACCTATGTCCACCAGGAGATGGAGAGAACCCCACCTGTACCCACTGGAAGAAGAGATGTGAAGATGACAGAATAAGAGCATATTCAACAACAGAAAGACTTATATGACACTACCAGAGTCTAGGGAATCTACACCAGCAAGACCCCAACATCCCAAGGCAGATGAAGCAGAAGAGAACAACCCTAAAAACAACTTAATGAAAAAATGCAATAAATAAATAGATCTCTTAAAGAAAGCAAGGAAAGGCAAGAAAAAACAAGCAGATGAAGAAAACAATTCAAACAGTTCAAGACCTGAAAACTGAAATAGAGACAATAAAGAAAACATAAACTGAGGGAATGCTGGAAGTGGAAAAGCTGAGAAAACAATCAGGAACCACAGATGCAAGCATAACCAACAGAGATGGAAGGCAGAGTCTCAGACTCTGAAGATAAACTAGAGGAAATAGATTCATCGACCAAAGAAAATCCTAAATCAACAAATCCTTAACACAAAATATCCAGGAAATGTGGGACACCATGAAAAGACCAAACCTAAGAATAATAGGTATAGAAGAAGGTGAGGAAGCCCACCTCAAAGGTGCAGAAAACATATTCAACAAAATCATAGAAGAAAACTTTCCTAACCTAAAATAGGACAGGCCTATGAAAGTGAAAGAAGATTACAGAACACCAAATAGACTAAACCAAAAAAAAAAGTACCCTTACCACATAATACTCAAAAGACCAAACATACAGAATAAAGAATATTAAGAGCAGCAAAGGAAAAAAGCCAAGTAACATATAAAGGCAGTCCTATCAGAATTGCACCTGGGTTCCCCATGGAAACTCTAAAAGCCAGAAGGTCCTGGATAGACGTTCGACAAACACTGAGAGACCATGGATGCCAGCCCAGACTACTATGCCCAGCAAAGCTTTCAATTGCTATAGATGAAGAAAACAAGATTTTCCATGACAAAACGAGATTTACACAATACATATCCACAAATCCAGCCCTACAGAAAGTTCTGGAAGGAAAACTCCAACCCAAGAAAATTAACTACACTCACAAAAACATAGGCAAATACATAGTTGCACTTTACCAAAAGCCAGAAAAAGGGGGGGGGGGGGATTCACACATAATGCCACCACTAAAAGTGCTTGACAGAGGTAGTTTTTGTATTATTTGTTAATCTTACTTTTACCCTTACATCCTTTCTGCCACTGGAGAACATAGAGCTGCTCACTCCAAGAACACAGCTCCAAACCACCATCTTGGGAGCAGGTTAGCTCTTGGCAAACAAATGAACATGACTAAAGAAGAATAAAAGTTTTTAATTTAAAAACAAACCCATTGGTTAATCACTCCTTCACCATGCCCATTTGGTTACTAGTGTTGCTTACCCAAACCCTTCACCTGAAACGTTTCAATGGGATGTCATCGTCGAACTGCACATTTAATTAGGAGCAACATCCTGCTGACTCATCCTTGGTCACAGGTCAAAGTCTTTATTTTTCTCAAAAAGCCAATCTTCTTCACCTCAGAACTTGGGAAGCAAAGTACATCTTGTTCACAAAAGGGAGACAGGATATCCCTGGCACCAGTGTCACTAGTCGTGAGTAATCTGGGGTAGTGAAACAGTGTCTGCTTCCTCAGGCATCAGCAACCTGGGGTAGTGAAACACTAATAGGTGGTGCTGATTTAAGCTCATATTCAATCCTGTGGGAGATTTAGTGACTCCATCTTGGTCTGATGGGTCAAAATGCATACTTGATTTCCTCTGCTTTGCTGACAGAACAAACAAGGTGTTTTGCCAAGAAAAACAGCATTGCCTTACCTCCTTGAGAACAGGGAAGTGGTTTGACTGTTTCTTGAACCTGAGGTACCTTCAGATAAAGAAATCTGTAACAATGTAGTATTCTTTGCTGATGTTCCTTTGCCTGTTTCTGAGCTGTGTATAAGCACAGAGCACAATAAACTGGGGGGGGGGGCAGTACGCACCGACAGTCTTCTGGGTGGAACTCTCTGCCTTGTGTCTTTATTTTCCTTCAATCATCACACCCTATTTCAGGTACTGTTCGACAGGTTGGCAGGTTCTGACACAATCCCATCATCATATCTCAGCAGATGTGGCCCCCTCCTCCCTGCTGACCACACATGTCATAAGTCAAGTGACATCATTTTTAACCAGAATGGCTGAAGATTCCTGACTATTCTGGCATTTTACTTAAACCCATTCCTTACCACTTTGTACAAAGACTCTAGGTGAGTATTTGTTCTAATCATTGCAAACCACTGGAAACTGACTTGGACTAATGTGAGCAGAAAAGGAATTGTGTTACAATTATCAGAAAATCCTCAGGTCAACTGGAAGACACAGAATTAAACTCTAGAAAGGGTAAAGACTCAAAGAGGCCAAGGAATTGGGAGGCACAATTATTGTCCTGAGGAGAATCAGGTGATAATGACACAATCCCTGTCAATGGAGGCTCAGCATCACCCCAGTGGCATTAATTGCTAATAAGATGTGACCATATGTCCCTATATTACTGGGCTAATCTCTCAAATCAAAGAGTAGCAGAGAAGTTTCTGATTTGCTGGAGTCTCATGTCCTTCAGTCTAATAATAGAAAGAAGAAGTACCTGTCCCTTTATGGTTTTCATAGTAATAGACAGAACTCAGACTCCAGTTAAAACCACATAATGGGGCATTCCCTGAATTAGCAAGAGCCATTGGATTCTAGTAATGAAGAAATAATAAATATTAACAGCAATTTTCTTTAAAGGAGACCCTTAACCTTGTCAAGCCTGCTATTAAAACTGATCACTGGCTACTTATTCCCTGCACTAGGAGATCTGCACTCATAATGCAGCATCAAACAATCCCCATACTCTCTTCCCAGCTTCCTCTTCTCTTCTCTGCACAATTTTAATTGATGAAGACTGGTCTTATCCTGGTTTCATTATTCTCCTTGGGCAGTTATTACTGCTAATAATTTTCTCTCTTTATTTCCACCTGTACAACAGTTACATCACCTTCAAGAATCCTCCCAAAAGTAACTGCTTCGATTGCGCCACACTTTCAGAGAACCTCTTCCTTTTGGAAGGTCCCATTCAAAAATACTTGCTTTCCTTTCTATGTATAGTTCAATCGTCCATGCACTTTACCTTTTATCTGTAGACTGTAGTCTCCTAAGGAGCAGAGTGCCATTTATTCTTTGTAATTTTACAAATATCATTAGCATTGATGTCAAGTAAACGCTAAGTTGTATGGACCAATGCAGCAGTGAGACACCAATACGAAGCATAATGAGCTACAATTGCTGTGGACCTAAATGATCAGGAAGCCACAATAACAGAGATGAGCGCCACACTAAGAATGATCTATGTAAACATCCAATTCCGAGGAAGAAATCAGCTTTCTTCATGCATTTCCCAAACAAAAGCATTCATTTGCAAATGACTCCCTCTGCCCTTCAAAAGGTAAGCTTCCCAGGAGTACTAAAATAGCATTTGATTTACAGAAATGTTATTCCAAATGTCTATTGTGTATTGGAATGTATATACATACATAACACATAGGATGAACCCTTTCACCAAGCTCCTAGTCGTCTGAAAATATTCTTTTTGGCTCTGTGTTTTACAAGGAAAGAGGGAGGAGAAATGAACTGGTTTAGCAGAAAGCTAAAAGAGATGACTGAAGGGTTTAGGGAAAGATCTAATAAAGGAGGTCAAGGGAATGGATTTATTGAGCATCAAGTTTAGAGGCTAATTTGAGATGATTTAATAACAATCTATGAACACATGAAGGGCTCTCACACACAGAATAATCACCAGTTTCTCTTCAACTTCAATTTGAACCAGAACAAGAGAAAAAATATGTTAGATAAAAGGAAGATTTCTCAATCATATGAATTATTTAATTCTAAAAGGGTAGCTAAGGAGAATTGTAGACTCTTGCTCCTTCTGATAAGGCTTCAAAATATGTTTCAAAAGGTGGCATCTGCCCAAGGGTAGGGAATCAGCAAGAAAACCTTACCAAGGTCTCTTCCAATGGTTCAACTCCCAAGTTTCAAGTTTATTTTCTTTTAGAAAATTTTACTTTTTAAAAAAAAATTCCTGTTCTGCCTGAGAAAAACTGTATTTAAAATAACCTTAAGATTTGGTTATATTCCAGTTTTCTCCCACACCCAACTTAAAATTCTGCCATTTTGATGACTGCTTCCTGGCATTTGAGTGCTAAACATAGAGAGAAGGTGAGCAAGAACATACGCAATCTGGATTTTTAAATATATTCTACTTAGTGTCTCTTATCCTCCATACTGAAGACGGTTTGAACAAATCATGGCTCTTGAGACACCGTGTCCCCTTCTTCTCTTGTGCCACAAAACTGTTCATATTTGACATCAGAGTATTTCTCATTATGTCATTACTTCCCATGAGAGTGTCTGTAACACTGATGGATGTCGAAAAGAAGGAAGGAAGGAAGGAAGGAAGGAAGGAAGGAAGGAAGGAAGGAAGGAAGGAAGGAAGGGAAGGAAGGAAGAAAGGAAAGAAGGAAGGGAAGGAAGGAAGGGAAGGAAGGGAAGAAGGAAGGAAGGAAGGAAGGAAGGAAGGAAGGAAGGAAGGAAGGAAGGAAGGAAGGCAAGGAAAGAAGGAAGGAAAGAAGGGAAGGGAAGAAAGGGAAGGAAGGAAGGAAGGAAGGAAGGAAGGAAGGAAGGAAGGAAGGAACTACTACACAAGTTCCCTCAATTTAACAAGGCTACCATTTTCATTAAAGTTTGTTTGTTCAACTGTATGTATCCAAATTAGCAGAAGAAACTGAAAGACCCAGAAATGAAAGCAAATGATGATTGTTTCCAATTACAGGAAATTGTAAAGTTTTGCTGGTATATCAGAAAGAGTTCTCTAGAAATATTTCTGTGATCTCACTGAGAGACCCAAGAGGCTGTCCACAGCAGAGGGAAAAAGAAAAGTGAGTTTGACTTTAAAGATTTGGCTCATCAGATTGTATTGGCGGTGGATGACTTGAAGGAGTGTCCTCCAGAAACAACAGGACTGATACACATATGAACTCACAAAGACTGCAACTGCAGCACAGGTTCAGACCAGAGAAAATCCCAGCACTAAGGGAAGTGAACACAAACTTCAGCCCTACCCAGGAAGCTGTTTGTAATTGATGCCTACTGGGGAAGAGAAGATCAATCAATCACCTTCCTCCAAAGGAGTACTGTTTACTACATCAACACACTCTAGAGCCAAAGCCACAGTCAGGTCCCTCCCCACCCCTCCCTCTGTGTGTGTGTACACATGCATATGGGTATATGGGTGCTGGACATCAGAAGAGGGTATTTTTGTTTTGCTTTGGTATGTTTCATATTATTGGTTTTCTTATTTTAGGTTTGCTTTGATGTTCTTTCTTTTTATTTCAAGAACACTTTTGTCATTGTCAGTAATTATTTGACAGAATGAAGGCAGATTTAAACCATTTTCATAAACTTTTCAGCAACCTAGAGTTTAAACAACTTTTACTAAATCAAGTAACAAGGATTAGAAGGCTATAAAAACAAATACACAAATACACAGCCAGGCATTAGTGGTGCACACCTTTAATCCCAGCACTTGGGAGGCAGAGGCAGGCAAATCTCTGTGAGCTCAAAGCCAGTCTGGTCTACAGAGTGAGTTCCAGGACAACCTCCAAAGCAATACAGAGAAAACCTGTCTTGAAAAACAAAAACAAAAAAACAAAAAACAAACAAAAAAATGAAATAAATGAAGACACTAAAAAACTAATTTATGTAGAAAGTATACCCTTGAACAATCATGGAAGACTTGAAGATGTCAACTAGTTAATAATCACAGCTACTTATTGTCATAGGGATTTGGCAAATGTTTGAACACTGAAAGTGCACTTGATAGCTTTGATGTGATTGTGGTAATCACCATATCTCATGACAAGCTACTTCTATGATTACTGAAGGTGAAACCAAAAGTATAGTAAGTTTCTGGGAAAACTGTGATAGAGTCACATTAAATCTTTCAACTCTCTGCCTGAAAATTATATGGGGGAAATGAATAGTGAAGTATGAAAAAGTTTTGCAAACATAAGAGGACCAGTATTTCTCCCTAGTGTACAAATGGACTTTGGGAGCCCATTCCCTATGGAGGGTACTCTCTCAGCCTAGATACAGAGGGGAGGGCCTAGGCCCTGCCCCAAATGATGTGACAGATTTTGATGACTCCACCATGGAGGCCTCACCCTCCCTAAGGAGAGGATGCAGTGTGGGATGGAGGATGGTGGGGGGAAGTGGGAGGATGGAAGGGAGAGGAAACTGGGTATGTAAAATAGGATTGCTTGTAATTTAAATAAAAACTAATTAAAAAAAGAAAATACTTGAAACTCATACAGGAAACTGCCTGTGATAGATTGTAGAGTGATATGAAAAATAAATCTCAAATATCCTGGAAAGCTACATTGTGTTCTTGAGAAAACACTTATGTTTGTGACTGACAGTTTCAAGCACTGTAACAAAAAACACCTAAGAAAACAAAGAAGCAGGGATTTACTTGGGCTCCCTGTCTCAGTGACTTCAGTGCTTATCAGCTGGATCTTTTGTTTGGGCCTAACACCAGCCAGGAAGAGGGTGGTGGTGGTTGTAGGTGTTGGTGGGATAGATAGTGGTGGTAGATGATGGCTGTGGATATGGGTGATGGTGGTAAATGATGGCAGTGGTGGTGGTGGAAGATGGTGGTGGTTATGGGTGATGGGTGGTGATATTACATGGCCAGGAGGGTGGCCTATCTCATGGGAGACAGGAAATTTGAACAAAGAGGCTAAGAACACGCTAACCACTTACCCCTCCAGGTAGACTTTGCCTCCCACTAACATCATCAAATTACAGGCCCACCAGTAGATTAACCTATTGTGTAGGCGAGAGTCTTCATGATCCAATCACTTCCAAACACCATCAGCTGGTAACCACCCTTGTCACACTTGAGCATTTTGTACCTGACCCCATAGGCTAGTGCCACACATTCAAACACAGTTACTGATACAAATCTAAAACCGATAAAAATCAGCAGTAGCAGACCTTCTGTTGCAGCAACCACAGGAGAAAACAGTGGAAGAACATCTACAAGTTGCTCAAAATAGCAAAATGGGAGAGACAAGCAACTTTTATCATCTACTTCCCTTGAGTAAAACTTGCCCAGGGAAGATTTCTCAAATTACTCTTCCTGGAGTATTTATTATGGGATTTGCTCTAAATGATCAAGAGAAATTCACTGAATGAAATCCCAGTACACAGCAATTATATTTAACTACAAGATGATTCTGAAAGGAAGGAAGACAGCACTGAAGAGTGGTGTTCAGGTGTCAGAAAAGACCTAGCCAAACAAAGTGAACACAAAATAAAAATTGGATGAGCAGGAGAGGGAGAAACACAATCAATCCCTCAGTTGTCTTAAGAATTGTGACTTGGGGTAAAATATTACTTAAGTTGAAAGATCTTTGTCATATTTAAAAGTATACACAACACTAAGTTTAAACAGTATGTTATGGAAAGGCCATAGGGAAGGCTCAGCAGTTTAGAGTTTTTGCTGTTATAGAGGACCCAGGTTGGTTTCCCAGCTCACATGGCACTCACATCTATCTGCATCTCCAGTTCCAAGGGATTTAATGCCCTTGTCCTTCTTCTTTGGGCACCAAGCACATATTCATGGTGCACATTCATCTAAGCAGGTAAACATTCACACACATAAAATAAAAATAAATATTTTAAAGTAAACAATAGAAAAAGGAAAGAAAGGCAGAAACAGTTTTCAGTGTACAATTTGTTTTGAACACCGACAGAGCATAAGGTCATTACTTGCATAATTTAAGGATATTAATATAAAATAATTACTAGGGGTGAGTGGACTAGACCACAAACACATGTAACAGTTGTTACATGAAATGTTGCCTCTCTGGGGGCCACTTAGGCTCCCAAAATTATTTTATTGTAGACACAGTGTCTAAAATATAATAAAATATCACAATCCTTGAAAAAAGGAGAACAGTGAGAAGAATAAAGAGAATGCTAACAGATACACCAGAATCAGATTGGATGTGGCAAAGAAAACAACCAAAAGATGTCATTTTTAAGGTCTTATCACCTTTCATTTTTAATAAGAAAGAGTCGTGAATATTTATTGCATACAAAACAGAATTTTGAAAGAGACATACACTGTGGAAAAGCTTAACTGAACTAATTAATGTGCATTGATGATAGATAGATGATTGATAGACAAATGATAGATAGATAGATAGATAGATAGATAGATAGATAGATAGACAGATGACTAATAGATAGACTGAATGTGCTCTGAAGAGAAATATCTTGCTATAAGATACAAAGGGCATGGAGGAATCATAACAGGCAACAGTAATGTTATGATGACTATGCATCACCAAAAAATTGTGATTTCTTAACTGGAATAAAGCAGAAAAAGGACTCAGTTTTAAGAAACTGGATTAAATGACAGAAATCATAGATTTTTTTCTTGGTGATATGCATTGTTTTTAATTAGAGTCTTGAACATGCTAAACTAATTAAATAATAAATAATTGCTTTGATATTTCTCTTTTGAAGAGCAATTAACATTTCATCTGAGGCCAACATAGCTAGCTGTAGGCTAACCAGAGCTATATAGTGAGAACCTGTCTCAAGAAAGAAAAAAGGATGGAAGAAAGGAAAGAAGGAAGGAAGGAGGGATGGAGGGAGGGTGGGAGGGAGGGAGGGAAGGGGGAGGGAGAAGAAAAGACAGATATGAGAAACTTCCTCTATAAGAACCACTTCAATTTTCAGAGGTCAAGACAGCAGTGTAACCACCGAGGCTAAAGACCACCAAAATCAATACCAAATGTCTCTTCCCAAATTCGTGCAGAATTTTGCATTTACAACTTCAACCAAGAAAACCTATCAGGGCATTACTAACAGTAAAATCCATGCTTCTGTTCACTAAATCTAAACCATTGCATCAGTGCAGACCAAGACAAACACAAAATATCACAATAGTGCTTTGGGGCTATGCGCTTCATTAAAGATAATCCACTACAATCTGACAAAACATAAGGTAGCTATTCTTTCTGCAGCAACACAGATGACGGCTTCATTTTAAAGCCACAGCAGATTGAATTTTTGCATGATGTTTTCCTTAAACTGCCTTGCTTAATCTGGAAATACATTAAAACACTCATCCACCAGCTGTGCTGGCTTCAGCTGTAGCAAATTGATGATTAGCTTCCTCCTGACAATATTTTCTTCCTACAAAAATTTTAACTGAATTGAAATAACTTTACATTTCTGGGATAAAGAATTCAATTTTACTATTAATTTTTTAGGCCATTTTACCTTTAAATCATTTGAATTATCAAAGTGAATGAAACTACTGATATTAGAAAAAACACTAATTGGACATTAATGTTCATTGTTGTCCAAAAGCTATGAAAACAGGCAAAATTAATTACAATTGCCCCCATTAGACTCCATCACAGAATGTAGGATTCTAGTAGCATTCTTGGAACCTACTAGTAATTTAAGACAATTTTGTTCATGGACATAGCAAGGCAAAGCTATATGTTTATGCTATGTTGTTTAAATATCCTATTATTTTCTTTTAGTCAAAAATCAATTAATTTGTTACTAGAAAGTGTTTAAATTTTTCCCTAAAACTAAATTTGGCTAACAGAGCATATATCTTGTTCATATACCTATATGTATACAAAATTTCTTATATTCAGAAGTTTTTGAGTGAAAGTTGTGGAGCAATGCCTGTCACAGAACACACCCCTGTCTGTTTGCTTACACACTGTGCTTGAAGACTTCACATAACTTAGTCAAATTTCAGTTGAGGCAGAAACTTTATAACTTCCAGGTCTACAACATTTGCTATTTGGCTCTTAAGAAGTTTGGCAATTCATAGTCTAAAAAAAAAAAAAGAAAAGAAATAGAAACACTTTATCCCATCTTACGTGTTTTAACGGTGTTCTTCCAAGATGAGAAAAAATTTCAACAATGATTCGATATCCAGTTTAGATCAACTGACTTAGAATTAAAAGAGACATGAAACTGCACCTCAGAATCCAACATTCAACTTTCTCCCTTCTAATATTTGTTTCATATCTGACAATCTCATACATGCATCTAAAGTGTTTTGATCAAACCAACCCCCAACCCCGCCTCCAGTTCCTCACTGACCCTGCCGTCATTTTCCCTCCCAACCTCATGTGCTTTGCTTTTATACTCAGAGTATAAAAAGTGCTGCCTGTATGTGCATGGGTATAGAGTCTTCTGTGGTAGCCTGTGTGGCCTTTCTGGCTGCCATTAATTGTCGGTGGCTTCCAGGGCCACCCTCAAGGATTTGATCTCCTGCAGATCTTGACCACTCAGTCACAGCTGCTGTGAATCATGTGTGCAATCACCCTGTCACTGCTAGCGTATAGTGTTTTGCTTCAGATGTCCAGTACCTATGGCTCTTACACTATTTCTGCCCTTTTCTATGATAAACTCAGAGCCTTGGAAAGAAGGAGTACAATAGAGATGTCCCATTTGGAGCTGAACACTCCAGTCTTACTCTTTAGACCTTGACCAGCTGTGGATCTCCGTGTTAATCACCATCTCCTGCAAAAACAAGCTTCTCTCATGAGGGTTGAGAGATGCAATTACCTATGGGTATGAAGGTAAGAACTTAGGGAGCAGTTTATTGCTAGTTCCACTCAGCAGAACAGTAGTATTAGGTTCTAGAACACAGGCAGCCATGAGATTTTAGCACAACGAACATTCTCAGGCATGAGTTCCAAGAACTTTTGCTTAAATTTGAACAGGCACAAATTTTCATCTATATCTGATATGTAGCGCATTGCATATTTCTGATTATCATTTTAATTAAAATATACAACCTTTTCAGAGGGCATCTCACACCTGGTCCTATTTTATTCACATTATTTTGTATTTCCTAAAATATAAAGTAATGAGAATCTAATAAAGGGAAATTTCATTAATTTTGATCCTTTTGAAGACTGAGGTAAACCAAATTGATTAACATCAAATGCATTTGAACTAAAAACATTCCCAAATCATATATGATCTAAAGTTATTATCTTGAATTATGTAAGCTGCTGTGAGCAATCCTAAGTAAACTTGGTAAACTGGTCATGCACAAACCAATTATGAGGTCCTGTGTGTGTTGGTCATCAATTTATGTATGGGTCCGAAAAACTTTGGATTGAGCTCCATGTTTTAATTGGGAAGACTATTGTAACCGAGTCCTTGGCTGCTACTGTAAAGTTCAGTACACAGCTGCAAAAAACAAGCAACATACACATATTAAAGCCTTCTCTCTCACCCATTTGACAACAGAGACAGAGCTAGCTGGAAGCATGGGGAAACAAACCAGAAAAACAGTACCACCAAGTAAAACAAACTTTTAGCCAAGTCTTCTTATGAGATGTCAGATTTATTGATCAAATTATTTCAGATTACTTTGGAAACATTTGCTTTTAAATTCTGGGTTGACAGTGATCTGTGTGCTGGATCCAAGTTCGGCAGCAAGCTCCAACACGCCGAGGCCCAGTGGCAGTTCTGTATCCATCTGCGGGCTCAGGATCCGAGTTCTGCAGCTGGCTCTGACAAACCGAGACCCAGTGACAGTTCTGCTTCCATATGCTGGCTCAGCCCAGTGGGACCCAACACACCCGAGCATTGCTGATACCCTGGTAACAGTGACACCTCCACCCAAGAGAAGAGGACAGACATCAGAGTATTGGATCTGTTTGCATCTACCAGAAGAGAACCTTGATCCCATAACCACCAGGAGAGCAAGAAACTCCTGCTATACCCACCAGAAGAAAGGATGAGAAGAGGACAAGGTAAAAAGCACATTCAACAACAGAAAACCCAATATGACACCACCAGAGACTAGGAGACTAGACCAGCAAGACCTGAACATCACGATGCAGATGAACCAGAAGAGAATGACCTTAAAAACATCTCCAGGAAAATGATAGAGGACCTCAAAGAGGACATGGGAAAATCCCGTAAGGAAATAGAAGAAAAAACAAACCAAAAAATACAAGATATCAACAAATCTCTCAAAGAAAAAGTTCAAGACCTAAAAACTAAAATAGAGACAATAAAGAAAGCACAATCTGAAGGCATGCTGGAAATAGAAAAGCTGGATAAACATCCAGGAACTACAGATGTAAGCTTAATCAACAGAATACAAGAGATGGAAGACAGAATCTCAGGAGTTGAAGACACACTAGCAGAAATAGATTCATCAACCAAAGAAAATATTAAGTCCAACAAATCCCTAACACAAAATATCCAGGAAATATGGGATACTGTGAAAAGACCAAACCTAAGAATAATAAGCATAGAAGAAAGTGAAGAAATCCAACTCAAAGGCGCAGAAAACATATTCAAAAAAATCATAGAAAACTTTCCCAACCTTAAGAAAGACACGCCAATGAAAATACAAGAAGCCTACAGAACACCCAACAGACTGAACCAAAAAAAGGTCTCCTCGACACATAATAATCAAAACACCAAACATACACAACAAAGAGAAAATATTAAGAGCAGCAAAGGAAAAAGGTCAAGTAACCTATAAGGGCAAACCTATCAGAATCATACCTGTCTTTTCAATGGAAACTCTGAAAGCCCGAAGGTCTTGGATAGATATTCTACCTACACTAAGAGACCATGGATGCCAGCACAGACTACTATACCTAGCAAAGCTTTCAATCAATATAGATGGAGGAAAAAGATATTACATGACAAAACCAGATTCAAACAATACATATCCACCAATCCAGCCCTACAGAAAGTTCTGGAAGGAAAACTATAACCCAAGGAAATTAACTACAACCAGAAAAATACAGGCAATAGATAATCCCACTTTACCAACAGCCTAAAAGAAAAATGGATAGATCCCACAAATAATCTTGCCACCATCACCAAATCCAAAACAAACAAGAATGAACAATCAATGGTCATTAATATCCCTCAACATTAATGGTCTTAAGTTGCCTATAAAAAGACACAGATAAGCAGAACGGATAAGAAGACAGAATCCTTCCTTCTGCTGCATACAAGAAACACACCTCAACTTCCAAGACAGACGGTACCCAAGAATTAAAGGTTGGGAAAATATTTTCCAATCAAGTGGACCCAAGAAACAAGCTGGGGTAGCAATCCTAATATCCAACAATTTGGAATTTAAACTAAAATCAATCAAAAGAGATAAAGAAGGTCACTTCCTACTCATCACAGGAGCAATCCATCAGGATGAAGTCTTAATTCTGAACATTTATGCCCCCAATACAAAGGCATCCATGTTTGTAAAAGAAACATTACTAAAACTCAAATCACACATAAAACCACACATACTTATAGTGGGAGACTTCAACACCCCATTCTCACCACTGGACAGGAACACCAGACAGAAACCTAACAAAGAAACAAAAGAACTAATAGAAGTTATGGCACAATTGGACTTAACAGATACCTATAGAACATTCCATCCAAATAAAAAACAATTTACCTTCTCAGTGCCACATGGAAACTTCTCTAAAATCGACCACATACTTGGCAACATAACAAACCTCAACAGGTACAAAAAATTGAAATAACCCCCTGTGTCTTACCAGACCACCATGCTTCAAAATTAGAATTCAACAACAACAGGAACTACAGAAAACCTACAAACTCATGAAAATTGAGTAACACCCAATTGCACAATTTATGGGTCCAGGAAGAAATAAAAAAAGAAATTAAAGACTTCCTAAAATTCAGTGAGAATTCGGACACAACATATCCAAAGCTATGGGATACTTTGAAAGCAGTGCTAAGAGGCAAGTTCATAGTGCTGCATGCACATATGAAGAAACAGGAGAATAATCACACTAGAGAATTAACAGAACATTTGAAAGCTTTAGAAAAGAAGAAGCCAAGACACCCCGGAGGAGCAGATGCCAGGAAATAATCAAATTGAGGGCCGAAATCAATAAAATGGAAACTAGGAGAATAATGCAAAGAATCAATATAACAAAGAGTTTGTTCTTTGAAAAAATCAACAATACAGACAAACCTTTATCTAAACTTACCAAACAACAAAGAGTGAACATGCAAGTTAATAAAATCAGGAATGAACAGGGGAACATAACAACAGACACAGAGGAAATCCAGAGAGTCATCAGGTCATACTTCGAAAACCTATATTCCTCAAAGTTCGAAAATCTAAAGGAAATGGACAATTTTCTGGACAGATTTCACTTACCAAAATTAAATCAAGAACAGATAAGCAACTTAAATAAACCCATAACCCCTAATGAAATAGAAGCAGTCATCAGAAGTCTCCCAACCAAAAACAGGCCAGGGCCAGATGGCTTCAGTGCAGAATTCTACCAGAAATTCAAAGTATAGCTAATATCAATTCTCCTCAAAGTATTCCACACAATAGAAGCAGAAGGGTCATTACAAATGTAGGGAGACACCCTAGCCTCGCCCCAGGTAACCCGGACAGGTGTGCTGGAACACGCCCATGAGGACTGGGTGAGGGGAAGTCTGAGATGATGTAGAAGGAGGTTCAAAAGAACAGGGCTCATGTGGAAAGCCCCTTCTCTCTGGCCACGCTAGCTTGCTACCTGTGGGCTCGCTCTGGCTTGCGTTTGGGCTGGTGTTTATCTGAATAAAGAAATCTTAGCCTTACAGACTATGGATCATCTTTGAGTGCACTCGGCAACCGCAGTCTGCAACCAAACTCTTTTTATGAGGCTTCAATAACCCCTGATTCCTAAGCCACACAAAGACACAGATAAGAAAGAGAACTACAGACCAATATCCCTCATGAACATTGATGCAAAAATTCTCAATAAAAGATGGCAAACCGAATCCAAGAACACATCAGAGAGCATATCAGTAGGCTTCATCCCAGGGATGCAAGGATGGTTCAACATATGAAAATCCATCAATGTAATCCACCATATAAACAGACTGAGAAAAAAAACACATGGTCATCTCACTAGATGCTGAAAAAGCCTTTAACAAAATCCAACACCCCTTCATGATAAAGGTCTTGGAGAAATCAGGGATAACAGGAACATACCTCAACATAATAAAAGCAATATACAGCAAGCTGACAGCCAACATCAAATTAAATGGAGAGAGGCTCAATGCAATTCCTCTAAAATCAGGAACAAGACAAGGCTGTCCACTTTCTTCATACCTCTTCAATAGTGTCCTTGAAGTTCTAGCTAGAGAAATAAGACAACAAAAGGAGATCAAGGGACTACAAATCAGAAAGGAAGAAGTCAAACCCTCACTATTTGCAAATGATATGATAGTCTACATAAGTGACCCGAAAAACTCTACCAGGAAACTCCTACAGCTGATAAACACCTTCAGCAAAATGGCAGGATACAAGATTAACTAAAAAAAATCTGTAGCCCTACTATATATGATGACACATTGGTGGAGAAAGAAATCAAAGAAACATCACCCATTACAATTGCCACAAACAACAAGAAATACCTTGTTGTAACACTAACCAAAAAATTGAAAGACCTGTACTGTAAGAATTTTGACTCACTAAAGAAAGAAATAACAGAAGATACCAGAAAATGGAAAGATCTCCCATGCTCTTGGATAGGCAGGATCAACATAGTAAAAATGGCAATCTCGCCCAAAGCAATCTACAGATTCAATGCAATCCCCATCAAAATCCCAAATCAATTCTTCACTGACTTTGAAAAAACAATCCTTAACTTTTTATGGGGGAACAAAAGACCCAGGATAGCCAAAACAACCCTGTACAATAGAGGAACTTCTGGAGGCATCACCATCCCTGACTTTAAGTTCTATTACAGAGCTATAGTCCTGAAAACAGCTTGGTATTGGCACAAAAATAGATAGGTAGACCAATGGAATAGAATTGAAAACCCTGATATTAACCCACACACCTATGAACACCTGATTTTTGACAAACAATCCAAATATATACACTGTAACAAAGAGAACACCTTCAACCAATGGCGCTGGCATAAATGGATGCAGACATGTAGAAGACTACAGATAGACCCAAGCCTTTCCCCCTGCACAAAATGTAAGTCAAAATGGATCAAACACCTCAACATAAACCCAGCCACATTGAACCTACGAGAAGATAAAGTGGGAAATACCCTTCAACGGTCTCCCGAACAAATTAATTGAAGGGTATTTCCTGTAACCCAATCACAAAAAGACAAACATGATATGTACTCACTCATATGCGGATTTTACACATAGAGTAAGGGATTACCAGTCTACAATCCACACCACCAGAGAAACTAGTAAACAAGGAGGACCCTAAAAGACACAAACTTTGTC
Organism: Cricetulus griseus; assembly: GCF_003668045.3. Lineage (NCBI taxonomy): Eukaryota > Metazoa > Chordata > Mammalia > Rodentia > Cricetidae > Cricetulus > Cricetulus griseus. The sequence goes on along the minus strand of NW_023276806.1, from coordinate 185,124,203 downwards.
TCCTGTAGAAGGGGAAAGGGTCACGATCCCCTGAGCAAATTGAGATCATGGGAAGTGAGCGGAGGGAGCTACGAGAATGAGAAGGGAAGAAGAGAAAGGATGCAGAGGTCATGAGGGAGCAGAAAGGTTGAGTCAGGTATAGATTAGAAGAAAGGATATGTGATAGGTAGGGTTTTATTTTCTGGGGTGGTAGTGGAGGAGGGGAAGGAGATCGGAACTGGGATTGTCATGTAATTCAATCGTGTTTGTAACTCAAGTTAAAAAAAAAGTTCTGGGTTGACAAAATAGCTCAGCAAGTAAATCACTTGCCACATAAACCTGGTGCCATTAGTTAGATCTGCTGATCCAATACAAAGGTCACAGAAGAGAACCAACTCCATGGAGCTGTCTTCTGGCTTCCGCAGGAGCCCCATTGCAAGTGTGTCCCCACACATAGATCGTACATACACACAATAATAACAAATACAGTTTGTTTTTAAAATTCTAGCAATAGGGGACTTCCTCCAAAGATTCTCACCCAGTAGTTCTCTTGTGGCATCCTGGATTATGTGGTTTTAATAAACAGTACATATGGTTTCCAAGCAGTGTTAACATGGAAGGTGTCTAAGAATATGAAAAATATGATCTCAGGACAATGTAACAAAAGAATGCTAGCTGGATTACTTTTGTTTATTTTGTTGTTGTTGATGCTGTTTGCCAAAATCTTTCCACTTTATAACCAATGGGTAGTACATGGTTGGCTATGTATTAACTGGAACATGCTGCATCCAGAAACTCAGTCAGTGAATGTTAGCTTAGGTATTTCTTTTTTTTCCTGTTTTTTCCTTTTTTTATTTAACTTCTTTAAATAGTATTCATATTTTCATATCCATCCCACCATTCCCTTGCCCTCATCCTCCCATGTCCCCCACCAACCCCCCAACCCATCCCCCAACTCCTCCCCAGGGATATTAAGGCCCTCCACCAGGGACCTTTAAAGTCTGTCATATCATTTGGGGGAGGGCCTAGGCCTTCCTTGCTGTAGCTGGACTGCAATAGTATCCCTCCATAGGGAATGGGCTCCTAAAGTCCATTTGTGTTCTAGGGTTAAATACTGGTTCCACTGTTAAAGGTCCCATCGACTGTCTTGGCCTCCTAGCTGGCACCCACATTCAGAGGGCTTGGTTTGGTCTAATGCTGTTTCCCCAGTTTTATGAATAGGGTCTCCATGCTCTCACTAGGTCAGGTCAACTGTTTTTGGGTGAGAACCACATTGAAATTGGTAAAGAAAATAGATTGCTTTCCTACTCTAAGTGGACCTCCTCTAATCATCAGCCCATCTCAACAGAGCAGAAGGCTGGCCCCACCCCAAGAAAGAGGTCCTACTTAAGGACCTTCAATTGCCTGCAGCATCAGCCTTCCAGGTTCTACAGCAGCTTCCAGCTTTTGAACTGAGACTTGTGATCTGCAGGTCTTATACTTCCAGCCTCAGAGGATAGGTGGGTAATGAGATAGATGACAGACAGACAGACAGACAGACAGACAGACAGGCAGGCAGGCAGGCAGGCAGGAAGGCATTCTACTGATTGAATTTCCCTGGAGAGCTTTTACTAGCACACCATAGGAAGAGGGAAAGCAATGACTACGAAAGCTCACAACTCTTCATTTTTATTGTTTTATCAGCTTCATGCCCTATGACCTGGTAAAGTTCTATCAGGTCTTGCATACTTCTATTTACCACCTGTTAACAATGAAGGACACTGGACTGTCTGTCTGTCTGTCTGGACAAGTAGAATACATGCCACATGCCTGGAAGTACGTAAAGGAGGAACACCAGGGTATTCCTGGCATCATGAACACACATATTCAACTCAAATACCTCCAAAGCAATAATAATGGTGGCAGGATGGTTTTTCAATAATACAGCATTAAAAACAAAACCTAAGGAACAAGTCTGAGAAAAGACTACAGCACCAATGACAGTAGACCTCTAATGTGGTAGGGGACATCTCATTGGGCCCAAGCCTATGCAAAAAAAAAAAAAAAAAAAAAAAAAAAAAAAAAAAAAAAAAAAAACTATAGGCAACTAAGAAATGCAGGGAACAGAATAAATAGTCTTCCCCAAGGAAGAGCCTCAGAATTGGTTATTTAATACCCAGTGGTCAGCCCTGAAATCATACACATACAAGTATTATATGGACTGTGAAGGTTTCATTTACATATCTGGGTGTGTGTTTGTGTGTGCAGGTAACAACAACTAAATAAAAATAGGTTATGAATTAGAGAGAGTATATGAAGGGTGGTACATGTAAGGGATTCAATGGAGGAAAGGAAATGAGGCAATTTATGTAATTTAATATAATTTCAAAAGTTTTTAAATTAAAGGCTAAAAAGCAGCCAGAAAACTGTTAAGTAGTTTAGTGTTCAAAGAAAATGCCAAATTCTAAGCACAATATGGAAACTTTATTTGTAATCCAATTTGAGTGACATAATTCTCAAAATATAGGAAGAGAGGGAAGGAAAGAATACAGACAGACAGAAATACACATGTGCACACATACACACACACACAGAGAGAGAGAGAGGAGAGAGAGAGAGAGAGAGAGAGAGAGAGAGAGAGAGAGAGAGAGAGAGAGAGAGAGAGAGATTGAAAGACTGGTTGAAACTAGAGTCCCAGGGCCCCAAGATGGTCTTGGTGGGGTTATCAACATTCCCCTTCTCCAGCATAAAAGTTGGGGGAAACACTAGCCTCAACTGGGAGACATTACCATAATCAAGTGAAATCAGAAAATACTTCATGCTCTATTGAAAGCTTCACATCTCATCTCTAACATCTCTCCAAGCACTGGCAGTCAAATCATACCTCATGGGCAGACAAGGATGGATTTCTTTGTGCTAAATCTGACAAGAGGAGAAGGAAAGGATCTCAAGAAATTCCTTAATTAAGTTTACAGTCAGATCCCCAAGAGTGTACTCACAGCCTTCCAGCCTTTCCCAACTATACCAGGATTGCTGTCAGAACAGCATTGCTGAGAAAATACTCATGGAAACCATTCACTGCAGAGGCACCAGCAAAGAGAAAATTCAACCAGGAATCACTGGCAGCTACACAAGATGATGAAAAATTTTAAAACTATCCTTTGATACATAATGTTAATAGAGATGGAATTTGTCTAATTATAGCTCCAATTAATTTTATCTTAATTTCAGAGATTTACTATTTCCAATTTTGAGAGTACCAAAATATTCTGATCAGTTGAGCATGGTGGCACAAGTCTTTAATGCCACTACTAGTGAGACAGAAGTAAGCATCAGCCAGGTTTAGGCAAGCGTAGTCTGCATAATGAATAGCAGGGCAGTCAGGGATACATAGTGAGACCCTGTCTCGAAAACAAAACATTCGGCTCAATAACAATAATGCAATACAAGTAAGCATAGTATATCCATTCATAAACCCAGCAGTGTGTGTTTACTTATGATTATGAGCACCAGACTACTCTGATTAAGCAATTAAGCAAGCCACAGAAAGTTGTGACTAAAACACTGCCATGCTCAAAGTTAATTCTAATTGGAACATTTATTTATTATACACAGGTATGCATGTGTGTGCATGTATATATGTATAGACATATGTTTGTGTATAAAATGTATCGTGTATAGATGCCCTCAGAAGTGTTTCCTGCTTCACTTGCCCAGTCTCATGGTCTTTTCTCAACATAAGAATCAGAGCAGAAAAGGGATGGGATAGAGGGTAAAGGGGGGACAGAGGAGGAGGGGAGGTAGGGGGAACTGGGATTGACAAGTAAAACAAGCTTGTTTCTAATTTAAATTTTAAAAATGGAATAAAGAAATAAAATGGAGAATGATACAAAATGATACTGCCCCCCCCAAAAAAAAACAGAGCAATCTTTATATAAAAACTTAAATCATGTTACAGGACTCCTTTCTGCCTTCTTCAGCTCTTACCTCCATTGTCCTCACTCACCCTTTGCAGATAAACTGGGCTCCTTGCTGCTCCTGATCCTGCAAATTAAGGCCTTTGATATAGCTGTCTCGTCCACCCAGAATAACCTTCCCACAGATGCCCAGGTAACTCACTCCCTCAATTCCAACACATGCCACCCTCCCAGCAATCCCAAAAAATTCTATCATGTTTTACATTTTCCACATACTAACCACTGTAAGTATTTCTTAATTTTCATTATTTATGCTTTCTCTCCTGCTGAACTGTAAACCCAACTATAAAGGTCTTGAATGTCTGTGTTGTTTACTTCCATATTCCACATACATAATACATTTTTGGAATAAGAACATGCACAAAGGATGTTTGTTTGTTACATAAAGTACTTAGGAAATGTTTGAGCCAAGTAGTGGTTGTGCACACCTTTAATCCCAGTACTCAGGGAGGCAGAGGCAAGTGGATCTGTCTGAGTTCCAGACCAGCCTAGTCTACAGAGTGACTTCTAGGACAGCCAGAGCTACACAGAGAAACCCTGTTTTGAAATAAAAGAAAGAAATATTTGCTGAAAGAATAAATAAATGAACAAATGAGACTAGGAGGTTTCCATTGAAATGGCAAAATCAAAGAAATGAAAAGGGCTTCTGGAATTACAATATGAAAACTGAAACATTAAGAAAAAGGAAGGAAGGAAGGAAGGAAGGAAGGAAGGAAGGAAGGAAGGAAGGAAGGAAGGAAGGAAGGAAGAAGACAAAGAATTGTGAAGTGGTGGGGAAACAAAGATGTTGAAAGTTTGGTTCAGGAAGCTACATCAAAGTGATAGGAGCTCCAGAACAGATGAGAAATTGGTGAAACCGGGAGAATAGCATCATTCAGGAACTTCTACAGGGGAGTGCTAGACATTGAACCTAGGTTCTTACACTCTAACCCTGACCTACATCCATAGCCCTTTCTTGTTTTTTGTTTTTGATTTTGACATGGTATCTCATTAAATCAAGCAATCAGACTTCAACTCACTCCATAGCCCAACCTTCTGTTGAACTCATGATGTTTCTGTCTCAGCTTCCAAATAGCTAGAGTGACAGGCCTGCACCATCAGTCCAGAATGAGAATTTTCCACGATTGAAAAGAAAATGGGTTTTTATTTTTGAACAAACCTGTCCACTTCCCTGTGCAATGAATAATAAGAGATAAAATGGACCCACACATAAAGAGCAAATCACCATAATGTTTTATGATCACTCCGTGTAAAGAAAAGAAACAGCAAGTGTCCAGAGAAAAAATAAAAGTTATCATAAAAAAATCAAGTTTCAGAATAGCCTTAGATTTTCAAAGCAATTCCTGAAGCTACAAAGCAATGGATACATGCATCCAAAATTCTAAACAAAAGTTATAGCAAATAAAAATAATTCAAGCAGAAGAACAGAATAAGGCTATATTAAGATATGTAAGAGAGAGAGAAAGAATTTCTTTTCCTATGAAACTACTGGAGGAAGGACTCTGTAAATGAGTGTGCTAAGAAAGGAGCGAACAAGTGAGTCGCAAACAGACGCTTCAATTCAGTAGGAAGGCAAAGGGCTCTCTGAGGAGGATGGTGTAACTGGCTCCTTCCTGCAGCCCACAACATACATTAAGTCCTAACCACGGAAGATGATGAATGTGGCCCTATGTGGGCACAAGGTTTGTGGTACTGGAAGCAAGTTAAAATGAGGCCATACTGGATTCAGGTGGGTCTTATATCCAATATGACTAATCTATTTATAAAAAGGTCAGACATACTGAGTGATATACATACCACCATGTGTATAATGCCATAAGAAGTTGGAGACAAGGCTCGGAATAATGAAAGCCAAGGACTGAGATGACCACTGAGGAGGGAGGGAGGCGTGAAAGATACCTTTTCATAGTCCAAAATAAATCAAACTGCTGACACCTTGACTTGCATTTCTAGACTAAAGAACTAGAAAAGAATGTATTTCTGGTCTTTTAAGGCACCAAGTTTATGATACTTTTCACAGAAGTCCTAGGAAACCATCACCAATAATGGAGAGCAATCTTAGAAAGATGCACACTCAGTGAAAACAGTCCATGTGGGAGCAGATAAGACAGCTCTTGGAGAATGACATGAAGAGACCAAATTAACTGAATGACAAAAAAGCATTTAAAGTGTTGAAAGGAAACACACAGTTAGGGTGAAACCAAGGTCCAGAGCAAAAAAAAACCAGGGAGGGCGGGGGACTGGGAAAGAAAAAGGACAATTTAAAGTCAAGGAGAACAAAGTCACAACAACACAAAAGAAAAATCTTATACCTGTAGCTTGGCTGTGAGGACAGCTAACATCATGTTCATTTTAAAGAACATTAAAGGAGTTGATTAATATATACTGGAAAAATCTGAGTAAAGAGTATTTATCTCTGTAATATGAATGGCTTTTAAACCTGTTAGTAGTCCAAATAGGATAAAAAGAGTCACCTCCCTGAGCCAGAGGAAAACCTGCAATGGGCCATCTTTTGGCTTTATCTGTACCCTCCACTCTCCAAGTTTCCAGGTGATTTATACACTGTGAATCCAGAACTTACCAGTCTCCTTAATCAGGTGAATTAATGCTTTATAATCAAGTGCCATCTATAAATTCTATTGTTTCTGTTCATATGAAGAATCCTGAATAATACTAATACAACTGCAAATAGGGTTCTCACAGTAATTATAATGTATATGTTAAGTACTTATAGAATCAAAAGCATAACCACATGGGGAGAATGGGTAACCAGTACATGCTGAAAGTTGGGATGGTACCAAAGATTTTTGGAATCACGGGTATAGGTAATCCCAAATTTTAAAACATCACTATAAGCCTGCAATTAAAATGATGGACATAATAATAAAAAAGCTTGAAAGCTTTGTGAGCTAGGAAAAGCTACCTTTACCCTTGTCTCCTGTTCAAAGAACATGAAAATGAATTTCATATAAAAATTAACAACAGATAATTATTAGGGTCAATGCCTCTACCGAGCTATTATAAGATAAAAGAGAACAAAAAAAAAAAAAAAAAAAAAAAACAGAATTGAATCTGAACAATGCAGACATGGCAGAAGGAGATGCCCACAGGACAGATACAAAGCTTTGATCCTCCATTTCAGATAAGATAATAGGCATTAAGAAAATTAAGCAAGATGAAAAGCAACATAGATCATAATTGCAATAATTCAGCTATGAAGAGACAAAACAGGAAAATAAATGGAAAGGTAAATCTGAAAAATGAAGAACAAAATAGTAGGAAGACAAATGAACAAACATAGCATGTTGTGCTTTAAAGAAAGATTTGAGGAGAACCAAGCCTCTGTAAGTCCAAACTAAATCAGAAAGAACACGGTTTCTTCTCTTTTAAGATTTATTTATTTTTACTTTACATGTGAGCACATGCATGAGTGTGTGTGTACCATGTACCTACAGAAGACATCAGAAGACACAGGTCCCTGGAATTGCTCTTACACAGGTTGCAAGCCAGCCACTATGTGGGTGCTGCTCATTGAACCTATGTCCTTTGGAAGAGAAAAGCCAATGCTCCTAACCACTGAGCTGCTTCTCTAGCCCCTGAAAAATGCTATTTTCAAAAGCAAAAGCAAGTGACAAATGTTGAGAAGTAACAAAGAAAATCCCTTACAGAGATAATAAAAAACCTGTAGGAAGAGACCCTGAATACCTGTACCGCATGGTCACAGGTATGTAGAGGGGTAGGATAAAGAGCAAGTAGAGCAGGCACTCCTTCTCTCTCGGGGGTTCAGGCCAGGTCTCAGAGGCATCTGAGTCTGGGCTTTTCCGAGCTTCTCGGAGTGCCAAATCTGGTTATTGGCTTCTTGTGTGAGTATCTCTTCTTAATAAATTACCAGTTAATAATTTATGGCATGTTCAATCTTGTTCCTTTTCAAAAACCCTAAGGAAAAATCATCTTGCAGAGTCTAGAAGAATAAAACAAATATTACAAACTGCAACTCAAGAAAATTAATCAGACATAAAAAAAATATTTGAAATTACATTAGGTGGTAATCAGGAAATGTGAAAATTTTACCTGCAGTGACAAAAAATTATGCATACTCTCATAAAACAACTGGGCTTCAAAGAACAGGAAAATCTTTGAGTAAATGACTTTCAGAAGAAAAAAAGTGATGTCTCATGATGGAAGAAAATGAAATAATATCATGTGAGATACTCTAGAATTAAAGTTGAGCTAATGGTTTTATATCTTCCCAAATTAAATTCAAAATATAAAAGGTATAGACAAGCTCCAATTGGCATGTATAGATTCTGTTAAACTCTTGAATGAATGAAAATGTGAAGATGGTGATGAGCATTAAACATATGATTTTCTGAGTCAACTCCTTCCATTTCTTATCAATCAGTGTCCCTTTCCTTGAGGAACTTGGACTGACAGTATCTGAAGGAGAGAAACACCCTCCCATCGTCTGCATTTCACACTGCCTTCCTGAGCACAGAAAGAGGGAACTGTGACAGCAGATGTTCAGGTGGAAGTTCAGTTGAATGAACAAGGACTCAGTGGAACAGAATCACCATTCCTCTCTAAGACACTCTTTGATATTCCCCACTAACGCTATTCATGAATTCTAGATGACTCTCAAATCCGCCCTAAGACCCTCATTGCCCTTTCAGTTGCCAGCTGTATTGTGAAGCTCTTCAGGGGGTCTTGTCTTCATGCTTCTGTCACACTGACTCTTCCAGATGTACGTTCACACTACAATAGACACTATTAAGCAGTCTGGATGACATATCACAGAGACATTTTTAAAGGACAGCTAAAGGTAAGAAGTATTTTTATACACATAAGAAGAGACCGTTCCCTTGATCCACAGGACAGAAGTTCTGTCAGAAGCCAACTTAACCATGAATGCATTTCTACATTTATGATTTAAAAATCAGTCCCATGGGGAAAAAAACTGTAAAAATGAGAAATTGGGATGGAATAAAAACCTAAAATATATTGGCCCTGCTTTCAAAAACAATAGTAGCTGTGCAATCCATATAACACAGTACAAAAGGGCAGTGCCCAACAGCCCCTATTCTTTCTTTTTCTTTCCCCATCATCTCTCTACAAATGAAAGTACTGGAAAAATGAAACAAAGCTAGCAAAGTAATCCATCATAATAAAGGAGAACTTGTCTACTTACGCCCATGACATATTTTCAGTCTCCTTATCTTCCATACCACCCCAATCTTGCACGTTGCTTCCAGGCTAGGATTGTCCTCATTACTCTCAGTCCCAGCTTCTAAGAGACAGACAAAGATTCATGTTTTCTGATAAGAAAAACAATCACTTTTAATTTTAATCACAAAAACAAAGCCAACCGTGCAACCATCTCTATGTCTGCCGAAGAGAACATCGGGGAATTTTTTTGAACCTCACCTTAAGCCTTAAGTGACAAAGTCAAATAGAATGGACAGTTAGTTCCAAGAGAATTGTAATTTTTTGCATAGATTTTTTATGGCTGTTTTATTTACTCTCATAGCAATCTTGTGGATTCTGCAGAAGGTAATACTTTTCCTCCAATACGGTGATTCTTAAGTGTTCTCATGACAAATAAGTACATGAAGAAATGTGTATATATGCTAATTAGTTTTCTTTAGCCATTCCATAATGCATTCACATTTTAAATTATCATGACCTGTACCATAACACATACAATTATTTTCAATTAAAAAATAAATATCAACTTACTATTAATAATTTGGAAAAGCATGCTTAGATGCTGTTTTTCCACTTTTTGAAACATTTTTTAAAAATGTTTAATATACATGTTTTTCTATTTATTTTACAAATACAAAATATAAGCATTTTGAGGACAGCATCAGAAAGATTTTTTTCATTGTCTGCTTATTGGGATTTCTAATATTTAGTTTTTGAGAATTCCACACAATATATTATGATCATATCCCTTCCTTTCTCTAACTCCTCCGAGATTCTCCCTCCCTCCCTCCCTATCCAACCGATTAAATATTCTTTCTGTCCCTTAAAATAAAAAAAAAAAAGCTGAGCAGTGGTGGTACAAACCATTAATCCCAGTATTTGAGAGGCAGACAAGGTGGATCTCTGAATTTGAGGTCACCCTGGTGACCACCTAAAACAGAAAGTTTTAGGTCAGCCAGAGCTACACACAGAAACTCTGTCTCAAAGAACATCAAAAAAAGGAAAAACAAAAAAAGCACCCAAAAAGTAAGAGCATGAAGTCCAATTTGTTGCTCGCCAGCTAACCCTGAAAATGGATCAGACCTTGGAATGTGACTGGTGTGTCCAATGTCACTCATGGAAAAAAATATTTTCTTCCCTCTTCCAGAGACTATCAATCACTAACATTTTCTTTGCTAGGGATGGCACTTTTATGCCCACTTCCCCTCTTTCATGCTGGGATTTTTGTCTGGCTTAAGCTGTGATTTGATGTGTGCACCCTCCCTATTTTATCTGAAAAAAAATTCTATTTCCTAGGAGTCATCCACACCTTCGGCTCTTATAATCTTTCGGTTTCCTTTTCCACATGGACCCCTGAGCTTGAGGTGGTAATTAAGATATATCATTTAGGGCTGAGTACTCCAAAACTTTTCACTGTCTGTATTATACAGTTGTATGTATCTATATTAGTTACCTTCTAAGGCAAGGAAAAGTTTCTCTGATGAGGTCTGAGTGATGTAGTGATCTTTAGGTATAGCAACATGCCGTTAGGAGTCTCTTTGTTGCTATATCCATTTAGCAGAATAGTAGTAGATTTTCTCCTAGGGCCCATAGCCTGTCTAACTTTAGGTTCTTGGGGCCTTTAACAGTATCAGGTAATGGCTGATCTCATAAAACAGGCCTTAAACCTAATCATAAAGTGGTTGGTTATACCCACAACACCCATGGTACTACTGTACCAATGTACATATCTTGCAGCCAGGTCATTATTGTAGCGTGCAGGTTTCATGCAGATGAGAGTAATGATTACTTTTCTCTTACAGTAGTATGTTTAGCAGCTTCAAGCACTATGGATACTAGCTAGTAGGTGAAAAGTTGGTTTCCAGTTGGTTGCCAGCTAAATTTACTCCATGTTCTATGACTCAAGTATCTGGTCTCTTGAACATGGGGTCTAACATTCAAGCTGCAATTCTGAAAGAAAATATAAAAGTTTTAAACATGAAGGCAAGTCAGAGGACAGATAAACATAAGAAATACATAGAATCTTGATACAATGGTCAATCTGGTTCTTACAAATTTTACATAAATCCTTTATTAAAAATACTTTTTCATGGCCTGGAGAAATGGTTCAGTGGGTTAGAGTATTTGTTATTATTGCAGAGGACCTGGATTTGATCCCAAACCTACCCACATCAATGGCCACAAGCCTCTATAACTTCAGATATGAGGGATCATCTGGCACCCTGTTCTGGCCTCTGAACACCATGTATATGTATGATACACAGACATACATTTGAGCAAAACACTCATACACATAAAATAAATACATCTAGAAAACTTTTTAAAAACATTGTTTCATTAGAGGTAACAAAAAGGTATGACAAATGTTATTTGACTTTGAGTTTTGTTTAATTTTTACATTTTCTTATTTCTTTTCATTTAGCTTTAAAGTATTACACTAGTATATATCATTTTTTAAAAACAATGAGGTGTCAAACACTGATGGAATAATTTATATAACATGGAAAGACACAAAGAAACTGCAAATAGTATTGCTCCCACAGCGCTTATTAAATAAGGTATGGTACCTAAATAAGACTTAGAGTCATATAATGATAATATTGAACTCTTACAGTTCTTTATTTCAAAAAAAGTGACATGACAATTAAGTCCTGCTACACGTTTCTACCTAGGCTGCTTCTCTTGCATGTAGAACCCCTTGTGTGCATACAAATCACATTGGAACTAGAGAACATAAAGTCGAGTGTCAACTGTTGATTGGCCACAAATACAAAATAGATTCAACAGCAGAGTTCTCCTGAGTAGTGCCCAAATTTATGCTATTGATAAACAGTGTGAAAAGCTGACAAAAAACCACCCCAAGCCTGGCATGGCAGCACGCATCTGTAATCCCAGCACTCAGGAAGAGGAAGCAGGATTCTGAGATGAGTCTAGCTATATAGTAAGACCGTTGTCAGTGTTATGCTTCTGTCTTGAAGCAGAAGTCAATATGTTCTGTGTTCCAGAAGAGCACCTCAGGCTAATTTCAGACCCACAAACCAGAGCTCTCACAGCATGAGCTGTTTATTTGGTGAAACAAAACTCAAGGTGCTGACCAGTGAAATGATCTGGCATCAGTTCATATGCTCTACCTTTGACTACATAGAGCTGGAATACTTTAGGGAAATGGCTTTTTGTCTTGGTCATTAGCAAATATCACCCCCTTTGTCAAGAACTGGAAAATAATGCTCTTAGTAAAATGTAACCACAGCTGCTACTACAGAAGCAGAGAGCTAAGAGGCAAGGCTCCTCCATACTTGGTGGCCTGAAGGATAATCAAAACAGGGAGGGAGAACCAAATCTCATTTAATCAATGTTTATCATTGGTCTTTGTCTTTTAGAAAGAGCATTCCTGGCACATCCATAGAGCATGGAAACACTTTACAGCAGATCATTTAGAGCAGAATGAGAAGAAGATTCTCGTAAACACTTCTCATTTGCTCCAAATGCTTAGCGGCAGAGCCATCAGAATAATGTGGACCCATTCAAAACTGCTTCTTCAGTCCTGCAGTTCGTTCTCCACAGACTGGAACTCAAACTAAGCGGTATAAATCCTGTTATTAACAGTGATTCGCAGGGCTGACAATGTAGCTTAGTGGTGAGCATTTGCCTAGCATGCATAAAGTCAAGGACTTGTCCTCCAAAGCAAACAAACAAACAAAACATTGCACAATGAGGTGTTTCAATCTAAGAAGTAAGTGAGGCATTTTAAAGAAGAGTTAATCCACAATAGAAAGTAGTGACAGAAAATTGATATAAAAGATACCCTAAATTCTCACATGAAAAACTACACAGGATTTATACCTGAGAATTGAGGCTGAAGAACGACCTCAAACATCACAAATTCAGTTTGCTGGTCAATTATCAGATGTTTATTGAGCATATAATAAATGCTGATTTTCATGAGCATAGATATTCTGTTCTCACTCTGCGGGAGTTACAAACAAGTAATATCACCAGACTTCAGTTAACTGCTTGATCTGCAGTTCAAACACCAGACTGCCCAAAGTCCCGCCATAGCCAGGGAGGGTGTCCATGCGAAGAAGTAGCTGATCACTGGATGAGTTTCACACAAGTAGCCAGGCCCAAATACCTTGAGCTATAGTTATTTACACTTCAAAAACAAGCATGTTTTTCCCATCCTCTGGCATTAACCTCTGAAAAACAAATATATCCCCCACCACGTCCACATCAAAACAACTTTTAAGCCAAAAGCAATGCTCAGTATTTTGTTAGCTTGGCTAAACATCAAGCCAGGCACATCCTGTCCTTACAAAGCTAAAAGGTGATAGATATAGGCATGTATTCTCAAGAACAACAACATTATTAACAAAGCATATTTACAGAAGTAGGGGTGATTTGCCATGAACTGCATGCATACAGTCAGCCTGTATTTTCCCAACTGTTCCCTTGTCCTACAAAAGGGTCCTGCATGCCTAAGTCTCTCTGTAAAGGGAAAACTTTGATAAGGCACTCTTTTTCCATCTTAATGTTTTTTTCCCAGAATTGGGAGATGTAGCTAATGTCCCCTGTGTTGCTTCCTTATATGTGCCCATTGACTTTTATTGCCTCCGATCCCGTCAGCACTGAATCAGAAAGTTCCCAGGGTCTGTTGTAATAGCTGGTAACTCCAGATAAGAAACCTGAGAAACATCATTTCCCAAATAATTTTAGGGAGAGATATTTGAAGAAAAAGAAATGGGACTTCTGGGAATGATTGCATCTGTCCTGTTCGAGACTGACAAAGTGAATCTAAAAACTTCCAGGACAGTCATCAACACTATAAGAGAGAAGAGACCACGCAGGTCACACAGTCGAGCAGTAGTCTGAGCTTCCCAAGGTCCACTGGTCATTGCCAAGTAGGAGATCATCTCCACCGGCTTTGCCTCATGGAGACCCATTGGACAAGCATTCATATATTGATCTGAAACTAGGCCACATGGCTCCCAATCACAGAGGATGCTGAGTCTCTCCCTAAACTGTTTTCAATCTGAGTCTCATAATGAAGGAAACCCTGGTTTAATTCTTAGAACATTTTGATAGTCACTTATAGTTGTTCCAGGGAGCTTGCATTATGGTTTATTTCTTAGTTTGTTTACATTTCAATTGTAATGAATTACAACTGAGTTTTGTTTGTCTGTTTTTATTTTTTATTTTTTGGAATTGTACTTTATCTTTTATTTATTTATTTATGTAAATTAGAAAGTCTTATTTTACATACCATTCCCTCTCCCTCCCATTGCCCATTCCCCCCACCCTCCCCCCATCCCACACCCATCCTCTCCTCAGGGAGGGTGAGGCCTTCCATGGGTGAATCATCAAAGTTTGTCACATCATTTGGGGCAGGGCCTAGGCCCTCACCTGTGTATCTGGGCTAAGAGAGTATCCCTCCATGGGGAATGGGCTCCCAAAGTTCATTTGTGCTCTAGAGATAAATACTGGTTCCACTGGCAGAGAATGCTTCCAATTTGCTCAGGAGCTCCTTTCCCTTTCCCCTTCTCCAGGGGTCCATGTATGTCTGTTAGGGTCCTCCTTGTTTCTTTGCTTCTCTGGCAGTGTGGATTGTAGGCTGGTAATCCTTTACTCCATGTCTAAAATCCATATATGAGTGAGTACATACCATGTTTGTCTTTTTGTGACTGGGTTACCTCCCTCAGGATGGTTTCTTCTAGTTCCATCCATTTGTCTGTGAATTTCAAGATTCCATTGTTTTTTGTTTGTTTGCTTGTTTGTTTGTTTTTCTTCTGAGTAGTACTCAGAATACGTGTAAATATGCCACGTTTTCTCCATCTATTCTTCAGATGAGGGGCATCTAGATTGCTTCCAGGTTTTGGCTATTACAAACAACGCTGCTATGAACATATTTGAACAAATGTGCTTTTTTTGTTTTTAAATGAGGCCAGGAAATGCAGCACCTTCCAAGATTAAGGGTCTCATACACACACACAAATAATTTGAAAATTATTTTAAATGGAAATTCAGTTGTTTAAATTCATAGTATTTTTGTTTGTTTTATTTTGGTTTTTTTTTTTTCTGGTTTTGGTTTGGGTATTTGGTTCAGGGTATATAGTTTGTTTGACCCAAAGTCTTTCTTTTTTTTTTTAAATGTGGGTTGTGGGTTTTTTCCCCCGTTTTAAATATTTTTTTTTTATTTTAGAAGCACTCTTATTTACATATCAATCCCCCATTCCCTCGCCCTCCCTTTCTCCCATGCTCCCCCTCAAACCCATCCCCCACCCACTCCCCAGGGACAGGGAGGCCCTCCCCCAAAGTCTTTCTTAACCAAGACAATATTTGAAAAGGGCACAAAATTCACAACTTTTGGTGGGATTGGCAGCGCTCATGTAATGACACTACATTTTTATATAAATTAACCTTCTTAGAGTGACTACAAATATTTTGTAGGAGAAATAAAATTTTGAAATGACCTACTTATTAAAAGAAGGAAATTTCCCATGTGAACTGAGAAGTTGAAAAATATAACATTAAGTATCCTAGGGGAGAAATTATGAAAACTACTTTGGCCTTAACAATTTACTCCTAGCCAAGGAAATCTCTCAGTTGCCCTGGGAAGTAGGAAAGGAAGTGAAGCACTGTTGGTATATAATCTGATCCTATTATGATAGATTTAACTTTATCTCCTTGTTCTATAGGCACTGTATCCACTCCAGCTGTCCAGGTAAGTCAATTACAAACTTCAATACATCAGTAATTAGCAGTATCAAATTATCTGTGACACCCATGCCTCTTGAGAAAGCACGGTGTCCAGAAAGGTGTGATCGAAGTTTGTGAATGAGTTTTTGGTAAAGCAGCCTAGAAAACAACCTTTGGGAAGGCTTTGGAAGCTGCATTGTGTTTTTAAGGTGAGGTGCTGACAAGCCTGAACCAGTAGAATAAAAGTAGAGGATGTGTCGGGAAAGGAGAAAGAACTTGAGGAACAAAGATTTGACAAGATTAAACAAAAGGATATCTCTGGGACACAAAGGGAGTACATGCGCACTCCAGCTAACAGCAAAGCAAAAGACGAGGGACAAGTAACACATGTGACTGGATGGGTCGGTGATGCACCGACCAAGGTGCTATTAGAGCTGGAAGCCCAGCACCTATGTCTCAGGCTGGATTTTGTGCCAGCAAGTAGGCAGCTGTGGCCAGCATAAACCCAGGATAAGATGGAGCTTTCTCCTCCATCATTAAAGAAGCAGCATCTGTCTGGAAAATTTCCAGTCTGACATTCCTGTTCCTCCTAGTGAAATGTCAAAGGCAAATATATCAGCATAAGGGGAATAGCGAGCAAATGAGTGAGGGGCATAAGGGAGAATCCGAGAGAGCCTGGGTTATGCTTCAGAGGTCATGAGTTTAAAAGTCAGCTACCCATCACCAGTGTCTGTTTTGCCTCACCTCTGCCCATCTATATGCCTCCAGATGCCTCGTGCTGATTTTTTTTTTTCTTTTTGTAGCTTCTCTTCTTGCCTGGGCTGTGAGCAGGGACTGGGGTGATTTAGGAACCAAATATCTTTTCAGTTCTGGTTGGAAAACTAGTAATGCCGCTAGCGATTCCCACATAGTGAAAGAAACATAAAAATGAAGCCAAGCCAAAAAAATGGGAAAAAAAAACCCTAGTCTTTTTGTAGTTGCTTCCTTGTGAACGAGAGGTGTGGTAGGATGAGTATGATAGAAATACTTGTACCTTAATAAATCTTGTCACAGTTTCTCTGTACCTTTTGAGCCCAATGGGCAGTTTACCAAGGAAAATGTCTTCTCACCTCTAGATTTTAGAGCTGGGATGTATATCTATCCTTATGAACAGGTGGCACAGAAAGCTTTGAGAGGCTATTTTCTTTTTTTTTTTAAGATTTTTTTATTTGAATTAGAAACAGGATTGTTTTACATGTCAATCCCAGTTCCCTTTCCCTCCCCTCTTCCCCTACCACTCCTATCTAAAACCCTACCTATCACACCCTTTCTTCTATTCTTCCTCTGACTCAACCTTTCTGCTCCCTCATGACCTCTGCATCCCTCCTCTTCTTCCCTTCTCATTCTCATAGCTCCCTCCCCCCCTTCCCGTGTTTGAGAGCCTATTTTAAACCATCTTAAAGTGTTCTAAACTTCCATTTACCAATGTAAGTTATTCTTGACCCTGATGCCTTTTGCCCTATGAAAAAGATCCACTGCCGTTCACGTCTACCCAGTGTAATTTCAACATCTATTTTCTCTCTCCCCAAATCCCTATATCTGACATCAGCCTTGTGTTTTAATCCCATTGAGACTCTCTTGTGGTCCTACAACATCCAGGAAGAGCCAGAGCCATCCTCCTGAATTAAGTGCAGGGACTTGTAAACAAAGCCCTAGACACTGTGTGTTGCACAGACTAAGGTGCTGCGGGAGACAGAAGCCCGGTACCTATGTCTCGGGCTGGGTTTTGCACCTGGATGTAGGCAGCTGGGGTTAGCATGAATCCACAGTAAGATGGCGCTTTCTCCTCCATCATTAGAGAAAAGTCAAGCCAGCAGCTGCAGCACACTTCTCTTGGCAGTAGGACACTTCCAGCCCAACTTGGCCAGAAGAGTTTTCAATGAGAGCTGTTAGTACTTTTATCTCTTAAGCTCATGCTCCACAGGGAGCATTGTAGATGCTTTCCTCTTGTAAAGCTAGAAAGAGGTGATCATAAAAGCTAAGTCAAATAGAAAAGGTCTCTGTGAACCTTACTGTAGGGATGAAATCTAACAATAACTGTTAGCACTTGTTAATTACTTTGCTATGTGACCTGTCACTGTTCTAAGGGCATTACTAAATTTGATTTTTCTTTAATTCCACCTGAAAGAAACTAGCATTGCCCCTCTTTCAAGATGAAGTAACTGAAGGTCAGGGAGGTTAAATAACCAGGCACTATTTCCAAACCAAATACATAATGACTACATTACGTTGCTGTCCTGTCGATCAGGATAAAGATTTGGACAGGAAATTCTTGTCCTTTCAGCCAAGATCAGACATTGATGGGTGAACATGAAAGAAAAAAAAGAGCAAAAACTGGCAGTTCCAAATCTTAAATTTATAGAGCAGTTATAAACAGCCATCTGATGAAACAGAATAATTGAGAAGCAAGTGACATTGAGACTAACATATAGCATGGCTTCGAACATCCCAAGACCTTCAGTAGGTAAGGCAAATCCCAACAACCCATCACACTGAAAGGTCCCTAGAGAGCCAGAGCTTCTGTGAGATTCTTCCACTTTCCTGGAGAGACACCAAGAAATGATACAATAGCCTTGTACTGTCCTTGCTAAAGGTGCTGAGGCCAGGAAGCTAAGAGTTCAGGTCGCAGTGTAAAATTAACATCCAGGGAGTATGCTGCAACCATGTGCAAAGGAGGTACATCATGCTGGAGGTTTGTATAAAGGGGAAGGGCAGTGTGGGGAGCAGGAAGGCATCTGCCTCAGGTATGTCAGCAGCAAGGTGTTTTTTTCCTAAAGTAAGTCCCCATTCAAGAGAAAACATAACTGAAAAACATCAAACTGCCCTCTGATTCCAGTAAAATAGTTGCAAGGAACATAATTCTCTCAAATTGCATCAATTTTATGAGTAAGTGGGGCACTTGGCAGCCATCTAAATTATTCCCAAGACTTAGCATAATGGCTGGCTCCTTCTGGGCAAAAAAATGTCATCTTTTAATGCAGTCACTACTACAAACTTAACCATTCATGGCATTTCTCCAGCCACAATAATCCCACACCAGTAGACCCCCAAAGATGTAAGAAAAGCCAGCATCCCTTTTCTGAAAATGTTATTGCTCCAGCTCAATGGTCTAACAGGAGAGTTACATGCACAGTTGGAGTAACAGTCCACTGTCCTCTCAGTCAGCTGACAACATCCACTTCTAGGCAGTCTGCTTTCCACTGGCACCAAATGAGCTAAGTGATGCTTATAAACTTATGAAAGAAAACGGGGCTCGTCTTTACAGTAAACGTGTCTGCTGGTTGCCACTTTTGTTTCTGCTTCCATGTGATCCTTCCCTGTCTTAGATCTTTACAAGCTATGGGCTCTTGTCTCCAAACCTCCCCCTCTATACTGAGAGAGGAACTATGCAAATCATATTTCGCCTCCGTTGACTGTAGTGATAATCTTATTTTTACTCTAACAAATAAAGTTTGCTTGAAGTTCAGAGGGCAGACCCAGCCACTAGTTAACCACAGAGGTCTGGAGGCCTGTACAAACGGACAGGATGTGAGACGGCTGGGTGGAGAGAGGAAGTGACAAGGCAGGAGGAGTCAGGAGCTCTCTTTGTTTTCAGCTGGGAAGTTGAGCAGGTAAAGTGACTGATCTCTCAGCATTTTCCCCTCTATCTAACTCTGGGCTTTTATTATCAAGACCTATTGAAACTCATGTTAAAATTGACTGAACCTTAGGCTGGAGGTGAGCGCAAGCCACTCTTCCTGGGTTGCTCACTCTTGTTAACTATTGCCAAGCCTAATTGCTTCCACCTCAGCAGAAGCAGTTAGCTTCTGTAATATCGACTCTAGTTTCCTTTCTTTTTTATATCGCCAGACCTAGTCACCTCTTGTCACTTCAAAGGTGCTAGACATTATTCATGGGGGTTTCCCCTCTGAACTTTTTAACTCCAAGAACTTCAAACTCTCCCTCTGCTTTGTGAACTGTAGAAGAAATATCACCCTCCTTACATGATTATCTTGGTGTTGTATTGTCTTACATTGGGTTGAGCATCAGATGTCCTCACAGGCTCGAACATTGGTCAATATGTGATGGTATTTAGGGAGATAATGAAAACTTTACAAAGTAGGGACTAGGCAAGATGCCACCAGAGTCACATCTTTGAAGAGCATGCCTTATCTTGGGTCCCTTCCTATATACTCCTGTCCCCCAGAAATTGAACAACGTCCTCTACACATTGCTGCCTCACTTCAAGTAATGCCCAACGTGATGGTGCCTCTGCCAAACATGGAATGAGACCTTGAGTCAAACTAAATCCTTCCTGCCAACTCACATTAGATGTTTTGGTTTCTGATACCTGCTTACTTGTGTCCTTACATTAAATTGTCCGCATCAAAATACCTGCCTTACCAGATCCTGCCCACTAACATATGTGGGTTAATTCTTTTTGTAAAAGTTGTCTTCACACACACAACACAAAAAGAATTAAAACTCATGACAGTGGGACTTCAGTAAGTGACTAATTTTCAAGCAAACTACAAAATATTCCTCCCTGAGCCAGAACCAGTGAGTGACCCACATGCCAGCAGAACTACACCTCTCCCTGGATTATGTCCCTGGGACTCTTCCCCAGGCTCACCCTGTCCCAGCTTCTTGCTGACCCCTCTTCTGAACTGTGACTTCAACCCAAGTAGACTTCCACCACTCTGGCACAAGCCACATCAGGTTAAACAGACTTCAGCTGCTAAGGTGCACGCCACACCAGTGAGAAGAACAGGTGCAGGCCATGAGGATCAGAATAACAGAGTCCACCTGCTACACCAAAGGTCAAGCTAACCTCCAGCAGGCCAATTCCCAACTTAGAAGACTCACAGCTAGACCAAAGGTCACAGAAGCTGCCAGAAATCCAAGCCACAAAGACTAGAAAACTTAAGAGGAAATAGGAAACAAGGACCAAAACACTCATCCAACAAAGACAGACTCCTAAATCAGGGACTAATCATCCCAAACTCCGATGGCTAAAAGCCATTGTAAAATACAAACAACACCCAGGGCAATATGGTACCACTGGAGCCCAGATGTTCTACAACAGCAAGACCTGACCATTCCAACACAGCCAAAGCACAAGAAAACAATCTTAAAAACAACTTTATGAAGATGATAGAGGCCCTTAAGATCTAAATAGAGAATTCTCTATAGAGGAATCTCAAATGGTGGAAAGGCACTTAAGGACTTGCTCAACATCCTTAGCCACCAGGGAAATGCAAATCAAAATAATTCTGATACAATCTTACAACTGTCAGAATGGCTAAAATCAAAAGCACCAATGACAGTTTATGCTGGAGAGGATGTGGAGAAAAGGGAACACTCCTCCATTGCTACTGGGAATGCAAACTTGTACAGCCACTTTAGAAATCAGGATGGTGGTTTCTCAGGAAAATGGGAATAGATCTATCTCAAAACCCAGCAATTCCACTCTTAGGCAAATAACCAAAGGATACACACTCATACCACAAGGACATCTGTTCAGCTATGTTCATAGCAGCATTATTTGTAATAGGCAGAACCTGGAAGCATCCTAGATGTCCCTCAACTGAAGAACAGATAAAGAAAATGCCGTACATTTGCACAATGAAGTACTACTTAGCAGAAAAAAAAAATGACATCTTGAAATTCAAAGGCAAATGGATGGAACTAGAAGAAAACATACTGAGTGAGGTTATTCAGACACAGAAAGACAAACATGGTATTACTCATTTGTAAGTGAATATTAGACATAGAGCGAAAGATAACTAACTTACAATCCACAACCCCAGAGAAGCTAGGAAACAAGGAGGACCCTAAGAGAGACATACATGGACCTCCCAGAAGGAGAAAGTGACAAGATCTCCTGAGTAAATTGGGAGGATGGGAGAGGGGGAGGGAGGTAGGAAAAAGAGGAAGGGAGAGGTGTGGGAGTGGGGAGGAGAACATGAGGGATCAGGTGAAGTTGGGGGAAGAACAGAGAAGGAGAGAAAGGAAAGAGATCTTGAGAGAGAGGGAGCCATTGTGGGCTTAATGAGAAACCTGGCACTAGAGAAATTCCCAGGAATCCACAAGGATGACCCCAACTAAAAATCTAAGCAATAGTGGAAAAGCTACCTTAAATGCCCTTCCCCAATAATGAGATTGATGCCATCATAGAGCCTCTATCCAGTAGCTGATAGAAGCAGAAGCAAAGAATGATCAAAGAGAATGTGGTACATTTACATAATGGATTATTACTCATATGTTAAAGAACAATGACATCATGAAATTTGCTGGTAAATGGATGGGGCTGGAAAAGATCATCCAGACCCCAAAAGACAAACATGGTACATACTCATAAGTGAATATTAGCCATAAAGTAAAGGAGAATCACGCTACAATCCAGAGACCCAGAGAAGATAAGTAGCAAGAAGGGCTCAAGGGGGTATGTATGAATCTCGATGTGAAGGGGAAATAGTTCATGGAGAAGGGACCTGGAAATGGGAACAACAGGGATCAGGTGGGGAAAATATGGAAGGAAACAGTTCTGGGAGAGATAACTGGAATCTGTGGGCAACTTTGGGATGAGATAGAAACCTGGAGCAATGGAAATTCCCAGAAATCTCTGAGGGTGACCCTAGCTAAGACCCCGACCAATAGGAGATATGGTGGCTGAGCTGCCATCTCCTATATCCAGGCAAGACTTCCAATGGAGGGACAGGGACACCAACCCAGTCACAAACCCTTCACCCTACAATCTGTCCTGCCTACAAAGTGTGCTGGGGTAAAGATGGTGCAGAAAGTCTAAGAGTGACCAACTAATGACTGGCACAACTGGAGGTCATACCCTGAGAAAGAGCTCACCCATGAGTACCTATGGGCAGGATAAGCCAGAGACCTAGAATAGAACCAAACATAAATGGGGAGAAAGTCAATGAAATGATTCCTAATGATACTCTGCATATATCGGTGCCTACCACAACTGTCATCAGAGAGGCTTCATCCAGAAACTGATGGGAGCAGATGCACAGACCCACAGCCAAACCTTAGTCAGAGCTGGGAGAATCCTGCAGAAAAGGGGAGAAAGAACTGAAGGACACAGTGAGGTCAAAGGCACCACAAGAAACCCGCGGAACCAACTAATCTGGGCTCATAGGGGCTCACAGAGACTGAACTGACAACCAGGGAGTCTGAGTGGGCTGACTTTAGGCCCTCTGCATATTGTAAAGTTGTGTAGCCTGGTCTTCTTGTGAGACTCCTAATAATGAGAGCAAGAGCTATCTCTGACTCTGTTTCCTACTTTGGGGACCATTCCTCCTACCAGATTGCTTCATCCAGACTTGATAGAAGAGGAGGTGCCTAGTCTCACTGAAATTTGGCTTACCATGGCTAGCTGATATTCATGGGGTGCCCAACTGTATCTGAAGAGAAATAGTGGGGGGAATAGATGGTGCTGGGGAAAGGGGAGAGGAAAAGTAGGGAGTTGAAATAGGAAGAGTAGAGGGGAGACTTTGGCTGGGATGTAAATACAAATAAATCCAAATATATATTATATAAATATAATATATAAATATATCTTATTTACAATAGCAGAAGATACTTGAATGAAGAAAATTGTGCTTCACTTGTTCTTTTCATTGTTTTCTGCTGATGACAGGCAATTAGTTTTACAAATAAAACTCTCAGTGGTCAGAAATTGTTTGTTTTCATACAAAAGAACAATTCAACCATAATCTATAAAACAGAATTTTCAAAGTTCCTATATTAGTTTTCTTTGATTGCACTTAGCCCTAATAATCTTAGTGGGTTAAGACAACAGGTTCTGTGAATTCTTGATTCCAGTCGTTATGCCATGCCTTTGGGATGGCACTTTGTAGTCCTCATTATCACCCTGCTCTCACATTTCTCCTGCTTCCCCATAATCTTCCATAGTGCTCTCTGCTTTAAAGAGGGTTTACAAATGCTGTGTTTAGAGATGGGTGCTTTACTGCTACTTACTCTTAGCATCCTAGCCAGCCATGAGTCTCTGTTTTTGTTAGTCTTCACTGTAAAGAGAACAGCTTTTGTCTATGGCTATAAACAAGGTAATTTAACACTATATCAATTTTAAACAACAGTAATAAGGTTCCCCCTTTGGGCCTCCCAAGGCACAGATTGTTGACCAGGTTTGTAGTACCAGTCATGGATTCACTTCTGTGAAGTGGCTCTCAAATCCAATCAGAAAGTAGTTGGTTACCCCCAAAACAGTGTACACCTGTTGCAGAGATGTACACATGCTACCTGGAAGATTGGTTTCATAGTTGGTAGAATTCACAGCTGGGTAAAATTGTTGATATATTGCCTTCTCCCACCACCTACCCCTAAACAGCTTACAAAACACCATCCAGCACTTTGAAAGCTAGCCCGTAGGGGAGACGTTTCCAGCTCAGGTCCAGCTCACTTTCTTTATAACTGAGTATATGGTGTCCTTAGCAGTAGAACCCCAGACACACTACTAACCACATCCATCCCCTCCAAGTGCCTTGCACCCCTGTATCTAAACAGGGAGGCTCCTCTACAGCCCAACTGCACCACACCTACCAACTCTGTCTGTCAATCCCTGATGCAAACACATGGCCCTTTTCTCCAGACAGAAACATTCAACTCATGCCACAAATTCCACCCATCCCTGTGATTGAGGACTGCCCCTTTTCTGAGGAAGGTCACTAGACCCACAATGACAAATCCACCCTCCAGCCCCAAACCTTCTGGAGAACATATCTCATACTTGCTCTCCAGCTCCTTCTTCTCTAACTCATCTTCAGGTAGGAATCCTAGATTTACACTGACAACTGCACTAGCATCCATTGCCTAAGCAAAAGTCCTGAGCACTTCTCCAAGATTCCTGAAGATTGGTTTTGGGAATCTTCTAACTTTTCAGAAGGTCTGCTTCTGGGTTTATAAACCTCAATCAGCCTGTGCTGAGGCAGGACTACTTCTGATAGCCCATTTGAGCATCAACACAGAAGTGCCCAAATACTGAGCCCAAATGCCCAGAAATGATCAACCACCTCATAGGCTGGGGTAACAGGAAAAAGCTTCAAATATCCACTCAAGAAAGCATAGACAAGATTTCCATATCAAGAAACAAGTCATTTTCTAATGTCACACAAAAATAACTTGTTTGTGAATTATTGTTCTTATGGGGTGTGTTTATGGGGGAAAGAGGACCCATCTTATCACCAGCATCCTTCCACATTTGTGTTGCTTTAAACTATGGATTTCATGATCACTGCTAAGGTAACCCTAGTCCAAGAAAACAAATTTAGCTTCCTACATGTAATGAAATAATAAAACTGAAAAAAAACCAAACCATTGCTAAAATAAAGCCATTTTTAGGGAAAAGATGAAGAGCTGTGAGACTCATGTTATCATCTCCACATGCAGGAAAGAGAAGTATGCATATTCACTTAGCTTATTTCAAAATATTTTTTAAAGTACAAAAGTCTGTGTTGCTTAAACTGATGATATTAGGAGAATATCAGGAAACATAAAAACATTTAAAAATTAGTGCAGCATTAAAGTTATGTAACTAGCCAATCCTTTCAAATAACTACTCAGTATTCCTCCCCCAAAGGCCCTTAAGCTACACTGTCATTCATTTGGATGGCGTGTTTCTGAAAATTATAGAATGTCAGCCTCAAGCAATTCAAATCATCTCGGTGGCATTTTCTCTGCATTACCTATGGATTTTCAATCTGAAACCTTTCAAGCCAGGCAGTACTGTTAAAAAATAATTTAAAAGCATCAGAATGTCACTGTCCTTAGTAAAAAGAGCAAAATGTTTCCTTTAATGTGTACAAAAATTTAAAACCTGCTAAAACTGGTGTCTATTTTATTTATTCATCAAGCATATGAAAAAAGTAATTTTCCTAAAAGCAAAGAGAAATTGTAAAAGGAGTGGTAATTCATTTTGCAAGTTTTGTGGGTTACTTTACTCATGTCTTTGAAAACTTGTGTAAGAAACTGGATATTACTACACTGAATTATATCTAGAAATGTCCCAACAGCCTGTTTTCTACCCTTTTTGTCTCCAGAGCATCGTTGCTACCATCAGTCTGAAACATCTGGAAACAATTTGGTATTCCTAGCCAACTACACCTAACTTCGATCTTCATGTATTTTTTATGGGTTATAAAATTTGGAGAGCATTTTTATGACATTTGGTGACATGTGCTTTAAGTGTGAGAAGTCAGTGGCTTCCAAGGACAAGAGTAACTAACTAAAGGTCCTGAGACATCTTTCTATTATATTCTTTCTAGACCTCAGACTCATGGCACTCTGTTCTTATAGCAAACAGCAAAATCACCATATGAACATCAAGTTATCAAGGTCCGAGCTTTCAGCAGCAAACTATAGGAATAAGAATAGTTGGAAAACCAGATGCCTGGAAAGACCTACACCAAGACCATGTATGAAAAACTAAGAAATCTGTTTGGTGTCTGACTAAGAAGACCCTATGTGATACACAGCCAGATTTGACCAGAATGCAAAAGGCAGGCTGCTGAGATAACTCAATGGAACAGCTCCATGGTGATGCTTACACAGAATAATCCAGGTCAACGACACTCTGTGCACCAAAACATCTGATAAGGAGTGAGATATTCCCATGTCCTTACTGTCTCCTAACAGACTGAGTATTGGTCAAAAGTGGAGGAAAAACCCACAATAATCCTACAGACCTATCAGGCATGACTTTGACCCTAGTGATTAATGTCGAGATCAACTATGAGAAACAGATGCTATGTGGAACCCAGAATGTGATATTCTGCTAAGGGCATAGCATCACCTACCTGATATTACTGCAAAGATTTGGGGGGAAAGTTTAAACATATTTAAAATAATATAAAAACTGAAATACATTATTGTGGGAATTACCAATTCGGAGTCAGGTAAAAATACAAGCGAATTTATTAGGGAAAAGCCTTACTTACAGAGCGACATAGTCAGCCGGCAGGGCAGCAATAAGAACAGAAAGCTGAAGATAAAATGGAAGAAGGGAATCCCACATACAGCCCCTCACTCTTAAACCTTCCCTACATCACCCTGACCACACCCTCAGAGGCGTGGTCAGGCATACCTGTAACCAGCCCCTGGCAGGCATGCTTCAGGTGTCACCTACAATACATCATAATTGGTGAGTCATAAAACTTTGTTCAAGAAGACCCAAATAAATGCGGAGCTATACAGTCTTCCCATATAAAAGAGACTTAGAAAAGGATTGTTCTCTCAAAAATTATTTATATATTTCTTGCATCCTTACTCAAAAATACCAGTGGGCCTTCTCATCAAATTGGGAAGGGTAGGCCTAAAACCTACTCAAGAGAACAAATAATAATGCATCAGAAAAGAGACATTTGATTTGGCACATGTTGGCCCAATATAAAACTAGCTGTAAAGGTGAGTTATATTAGTATACCAAGGAAACTTTAGTTAACAGAAAAGAACAGGATTTAAAATAAGTCCATAAAATAAAATATATGCATAACAGAGTTTTCACTGGGGACAAATGCTACACGATCAGTTACAAAAAAAGAATGGTTTTAAAAGTCCTTCTATTTCCCCCTTATTTCATAGTTTGTAATCATCATACACAAGTAAGAGGAAAGAGAAAGAGGTTACAAAGAAGGAAGTGAAGAGATCTCTCCACATCTCTCCTGATGCTTCTGAGGCTCATCTACCAGTCACTAAAACGTGGGCGTTTTCAAACGTTACATTTATGTTTGAGAAAAACACCAAGATATGACTTATCACAGTTCACAATTTTGTGCAGATGGATACTTAAACAGTGTGCATGCATGGTACATCTCAATCTATAATATCCAGGGCCTGCAGAGAAGGCTTGGTGGTTAAGAAGGCTTCCTGCTCTTCCAGAGAACCCTTGGGTCTCCAGCACCCACATCTAGTGACTCACAGACAAATGTCACTCCAGTTCCAGAGGATCCAGTGCCCTTTTGTGACCTCCATGAACACCTGCCCACATGTGGCATACACTCACACAGACACATGTGTACACACAAATAAAAATTTATAAACCTATCATTGATAGAAATCTCCCTAAGTGTTTGAAACCCATTCAGAGACTCTTTATTTATCACATTTGCTATACAGTCAAGAAAATGACACTTTAACAAGCTTCTGAGTAGTTCTGAAAATCATTGTAAGAAACACTATGCATAACTGGATACTGGCATGTAGAAGACTGCAGATAGATCCATGTCTATCGGCATGCACAAAACTTAAGTCCATATGGATCAAAGCCACACTGAACTTATTAGAAGAGAAAGTAGGAAATACCCTTGAATGAAATGGTACAGGAGACAGCTTCCTGAACATCACATCAGTAGCACAGACACTGAGATCCACAATTAATAAATGGGACCTCCTGAAACGGAGAAGCTTCTATAAAGCAAAGGACACAGTCAACAAGACAAAATGACAGCCCACAGATTAGGAAAAGATATTCACCAACCCCATATCCGACAGAGGGCTGATCTCCAAAATTTACAAAGAACTCAAGAAGATAGTCTCCAAAACACCAAATGGTCCAATTAAAAAGTGGGGCACAGAAACAAATAGACAATTCTCAATAGAGGAATCTAAAATGGCTGAAAGACACATAATAAAGTGTTCAACATCCTTAGCCATCAGGAAAATGCAAGTCAAAACAACTCTGAGGTACCATCTTACACCTGTCAGATGGATAAAATCAAAAATACCAATGACAGTTAATGCTGGAGAGGATGTGGAGAAAGGGGAACACTCCTCCACTGCTGGTGGGAGTGCCAACTTATACAGCCACTTTGGAAATCAGTATGGCAATTCCTCAGGGAAATGGAAATTAGTCTACCACAAGATCCAGCAATTCCACTCTTAGCATATACCCAAAAGAAGCGCATTCGTACAACAAGGACATCTGTTCAATGATGTTCATAGCAGCATTATTTGTAATAGCCAGAACCTGGAAGCAACCTAGATGCCCCTCAACTGAAGAATGGATACAGAAAATGTGGTACATTTACACAGTGGAGTACTACTCAGCGAGAAAACAACAACAACAAAAAAAAAAACAAAAAAAAACAAAAAACAATGGAATTTCGAAATTCGCAGGCAAATGGATGGAACTTGAGGAAACCATTCTGAGCGAGGTAACCCAGTCACAAAAAGATAAACATGGTATGTACTCACTCATATGTGGATTTTAGACATAGAGTAAAGGATTACCAGCCTAAAATCCACACTGCCAGAGAAGCTAGTAAACAAAGAGGACCCTAAGAGAGACATACATGGTCCCCTGGAGAAGGGGAAAGGGACAAGATCTCCTAAGCAAATTGGGAGCATGGGGAGGGAGAGGAAACTAGGAGAATGAGATGGGGAGAAGAGGAGGGGTGAGGAGGACATGATGGGGCAGGGAGATTGAGTTGGGGGAAGAACAGAAGAGAGCAAGATAGGAGTTACTATAATAGAGGGAGACACTATAGGTTTAAAGAGAAATCAGGCACGAGGGAAATGTCTGGAGGGCTACAAAGATGACACACACTAACAATCTAAGCAACAGAGGAGAGGCTACCTTAAATGCCCTCCACTGATAATGAGATTGATGACTGACTTATATGCCATCCTATAGCCTTCATCCAGAAGCCGGTGGAAGTAGAAGCAGACACCCACAGCTAAACCTTGAACTTAACTGGAATCCGGTTGCAGAGAAGGAGAACTGATGAGCAAAGGGGTCCAGACCAGGCTGGTGAAATCCACAAAAACAGCTGACCTGAGCAACAGGGAGCTCTTGGTCCCCGGACTGATTTGGCTGGGTGTGCTGGTACATGCCTTTAATCCTAGCTTTTGAGAGCACGAGGCAGAAGGATCTCTGAGTTTGAGGCCAGACTGGTTTACAGAGCAAGTTCCAGAATAGCCATGGGTACATAGAAAAATCTTTCTTGAAAAACCAAAAAGAAGAAAGAAGCAGAGGAGAGAGAGGGAGAGAGAGGGGGGGGGAAAACAGTGCTCAACTATCCAACCCAGGTAGAACATAGATTTGAAATCCCAAAACACATCTCCTTGTTTCTAATCAAACTAACATCTTGTGTCGACTTTTTCTAAGCTCCCAAAAACCTCTAAACTGTAGCCAGCATGTTCCATTCGGTACCGTCTCCCCAGTTCCCAGAACAGTGCTTGACACTTGGAATGCCCCATAAATATTTCTTGAATCAAGTAAATGGTTAGAAGACTTATTGGGTAGTTCATTTTTGATTTGACTGCACTTGACCTTGGGAGAGGAAAAATGAAGCCTGGAGTCAGGTAATATTTTAAACATAGATATTGGAAATTAGAAGGCATAAGATAATGTACTAATTAGTCAACATATCTCCATGTTACATATATAATACAACAGACAAAAATATATATTTTAAAGATGAACAAAAGGTTATATCAATAAGAGTCTCAAATTACTTAGATTTTAAGAAAATTAATGATCTTTGTTCTTAAATATTAAATGGAAAATTCCAATACAAGAGTATATGTCTCTAATCTCAGCATTTGGGAGATGGAGACAGAAAGATTGCAATATTGAGCACAGCCTGAATTTTATAATAGGTAAGACCCTATCTCAAAGATAAATAAACCAAGTACAAGACTGGCAAATGGCTCAGAAGGTATCAGTGCCTGACATTTGTTGGGAGCCAAACATCTCATGGTTTGGCATGAGATCCTAGGCCATGCTTGGCCAGCCACATAGTTATATAAGTTAACATATATAACTTATAAACTGCCTTTACATAGCAGCTCCTTAGAACCTCAGCTCAAGAAAAGAAACAACTTAACTCAGTCCTCCACCCATAGGCTCAGTCACCTTGGCAACCCTTCCTGGACCTCTTACTCATGAACTCTTTACCCTGCCAAACATCCTCTTTGTGACTTCCTAATATCCTGCCTACACTAATACCTGGTGCACAAACAACACATCTACCCCTCTCCATATCCTGCTCTACTGACTATATAAGCTAGCCTGAGAAAAATAAAGATTGCCACTTGATCAGAATCCTGTCTTGTGGTCGTTCTTTCTGCGCCTCTTATCCCCATTCCCTACCCCTGACTCTCTTGCCCCAGGTTGACGTCCTACGGGTCCAGACAGTCATTTAAGCCAGAAGGCCTGAGTTTGATCCCTGGAACCCATGGTCAAAAAAGAAAATTGACTCCCAAAAGTTGTGTCTGATGTCTACACAGGCACCATGGCACACCCACGCCCACACTCATACACATACAGCACACGCATATACCACCACCACCACCATCATCAAATACAATCTTAAATGAAATTCAGGTTTTCACAAGGCAATGCACACACTTTACCACCTGAGCCATTCCTCTAACCCTTAAATGTGATCTGAATGGTGATTTTTCTTCATGCTGTGGCCTAACTCAAGACACAAAGAAGAAAGGGACATTGAGATCTAACTTCAGAAAAACATTATACATCAAAAATCAATAAGCAGAGTATGAAAGCAATGGATAGGAAGCAACAGTGGAAAAAGACAGTAACTTTTGGGCCAGCAATGATAAAAATATTGTTTATACTGATATATCAAATGCTCAGCCTCAGATTTTCTCCTGCTGGCCTGTCTCAGTGTGTCACTACTTCATAAAATAAGCTGTAGGAGCAATAGTGTGAGCTTACACACTTCATTGCCAAAGCCTATAATCCATCTCTCTTTCCACCATTCCTAAGAACTACCCAGCTCCATGGCATGGAATCTGGCTTTCCCAGTACACAGCTTGGCGGCATGACCCAAAATCATGGGAATGCCAGCTCCAACTGGAGTGGCTGTAAGAGAGAACTAGTGGACAAATTTCATCGTGTTCCCATAAGTAGTCCTTTGGTGATCAAGCAGCTTTTTAAACAGCTGGCCTCACATAGATGGATGCCTACCTCTGCCCAGATCTCTGAGATAATAGCAGTAATGCACCACCTCACACTCCCTTCCTTCCTTCTTTACTGAAGTCTGTGCTCACTCTCACAGTCCTGAGGTTCATCTTCTCAAGAAAGCTGTAGAACCCCAGCCTCTCTCCAGGTCCTCTTTTCCAAGTATGCCAAAAATCTTGTGAAACCTCCTAGTACACAAGATTTGAACCTGAGTGTGTCACGTGCTTCTACTTAGCAAATGGAACAAACCCTTGGGCCATAAGCAGGAACCAGGCTGTTCTCCTACAGGCTTTGTTTCCACTGTGTAAGTCACATATAAAAGCCCATCCACATTAGCATATTAATAGCATAGCCTGGTAAAGAAAAGCCCCTGTTTACACGAGGATATTTTCCCATCTTTGCAAAGAAAATAATGTAATTAATCACAACTCCATTTTAAACCAATATTTTTCTCATATGGAAAAATAATGCAATCAATCATTCCCAGTACCCATCTAAAATTTAATTACCATTATCAAATATAATCTAGTAAAATAAGAACAAAAGGCACTAAACACACCCTAAGATCCCCCAGCACCCAGCAAAGTCTGGACTCGGGCCAGCTTCTTCCCATTTTCTAGTCGCTGGTCTTCAAACTGAGGATAATCAACTGATTATTGTGCAATGGAATTATGCAAGTTTATTTGATTTCCTCTGTTTGCTGCTAATGAAAAGACACAGAAATGAAAATGGATTGTTGGTGATGGTGGAAACAGGTAAACAGGAAATACTGCCATTAATCTCATTGTTTCAGACAGCAATGGACACAGTGAGCACCATCGGGCTTAAGGGCAAGAAGAAACAGTTTGGTGGCTACCAGGGAAGATGAGATAGCAAGGAAAAGACAGCAAGTGGAGTGTTTTCCTTCCCCATCCAACAAACTCCTCAGGGAGACATGCAATGACAAGCTGAGGGATTGAGAGGGGAGATGCTAGGAGACTTGATGTCTCTCCAAATTTCACCAGAACAAACTCTTCAAGCCATGAGGACTACGAGTGCCAGGTATAAGGGACAGTCAGTAAGAGCTTTGCTGGTTATTAAAATTAGGGAAAAAAATTGTGTGTGTGTGGATGGAACTGGGCTGTCCTCTGACTGGTTCCAGCTAGTAGCAGTATTCAAAGTCAAAGGGGTTTAACAGCATGAGCAGTAAGTGTGTCTTGAAAAATTAGAAGACACAAGTAAATCTCCCACTATGGTTTGTCTAGTGGTTAATGGGCAAATTTCTTACTATCAAGTGTGTGTGTTATTATTATTAATACAAAGACTAATATACAGTAAATTGCCAAAATACTAAAAGAAAAGGCAGGGCTAGACCAGCAATCCCAGCTATTTGGAGACTGAGACAGGAGAATCACAACTTCTAGGCCAACTGGGACAATTTAATGAGGTCTAGTCTCAAAATTAAAAACTGAAATTGAAGTTCTGAGACATATTCCCATGGGAGAGTGCTCACCAAAACAGAAGGAGAAAGAAGAGGAGGAAAGCAGGGAAGGAAAAGCTTAGGAACTGTGCAGTCCCATTTATTGATATTTTTGGTAATTTAAAGTCATGTGTGCTTTAGTTCTGTGCTTGGTTTAGGTGTTTCTTTCAGGCTGCTTCTTCAACTTCACACTTACTGGGCCAGACATTCTATCTCTTGAATTTCACCAGAATGAAATTATTCCCAATAAGCTACCCCCAACTTCACCCCAAAGTGATGCTAGCAAAGAGCTTTATGCCCAGATCTGTCAGAATTTCCCACTACGCACAGAGAAATTATCTCTTTGTTGTTGTTGTTGTTGTTTTGTTGATATTTTGAAATAGAGTCTCAAACTGTAACCTAGACTAGCCTCAAACTTGTGGCACTCCTTGCCTCAGTCTCCTAAGTATTGGATTTACAACTGTGGGTCACCATATGTCGCTGAGAAAAACGAACTTTCAAGTACAAAACTTTCCTCTAAGATATTTGCATGTTCCAACAGAACTTGAAGATTTTATTTCTATTTTTTAAGCCTTGCCACATTTCTGGTTCTAATGGATTATGATAGATGAGATGAATTAATTTTTACATAATTTTAGCTACATCTTTCCCATAGAAATGTTCTAACAATTTGAAAAACAAGTACTTTAGTCATAATGAAATACAAGAAGGAAGAAAATTTTGGCTAGGGGCCAATTCTAGTATTGTCTAACTATAAGTCATGGAAGGTGGCCCCATTGAGTCCCAGGTTAAAGAGACAAATTAATTAATAGCATGAGCAATACAGTAACAACATAAATAGACCAATAATGGATTTATGGGGTCAGACCCTGAACCTTAAGTATTCACAAAATTACAGAATCAAATGACTGTACAGTTACAGCCAAACTGCTTCCACTGCCAAGGTTTCTACACATAAATAGATTTCAATATTTATTTTGCCACCCCTCAAACTGCCATCAGGTTGCTAAATAGCAAGAACATCCAGCCCAGAAAATTGAGTTATTTTTTATAAGGAAAGTTAAGTGGCCAGCAGATGCAGGATTAATACATTCCCTTGATTTATTTTTTATTTACAGATGCACATTTTCATTAGCTAGAATTTGAATGGAATGAATTTTTACAACAACAAAAGCAAAAGCAGCCCAGTTCTGGCTTTTATACACAGATGGGCCTCTCTCTGTCTCCTCGGACAGTTTTGAGTGTATCTTCTTCCAACATAGCCCAGATGCATCTATTTGTAAATGTTCAGCTCACAGCCTCAAGACAGGGGCATAATTTCCCCCCCTAATCTGTAGAGCAAATCTCAGATGTAATATGTTTTCAGTGTGGATGCAAAGAAGCCGCAGAGAAGTGAGCTGGAAATGCAAACAGAATTGCTTCTCCTTCCTTATGTAAATGAACGCATTCCATACCTCCGCAATGATTTCCTCTGTTATCTATCTATATTTGCTACAGTGCTTTCCTAAGTAGCCCTGGGCCGTGTTACTTTCTCTTGCCTTAGAAAACAATTGAATCTGTGCTGCAATTGTCCCCAACTGACTATTCTGCTTGATCACAGTTATTAGGCTATTCTCTCATGCTGTGGAGTCATTTTAGAACTGGAACCAGAGCAGTTGAAAATAACCATAGAGTCTCAAGATTTCGTATCTGTGTTATACATTTTCACTGACCAATCTTATTTGTTTGGGTGCCCAAGAAATGTTAATAATTAAACAACCACATCATCATCCATGTGGCAGAGCCTGAATAGGATGCTGACTGTGACCTTGCTTTGGCTTTGGTTCCGAACCTTACTCAAGGTTTCGTGTGGAACCATCGGTACAGATCTCTGCAGTTAGAGTATGCTGTCATTGGAAACCAAACGGGCATCGAATGACTGATGGCAGAAGAGTGAGAAGCTGTGTGGAGGTGACAGTAACCCTAGGTTTTGTGACTGTAGGAGCAAAGATTGCAGAAGATGTCTAAGCTCTGATCCCTGAGTCTGAGCACTGTATTTTTCCTGTTCCTAGTCTTCATGGGTCCCCCAGAGGGACAGAAGGAAAAAAAAAAAAAAAACAGGAGTTAACCGGGAGTTGGTGGCGCACGCCTTTAATCCCAGCATTCAGGAGGCAGAGGTAGGGGGATCTCTGTGAGTTCCAGGCCAGCCTGGTCTCCAGAGCGAGTGCCAGGATAGCCTCCAAAGCTACACAGAGAAACCCTGTCTCAAAAAAAAAAAAAAAAAAAAAAAAAAAAAAAGCAAGACAGAAACTGGAATATTGGCAAAGTAAATACAGAATTTCCAGGGCCGTCCTGGGTTATTTTTCCCCTTTCCCTTGGCATGTGCCTGTCCATATTTATGGATGTTTCGATTTTTTTTTTTTTTTACACAAAGGCTTTCTTCATTCCTGTGGCTCTAACTTGGGGTCCTGTGCATGTTGAGCATATACTCTGCCACCAAGCTGCAGTCACAGTACAGATGATTTTGCACCAGAAATGTAAACACATCTGTGTTTGGAGCATTAAAAGTTCTTTTTAATTATTCGTATGTGGCTGTTTTGCTTGCAAGCTTGTCTGTGTACCACACGCATGCCTAGTGTCCATGGAGGTCACAAGAAGGTCAGATCTCCTGGAACTGGAGTTACACACCGTTGTAAACCACCATGTGGTGCTGAGAATTGTGCACAGATCCCCTGGGAGAGCATCCAGCAATTATTTTTTATTATTAATTCTTTTCATTTGTTTTACATACCAACCTCTCTTCCCATCCCCTCCCCCTACCTCCTGCCTACCACCCCCCTATCCACTCCTTCATTGAGAAAGGGGCAGGCCTCCCATGAAAGTCAACAAAGCATGTCACATCAATTTGAGGCAGGACAAAGCTCCTCCCCCTGCAGCAAGGGTAGGCAAGGCATCCCTGCATGGGGAATTGGTTCCAAAAAGCCAGCTCATTGACCAGGGACAGGTCCTGGTCCCACTGCTAGGGGTCCCACAAACAGAAACAACCTACACAGCTGTCATCCACCTGCAAAGGGCCTACATGAGTCCCATGCAGGCTCCCTAGCTGTTGATTCAGAGTCCATGAGCTCCCATTAGCTCAGATCAGCTGTCTCTGTGGGTTTCCCAGTCATGATCTTGACCCTCCTCATACACTCCCTCCTCCGTCTCATCAGCTGAACTCAGGGAGCTCTGCCCAGTGCTTGGCTATAGATCTCTGAATCTGCTTCCATCAGTTACTGGATAAAGGCTCATTGTTGACAATTATGGTAATCACTAATCCACTTATAGAAGGCCAGTTCAGGCACCCTCTCTAATATTGATAGGAGTCTTAGCTGGGGTCATCTGGGAGTTTCCCTGGCACCAGGTTTCTCCCTAATCCCAAAATGACCCCATCTATCAAGATATCTCTTTCATTACTCTCCCCCTCTGTCCTACAATTCAACCAATCCAGTCCTTCATGCTCCCAGCCACCCACCCCCTTCCCTCAACCCTGCCCCTTTCTGCCCAGTTTACCCAGGAGATCTCATCTATTTTCCCTTCCCAGGGTAATCCATGTCTCCCTCTAAGGGTCCTCTTTGTTATCTAGCTTCTCTGGGGCTGTGGATTGTAGCCTAGTAATTCTTTGCTGTACATCTAATATCCACTTATGAATGAGTACATACTGTGTTTGTCTTCCTAGGCCTGGGTTATCTCACTCAGGATGATTTTTTTTCTAGTTCTATCCATTTGCCTGCAAATTTCATGGTATCATTGTTTTTAACAGATGAGCAATATTTCATTGTGTAAATGCACCACATTTTCTTTATCCATTCTCCAGTTGAGGGACATCTAGGTTGTTTCCAGGTTCTAGCTGTTACAAATAATGTTGCTATGAACACAGCTGAACAGATGTCCTTGTGGTATGATGGAGCATCCTTTGGCTAAATGGCCAGGAGTGGTATAGATGCATTCAGCACTTTTAACCTCTGAGCCATCTCTCGAGCCTGTTCAGTTGTTTTAAGAGCAAAGTGACTTGTAAATGTGAGACAGAGTAGATGCACACAAAATGCACACAAAAACATTAAAGCAATATGTCCAAGCAGCAGCAATGATTTTTATTCCTGTAAAACCAAGTGAGCAGCTCCCCTTCTGAACACAACACTGAGGAAATAAAGAAAACTAAATTCCCAGCCCAAAGGGTCTCACACAGCAAGACAACCCTCCCACCAGGTTTGAACCCGCAGTGTACTTCTTAACAGTCCATTGGATATCTTGAAATCTTGAATATCCACCTCTGTTCCAAAAGTGAGTGATTAAGTCATCATCTAAAGTTGCCTCCTATCAAACCCTGTAGCAATCATCCTCTTTGCACTTCACCTCCCCTTCAGGTACAATGTTTGTTGTGCGGGATTCACAGGCAGCATTTGGTGCTTAAGTTTTATTTGTCTAATTTTTTAACTTAACATGAGTTCTGAGATTCACCTCTGCTTAGCTAAAGCAATCATAGAATAAAAACAAATACATAAATAAGAAAGATTATTTTTTTCCTGGAAATACTGGTACAACCTTACCTAGAATAGAGGGAGCCATGGAGCAGTAATAATAAAAGTAGCAAACGTTAGCAATCTGCTTCATAGCGTGAAATAAAATGCATTTTGGTAAAAACAGGAATGCTGCCCCGACTGTAATTTTTCACACAGCTGTGATAAAAGAGCAATAAAAGTGATAAGGCATAACAATTCCTGGGCAACACATATAAGATGAAGTGGAAGTTCAGATCTAATGTGCTTTGTTTTACTTGCAGATGTTTTACTTTACACCATGGCTGAAGGCTTGTTTTTTATAAACTGCTATCAGTGTTGCTCACTGGTACAATTTAAAGGACAGCAGAAGCTTCTGGAAACTACACTGCATGAAGAGATGTTCCTCCCCAGCCGGTGCATCTGACCCCGTGTACCTGGGTAACATCACACACTTCTGACCAGATAGCTCATCTAAAGCCTCTTGATAGGGGAAGGGAAAAAAAACAGCAAAAGGTTCAATGGATCTTTCCTGTAGAAAAATGTAGACCCTTAGAAGTGATGTCATTCTGTCACTGCCTATTAAATATCTGAGTCTCACCCAAGGGACTAGAACAACTCTTTAATCATTGGAACAAATATATGTATGGGCAAGGAGAGGAACAAATATTTATCAAAATAGTAACACATTTTAGCAGTTCTTGAAGCAAATAAATGATTTTTAAGGAGCTTAAAATGTAAAGATGTGCTGAGAGGAAAAGATAGCTGTGCATTTTCATATGAATGGTCTTATTTCTATAGAACACAGTAACCTTTGGATTACAGAATAGTTGAAGGAGCATAGCTATGTCCCAGACTGTTTACTTATGCCTTAGAACAAATAGTTACTTTATTGCACACAGTGTAAGGCATCATATCCAACAGACATGAACCATACACTAATTTGTGTTTCTCACCTTCTAACTGCCTTCACTGTTGCTGTGATACCAATTGCTTATATGCTACCTGTAAACTATTAATACCTAAGTGAATACCACGTATCTCTGTGGGTAAAGTAGCTTTTGAGACCTGTGGCAACCTCTGAAGTTGTAATAACCATCTGTTCAACTAAGACCTGTGTTCCTATCCCTAAGTGCCTGGGGGAAGTGTCTTCTTAGGCATATGCTGTATTTTCCTATTCTGATTTGCACCTACATATGGACAAGTTGCCCTGGACCAGTGTGGATAAAGGATAATTGTGCTTTTTCTACATTCTCTTGGAAACCACATACTGAAGATGGCAGTATCCCAAGAAAGAAAGCCAGGATTCCTACAGCTAAAATTAGTTTGTCATAAAACACTTTAAAGTGCCATAAGAGAGAGAAGAAGGTCCAGTTGTGTAAACTACTTCAATACTTGGATTTATCAGTTATGACCATCAATATGATAATGTCTAAGAATTTTACCACCAGTTGCCTATCTCTACTGTGAATGCTCTTTTACCTCTTCTACAGGAAAAACAGTCGAAGCTTTATGTAAAATAATAAAGATGTTAAGGAAAGTGACCAAAAATTAAGACTTAGGATACCACCTTCATGCTACAATCAAAGTATCTGGGTAGAATACAAGTTAGTGAAAAAGCCCTTTTAGGGTTGAGTCAGGTGTAGATTAGAAGAAAAGATATGTGATAGGTAGGGTTTTAGTTGGGGGGTTAGTAGGGGAGGAAGGGAGGGAGAAGGGAACTGGGATTGTCATGTAATTCAATCTTGTTTGTAATTCAAATTTTAAAAAGTCAAAAATAAAAGAAAAAGAAAAAGCCCTTTTAGCCTCATTTCAAAGGATAGGTAGCAGAATGAGAGATAGGAACAAAGTTTAAATATTTAAAGGCAGAGGGAACTATGTGATCAAACAGGGAGCAAAGACAATGCCATGATTTGGGAATAGAGCTGTCTGCAGGGAAGTGGTCCTGAAATGATTAAACAGCAGCCCTCCATTTACATAGCTCTGAATCTATTGATAACCCAGTGTACAACTGTAAACCCGTGGCTGTGAAGAGGGCTGGAAATATTCAGGTAATGGCCACCTTCGGAAGTGAGCTGCAGCATCTCTTGCTACAGCAGATGGTAGGAGACTAGCTGAGGGTTCATAGATCTGACAGTCACAGAACACAGACAGAGTCCAAGTTGATAGCCAGAGAGCTTCAATGTAAAAAGGAGACTGACATTTCTCAAAATGCAACATGAAAGATGAAGAAAACCTCCAGTTCCCTAATGCATGTGTCAGTATGGTTATTGGTAAAGCAGGACAGATAACATTACATCAGTCAACTAAAGAGGCTTTCACAAATTCATCCATAAATTTTCTATCTTAATATGCAAAACTCTAAGAAGCATCCAACCAGTTTGACTTGGTGTACACAGGCCCAGGACTGAAAAACCCGGATAGTAAGATAGGAAATAACTAGCCTGAAGAATTCCCAGACTTATCTTAAAAAGCTTGGAAACTGATAGGCCTGCCTATAGCCAGAAGACAGCCAAAGGCCCTCCAGGCAGGCACCACTAAGATGAACAGGTATGTGGTAGAGAAATGGGAGAGGAGGGAAAGCAAAGTAGAGAGAAATGGGAGAGGAGAAAAGCACACTGTGGAGAGAAGCAGGACTGAAAACATGATGGCTGTGAGGAACAGGCTAATATGGGTGGCCTACGCTGCCACCTGGGGCCATGTGATGTACCAGGCCTGTGCTGCCTCCAAGGGCCATACTAACCGGAGTGACCTGTGCTGCCACCTGAGGCCTGTGCCAAAATTGCAGCCAAGGGCCATGTCTGAGTCCTTGGTCCTTCCTCAGCTGGATCTGTGTTGATGTTATGGCCTGTGTTACCACTGGAGGCCATGGGAGAGCTGTACATGGTAGCCTGGGAACTGGAGATCTGGGCCCACCCTTCACTGGCCACCTCAGTGGGGAAGCTGACCCCCCTCCTCCCTGGAGAACTGGTCCCAGTGTCATGGACATGGGAGAGCTGGCCCTGATGCTGGCCTAAGGGGGCAAAACCAGTGGAGGCCTGGACTGACCAGCTTAGCTACCACTCAGACCCACATCCAGGTCTTTGAGTTGGCCCACCCCACCCCAACCTCTACCCCATCTAGGGCATGAAGGAACCTGTACTTCAGAACCATAGCCTTAGATCTCCATGACTTGAGGCAACAGCCAGGTATCCAAAAAGAGTTTTGGTGAGGGTCCAGTATTGATGGTGTACCAGAAGCCAGAGGCATTGAACCAAACCAACAAATCATTGTCATGAACATTTGCAAGTGAAGCTGTTTGGGCAAACGAATATGTGGTGTGGCACACCACAGCTTCCAAGGCCACCAGGACAAATGATTATGTGATGGAGAGGTGGAAAAGATTGAAGATCAAAGTACTTTTGGTTTTTTGTTTTGTTTTAATTTTTCTTTTGGGGGAGAGGAGGCTACAAAGGTTGGGGACAGTTATGGAAGGGTTGGAAAATGAGTGGAATTGGAATGCATGATGTAAAATTCCCAAAGAATCAATTAAAAATGTTAATTTTTTAAAAAACATATTGGAAATTAATAACAGAGCCCAGGGAGAGGGAGTATGAGTGTTTGCATGTGATGTGTGTGCTTAGTCTGTGACTGAGGGCACATATCCCATGGCGTGCATGGGGAGCTCAGAGGACATACTCTATGACAGACATCACCTCCACTGTTTTTGAAACAGGATTTTTGCTTCATTGTCATGTAAGCCAGACTAACTGGCCCACAGATTTCAGGGGATTCTCCTGTCTGTCTCCACTTATCAGAGGAAAACCGGGGTTGCAGACTCATGCAACCATGCCCAGCTTTTATGATGGTCGTGGGTACTCAAACTCTGGTCTTCATGATTTTACAGAAGTTTACACACTGAGAAGTCTCTATAATCCAATAATACCTTTTGATTAGGAATTTAATTAGGAATTTTTAATTGTCATTTTCATCTCATACAGTTGATGCTACTGCCTTGGGAATTATCTCAGGAATTCTAACTGAGAAAAAATAAATTATTCAATAAATGGTGTCTATTTAGAAAACACATTTGCATTAGACTTTCATTACTATTTCTTTGCAAAGGACCAGGAAGGTCTTGCCTGTGGACAGACTATTCATCTTCGAAATGATGCAGAAAAGTACTATCCAAATGTAAACCAGCCCTTAATGCCTTGTTTTTACAAGTTCAAATCACATTAGAGTAAGACTGTATTAAAAAGAAAACATTTATTTATGGTTTTTGCCTTTTTTAAAAAATGTGTAGCTCAGGCTGGCCTCAAACTCATGATCCGCTGCTCCTTCAGCAAATGCTACTGCCGTGTGACACTCCAACTGGCTCATTTTTACCTTTTTAAAGACACATAATTTTCAAACTTTTTCTATAAACATTGGGTATCCTAGTATTATCTACTCTTTTTTTTTCCACTTTCCAGCTTCCTTTGAGTTTAGGGTAAGAGTTCAGAGGCTTATTTCCAAGAGGGAGGTGATGGGGGGATGTTCTTCCATATATATGTTTCTCTTATTGATGAATAAAACACTGATTGGCCAAGAGGAGCAGGAAGATAGGCAGGGCTAGGAGACTAGGATAATGCTGGGGAGAGAGGTGCCACAAAGGGACACCATGTAGAGACCAGGAAGATAGAATGCGCCAGGCATTCTCTAGTGAGATAAGACCATGTAGAAATACACATATTAATAGAAAGGGGTTAATTATTAAGAGAGAGCTAGCCTGTAAGAAGCCCTAGCCATTGGCCAAGAATTTATAAATTAATATAGCATCCATGTGCTTATTGTTGGCGAGACCTGGCAGAACAGAAACTTTTGTCAACAGGGGGATGTTTGAAATTAAAGTGAAGGGAGGGTTTGGGATAAGTGAAGGAAGCCACACTATAGTTCCTCCATCAGCTTAGAACAGCTGTGAAAACCTAGGACCAGCAATATCAACCCTGGTTCTTCTTGCCAAGTGTGCCCATCCCTAAGATCTCCATCCCCAGGGCCCCCAATCCATTTACTCTTAAGCATACTTTCTCTCCGCATTGCTACAAAAACTGGACAAGAAGGAAAGTTAGGGCAGACTCATTGTGTTTTTTAAATTGATGCAAATGTCGGGGAGGACAGAAATATTTCTTCTCTACACAGGTCACCAGCTCCCTTACCTCCTACTTTTTCTAAAAGAAAATCTAAAATAAATGAGACTGGAAAGCAAAGAAAAGATGTACTGTGAGTCTGACAGAGAAAAATAAATTTTCCGAAACCTTAATATTTCTATGGTAGAAAACTATCAGGAAAATCAACACATTATATACTTTTAAGAACATTTTCCATGAAGAAAATGGTAAATGTTTAATTCAGAGAGCTACACCTGCATGGGATTTTTCTCTCTGTCATGATCCTTTACTCCACACACCTACCTGAGCCTTTTCTTCCTAGCTCTGGCTTCCCCCGTTTATCCTTCATGAAGCCCAATCATGGGGCTACAGAAGAATATGGCCTTTAACACCATTCCCTGGCTCAGGTTATCCCAAGAGCTTCCTAATGTTAGTTACACAGAAGCAGCAACTAGCTTAATAATACCTCCAATTTATGGTTTGCCAGTCCCGTTTCCTACCTACCTACCCACCTCCTGATACTCCAGCAACAAAGAGCTACAATTTAAAAAAAGAAAAGAAAAGCTCAGTGTTTTGCTTCCTAATTGCTCATTTTATTCACTTTGAAGAGTATTTGCACTTTCTCCTTTCTCCATTTGTTGAAATCCTGATCATCGTTCCAATTCCTTCTACAGAGCAGGATTCAGTGCAATAAATAGAACCCATTCTGGATATATCACACAGAAAGACATTCAGTGCAAGGCATGAACCACGGCAAAACTGGTGGTAAAAAGATTAGAGGAAAACAATTCAGGGACCATCATCAGCTTTCATACACCATAGACTGTAATCCGGAAACTGGGGCAGCCGCTGACATGCAGAGATCACATGTTACAGGAAGGAGCTACTGCCACTACTACTACTGAAGTCAGGGACAGTAATTGGAAGCGTGTAATCACTACA
Organism: Cricetulus griseus; assembly: GCF_003668045.3. Classification (NCBI taxonomy): domain Eukaryota; kingdom Metazoa; phylum Chordata; class Mammalia; order Rodentia; family Cricetidae; genus Cricetulus; species Cricetulus griseus. Next base: position 185,080,347 of record NW_023276806.1, on the reverse strand, counting down.
AAAGACAAAGCTCCCTTCACAGTAGATTCTGTAGCTACTAACGGGTAAACTAGCGCTACTCCTCCTGCCTTGGGTGTTTTCCACTGGAGCATCGTATTAGAGTCTTATCTTTCCAACCAGTCCTCCTTCCATTTCAGTTGCTGTGAGAAAATACCACGGCCAAAAGCAACCTGCAGGAGCAAAGTTTATTTTAGCTCAGAATTCCATGTTACACAGTCTACATGGTTACACGGTCTACATGTTACACAGTCTGCATGTTACACAGGAACATTTCTGTCGAGAAACAGGAATGTGAGGGAGTCAAGAGCAGAGAGAACAAATGAATACATGGATAGTACTCAGCACAATTTCTCTACTCAAGTACAGTTTACATTTCCTGCCTAGGAAATGATGCGGCTAGGGTAGGCTGGGTCTTTCCAAATAAGTCAATGAAATCAAAATAGTCACAGAGAGAGAGAGAGAGAGAGAGAGAGAGACAGAGAGACAGAGAGACAGAGACAGAGAGAGAGAGACAGAGAGACACAGAGAGACACAGAGAGAGAGCACGTGTGTGTAATATATATATATATATATATATACATATATATATATATATATATATATCATTGAGACTCTTCCCATGTGATTATAGGTTGTTGTCAAGTTGACAATTGAAGCTAACCATTATGCAACCTTTGTAAAGTTATAGGACATTAACAAGGAAATAGCTGCTGAGAGTGACAGTATTTAGTACTCTTTTACTCAGGTGTAATATTTTCTGTAAAGTTCCTGGGCCTTTCCACTCCCTCTGAACCTTGGTTAATTATTCACACATGGTATCAGTTCTCATTTTCAATAGGCATTCTGTCATTCTACACAGCTCAAGATTTATGGGCATATCTGTACTCTTTCTGTTGTGAATATGTGCTTATTACTATAATCCTCAGTACACAGCCTAGTTTCTGACATATAGTATGAGCTACTGATTTCATCAAATTTACTGAATGGCATTTTAGTTTATATATATATATATATATATATATATATATATATATATAATTTGAAATGTGAAATTCCTGGTTCCTATCTATTCTTTCAAAAAATTTGAAAAATAATGCCATTGGAAAGTAATGACTTTCAATAGTCCTGAGGTTTCAGTAAATTCCCTTCCTTTGAAAAGTAATGGGACAGTATCCAACTAAAAATATAAATTTGGGGTTCTTTCATTCTAGTCAATAATATACTCTCCAGCGATCAATTTGATCTTCCCCACTGGAAATATAAACTTGGGCATTTATTGCACTTATTTAAATTATAGTTCATTTATGGAGTGTATTAAATAACCTCTGGGCATGATTATAAGCCACAAAAGCAAAAGCACATAAAGCAATTTGAATTGCTGTCTCAGGATACAGAAAAAAAATATCAAAATAACATTCAAATGAAGTGGAGAATATATTTGTGTGTTTTACTCATTTCCTCACCAGAGTATGGTAGACAGGTCAAGATGCCTATATGCACATTCCACATCTCTATTGTGTGCTTTATCTGCTTTCATAAATCACACCAGCCACCGTGCCATGATCTAAACCATCAAGTTACATATTTTTTAAATCCCATAGACACCCTAGTATTCTGGACTCCATCCAAGCACCATGGTGTTCACAGAAATCAAGATTAGAAGGGAAGTTAATGTTTAATACATACATGACTTTTAAATGATAGAAGTATTTTATATACAGCTATGACTTGTACTAAGAGAATGTTATATGACTGAAGACATGTTCATCTTTCAGTTTGACTTGCAGGTGAACTAGACATTGCAGAAAATATATAGTGGTTATCAGTAGAGAAATTAACCTCAGAGGATTTTTTGCATCTGTCATAAGTGTTTCTCTTTAACTTTACATAAAAGGACCAGATTTACCCAATACTGACACAGTCAAAGAAGGAGACTTTATCAGTGTAATTTTCCACATGCTTGGGTCCTTAAATTTTTATGTACTAAAGCATTGATTTTCAATGTTGCTTTATTTGAGATAGGAGGATCTAAGACTGAAATTCATATTAAATGCATTCATTCAGGTGAAAGCCAAACCTGATAGGATTAGTGTTAGAAATACTAGAGTCTCTGTCTTTCTCTCTCTCTCTCTCTCTCTCTCTCTCTCTCTCTCTCTCTCTCTCTCTCACACACACACACACACACACACACACACACACACACACACAGAGAGAGAGAGAGAGAGAGAGAGAGAGAGAGAAGAAAATATTCTCACAAAAAATAGACCACAGTAGCTCCACAGTCTTGAGATTTCAGCTTCCAGAAAAGTGAGAAAATTAATTTTTGTTGCTTAAGCTACCCTGTCTTTGATATTTGCCATGGCAACCTGTCTTAATCTCCTTTGTGTTTATATAATAAAGTAACCTGACAAGAGCCAAGATCAACTTAAGGAAGGAAGGGTTTGGTTTAGCTTGTAATTCCAGGCTAGACACCATCATGGTGGGGAATTTGCAACAGCAGGAACTTAAGGGAGCTGAACAATCACATCACAATGAGTAAGGAACACAGAGCAATGTTTGCATGTATGCTAATGTTCAACTTGCTCTCTCTATGTTATACTGAAGTCCAGGATCTCCTGCCAAGGGAATGGTGTTGTCAGCTTTCTTGTTGGACTATCTTTGGGCCACCAACCCACAATAACAACATGGAGACTTACTGTTAATTAGGAAAGCTTGGCCTTAGCTTAGCCTTTTTGACAACTAGTGCTTGTAACTCAAATTAAACTACTTCTATTAGTCTACATTCTGCCACATTGCTCTGTTACCTCTTCTCTGTACTATATGTATGACTTGTGTTGGGACCTCCCTGGCTTATGTCTCTCCTCCTCTCTTCTTCCCAGAATTCTCCCTCCTCAGAAATCTAGCCTATTCTCTCCTGCAAAGCAATCACAATGATACATCTTCACGTGATATAAGCACATAATCCACAATACAATGGTAGTGCCATTGCTGCATACTGGCAGAACCTTAAGAGATGGGGGCTAATAGAAGAACATGAATCACAAGAGTAAATGCTCAGCTTCGCCACAAGGGTGGATCTTGCCAGCACTCATTTTCTCTCTCAATGTTGCCAGTCATAAGAGGATGAGTAGCTCTGGTTCTCCACACCCTTCCGTCATCATGTAGATTCATCACAGGCTCAGAAACAGTAGACCCAGTCAACCTCCAATTGAAACTTCTGAAACCATCACCCAAAATTAGTCTGAATTTTGGCATAGATAGTAAAAGGTCTATTCAAAATCAATTTTTTTCCTCATTATTCCATGTACTTCCTATCAAGCTGCCAGCCATTTATGAAAACTTCTTCATGCTCTAAGATACAACACACAGCCAAAAATTGTAAATTCAGAAATGCCTTTAAATGAATCAAGTATGGGGCTAATCATAAAGCTATCACCTTGTGGCTCTGACTGTGTGATTCTACAGTCACTGTGATCTTGTAGTTGAAACTCTAAAATCTACTTCTGCCTTTGTCAGCTGGCTTTGTGTCACACCACCACAACGGGAGGTGGGCTCTGGGAGGAAACAGGAAGGCCAAAGAAGGAGATAAGGGAATTTCGCCTTTGTGTTCCTGTCTTGATGCCAAATATACATAAAGGACAAAGGCCCTGGCTTTTGGTATAGACAAGGTAATGGCTAATCTTGGTTGTCACCTTGACAGGAAGAGAGACCCTTGATTGAAGAATTGCTTTCATCAAATTGGCCTGTGAGCATGTCTGCGGGGCATCTTTTAATTTTTAGCTGATGTAGGAGGGCCCAGCTCACTGCAGATGGTACCAACCCTAGGTGCTTAATCCTGGACTATATATAAAAGGTTGTTAAACGTGACAGAGGGAGTGAGGCAGTAAGCAGCTTTCCTTCAAGGTCTCTGCTTATGCTCTTGCCTTGAGTTCCTGCCCTAGCTTCCCTGTAACCTGTAAGCCAAATTAGCAGAAGAGCTCACATCTGTCTATAACTCCAGTTCCAAGGGATATAATACTCTTTTCTGGTCTCTATGGGCACCAGGCACATACACAGTACAGACAAAACACCAATACACAGAATATAAAATAATTTTTCCTCCTGAAAGCTAAAAAAAGTAAATAAAATCTTGGCTAGGATGTAGTTCATTGTTGCCACAGGGCTTCCACAAAGTCCTGGGTTCAAACTCCAGGACTAAGAAAATAGACACGGTGATACACACATGTAATCTCAGCACTTTGGAGGTAGAGGCAGGAGGATTAAGAAGAACAAGGTCATCCTTGGCTACATAGTGATTTCAACATAAGCTTGGGCTAGAGACTACCTCAAAATAAATAAGTGAATAAATAAATAGTAATAAAGGCTGGACAATACAGCATCCTAAGAGTGGAGATTTACAGCAGAGAAACAAAACAGCCAACATTTATCAGTGATAAGAACTGAAGACAGGAGAAACCACATGTTAGAGTGTAAGTAAATGAAGTTCTTACTTGGTCTAGATAATAAAAACCCGGAGTCAGATATAGAGGAAAATGCTGAGAGATCAGAGAGAAGAAGGAGCACGCTACCACTACACCTTACCTCCTTAGTGTCTCAGCAGATAAGAGAGCGATTTCCTGTTTCTCCCTGCTTATATCCTCTTTCTGCCCAGCTACCTCACTTCCTGTCTGTCTGTACTGACCTCCAGACCTCTATGGTTAGCTAGTGGCAAGCTCCATTCTCTGACCTTCAGACAAGCTTTATGTGTACAAGCAAGATATCACCACATTGGAGGGGTACACTTCAGTGTGACCTCTGGTCTCATGTTGGTCTATGAACCAGTAGCTCATTGGTCCTCTCTTGGGTAAATGCTTCACAGCAAATTGGCAGAGTAACCTTTTGTTGAGTGGATATAATAACCAAAAACTATGGGCTTAAAGATCGTAAGTGTCCAGTTTTTCTCTTCCGTTTTGGTGGATGAGGGTCAAATTCTGTACATTAGGTAATGACATCTTATCATAGCAACAAGAAAGCAATTTTGGACAGTCTGGAAAAAAAAGAAGAATTTTAGCAGGGCAGGATAGAATACAAACGAGTAGATAGGAGAAATTCAATAATATTACATGAAAAAATATGAGACTATTACACCAAATAGTTGACATTCTTCTGTGCTCTTTGCAGATGAGGGCTCCACAATGCCCTCCGTGTCTGTGGATGGACTTCAAATGTGTGCTTTATGCCAGTGATGGGCTCTCTGAAGAAATAACATTGTCTTTTCACTACCAAATCAGAATGGATAGTTTGAACTTGTTATTATAAGGAAACCTGCATTTGTTTAGAGAAACAGCTTCTACTTATGTGGCTCCCTGATTCTCCATATAGAGACTTTCACCATCTTTTCAGGTAATAACATACCAGAGTTGTTATTAGTAATGCATTTACACTCAGAATCCTGTAAGTTACACAGGCCAAATACACATGGACTTGAGAATTAGGTATATATAATTCATATTATGTTTAAAAATTCATGACTAGACTAAACTTACAAAACTTGTATCCAGTTTCCCTACCAAGAATTTAAAAACCAAACCCTTATACTTCTGTCACAATAGTATGAGATGGTGTACCAAAAAAATGAGTGTGTGTGTGTGTGTGTGTGTGTGTGTGTGTGTGTATACTTACACATATATTAAATATATTGACTTATTTAAATAAAGGCGTAGCTTTTTATTTTGAAAGGAAGCAGCAGTTATGAAAGTAATGTATATGCAATAAGTAACATACCAATTTGCTTAACTATAATAGTATTTCACCATGCATATATACATTAAGATATCACATTATATATACACAAAATGCCATCAGGAACATAATGAATAAAAAGGGGGAATGGGGGAATATGACTTCCACTATTCATAAAGTCATAAGTATGTAGATACAATAAGTACATGAATACTTCTAAGAGCCTACTTTAGGTAGTCACTGCCTCTTGGTGATAACACATGGAAAACTATACAGAGTCCAAAGCACTAGTAAGCATAATGACATCCATGGCTGCTGCAGAGAAACAAGCAATGTCATTTCCATGAGAAATGAGCAGGAGAAGAGAAATCATAGCATAAAAGGAGAGAAAAAACTGAAACTAAAATGTTTCGTGCAAAGAGACATAGAAATGATGGGGAAAAGAGTCAACCTACTATCAATGAATCCATCTACCCACCTGAGCTGACAAAGCCAGAGCATAAGATTTAATAGCTTGCTGGCATTTCACCACTGATGTTCTATGAAATAGTAATAGAAAGCTCTTATCTCAAAACAGATGAAACAATAATGTGTATACAAATCAAAATGATTACATTCTGTTACTCCATCTCTATGTCTTGACACTCAATCTCTCCATTTAAGGAAAAAATTATGTATCACAGCTCCTTGAGACAATCTCACACATTGAGTAATTCTTTTATTTTCATTTTGGCTTGTTTTAATGTAGAAATCTCACACACACAAAAAAAAAATTAATCATAGGGCACACCCTAGGTGTATTTCAGAGCTCTGTGAAAGATGAATAGCCAACCCATAATAAGGCTATTCTAGGCATATCAATAACAACAAACACTACAGCCTAGTGGGGAAGGCTGTGTCAGTCCTTATCATTGCCCACAGACAGCAATAAAGGACAAAGGCACTGCTGTGTGAGTAATGGCTGGTTACTTCATCACTCTTTACTAAAGAACACGGTCCTCCTTCAGTGTCATCCTCAAATCAATCTGTTAGAATATAGGGGTTGTTCTAAGCCCCTTTGCTTTTTGAGTCAATGTATTACACCCATTCTATTTGTCCATTTGTTTGTTTGTTCCACAACCCCAGTTTATGGGAAAAGAACTACAAAAATCAATGGGAAACCTCAACTTATGCACAACTTCTTGGAAATCATTCTTTTGATACTGATGTGGTGCCAATGAAAATGACAGTGAAAAAATACTACTCACTGGAGGAAAAAAGAAATGTTCTCAAGAGCTATGTTCAAGTATAATAGAAAGGTTGAATGATTGAAATTCTTTTGTAGATAACCCGAGGGATAGCAGAAGAATAGTAACAAATGGGGCTGTAGAAAAGAGTTGGCCTAATAACCTCAACACTCTCATAGCAGGAGAACACAAAGCTCCTGTTCTTACAGAGAGAAAAGAAAGGATGGAGAGGTTATTAATGCCACCAAGTGGCAGCAATGGCACTTAGAAATTTAACAAACCAGCGAAAATGCAATACTTGATATCTCTTCCATTGCCAAATCCAGGCATAACAGAACATACCTAAAACCTCAGGGCTTAGGAAGCCGAAACAAGAATGTAAAATCTGGGCCAAGCATGTTGCACATGCCTTTAATTTCAGAACTCAGGATGCAGAGGCAGTAGGATCTCTGTGAATCCAAGATCAGCTTGGTCTATGTATTGAGTTCCCAACCAATCAAGGCTGTATTGAGACCCGTCTGTGAAGGAAAAGACAACTTTCTTAAAGGGTGTAGCCCCTGGGATGTCAACTACACCCTAGTAGATCTAGATGCCCCAGAAATACATGAAGAGCCAAACTGGAGTCAGTGGGTTATAGGATTTTTTTCTAAGTACTAATTTCTTTCATTAAAAAATATGAGAGTATAGATTTCAAGGCCAGCCTGGGCTACATAGTAAAGGAATGTTTCCAAAAGTGAAAAGGAGAAGTTGGAGGAAATGGAGATGAAATGACCAAAGTTCTAGAAACATTCCACAGAGCCACAAAGAACATCTACCGCCTAGTTAGCAGTGTCTCCAGAAGCCTACAGTGGTCCCTACCTCAGTGCATGCCAATTTCATGTGCTCCTGTAGGTCTACACCAGCAATATCTGTTGAGTTCTACTTTTGAGTCAGCTGTAAAAAACTGATGCCACTGAAAGACATCACTTCCTTGGATTAAACTAGGTGAGTTTATCCTTCTTATATGATGTCGAGTAAGCAGCAAAACACTGGTTCAGAACAGCCCTTGGACCTTTGCCTCATGCAGCTGAAAGAGAAAGTAGATTTTGTTTCCTTATGTCAGAGAAAGTACGGATCATCAACTCCTTAGAAAACATAAGAGAAACTTGAAGGAAGAGGTGGAACTTTCTCTAGACCAATGAAGAAGGTTCTCTAAACTGAGAAAAAAAAGAAGTCTATGGTTATCACCAGAGATGGAGACCCATTTCTTATTCATTTAAAAAGAGAGATCTACAAGGATAACCACCACTAAGAATCTAAGTAATAGTGGAGAGGCTACCTTAAATGCCCTTCCCCTATAATGAGAATGTGACTACCTTATATGCCATCATAGAGCTTCATCCAGATGATGGAAGCAAAAGCAGATACCCACAGCTAAACACTGAGCTGAACTCCTGGAATCCAGTTGCATACAGGGAGGAGTGATAAGCAAAGGGCTCAACACCAGGCTAGAGAAACCCACAGAAACAGCTGACCTGAACCATGGGGAGCTCATGGACCCCAGACTGATAGCTGGGATAATAGCATAGGACTGATCCAGACCCTCTGAACATTGGTGTCAGTTAGGAGGCCTGGGCAGTCTATTGGGCCTCTGGTAGTGGATCAGTATTTATCCCTAGTGTACAAATGGACTTTGGGAGCCCATCCCACATAGAGGGATACTCTCTCAGCCTAGACACATGGGAGAGGGACTAGGCCCTGTTCCAAATGGTGTGACAAACTTTGAAGATCCCCCCTATGGAAGCCTCACTCTCCCTGGGGAGCAGAAAGGGGATGGGATAGGGGGTCAGAGGGGGGGAGGGGGAAAGGAGAGGGGGGAGGGAGCTGGGATTGACATGTAAAACAAGATTGTTTCTAATTTAAATTTTAAAAAAAATTAAAAAGTTATGTATCTCAGAAGAAAAAGCCAAAAATGATGTGTGAGATAAGGTACAATCCACCCCCCCCAAAAAAAAATTATGTCCCCAAAATGTCCCTGAAGCAGCAGAATGGATGAGGAAACAGGGAGGGCTAGACAGATATGGACAAGTCATCATTCAGCATCCAGGGTTTTGTGGTGACCTGGTATGTCTCAGCTCCAAGCCACGACAGCCATAAGGGTCTCCCTGAGTGGGGTGTGTAGACCTGGAAACTCCTAGCAATCCAGCAGCAATAAAGACCAAACACAGGCATCTTGTCATCTTTAGAGAGCTCTCAATTCCATGGTGTAAAACTAGAGTCTTTTCTTTATTTACTATCTTTTCGACTGTTTCTTAACCATCCTTCCATGACCACGAGGGAAACATTTCTGTCCTTCTCCTCTCCTCCCTGGTCACTTGCCCCTCACCCCTGTCCTCGATTGTTACTCACACACCTCACCCCTCTGCCCAGGTGCAGGCCTATTCGGATGCTTAGGCCCATAGAGATGCAAACTCCTGCCTCCTATACTGAGTCTATGGTAAACAATAGTAGACTTGCTGGAATTAGCAATACAATAGTAGGCCGGAGCTTTCTGATGCTGGATCTCAAAATATTTCATAATGGAACTATTTTGGTCCCCTACAACAGGGTGAATGAATGCTATTGCTGTTGTCCTCATAACATTACTCAGAAGGTACAGCCTACATACAGCATCTCAGGAAACACAATGAAGCAGTCTCCATTCCCACCTGCATTAGAACAAGTCATTTAAAGTCTTTTGTTCCCAGAGCAAGTACCTGGATGATAGCAAGACTACTGTGCAAGAAACTGTCATCTGGAATGCATTCAGTTTAGATAGCTGTTCACTCTGAAACTGAAGACAGAGCCATGGGTGGCCAGCATCCATTTCAAGCTCACTCCTGAGTAGCTCCATCTTGGAGTCCATGCAAGTTAATAGGTTTTCCTGACTGTTCTTTTTTTTTTTTTTTTCTACTTTAACCCTAACAACAAGAGTTGGATTTCAGTGAACTATATGAAAGTGAAAACTAGGTTAAAGTGAAAGACCCCCGCAGAGGTTCTTTCGTGGAAGAAGACCCACACCCAGGAATCAGCGAAACCACGAACTTTGGATGTAAGAACAAGAGGATTTATTAATAACACGGATATCCGGGGCTTAGCTTCTGTTTTGCCAAGCCCCGAGCCCCGGAAGGAGGGTCCTTTTATAAGGGAAAACAGGCATAGTACAGAAGCGAAAAGCATCAAATCAGCATTTTCTCAAGGTTTAATAGCCAGGCGAAATGGCCTTATCTCCTGCCGGTCCAGATGGCTGGCCTTGGGACCGAGCGATCCGGCGGGGGTTGGCCTTGCGTGGGGCGGGGAGTGAGGGCCAGCAGCTGCAGAGATCAAAAGGTGCTAAGGAGGGAAGTGCTAAGGAGGGAAAGATGTATTCGCGCGCCCCGCCAGCTGCCGACCAGAGTAGAAAGGCTACAGCCCAGGGGTGGGGGTCTTTCATCCCCCATTTCTCTTGTTACTGAATGGAATCTTTCATTCAGAGGTCTCTGGATATTCTGGATCTATCTGCTTTAGCTGGTGGTATTGTTGAGTTAAAACTAAGGTTTGTATGGCAGATAATCGTTCTCTAATGAATTGAGTTATCTTGTTCAGAATGCAGGGACCAAGTATAAGGATTAATAATAGAATAATCAGAGGTCCCATGAGAGTAGATACCAGAGTAGTGATCCAGGGGGACTTAGTGAACCATCCTTCGAACCATCCTTGTTGAGACTCAAATAGCTGTTGCCTCTGTTTTAGCCTTTCCCTAAGTTTGGCCATGCTATCCCTTACTATTCCTGTATGATCTGCATAAAAGCAGCATTCTTCCTTGAGGGCAGCACATAGCCCCCCTTCCTGTAAAAATAATAAATCTAATCCTCGTCTGTTCTGCAGGACCACCTCAGAGAGTGATGTTAAGGATTTTTCGAGTGCACTGACTGACTCTTCCAGTACCTGGATGTCCGTGTGCATGGCTTGTTGTAGAAGCTTAAAATGATTAATTCCCTGTAGGGCAACGGTTCCGGTCCCTATGCCGGCTGCTATGCCCCCCACTGTTATTCCTCCTAATAATAGGGCCACGGTAAGGGATATTGGCTCCCTCTTATATCGGGTTGATTTCCCTAGTACGCTGTAAACATATTCAGGTTGGTGGTATGTGACTTTGGGCCAAAGTTCTATCAATATACAAAAATCAATGGTGGTGTTGAGAACAGTGGTAGAGACACAGGGAGTCAACCCAGTACTGCAAGCCCAATAAGTTCCATAAGGGGCAACAAGGTATCGGCTGTCCTGAGATAATGGCTCTACTTGGTTACATAATTCTTGATGTGAGGGAGGGATCCTGCCTATGCATAGCCCCTTTCCTGAGACCTCAGATATTGTGAGCTTGTGCTGCATAGCAGCTCCACAACTGGTAGGTGCTGAGGTCTGGTTGGAGTAGTTGCCCAGTATTGCCACGCCTTCATAATATGGGGGCCGGGAAACTAGGCATAACCAGCATTCCTGAGTCTTGTTGGGGTCTGAAAAATTTAAGGCTTGGTAAACTCCTTGGATTAATTGTAATAATCTATCTCCGGTACCTGGAGGGTCTCTGGTTAACTCGATGTTTAGGGCATCTGGGGTGGGGGAGAAGATGACAGCATCTGGGGTAGGAGTGATAGCTTTAGGAACGGTAGGGGGTTCAGGGACTTGGAATTGGGTTGGGGCCCTCTGGTCCGCTATTACTGTGTTTGGCCCGACTGATTGTTGGCTTAGGGGAGTAATTTGTCTGTACAGGGAGAATAAGGTCACCGGATCTTTCCCTGCTCGGTGCAGCCGGAGTCCCCAGACTTTAGGACTATCCCAAGTAGTCCTTTTTCCAGCATCTGTGAACCTTAGGATGAGAGGGTTGCATTTTCCTCCGGGGGTGGCGCCTTGAAAACCTCCCCCTCCGGCACTATCATAACAGGGTCCGCAGGCTCTTTGCCCACATCTCCATGGTCCTTTCCCTGCGTACCCTGGGATCTCCCTCCGTTTGAGAGTGATGAAATCCCAAGAGGAAGAGGGTTTCCAGTAAGCCTCCCCTGTGGTTTCACATCCCCAGCTTGCACAGTACCCTTCCTGTGGCCCCCCGCAGTCATGAGTTGGTCTATGGCCAGGACAAACATAAAAATCCTTGCTTCTTGTCCCTATCCTTCCCCCAGGGTGGTGGCATCCGTACCCTGGGAATGGTTCCTGGTCAGAGGGATCCCAATCAGACCCTACTAAGTCACATAGGTCGACATAGAGAGGAGGGAACCCATCATGTAGAGTCCCTATATAAGTGCTGAGGTTGGCTATTTCCCCGGTCCCTAGATTGGCTATTTTCCAGGTGATATTATAAACCCTGTGGGGGTTAGTTGCTACATGGGGGGTAAACAGACAACCAATCAACAGGAGGGTGTACGAGAGAGTCTTATCTTTAAAGGATTTTGAGTGCGGTGTGCGGTCCATTCTGATGTAGTGGCTGAATCGGTGGGTCGGGCTGGCTTTACATGTGAAGCATGTATCCAAGCGGCAATGCCGTCTACTTTGAGTGCGGTGGGAGTGGTAAGCAAAACGATGTAGGGTCCCTTCCAGTGGGGTTCAAGGTTCTTGGCCTGGTGACGCCGGACCCAAACGGTGTCCCCGATCTGGTAGGAATGGGGGATGGTGGGATGGTCCCTCTGGTCTTTATAAGCTTGAGCAAGGGGTTTCCAAATCTCCCGTTGTACTAATTGTAGTGCCTGTAAATGAGCTTGGAGAGAAGGGGAGTTAGCAAAATCTGAGACATCTTGATCAAGAAAGTTAATGATAGGAGTAGGTACTCCATGCAGGATTTCAAAAGGTGTGAGCCCATGTGGCCCAGGGGTGTTGCGAGCACGATAGAGGGCTAGGGGGAGTAGGAGGACCCAGTCTCTAGTGCCAGTTGCAAGCGACAATTTTGTTAAAGTCTCCTTGATTGTTCTATTCATCCTTTCTACCTGTCCTGAACTTTGGGGTCTATAAGCACAATGTAATTTCCAATCAATCCCCAACAAGGTGGCCACTGACTGACTTATCTGGGAGGTGAAGGCGGGCCCATTATCTGTTCCCAGTACCTGAGGCATCCCATAACGTGGAAAGATTTCTTCAAGCAATTTCTTAGTAACGATCTTGGCTGTTTCATGTTTAGTAGGAAAGGCTTCAACCCATCCTGAAAAGGTGTCTACAAAAACTAATAGATACTTGTATCCATATTTACCTGGTTTAATCTCAGTGAAATCTATCTCCCAATGTGTTCCGGGCCGGTAGCCTCTGACCCGGTTCCCAGGAGGAAGCTTCAGTCTGGATGCGTTGACTCGGGCGCACGCATCACATTGTTCAGTTACCTGTTTTAGAATGTCATTCTTCCCCAAAAGGAAATTGAATTCCTCTTCTCGTTCGAGGAGCTCCCGCATCTTCTTGGAGCTCAGATGTGTCATCTTATGTAAAAATGTCACTAGGTACTTGGTTACCCGGTAGGGGATGACAGTCTTTCCTTCATAAGTCCAATCCCCGTTTGGTTCCTTTGTGGCTCCCAATTTCTCTAGGGTTTGGATGTCTCTTTGTTCATAGTCCCATGAGGGGGTGGGACGGTCGTTGGTGGGCTCCAGAGCCAGGAGGCTAGTGGTGTCTGTGGTCAGGGCCGCCTCTCGGGCAGCCAAGTCTGCCCTCCGATTGCCCCTGGCTTCAAGAGAATCCCCTTTTTGATGTCCGGGGCAATGTATGATACTTAAGGCGGAGGGCAGATGAAGAGCTCTTAGGAGAGCGAGGATTTCCTCCTTATTCTTAATGTCTTTCCCTTCGGAGGTAAGCAGCCCCCTCCGTCTGTAAATTTCTCCATGTATATGGGCAGTGGCAAAGGCATAACGACTGTCTGTGTACACGGTGAGCCTCTTACCTTCTGCCAATTTTAGAGCCTGCGTGAGTGCAATGAGTTCTGCCCTCTGCGCAGAGGTTCCGGGAGGGAGTGCCTGAGCCCAGACAACCTGATTCTCTGTGGTGACTGCTGCGCCCGCCCTTCGTTTTCCTTGATGCAAAAAGCTGCTTCCATCCGTGAACCAGATGTGGTCCGGGCTGGGTAGAGGCTGGTCAGTCAGGTCGGGTCTCGCCCCATGGGCCTCAGCCAGTACCTGTAAGCAATTATGAGCCTCTGGCTCCCCTGGGAGAGGGAGCAAGGTGGCTGGATTCAGAGTCACCAGAGGCCCAAAGTGGACCCGGTCTTTGTCCAACAGCATAGTCTGGTAATGAGTCATTCGGGCATTAGTGAGCCATCTGTCTGGAGGCTGTCTGATGACTGCCTCAACCGCATGAGGGGCATGTATGGTCAAAGGCTGCCCCAAGGTTAGCTTGTAAGAATCTTTTACTAGCAGGGCTATGGCGGCAATCATTCGGAGACAGGGTGGCCATCCCGATGCTACAGGATCCAATTTCTTGGAGAGGTATGCAGTGGGCCTTCTCCAAGGCCCCAGTTTTTGGGTGAGGACTCCCTTGGCATAGCCTCCTTTCTCATCTATAAAGAGTTCAAATGGCTTAGCTAAGTCCGGTAGACCCAGGGCTGGTGATTCAAGGAGAGCCTTTTTGATGTTGGTGAAGGCTTTCTTTTGGGGCTCTTCCCATTTAAAAGCAACCCCTGGCCGAGTGAGGGGGTAGAGGGGAGCCGCCATTTCGGCAAACCCGGGGATCCATAGGCGGCAGAAGCCTGCCGTTCCCAAGAACTCTCTCAGTTGGCGGGGATTTTGTGGGGTGGGAATGTCTAAGATGGCTCGCATACGGGCTTCCGTTAGCCATCGCCGTCCATCCTTTATCTTGTATCCTAAATAGGTCACCTGTTTCTGACATATCTGGGCCTTCTTGGCGGATGCCCGGTATCCTAGGCTCCCAAGAGTCTGGAGGAGGGCTCGAGTGCCTTCCTTGCATTCTTCCTTGGTTTTGGCTGCCAGGAGGATGTCATCTACATACTGTAAGAGGATTAGCGCGGGGTACCGGACCCGGAATCCTGCCAGATCCTGATGTAAAGCTTCATCAAAAAGGGTGGGGCTGTTCTTAAACCCTTGAGGTAACCTAGTCCAAGTTAGCTGCCCAGAGATTCCAAGGTCGGCATCCTGCCATTCAAAGGCAAATATAGGTTGGCTGGTGGGATGCAGGCGGAGGCAGAAGAAGGCATCTTTAAGATCTAAGACTGTATACCAGGTATAGTTGGGTGGCAATCCGCTCAGCAAATTATAAGGGTTGGGGACAGTAGGGTGTATGTCCTCTATCCTTTTATTGACCTCCCTCAGATCCTGTACTGGCCTATAGTCATTGGTTCCTGGCTTCCTGACGGGCAACAAAGGTGTATTCCAAGGAGATTTACAGGGCACCAGAATCCCTTGTTCAAGTAACCTTTTAATATGTGGCCGAATTCCTTCTCGGGCTTCTTTAGGCATTGGATACTGTCTGACGGATGCAGGAAGGATGGCAGCTTTTAAGGTTACTATAATTGGGGCCTGGTTGATGGCAAGGCCCATTCCTCCTGTTTCAGCCCAGGCTTGGGGAAATTCCGCAAGCCAGTGATCAAGGGTTTCCTGATTGTTCGAATTAGTCCTCTTTTCATGGAGTCTGTATTCATCTTCTATGGACATTGTCAAGATGGTAAGGGGAATTCCCTCTGGCCCTGTGACTTTGACTTCTGACCTCTCAAAGTGTATTTGAGCTCTTAATTTGGTCAATAGGTCCCGTCCTAGTAAGGGGTAGGGGCAATCTGGCACATGGAGGAAAGAATGCATAACCTTACCAGTCGCGAGCTGGAGCTGCCGATTTGTAGTCCAATGGTACTGCTTTCCGCCTGTAGCTCCCTGTACCCATGCAGTCCGGTGACTCAGGGGTCCGGGTGACCGATTCAGAACGGAATGTTGTGCCCCTGTATCTACTAGGAAGGTGACCGGATGCCCCCCGACTTGCAGTGTTATCCTGGGCTCAGGGGGGGGCTCCTGGCCCTGACTTCTCTAATCTTCTAGGTTTAGAAGGTCAGAGGTTCTTGGCCGTGGAGGCTTGGCCCGGGGGTTCTTAGGGCATTCTTTTGCCCAATGTCCTTTTTCTTTGCAGTAAGCGCATTGATCCCTGTCCAGGTGGGGCCCCCTTCTGCCATCCCTCTGCCTATTCTGTCTCTGACCTGTCACTACTGTGGCCAATAGCCTGCTCATCTCTCTATTCCGCTTACGGTCTCTTGCAGCCTCTTTCTCCTCTGCTTCTTTTCTCAGTCTTTCCTCTCTCTCCTGGGCTTCCTTTCTCCAACGTTCTTCTCTTTCTGTCTGTGTCTCTCTCTTATTAAAAATACGTTCTGCTTCCTTTAACAAGTCTTGGAGCGTATATCCTTGTAAATTTTCTAGCCTTTGGAGCTTGTTTCTTATGTCCGGGGCTGACTGCCAAATAAAGGACATAGAAACGCTGGTGGCCTGCCCTGGATCTTCTGGATCATAGGGAGTATACATTCTATATGCTCCTTTTAGTCTCTCTAGAAAAGTGGCGGGCGATTCCTCCGCCCCCTGTATTACCTGCTTTACCTGGGCCAAATTGGTAGGTCGGCGTCCTGCCCCCCGGAGACCCGCGACCAGCAACTGGCGATAGAGACGCAGATGGGTCCTACCTGCTTCAGTAGTAAAATCCCATTCAGGTCTTTCAAGAGGGCAAGCCGCATCGATTTCATTGGGCAGCTGGGTGGGCTGCCCGTTGGCTCCTGGGACATTCTTTCGTGCCTCTAGTAGAACACGCTGTTTCTCTTCCGAGGTTAAAAGAACCTGCAAAATCTGCTCACAATCATCCCAGGTAGGTTGGTGAGTTGTGAGTACCGACTCTATGAGAGATGTCAGCCTCACAGGGTCTGCAGAGAAGGAAGGATTATTATTTTTCCAGTTATAGAGGTCCGATGCTGAGAATGGCCAATATTGAGGTTGGCCATTCGGTCCAGTTCGGAGGGGCAAAGCGGTTGAATCTGGAGCGGGCTGCTCCCTGCGACCTCTTAGTCGGTGAGCCATTGGGGAAGGGTCAGGTGGGGGAGCTGAAGCCGTCTCTGCCGAGACGGCGGGGGCCGCTTCTGCCTCTGGCGGGGGCGGCAGCGCCGGGTATGGAGGGGGTTCTTCAGTCAATAGGTCAGCCAACAGGTTTTCTCCCGGGGGAAGCACCTCAGGCGTCTTCTTCTTCTCTTCAGCTTTAGCGTCCTTTACCGCTGTAGGGTAAAGGCTGGAGTGGGGAGGGAGCTGGGGATTGGAAAGGGTTGGGGTTGAGGGAATGGGCCGGTTGGAGCGGTTAGAGGGAGGAAGGGAGGGGGAGCCCTTGGGGTGTAGGAAAGGACGTATCCAGGGGGGGGGTCCTGAACCAAGGCCTCCCAAGTGACTATGTATGCCACCTGGTCGGGATGCCCCTGTGGTCCAGGATCCATAGTCTTCTCTTTCACCTGAAATATAGTTTGGAGGTTAAAGGTACCATCTCGCGGCCAGCCAACGTCAAAGGCTGGCCATTCTGAGGAACAAAGAGTAATCCATTTGCGTTTACGCACATCAACAGATTGGTTATGAGCATAATCCTGCACATCTCTCCAGTGTGAGAGTGTTAGGGACAAGGGAGTGGTGATAGTTTGTCCCATAGTTTCTAGACTTAGTAGAACACAGATAATGGTTATGATACAAAGACTAAGCAAAACAGAACAGGCTTTCGCTGCGCGGTTTCGACAGAGAGTCGATAGTAAGATTTTAGAAGGCGTTGAAGAAGGGGGCCAGCCTTCTTCGTCCCCGGTAAGGATTGCAAATCCTTCAAGCCGAGGACCCTCTCCAAAGAGGTTGGGAAGCTGTCCAGTCATAGATCTCAGCTCAAAAACAAAAGTACAAAGGTGAGCCCACTAATGCTTCAATCGCTACCAGGACGTCTCCTGGAGCCAGGGTCGGGAGTCCGAACCCGTCAAATACAAATGTACGCAGCTGTGTACTACCAACGCGGGCGCGCAGTTCATGAAATGGTTTCAGACAGAAAGACAGGACCAGACGAGACAAGACAGTGGATCCACATAACACTTACCTCCCAAATGTGGGTCGGTGGTCCCTGGGCGGGGGTCTCGATCCCGGACGAGCCCCCAAATGAAAGACCCCCGCAGAGGTTCTTTCGTGGAAGAAGACCCACACCCAGGAATCAGCGAAACCACGAACTTTGGATGTAAGAACAAGAGGATTTATTAATAACACGGATATCCGGGGCTTAGCTTCTGTTTTGCCAAGCCCCGAGCCCCGGAAGGAGGGTCCTTTTATAAGGGAAAACAGGCATAGTACAGAAGCGAAAAGCATCAAATCAGCATTTTCTCAAGGTTTAATAGCCAGGCGAAATGGCCTTATCTCCTGCCGGTCCAGATGGCTGGCCTTGGGACCGAGCGATCCGGCGGGGGTTGGCCTTGCGTGGGGCGGGGAGTGAGGGCCAGCAGCTGCAGAGATCAAAAGGTGCTAAGGAGGGAAGTGCTAAGGAGGGAAAGATGTATTCGCGCGCCCCGCCAGCTGCCGACCAGAGTAGAAAGGCTACAGCCCAGGGGTGGGGGTCTTTCAAAAGGCTAAATAATAAGCGGGTTTCTTGAAAGTTTCCCCATGTAACTTATGCTGTGACATGACTATCACATGATGGGAACAAACATTGTCTATGTGTTTGTCCTGAAAATAGAATAATGAGCTGGAGACTTGGAGAGCTTACTTCTCAAAAATGGAATGTATTTTGCTGAAAAGAGAGTGGCCAGTACCAAGCTAGATTTGTTATTGAGGTTCTATAATATCACTTAAAATCAGCTACAGGGATACACATTTCCAGCATTTGGGGGAGGGTCACTTTCAATATATGGACTCTTCTGTAGAGACATACAAGTTTTTAGATTTTTTTTTATTTTGTGAAGAACAGTGTTGGGATTTTGAGTCAATCTTGTAGAATAAGGAACCTAGATGTAAACACACACAGCAACAGCCACACAATTTTTGAGAAAGATGCCAAAAATACACAGTGGCGAAAAGACAAACTCTTCTAGAATATAACCAGGTAAATTGGGTATTTGCAGGTTGAAGAACTAAATTAGGTCCCTATCTCTCATCCTATATACAACACAACCCTAAATACATCAAAGATCCTAGTATAAGACCTTAAATCCTGAAATTAAATGAAAAGGGGAGATGTCTCAGAAGCTAAAGTGCTTCTTGTTCAATTATGAGGACCCAAATTTGTGTCCTTAGAACCCAAGTGAAAACAGCCATGGTCACACACATCTGTTATCCCAGTGCTCAATGGTGACCTAGAAAGCTGTGGCCACACTCATTTGTGATCCCAGTCCCCAGTGGTGACATGGGAGGCTGGGATAGGAGAATCCCCAGAAGCTCATGGCTGCCTAGGCTGGCTGACATGTACAACAGCAAATAACAAAGAAATTCTATATATCAAATGAGATGTAAGTCAAAGACCAACACAAGAGGTCCTCTGACCTCTACACACATGCCCTAGGCCATATGCAACCCACATTCACATACACAAATGCACACCTATACATTATGCATACAGACAGAGAAAAAGAGAGAGAAGGAAACAGACAGAGCTTTTTAAGAGGAAAGAAATGGGATAAGCACTTGAAGGTACAAGCAGAAGCAACAAAAAATAAATTTCTTAATGGGACAATAGGTTCCAAGCACTCAGGACTGTTGCTTGAAATGTTTTTTTATTCTTTTGGCTTTTGGGGGAGTGCTCACCACCCAGCTTCCAAATAAATAACGCATGGAGTTATATTATTACTTGTGAATGCTGGCATTAGATTGGCTTATTGCTAGCCAGCTTTTATTAATGTAAATTATCCCATCTGTCTTTGGTCTTTGGGCTTTTATTTTTCTCTATTCTTGTATACCTTTTCTTTCCTTCTTAGTCTGTGTCTGGCTGGGTGGCTGGGTGGCTGGGTGGTGGGGTGGCTGGGTAGCTGGGTGGCTGGCCCCTGATGTCCTCCTCTCCTTGTTCTGTTTCTCCTCTTCTTCCTCATTTTCCTTCTATTTATTCTCTCTGCCTGCCAGCCCCGCCTATCCTTGCTCCTGTCTCGCTATTGGCCATTCAGTTCTTTCATTAGGACCACCAGGTATTTTAGACAGACACAGTAACACAGCTTCACAGAGTTAAACAAATGCAGAATAAACAAAAGTCACACATATTAGAGTAATATTCTGGGGATGGAGAGATGGCTCAGAGGTTAAGAGCACTGGCTGCTCTTCCAGGTGTCCTGAGTTCAATTCCCAGCAACCACATGGCGGCTCACAACCATCTGTAATGAGATCTGGTGCCTTCTTCTGGCCTGCAGGCATAAATGCAGGCAGAATACTTTATACATAATAAATAAATATTAAAAATTAAAGTAATATTCTACTACATAGGATGTGATGCCCACACCTGCAAATGGATCTCATGAAAATAAAAGGCTTGAGAGCAGCAAAGATTTATCATTACAGGAAATAACTAAGTGAGTAAGGGGGGCAGCCTACAGAATGGGGGAAAATAATTTGCCACCCAAATGTCTTGTTGAGGACTAATATATAGAATATACAAAGAATTCACAACTGAACAATGAGAAATCAAACAACCCAATCAATAAATGAGTTAATGAAATGAACAGTTTCCAAAAGATGAAACACAAATAGCCAATAAACACTAAAACAATGTTCCACCTTACTAACCTCAGAAAAATACAAATTAAAACTACATTGAGAGTCTGTGTTTTTCCAGTTAGAAGTCATTAAGAAAATACTGGTGAAAATGTGGACAAACAGGAAACTGCATACACACATCCATTGGGAAGGTGCAGTAGTTCAGGCACTATAGAAATCAGTATAAAGAATGCTCAAAGCCCTTTCCTGACCTGATCCATAATGAGGTGAGTGATCTTCTGCTATTACCCAACTCCCGTTGGTAATAGCAGAAAAAAGCCCCATTCATCCAGATCTCCCTGGGGCCTGCGGCTGCTTGGGGTAGACACGCTCAGTCAGGGAGGAGCTCCCTGAATCTGGAAACACCCCACTCTTCCTTCCCTTTCCACCGACCTGATCCATAACGAGATGAGTGACCCTCTGCTCTTACCCAACTCCCATCCAAAGCCCCATTCACCCCAATCTCTCTGGTCCTGGGCATGCTTGGAGTAGAACTGCCCAGGCAGGGAGGAACTCCATGAGTCTGGAAAAATACCACTAATCCTTCCGTACCACTGACCTGACCCCTGTGGAGGCCTAACTCCCTCAGAGTAAGGAGACTACCAGTATAGGCAAGACCATCCGGAGCTTCGGACATTGAATTCCTGGCCCACACACACCACTGAGTCACAAGAGGAGATAAAGAGACCCCACAGGCACCCACTGGAAGAAGATACGGGAAGAAGCAAGAATAAGAACACACTCAACAACAGAAAGACCAATATGACACCACCAGAATCTAGAGACTCCACTCCAGTGAGATCTGAAAAGCCCAAAACAGAGCATGAAGAAGAGATGGACCTCAAAAATTATCTCGGCAAGATGATAGATACCTTTAAAGAGGAAACAAGAAAATCCCTTGAAGAAATAGAAGAAAAACCAAACAAAAAATTACATGAAATGGAGGAAAAGACAAACCAAAAAATTCAAGAAATAAACAAATCTCTTAAAGAATCTAAAGAAACCCAAGAAAAAAACAACCAAACAAGTGAAGGAAGCTCTTGAAACAGTTCAAAGCATGAAAGCTGAAATAGACACAATAAAGAAAACACAGAATGAGACTATGCTGGAAATGGAAAGGCTGGATAAACGATCAGGAACTAAAGATGTGAGTATAACTAATAGAATCCAAGAGATGGAAAGGAGAATCTCAGCTATTGAAGATTCACTAGAGGATATACATTCATCAACCAAAGAAAACCTCAAGTCCAACAAAACCCTAACACAAAATATCCAGGAAATATGGGACACCGTAAAAAAGGCCAAACCTGAGAATAATAGGTGTAGAAGAAGGTGAAGAAACACTGCTCAAAGGTACAGAAAACATATTCAACAAAATCATAGAAGAAAACGTCCCCAACCTACAGAAGAATATGCCTATGAAGGTACAAGAAGCTTACAGAACACCAAACAGACTGGACCACAAAAAGAAGTCCCCCCGACACATAATAATCAAAACACCAAATCTACAGAATAAATAGAAAATATTAAGAGCAGCAAAGGAAAAAGTCCAAGTAACATAAAAAGGCAAACCAATGAGAATCACACCCGACTTCTCAATGGAAACTCTGAAAGCCAGAAGGTCTTGGATAGATACCCTAAAGCACTAAGGGAGCATGGATGTCAACCCAAACTACTATACTCAGCAAAACTTTCAATCACTATAAAGAAAACAAGATATTCCATGACAAAAACAAATTTAAACAATACATATCCACAAATCCAGCACTACAGAAGGTTCTGGAAGGAAAACTCCAACCCAATGAACATAACTACACTCACAAAAACACAGGCAATAGATAATCTAATTTTACCAAACACAAAAAGAAACAGGAAGGCAAAATCCACACACAATCACACACCAACAATAAATCCAAAACAAAATGGAACCAACAAATAATGGACATTAAATCCCTAAATGTCAATGATCTTAACTTACCCATAAAAAGATATAGGCTAACAGAATGGATGCGAAGACAGAATCCATCCTTCTTCTGTTTACAAGAAACACACCTCAACTTCAAAAACAGGTGTTACCTCAGAGTAAAAGGATGGGAAAAGATTTTCCAATCAAATGGGCCCAAGAAACAAGCTGGTGTAGCAATCCTAATATCTAACAAATTAGACTACAAGCTAAAATCAAAATCAAAAGAGATGAAGAAAGGCATTTCATACTCATCACAGGAAAGTTCATCAAGATGAAGTCTCAATCCTGAACATCTATGCCTCAAATATGAAGCCACCCACATTTGTAAAAGAAACATTACTAAAGCTCAAACCACACATAAAGCTACACACACTTATAGTAGGAGACTTTAACACCCCCCTTACACAACTACACAGGACCTCCAAACAGAAACTTAACAAAGAAACAAAGGATCTGACAGAAGTTATGACCCAACTGGGTTTAACAGATATCTATAGAACATTCCATCCAAACACAAAAGAATATACCTTCTTCTCAGCGCCACATGGAACCTTCTCTAAAATTGACCACATAGTTGGCAGCAAAGCAATCCTCCACAGTTACAAAAGAATTGAAATAACCCCCTATATCTTATCAGATCACCATGCTTTAAAGCTAGAATTCAACAGCAATATGAATTGCAAAAACCTGCATATTTGTGGAAAATGAATAACACCCAATTGCACCATTCCTGGGTTGAGGAAGAAATAAAAACAGAAATTAAAGACCTCCTAGAATTTAATGAGAATGTAGAAACAACATAACCAAATTTATGGGACATTCTGAAAGCAGTGCTAAGAGAAAAGTTCATAGCATTAAGGGCCCACATGAAGAAACTAGAGAAAAGCCACATTAGAGAATTGACAGAACAACTGAAAGCTTTAGAACAAAAAGAAGCAAACTCACCAAGGAGGAGTAGACGCCAGGAAATAATCAACCTGAGGGCCGAAATCAATAAAGTAGAAACTAGAAAAACAGTACAAAGAATCAATGAAACAATGAGTTGGTTCTTTGAGAAGATCAACAAGATAGACAAACCTCTATCTAAAGTAACAAAGAGTCAGAGATAGAGAGCATGCTAATTAACAAAATCAGAAACAAAAAAGGGGGATATAACAACAGATAGTGAGGAAATTCAGAGAATCTTCAGGTCATACTTTGAAAACCTGTACTCCACAAAATTCAAAAATCTAAAGGAAATTGAGAGTTTTCTGGATAAATATCACTTACCAAAATTAAACCAAGATCAGATAAGCAGTTTAAATCGATCTATAAACCCTAATGAAATAGAAGCAGTCATCAAAAAGCCTCCCAACCAAAAAAAGCCCAGGGCCAGATGGCTTCACTGCAGAATTCTACCAGAAATTCAAACAAGAGCCAATCCCAGTACTCCTCAAACTGTTCTGCACAATAGAAGCAGATGGGATTGCTAAACTCTTTCTATGAGGCTACAATCACTTTGATACCCAAGCCACACAAAGATATGACTAAAAAAGTGAACTACAGACCGATATCCCTCATGAACATTGATGCTAAAATACTCAATAAAATATTGGTGAATCAAATCCAAGAACATATCAGAATAATCATCCACCATGATCAAGTAGGTTTCATCCCAGGGATGCAAGGATGGTTCAACATATGAAAATCCATCAATGTAAGCCACCATATAAACAAACTGAAAAAGAAAACCACATGATCATCTCACTAGATGCTGAAAAAGCCTTTGACAAAATCCAACATCCCATCATGATAAAGATCTTGGAGAGAACAGGAATAACAGGAACATATCTAAACATGATAAACGCAATATACACCAAACCAATAGCCAACATCAAACAAAATGAAGAGAAACTCAAAGTGTTTCCTCTAAAATCAGGAACAAGACAAGGCTGTCCACTCTCTCCATATCTCTTCAATATTGTATTTGAAGTTCTAACTAGAGCAATAAGACAAGAAAAGGGGATCAAAGGGGTACAAATTGGAAAGGAAGAAGTCAAACTTTTCATTATTTGCAGATGACATGATAGTCTACACTAGTGACCCAAAACACTCTACCAGGGAACTCCTACAGCTGATAAACACCTTCAGCAAGGTAGGTAGCAGGATACAAAATTAACTCAAAAAAAAAAATCATTAGCCCTACTATATACAGATGATAAATCCAATGAGAAAGAAATCAGGAAAACATCACCATTCACAATATCCATAAGCAACATAAAATATCATGGGGTAACACTTAAGCAAAAAAGTGAAAGACCTGTACAATAAGAACTTTGAGACTTTAAAGAACGAAATTAAAGAAGATACCAGAAAATGGAAAGATCTCCCATGCTCTTGGATAGGTAGAATCACCATAGTAAAAATGGCAATCCTGACAAAAGCAATCTACAGATTCAATGCAATCCCCATCAAAATCCCAAGACAGTTTTTCACAGGCATTGAAAGAACAATACTCAACTTTATATGGAAAAACAAAAAACCCTGGATAGCCAAAACAACTCTTTACAATAAAGGATCTTCTGGAGGCATCACCATCCCTAACTTCAAGCTCTATTATAGAACCATAATTCTGAGAAAAGCTTGGTATTGGCACAAAAATAGACAGAAAGACCAATGGAATGGAATTGAATACCCTGATATTAACCCAGGCACCTACGAACACCTGATTTTTGACAAAGGTGCTACATCTATACAATGGAAAAAGGATAGCATTTTCAACAAATGGTGCTGGCACAACTGGATTCGGACATGCAGAGGATTGCAGATAGATCCATACCTGTTACCATGCACAAAACTTAAGTGCAAATGAATCAAAGATCTCACCATGTATCCATCCACACTGAATCTTCTAGAAGAGAAAGTGGGAATTACCCTTGAACAAATTGGCACAGGAGACTGCTTCCTGAACATTACCCCAGTATTAATTGAGGTCTGCAATTAATAAATGGGACCTCCTGAAACTGAGAAGCTTCTGCAAGCAAAGGACACAGTCAGTAAGAAAAAACGACCACCCACAGAATGGGAAAAGATCTTCACTGATCCCACATCTGACAGAGGACTGATTTCCAAAATATAAAAGGAGCTCAAAAAGCTAGCCACCAAAACACCAAACAATGAAATTAAAAAGTGGGGTGCAGAACTAAATAGAGAATTCTCAACGGAGGAATCTGAAATGGCTAAAAGACACTTAAGAAAGTGCTCAAAATCCTTGGCCATCAGAGAAATGCAACTCAAAACAACTGTGAGATACCACCTCACAACTGTCAGAATGGCTAACATCAAAAATACCAATGACAATCTATGCTGGAGAGGATGTGAAGAAAAAGGAACACTTCTCCATTGCTGGTGGGAGTGCAAACTTGTAAGACCACTCTGGAAATCAGTATGGCGGTTGCTCAGAAAAATGGGAATCAGTCTACCTCAAGATCCAGCCATTCCTCTCTTGGGTCCTCTCTTGGGTATATACCTAAATAGTGCAAGTTCATACAACAAGGACATATGTTCAACCATGTTCATAGCAGCATTGTTTGTAATAGCCAGAACCTGGAAACAACCTAGATGCCTCTCAACTGAAGAATGGATAGAGAAAATGTGATACATTTCTACAATGGAGTACTATTTGGCAGAAAAAAGCAATGGAATCTTGAAATTCGCAGGCAAATGGATGGAACTAGAAGAAACTATCCTGCGTGAAGTAACCCAGTCACAAAAAGATAAACATGGTATGTACTCACTCATATATGAATTTTAGACATAGAGCAAAGGATTACCAGCCTAAAATCCTCTTCACCAAAGAAACTAGGAAACATGAAGGACTCTAAGGGATAAATGGATCCCAGGAATGGGAAGTTGCATGAACTCCTGAGCTAATTGGGAGCATGAGGGTTGGGGAGAGGGAGCTGCCACAATAAGAGCAGGAGAAGAGGAGTTGAGGAGAAGATGAGTAGAGGTGAAGAAATGGAGGAGTAGAAATATTGAGTTGGGAGAAGAAAGGAGAGAGAGCAGGATGAGGGATCCCATATTAGAGGGAGCCACTATAGGTCCGAGAAGAGATCTGGAACTAGGGAGATCTCCAGAGACCTACAAGGATGACACAATCTGACAATCCAGGCAATGGTGGAGAGGATAACCTAAAAGCCCTTCCCCTAAAATGAGATTGATGACTTCTCTTTATGCCATCCTAGAGCCCTCATCCAGTGGCTGATGGAAGCAGAGACAGACATCCACAGATATACACTGAGCTGAAATCTGGAATTTAGTTGAAGAGAGGGAACAATGAAGATCGAAGGGGTCTGTACCAGGTTGGAGAATCCCACAAAAACAGTTGGCCTGAACAAGGGAGAGCACATCAACCCCAGATCCTGTTTGGGAGGCCAGTACAAGACTGATCCAGACTCCTGAACATGGATGTCAATAAGGAGTTCTCTGCACTCCAGGGAGCCTCTGGTAGTGGATTAGTTATTTTGCCCTGTTGGAAGAAGGAACTTTGAAAACCCATCCCACGTGAAGGGATACACTATGGTCCTGGACACATAGGGAAGGGCCCAGGCCCAGCACAGGAAGATTTGGAGGACTCTGCAGAGGCCCTGTTGAGGGCCCTACCCTGTCTGGGAAGTGGTGGGTGGATGAGGTAGGGGGTAGGTTGGGGTGGAGTAGGAGGGATGGGGATGAGGGGAGGGAGAGGAAAAAGGGACTTACATGTGAAACAAGCTTGTTCCCTAACTTGAACTAATAAAAAAATTTAAAAAAAAGAATATTCAAAAAATCAAAAACAGGTTTAGCACATTACCCAGCTAGATCACTCTGGGTGTTTACCCAAAGAATTCTAAGTCAACACATTACATAGATATTTGCACACTGATATTTATTGAAGTTGGATTCACATTGGATAAGGTGGGGAAGCAACTAGGTATCCAACAACAGGAATTCATGAAGAAAACCTTGTACTTGTACACAGTGGAATGTTTTCAGTCATAAATGATGTAGTTATGACATTTGCAGGAAGATGAACACAACTGAGACCTGGTAGAGACAACCCATCAGGCCAGTCCATGAATGGCAAGATTCATTTATTTTCTCTCACATACGATGATTAGATTTCATAGGTACACAAATCATGTAAGTATATATGCTATAAGAATAGAAGGAGAATTGTAGGGGAAACATTAGCCATGCCACGCCCTCTTGGGGGCTGGCACAGATGATGCGGACCATGCACACTAGGGCGTGGTCAGAATGACGTAGCAAGACCTCAAAAATGAGGATTGCATGAAGGCGGCTCTCTCTGTTCCATGGTTGTACAGGACTGACTCCATCTCATGAGTACTTTTTTCTAATAAACTTCTGTTCATCAAACGTGCTCTGACTCCTTTGCGGTGTGCATTAATTGCGTCCCACTATAGAGAATTGTCTAGGGGAACAAATAAGACTAAAGAGGAGAGGGGAGGGACAAAAGCCCGAAAATGCACAAATATATTCAATAATTGCATTACAATGTTATGTCAAGTGTACAATTAATATATACAATGAAAATACATCAACAGAAAAGAGACTATCTTTAGCGATAATTAGACAGGGTCAAAGAGTTGGCTTCAGGTTACCTTGATGCTAGCCAAGTTATTAAATCTTTTCTTCCTCCTTTACCTCATCAGTGAAATGAAACAACATGGAAAGTGGAGAAGTGGAATAGTATGTTTGAAAATATAAGCAGAATATATACTGCAGCCTAGTCATCAGAAGGTGGCAGCTGCCATTTTTATTGGCCACACTCCCCTCCTCTTGGCCCATAGTCTAGTCATTTTTCTATTGTTCCTATTCTTTTTAAGTGAAGTTCAGAAGACTCCATTTTAGTTTTCTAGGGCTTGTTAGAATGCTTAATGGATTGGGCACTGTATAATTTTTTAAATCTCATTATGCTTTCAAATCTTATAATGTAAAAAATTTTAAGTCATTTTCTTCAACAAAAAAAAGTCCCACTCCCTCTCAGCTACTTGCTAAGAAGCAAATGAAAGAGGGGCAGAAGAAAACAATGCCATGAAAATTGGCTTTGCTCTGTAAAGGGAGAGCTTTTAATCTTCCCAAATTGGTCCTTTGATGTAGATAATTTCTAAGAGCAGGTCATTTATAGACTAAAAGATCATGTTAAAGCCTTCCCTCGGGGTGATGAAGACTTGGTGATCTGTTAGAAGACCTGAACCATTAAAAACGGGAAAGAAAACGGATTTATTGGATGGAGAGGATCAAGGTCTCCAGCGCACTAAAGTAAGCCATGCAGGCCTGCAGACTCAGGCAAGCCACAGCGAGCATTCTCACTGCACATTTCTTTAAAAGCAGATAAAGAGCACTGAATCAATACATCACTGACAAGATTATTATTTTGTACAAGCTGAAGGTTGATGCAGGTCACTCCTAGCAAAGCAAACAGAATTTGTTAATTTAATCCAACAGACTTGGCAGTGAGACCAAACAGGAATTTAATCAGCAGGAGAAGGTGGTGAGTGTCTGAGGAAAATTGAATGATTGCTGTGAAAAGAGTAAATATCATTACGGAAGGGTGAAGAGATGAAAAGAGTGCTCTCTTCATGATTTCCATCTAGTTCACCAAACAACAAATAATTCCAAGTAAGCTATTTCTGGGACTGCAGTGACGTCCTAATGCTACTTGTGCCGAGAAAATTTAAATTCATAAAGTTTTCCAGTCTCTCACCTTTCCTATTTCTCTTAAAACTGCAAGGTTAGAAAGGGAAGGATTAAGGGTCCCATATTTCAAGGGAAAATAGCAACTGACTTATCAGAGTTTCTCATCAGAACAGAGTATGCCAGTGCTCTGACACCAACTCGAAGGCTTTTAATATGAACAAGAAGCTCAGATGCATAAGGCAGCAGTTGGTGTTTAGCTCAAGAGTGGATGTTGAAATCACCTTCCGAGCTAAGAGCATTCATTCGTAAGGCATGGCATTCATTACTAAAGGGCAAATTAAGATTGATGTCTCCCTGGTATCCTAAGGCACCGCCATGAAATAATCAGCAAAGTAAACTCCCACTCCTGCTTTGCGTCCACCTCCCCTGTGTCTTTCCTTCTCACTCCATCCTTTTCTGCAGATCTCCCATAACTGCAGCCTCTCCCTTTTCCAGTCCAGTCTCTCTGAATTCCCCTTTTGGAAAGCATTAACATTGGTATTCTCTTGCTGATAGGCCGTGTAGATTTGTAAACCTATATCCAAAAACAAAGACATCTGGGTTTTTTCCCCAGTTATGAAAATTCAGTGTTGCCAAACCAATGAATTTATCACCCGGTGAAACCTAATCCATAAGCAAAGTTCAATCTCAATAGTTTCTCAATAGTGACAATCTACCAATGTAGTTGGAAGCAGAGATCCAAATTCTTCGAGGTTATCTCTAATGGCACAGTATCCCAAAGTAAATGACAAGCTTTCCTGAGGCCCTAGGTTATGTGCCAAAACCTCCTGGGGAAATGCAACACACACATCTACTCACCCCAAGTAGGGAGCCCACAACACACCAAAGTACAAATCGCACCAAAGTCCAACTTGGTGAACCAGTAAGTTTATAGGGTACTTATAGAAGCATAAATTTCTCCAAGAGAGCTGGACACAAAACCCCATCCCTGCATGGGTGACAGTGCACAAAGCCTGGATCTCAAAGCACAACCTGAAGGTGCCTCAACAAGCTGAAGAGCATCTCTTCCACGTGTCTCAGTTGCTCTAAACCTCTTCCAAGCAGCTGGTCTGGTCTTTGTAGCTTGTCGCAGAGCAGCTCTCAACTTTTATTGTTTACTCTGACAGGGAGGGGCCTAGGAAATCTGGCCAGTTTCAGGAACTTCCTGAAACTCCACTGAGTTGTTTCCCTTCCTGCTTGAGGAGCTTCCTGTAGGATGGAATGTTTCAATCTGGGAGGAAAGTGTTAGGCAAAACTCTACAACAAAGTTTCCTGGCTTCAGGCAAACCTAGTGCACGAAATGAAAAGTTAATAAAGAGAGGAACTGAAAAGAAGGGAAATAAAAGGGCTGGGATTTTAAGAGGTACACTGAGAAAACTGAAATCCTTAGCTTCATGTAATGAAAACTGCTTTTTCATAAGTATTCTATGCCTGAAGATCATATATATGCAGTTTTCACATGGTCTAAAATCATTTATTTACATATTTCATCTTTCAAATGAATAAAACCGTCTTTTTTTATGTATACTGTTCACCTCTTCTTTTCTTTACAACTATCAAAACTGGATGGAAATTTCTACAGAATATCAGTAGAGTCTAATTATCTCTTTAAATATCTATTGTAGGATGTTTTTTAAAGACCACAAAAATCCTTTCTGCCTCTGTCTACACTTTGTCCTTCAGCAATGTGTCCTTGCAGCTTGGAGCACTGAGCAGAGGGTATGTCCCCACACCAACTCTGAGCTGTCCTTATCACTCTCTTAGATTAATGGAATAGAGCAGTTTGCAACCTCCAAGTCTAGGCCTCATGAAAAATTCTAGTGGTTGTCCTTTCCTTTCCATGGTGTTAGATTGAAAATGCCACTGAAAGAATGGACTCTAATAGCATAAAAAATAAGTGACCTAGCTACCCTGGCAAATGCCCTCTATAACAAACCATCCCAAACCAAGGTCCTCCAAGATCATGCAGCCCATCCATGCTACTACTTAACACAGCTACATGAGCTATTCCAGGTTAGGCAAAAAGAGCCATTCCGTTTGTGTCCAACACGAATTGTTTGCCCACATAATAATGTGCACATAAGTATATACTGCTCTAGAATACTACAATTTGCAATTTTTAATTGTGCTGTTATAGGTAACTGATGAATAACTGGCACTACAAGGAGAATAGTACAACAAAACTTATGACATTTAGCACTGGCTTTGAAACAAGGAGGTGCATTGACCTAGAAAAGTAATAAAATAGCTGTTAATGTAGTCCTGAGAGAAAATACTACCGTATTATAGCAGTGGGTCACACTATTACCTGTTAAAAATATAAAAGCTCAAAAGTTAGAAAATTTGCCTAAATAATCTATTATTCTGCCTTGGGCTATCTCTGATGAGTATCTTCAAAGTTAAAACATAAAATTTCTAATCATATATGATAGAACAAGGAGAAAGGAAAAATTAAAGAAAGAATTAACTTATTTAAAAACATGATTTAAAAGAAGCTGCTCAATTGTAACTTGGTGTGTCTTATTCTTAGTCTTTGAAGGTGGCAATGCAGCCAAAACTTTTTAGATTATCTTAAGAATGGAGAGAGAGCTCAGCAACTAAGAGCTACTGTTCTTGCAGAGAATCAAGTTCAGTCCTCTGCACCAATATCAGGACGCTCACAACCAAATGAAACTCCAGAAGCAGGGGTCTTATGACACCCTCCTCATGACTCTATAGGGAAACAAACACACACAAATAAAAATAGACTAAATCTTAAAAACATAAAAAAGAAAAGAAATTTTCTTAGTTAAAGCAAGTCAAAACTAGATTTAGTGACGTTCCTATAATCCTAGCACTTGAGGGGGTGGAGGCAGGAAGATCAAGGTTGAAGTTCATCCTGAAGAAACAGCCTGAACTACATGAAACTATGTTTACTCACAAAATAGTAAACCAAAGTTAAGGGTACAAAACCCTTCACTTGTAACCTCAGAAATATTTAGTTTAACTAAACCTCTTAGAAAGATGCAAAACTTCTAAAGACATGTTGAGCAATGTACCACAGCATAACATCACACAAACACAGGTCTGCTCAAAAAGTTATGAATGTGGCTTTGTGTACAAGCACTCGGTCCTGGTAAGACAAGAAATGCACAGAGTTTTTGTGGGTGTTTGTGGAACTCACGACATAGCCCATCCAGGTTGACCTTGAACTCACAGATCCACCTGCCTCTGCCTCCTAAATCCTGAGATTAAAGGTGTGCACCACCATGCCTGGCTAAGAAATGCACAAAAATTTTAAGAGAGTTGTACAATTTCAGCCTATGATAAAGTGGACTAAGCAAGTCAAGACTAAAACATACTCACCTAACTCCAGCTTCCCACTAACAAGAATTAGGCAGAAAGAAAGAAAGAAAGAAAGAAAGAAAGAAAGAAAGAAAGAAAGAAAGAAAGGGAAAAACAAAACAAAACCTCAGCTACAAACACGGGCCATTTATTAAAGAAAAACAAAGAGTTACGTCAAAAGCAATTGAATATAGAGCCAGGTTATTGTAATGGAGTTAGTCTCTAAGCTAAAAACATGTTTGGACAATAGAATAGAGAAATGTGTACCTGCTTAGATTTTTGCAATGTCCACAGACCAGTTATTCCAACTATTCTCCTTTTAAATTCATGTGGGTTTGTTTTGTTGGTTGGTTGGTTGGTTGGTTTGGGTATTTTTTGTTTTGTTTTGTTTTTGCAGTTAACCTGTCAGATTTCCATTGTAGCTTATCCTCTTTTTTGCACAGGTTTCTAGATCAAGAAGTCACAATCAAGAACCTGGTATAAAGAATGTCATTCATATCTATACTTGATTCAGACAACAAAATGCTGGTCCTCAAGCATGAGTCCATGTGGATATTTCATTTCTATAGGAGCCCTGGGGATATAATTCTTGTTTGAATCTTCAACACACATGCACACAGAGGAGAGAGAGACACACACATAGAGAAGGGGGGAGGAAGAATAGGTGAACTTATGTTCATGTGGGAAAGATATGGGTGATCTTAAAAAAAAAAAAAAAAAAACAGAGCTAGATTATGGTAGGGTGTAAGCCAAAAGATCCCCAAAGACCCTCTAATGATTGTATTATGTATGCAGGATTTCAATGTGATTTTGCTGTACTGTGCTTCCAGAGATGGGAGTTTATTTTCCTACCCTTGAATTTGGGCAGACTTCAATGACATGTTTTGGTTTTGTTTTGTTTTGTTTTTTGTTTTTTCCCCAGATGATAAGTTTCCCAGCTGACCAAGTAAGCTGCATCAAGCCAAATTCCAAGTAAAACAACAGGCCTCTTGAGAACAAAGCAACTCCTGGGCAGCATCACTGGTCTCAGAGAACAAGGCGAGAGGATTCTCACCCCTGAGCTAAGGCAGGGAGGTTTTATAGACATTAGATGAGGGGTGATGACGTGACAGCCAGGAGTTGGGACTGTGCCCAAGTAGGATCAAAAGCTAAGCCCCTTGGAAGGCACTTGGGTGCTGTTCCTTTGTGCAGACTTTTCTCATGCCAGGCAGAGATAGGATTTTCCAGCTTGTGCAGGGGCAAGCCAGAAACTCCAACCAAACACTCGAGTCTTGAGAGATCCAAATCAGAGGCCACAAGAAGTTTTGCACTTGCCATCTGCCACAAAGAAGCCATTACTGTCAATTGAAGAATAAATGGCCACATGAGGCAGGGATGATTCAGACCAATTCAGACACTCCAGACAACCAGCCAATAACCAGGATCAACTTCCACATTTGTCCTCTAGGTCATCTTCCACTATCCAACCATTAGAGCTAGAGAACTTGCCTGTGTGGATGAACTCTGTGAGAGGTCAATAGAACTGCCCAGTTGGGTTCAGCACACATCTTTTACCCCCAGGATGAAGAGACTATTCTTGCATGTGGTTCCTTATTCATTAATAAATAACTGGCATATAAAGTCAATGCATCCTGATTTTCCAACACAATTAAGTTTTTACATAGTCTGTCTGATTAGCTTCAAGGAAATCAACAAATGCTATTTCT
The DNA here is from genome assembly GCF_003668045.3 of Cricetulus griseus. NCBI lineage: Eukaryota > Metazoa > Chordata > Mammalia > Rodentia > Cricetidae > Cricetulus > Cricetulus griseus. The sequence continues at coordinate 185,045,996 of NW_023276806.1, read as the reverse complement.
AATTGGAAAAACAATCCCACCAGGATGGAAACACTAAAGTGCATTCAGTGTGATGGTTGACCTGAAGGAACACCACCTTTCTTGTAGAATGTCTAGTGTTCAAATCTTTTTAAACTGGAACACATCTAGACTTTTTTTCTACAAGTAGAGATCAAGATTGAGGGGAAATAATAATCAAATTTGACCACCTGCTATCTGCAGAGATATCACAGACAGTACTCAGAAACATTTAAGTCCAATAAATTTCTTGAACATTCTTCCCCAGGGGTGACTGCCTCCAGGCCACTCTTGCTGCCACAGCCATCCATGGAAAAACACAGATATATAAAAGATAAAACGAGGAGAGGAGTGAGAAGCTTCAGATGAAGGGGCAAAGATGAATAACTGTTATAATGACACCCTGAACAATCACATTTCTATAATATATTTTTGCTTGAATTGCTTCCCAGCTAGACCTCTCCTTTGGGAGATGCTGTGTAATTTCTCTGGTTATATGATAGAACCAAGATGAAAGATAACTCACAGGCTCCTGTGGCTTAAAATATAATGGTTGAAAATTGGTGGGTTATTTTTAAAGGTTTTTTTTCTTGTTCGACAAGAAGAAGCAGAACTATGCTTAGCACCCCCACCCTGTCCTTTGGAAAGAAATAAAGGTCAAATTGCTTGTTCTCTGTTTTTAAAGACATGGCTTTATAAAATGAAGCAAATGTTTGATGACCATTAATATAGTACCCTAAATAACACTTTCCTCTACTCCTTCCCAACAATGAAAATCTTTGTACAAAGTATATTCATCTTAATACAAATATATTCACATAGATAAGGGAAATGCACTAAAAGCCATCAATAGTTAAATATTTATAATTGTCAAGACTGTCTGTAAAATTATATACCATGTAGAACAGTCAGACAGATGCTGTGCTCATGTATTTTAACTCTCACTACCATTGGAAGATATAAAATTCACAAATTTGTATATCTAGAACCTCATCTCTATGGATAGCTAATGAGAATTAGAATTTATTTAAATATTGATCATAAATTAAAATTCAGTTATTTCAAAACTTCTGGACTAATTTAGTACTAGTAGCATCTCTGTTCCAATATAATAAATTTGAAGATACTTATGCTTGAGAAATATGTAAATTTTTCATGAAATGATAAGATCAAAGTATCTTATCTTTCTTTCTATAGAGTTGAAATGCTATGTCTGTGTAGCAGGGCAACTTAAGGCAATGTGCTGATTTGAGAACTGCCCTCCTGGCCTCTGACACGTGTTTTCTCCACTTCGTTTGTACTGGATGGGAGATGCCAATCCCCTACATCCCAAATCCAGGAGTCACCATAATTGAGTAGAAATTTTCTATACTCTTTCAGTCATAACCCTATCCCTGGCTTACTTATTCAGATTCACTGGAGATGAGAAGAGTAACTATGTATAAAAGCACTCTAGAAGATTCTAACATGCAGCTTGAGATAGGATCCACTGAAACATGTTTCCTTGCCTCTTTAAAGGAGTGGGGCTAGGAATTATTGCCTTACATCACATAGTTTGTGACTCTCTTTGGTCCTATACAGGAACCTAATCCTAAAATCTTGCACTCTTGGAAAGGGAAAAGCACAAAGGGCTGGATGGAGAATAATTAGAACAGATGCTCTTATGACTATGCCATGTCAATGATACAGACATGAGATTAGCAATAAGAGAGAAGTATAAACAGAAAAAGCTGACTCACCTGTTTAACAGTATACATCTGTGTAAACTGCTGAACAACCTTGTAATCATCCATATGAGATTGTATATGGGTTTGCTTCACTATATCATTAAAACCACTTGCAAAATGCCATAGTTATCTGTTCACTGGTTCTTAAATTATAGGCAAAATGGCTGACATATTTTCAGAGATTGTCCCAGTTTTCTTTCATTGCTGTGATATAACACTGACCACCAACAACTTGGCTTATATTTCCACATAACCATCTATTATTGAGGAGGCTAAGGCAGAAAATCAAGCAGGAACCCGGAGGCTGAAATAGAAGACATGGAATAATGCTACTCACTGACTTGCTCAGCTGGCTTTCATATACAACTCAGGATAACCTGCCCAGAGAAATCACCCATAGTGGGCTGGGCCTTACACAACAATCCTTAATCAAGAAATTGCCCCAGTGGGTTGCCTACATGCCAATCTAATGGAGGCATCTTCACAGTTGAGCTGCCCTCTTCCCACTTGACTCTTCATCATGTCAGGATGACAACAATCAGCACAGACATTATGATATTGGAGGGAAACATAAGCCAAATTTCACATACCAAGTCTAAATAAAGTCAGAATCCAGTGTAGCCACACCACAGCACAAAGTGTTTACAATCTAAAGAGGAGGCTTTTCAAGGAGCTGGAAAGTTTAGTCTGGGTTTCCTCAAATCTCAGAGATAAGTAAGAAAGAGGACATTTCCTCAAACCTCAGAGACAAATAAGAAAGAGAACATTTTCCCGTTGGCACAAGCTAGTGAAAAAAGATGGTTCAGGTGATTTCCTCAACCTGAGCACCAACTGATACTGAGCTGAGCCAGTAAGCCTCGAAAGTTCCCAGATAAAACAGCCAGCACACTACAGCAGTAGGACCAAGGTGTTCACACTGCCTTCCTGCAAGACAGGAATTTCTTTGGTCAAATATTAATTTAGAACATATTTTGTACCAAATGTTAAATGTTTGGCATAAATATTCTAACTCTGCGCTACCTATATATAAACAAGGAGAATGTCTCTGACATGGTCAAGTTCATTCTATGTGAAAATAAAATGCCCCATACTCCAGAAACAAGGAGTAGACAGGCCTCAGACAGAACTGGGAAGGAAGAAAATGAGAGAATATCTGCTTTTATTCTGAAGTTCTAGCTTGAGGCATCTTTCATAGAATTGATGGTTTTGTTTTTCTGCCTCTGCCACCAATTCTTCTCTCCTACATTAAACCCCACACATGGCAAACACAAGTTAATTAAGCATTATATTACATCGTATTAATATAAATGTTTCAGATGCTCCTCCTTAAACCATGATGGCATAATTACTATTTCCCTGAAGGAGAAATTAATTTACATTGTTAACGGAAATACTTAGAAACAAACACATTGAAATGTTTAACCATCAATTTGAAAGGAACAGATTAAAAAGAAGTGAGATTTTAATCAAAAAAATTAACATTTAGATGGTCCAGCAAGGTAACATGGAGAGGCAAACATGTGTTTTTGCCATTTTAATCATTTTGAAAGAGCCTTTCAAATAACCTCATTCACTTTCACTCTTGGAACACAACATGAATGCTGTCAATATCTCACTTCGCCTTCTTGCAGTCTAATCATGAATATCATCAAGAAAGCATTTCTTCCAACTCATCAATCTCTCTTCCTTCAATAAATTAAAACTTCACAAGCATCAACAAGCAGCTCCAATATGAAAAAAATATCAGGGCTAAACCCACAAGGCCACAAGGAGCTTTCAGGAATTATTCCAATTCCCTGCACATCCGGTAGAACTACAAACCAGTGGTTCTCAACCTTCCCTGCACATTGACAAGTTTTAAAATTCTAGTGCCCCAGAAATTCTAAACTTGCAGAAATTCTAATTTAATTGGTCCTAAAACTATGGCCTGAGCCTCAAGGTTTTGCTACAGTCTCTTAGGGAGAATTCAATCTGCAGCTCAGGGGCAAAGCCAATCGAATGAAAAGGCCTGCAGTCAAGCTAAACTTACTTACTAGATGAAGTGAGAGAGATACCAAGAGAACTTGGGATTTCTGGGGGAGATGGAAGCTATTGGGTGGTTTTATAGAGATAGTAGGGAAGCGGGGCTGTTTGGAATTGAAGGGCACCAAGAAATGGTACAAAAATTAGTGATTGGGTACCCTGATTTTCTTCCACAGAAGACAAAGACTAGAGAAATGCTGCCCCTGGTAAAGATGCAGAGGTCACTCAGAGGGCAAGGATGACACGGAAGTTACTTTGTAGCTCAGAGCCAGCCTGTTCATTTCTCTATTATATTTATGCTCTCTGGTAAACCTCATGGTCTTCTTGTCAGAAGGTCCAGTTTTCATTTTCTGAATTGATTTAATGCAGTCTTTTCTAATATCTTCACAGGGTAGAGATCCACTGATTTAAGCAAACTGAAAATCCTACCTAGATATAGGTACTTTCCAGTTGTGTGTAGCTGTCATCCAGGAATTAAATCTGACTTACTAGGTAAATGCTGGGTTTCTCCACAAGGGAAAACTTCCCAAATCAAGACCTCCGCAGATAAAAGCCTGTACACATTTTCCCTTAATAGATTTCTGCTGGTGTGATAAATACCATGACCAAAGGGATTATTTAGCTTACAGGTACATCATCAAGGGAAGCCAGAGCAGGAGCTCAAGGAAGGAACCTGTAGTCAGGAGCTGAAGCAGAGGCCATAGAAGGTGCTGCTGACTGGCTTGCTCACCTTAGCTTGACCAGCTACCTTTCTGAAGAGCCCAGGCCCACTTACCCAGAGATGCCATTGCCCACAGAGGCCTGTGCCCTCTTTCATCAATTAACAATCAAGAAAATGCCTCCAGGAGACTAGAAACTGATCTGTTGAGATACCCTCTTCCTAGGAATGTCTGAGTTTGTCAAATAGATAAAAACTATGACCTAGTTTTTGTGACCCAATCACAAAAAGACAAACATGATATGTACTCACTCATATGTGGACCTGCTTTATAATACATAGTAGTGACCGTGCTTTATCAGAGCTGTTTTTAATGATGTTGCTCAGAATGGTTTCCTCCCAGATGATGACTGAGAAGCTAATTTTTTAAAAAATGGTGCCAAGTACCACAAGAGTAACAGAACTGTGCTGTTTTCTGGGATTTTGTTTTTTACTTTTTTGTTGTTGTTTGTTTGTTTGTTTGTTTGTTTTGCTTTTGTATGTTTTTGTTTTTTGTTATTTTTAAATGGAGTGTTCTGGATGTCTCTACAATTTTGTTCAAATGACTGCAGAACCTGGAAAATGTTGCTGCTATTGATGCATAACATATTGCCATTATTGCTCTCTCTCTCTCTCTCTCTCTCTATATATATATATATATATATATGCTAATTGAAACTCAAATATGTGATGAATCCAAGGTGTTTCAGTGAGTGCTCACCTGTGCATGCAACTTTGATTTCATCTTTAGTAAGTAGTAAAGTTATATGCTTGCCAAAAAAAAAAGTGACACACTGGAAGACAAATGTCAAACAATTTCAATTTTATGTGTAACCTAGAAATGATGAACTTATGGGAACAGAGAACAGAATTGTGACTATTAGGCTTCAATGTGGGTCTTTTAACAATGGGGAAATGATTGGTTTAAGGATATAAAACTGCAGTTGGACAAGAGGCATGGACTCTCTGAAGTCTTGAGGTCTACTGAGAGCATGATAAATATGGTTGATAACAATATGCTATATTTTAAAAGTTGTGAGATAGAATACTTTAAGTGTTCTCAAAACAAAAATGATGAATATGTGTGATATAACATGTCAATTGGTTTAATTTAGCCATGCCATAGTGAACATACTGTATTCTGTATCATAATTGTGCATGACTTTATTTATGAGCTAAATAAATGAATGGAAAAGAAAAAAGCCCCCCCAAAAAAACTGTGACCTAGATTATCAAGTTATGACTATACAACTTAAATGTAAGTAAACATATACTACAAAAAGTTGGCCAAATCTGGTGTTTTAAAAGAAAAATTGATGTAAAATAGCTCATATTGTAACTGTTGATTTCAAAACATGCATCACACTGGCTCAAAGCTCACATTCACTGCTGCTTTTCATCTACTGAGTTCTCATTTCACTCTTTAGTTTGTCTTTTATATATCTGCTTTTCATGGCTGCCTGAGGCAGAAAATGCTAATGAGGCAGTGTCCATAGGAAAGAATTCTATTGGACTTAGATGCTTCTAAGCAGAATCTGCTATACCATGATGGAAAACATTTTTAGTTTTCAAGATTACTAGCTCACAGTTGCCATAGCATAACAGTGCACATAAGAAGTGTGTGACTTCTCATTAGAGAAATGCCTTTGACAATATGTTGACCTAATACTTTGGTCTGTAAGAAATAAGAAGGGGTAACAATGATTTATTCTTAAGTCAAGGATGACAATTGTTTGCAATAAAAATTGGATGTTGAACTCTTCTCTGGGAATAAGTAACATCTGCTTGTTTCTTAAGAAGTCTGCAAGGTCATTAGATGTACTTTGTGTCTCCCTAAGAATAAGACTCTCCTACCATTATACAAGTCAGAAAAGACATCATCTTTGCTGTCTATCAAGGGTGCTCAAAAGAACCCCACCCAAGTTCTTCTGTTTCATCCATATCGCCTACCCCTCTGGCTTGCATGTATCAAGGATACCAGTTTTCCTAGCCTAGATTTTGTTCTTCCACTGTAATTTAAGAGAGCCCAGAATTATCTTGATTCTGAAACCACATAGGAAAGCTAAATATTTAAGAGAGTAAAATGTTTAAAACCAGAAGAAGCTGAGATAGATTATGAACTCAAGGTACATGTAACCGATAATGGAGAAGAAAGACAAGATTGAATAAATAAATAAATAAATAAATAAATAAATAAATAAATAGTCAAAACAGCATTGGCTGACCTGGCAAAAACTCCAGAACAGAACATTGTCCAACTGATATCACATCAGTCATTGAAATGGCGGACCTTCTCCATCACTCTAGTTCAGTCACCAGACGTAGGCTGCCCTGGAAAGGGCATAACCTTGCGCAAATCCATCCATTCCTTTCCAGGCAAAGCTGGCCCTAAAAGAGAAAGCAGCTGAAAACACTCTGCTGGCCACCCTCCACTCGGCTGGACAACATATCCATTCCTGAAAGACTGGGAGGAATGTGTTCATATCGACTACAGTAGTTTTGAGAATGTGGATAAGGTGTGCCATGCCTGTTGATTTCCCAATATGACACCCAACACTAAATTTCCCATCTAGATATGGGAAGACCTGAGCAACTGCCAATGCTCTAGAAATTTAGCCTCCTAGAAATTTCCAGCACAGAACAGACCCAGAAGATATAGCTCCCACAAACCACTGGATCTGAAGAAAGAGATGAAGTGCATATGCCAAAATATTGCTCCCACCTCATCAAAAAGATGGTTCTGTCTGTAAGGGAGTATGGAATAGAGATAATCCAGGAATGCCACAGGAAACAGTGACTCTCCCTCCACATGGAGGGACACACAGGACAAAGAGGTAAGTGGTGCTCTTGCCCTTCGCCAACTGACTCACAGAACTTGACAGTTAATACAGTGAGGCTTATCATTTCTAAGCCTCTAGTCATAATTCAAAATTCCCATAAGTATAATAGCATTTCTCTACATGCTTCCTCATCAATATTCCATCTGAAAGTTCATTTGCTAGAGAGATGGTTGCTTTGGTTGGATATTAAGAAATTGGAAGTTGAAGTGTATTCTTGCCGTAGCTACACAGAAAAGAACAGATTGATTTATGAAGTCATGGGTGACATTAACACTTGTTATATTGTCTGTGTTGCATCCTCTTATAGTATACAAAACTCACAAAGGAGATTTTAGTAACTGTGACAATCTGACCTAAGCTCCAAGTGGCAGTTCAGCAACCACATTATTCATCTTCATTTCGCTTTCAGCCAGCCACATGCATCTTGACCCCAATCGTCCTGCCTATGCAGCTGCTCAAGATGGAAAGTGCTTTGAAACCCAGAAAACAGGAAGCAAATGTAGCCATGGAGATGCCCACTTCTCAGTGAAGTGTTAAAGAGAAGTCTCAGAGTGACCAGAAGGTACAAAACACAGTTCAAAGGAGTAGCATCAAAATGTCAAGAGCATGTCAGTCTTATTCTAAGACAAACAAACATACTTCTTGTAAGTTTTCATTTCCAGATTTGATCATGGAGATGTAATCATGACAAGACAAGGATCACAAACTGTTAATGTGTAGAAACATGTGCAACTAAGACTAGACAGTGTTTTAGTATCATTCTAGACTGATGAACTAAAGACTGCCAAAGAGATTTTTTTTGGAACAAGCTTTCCAAAATCCCTTCCTGAAATAGATAGGACATTGTAGTTGGGTTTTCAACCCTTCTGGGGGCCCTCCACCCAGCTCCCAAATAAACACATAGAGACTTATTCATACTTATGAATGCCCAGCCTTAGCTTGGTTTGTTTCTAGCCAGCTTTTCTTAAATTATCCTCTCCACCTTTTGCCTTTCTCTATTCTATACACCTTTTTTTTACTTCTTATTCAGTGGCTGGAACAGCTGGTGTCCTCCTCTTCTTCTTCTTTTCTGACTCCTCTCTTTCTCTATTCTATTGATTCTCTCTGCCTGGCAGCCCTGCCTATCCTTCCTCTGCCTAGTTATTGGCCACTGTTCAGCTCATTATTAGACTAATGAAGTGTTTTAGGCATGCAAAGTAACATAGCTTCACAGAGTTAAACAAATGCAACATTGCCCTGGCCCTCGGGGTTCTGGTAATTCATGGGCCCCGAGGGGGACTAAGCCTGAAAATAAATGGGTGAGAAAGAAAAGCAAGACCAAGCAGTGTCCTTGTCAAGGTCTAATTTTATTTATTATAAACAAGGGGTTTTTAAAGAGAAAGGAGGAAGTAAAGAAAGAGGAAGTAAGGGTGGGGGGGGGAGGAATGGGTGTTAAATGCCCTCAGGCCTGAGCAGGTGTCCCAGAACTTTCCTGTGGTAATCTGGAACACTAACCTAAGGGGTGGAGTGCTTGACTAATTATTGGCCTGAGTATCAGGTCTGAGCAGGTGTCCCAGAACTTTCCTGTGGTTATCTCTAACACTAACCTAAGGGGTGGGGTGCTTGACTAATTGGCAGTTTAGCATGGAGGTCACTGTAGGGAGCCGTTCCTGCATTCTCCATTACAATGATGGTGCCTGAAGGCACCGAATGTAAATTATTTCACAGGCACTGGGTAATTTCCATTCCTTTGATCTCTGCCTATCCCGTGGCTCATTTGGCCTGAGGAGCTAAAGCCATTCATAGGGTAACACATCCCAGGCGGGCTGCCAGCCTTTATTAAGGAACGGGATTCTTGGGCCGGGGTCTCCGCTCTGGTAAGCTTATGCTCTCCCACTCTCAAGATGCATTAAAGCTTTCCTGCAGAAGGATCCGAGTGTCCTGTGTGTTGTTCTTGCCGGCGAGAACATATAGCGCGTGCGGGACAGGTCACCAAGCCTCTTGTAAAGGGGACTTTTATATCTGACCAGAGCTGCCTCCTGACACAACATAAGAGAAAGCAGCAAACTTTACATCATTAAACAAATATTCCACAGAATAAACAAATATAACACATCCTAAAATAATATTGTACAACAGGACTTAATTGAGGAAAACATGGATCTAAGTTGGATATGCCTCTGTCTTCCTCAACTAACATTTTAACAATGTTCAGTGAAGTGTGGACTTATGGCCACCTACCACACAAACTCGAAAAACTTGCTAGAACTGCAAGTGACAAAACATGGCCCAAGAGTTTAACTACTTAACAAGCTCTCCCATATGATTCTATACACACTATTTTTGAGAAATCCTGTGAAAAATAAACTGGAAACCATAAGACAGAAAATTCAGAATCCAGCCTCAAAGGAAAGACCCTACAATTCTCACTTGGCATTTATCTGTAATACACAGGGAAAATGAAAATCCTCATTCAGTCACTGAATACTATATTGTGTACCTGCTAAACAATGGAACTAAAACTAAAGTGTAAAAAACATTTATAAGATTCAGTCTAGAGGCACCTAGTTCTAGACTGAGCACATCACTAGGAAAGAAAATAGAAATTCAGGGCAAATATTAAACTTCTGCTGAAAACTAAGTAATAAAAGCATTTAAAATATTCTACATGTGGACATGGGTGTATCTCTGACTCTTTTGCCTGCCTTGGGACTCTTTTCCTTCTCTTGGGTTGCCTTGTCCAGCCTCTATATGAGAGCTTTGGTCTTGTCTTATTGTATCTTGTTTTGTCCTATTAGGCTGTCATCTTTGGGAGACCTGCTCCTGTCTGAAGAGGAAATGCAGAGGAGAGTGGATCAGGGGAAGAGAGGAGGTGGGGTTAGAGCCGGGAGGAGTGGAGGGAAAGGAAACTGTGGTTGGAATGTATTGTATGAGGAAGAATCTATTTTCTGTTTAAAAAATTAAAAAAGTACATCTAGATCTTTCTGAGGATTAGGTTACTATTTTAGAATAAGGAGGTCTCTTGGAAGAAGACATCAAAGCTCAGTTATGACTCCCATCCCACTGAGTCAATGCTTTCTACTAGAATCAGAGAGTTGGTGAACTTTTGATCTGTCCTCTCTTTCTCTGGAAGCAAAGATCTAAAAGCTGTTATCAAATGAGCTCATGAAGTGAGAATAAAAGTATGACACATAAGTCACTGTTGATTTTTCCAGGCACTCTACAGGGAAACACTGCAGACATTATACCTACTCGATACACACTATCAAAGCCTACTGGAAACATCCTCCAGGTTTGCTATTAATAAGCTAGGCTTACTTAAGAAGAAGTACGTTAGATGGTTTGGGCAAACATTAGCACAAATAGGTCTACATTATAAGATGTAACACATATATAATTCCATTTCACTTTCATAGCTTCAGTTTCTAAAGCAAGTTTTTATGGCTCAAAGAGTAAATGTGTTTCCAACACAAGCCCAATGACCTGAGTTTGATCCCTAGATCCCACTCCCTAGAACTGACTCCCAGAAGTTGCTCTCTGACTTCCATATGTGCACACGTACAGATGCACACAGAATAAAAAGAAAGCTTTTTTAAATATTGTTAGATTTATATGGGGTCGTGGTTTGAATGTAAAATGTTTCCTGTAGGCTCTTGGGGTAAACACTTGGTCCCCAATTTGTTGTGCTGCTTGGGAAGGCTGTGGAACTTCTGTGAGTCAGAGCCTCCCTGGAGGAAGTGGGTCACTAGGGGCAGACATTGAAGTTGTACGGCCCCACCTCACTTCCTGTTCACTCTCCACTTCCTAGTACTTCCACTTCCTATTGCAAGTACTAGCTTCCCACTCCACATCTTCCCTGCCATGATGGAAAGTATCCCCTCAAACAAATACATTAAATAATCCCTTCCTCCAATTGCTGATTATTGAGTATTTTGTTACAATAACTTACTGATGGGTGTGATTCTATTACCATCCTACACAACCCAAAATAACAAAAGCACACACTGAAAAAAATTAAAACAAAGGAAAAAAATGTTTAAATATTGAAATGGCCAAATATGGAGATTTCCCTACATCCATCAATGTTTACTAATGAGATATAGTACTTTATAACATAAACATTTAAAGCTAATTTCTTTTTTAAGAAGATTTATTTTTAATTTTTGCATCTCTCTGTGTGTATGTACACATGAGTACAGGTGCCCACTAAGGCCAGAAGAGGGCATTGGATCCTCTAGAGCTGTGAGCCACCTAACATGGGTGCCAGGGACTGAATTCTGGCTGCTTGCTTTCTTGCCAGTCCTTAAAGCTATTTTCTTAACAGGGGTTTGATTCTATGACAAAATAGAATTTTTTTTTAGATAAAAATACATTCCTAAGTGACAATCTTCAGTCACTATTGTGTCTTTTTAGCCTATGTCTCCTTCCCTGCAATGTGCTTTATTTTTAGGCTCTATCCTCTCTATATTCTTTTAAACATTCATAGTCTTCAAAGGTTTTTGCTACACAAAAAAGTTAAGGCTTTTCTTTTCCTCTTCTTTTTCACTGTAACCCCATAAATTCTAACCACAGCTGTCCACTCCAGCTCCCATTATTCTCAATGATCCTGACTAACTGACTTTGAAAGCATATTGCTTTAGCACATTAGCTTTCACTAGGGCACCGTTTTTTTTTCCCACACCTGACTCTCCTACCCTGAAATTTTATATCCATCCTAACTAACAGTTTTCTAAGTAATAAATTATATATGACATCTGTCTTGTCCTCATTTTTTAAATCCTTGTACCTCTTAAAAGCTTTGTTAATGCCCTCATTGTAGAAACCAGGCCACCTCTGGAGCTGTCTTCATGTAGGGCTTGTCCTGATACCTTTTTCTGTCTTTGTCTCTGTCCTCTATTCTGAGTCTTTGTCCACCTTTCCTTCCAGAAAAAAAAAAAAAAAAAAAAAAAAAAAAAAAAAAGTTAAGCCTTTCTTTATTTCCTGAATTCTTCTTCATGCCCCATATCACTAGTCTTGAGTTAGTGAAATGTGAAAATTTCATCCTCCACCACAATTGTGACCTTTCTATTTAAAATTTAAATATAATTGTTCTAACTGGTGACATAATCTACCATGCATCACACCAGTTCCTCCCACAAGAGCACGTACACTTGGGCCCTTAGAACACTGTTGTATACTGGGACACTTACAACATCATATAGTCATGTCTTAATTCTTAACTGTGCTTTTGTGCTAACTTGGAAAATCAAATGGACTCTTCTCCATATAATACAAATTAAGCAGAAGATACAGGAATCCTGCTCTCTTAATAAAGCCAGACAATAGGGACATTTGCTAATATGCCCAACATGATCATTGACTGATATTGTCAACTTAACAGGTTCGAGAATCACCAGGGAGGCAAGCTTTTGGTTATACCTGTAAGAGATTATCCAGCATAGGTTAGTCTCTGGGCATGCTTGTGAAGATTATCAGGATCAGTCTAATTGGAAGAAGACCCACCTCAGTTGTGGACTGCACCATCCCTTGGGCTGTGGTGATGAACTAATGAACTGAATGAGCAGAGAGCTGAGCACCACCATTTATCTCCCTCTGCTTTCTGACTCTGGTATGATGTGACCAGCTGCCTCAAGCCACCACAAGCCACCTCAAGGCTTCCCCACCAGAACTGACTACATCCTGTAACTTGGAGATAAAGGGAAACATTCCTTTTTTAACTTGCTTCTGTCTGGGGATATTTTTTAAGTAGGAAAAGTAACTAATATCATATTTCTTATTAAATAATTATCAAAATAATGAATGCTAATATACTTTATAATATAAACACTATTATTTACATATGTCACTCTGCAATAGTTTTCCTATAGTTAATTTAAATTCACTATTCTTTTTTCAAAAAGACAAACCCTGTTTACTGTTGTTTTGCTCGGTTTTCCTTTTTTGCTTGTTTAGTTTATTTTGTTTTTTTTTAATTATGCTCGATGAATATAAAATTATTCAGCCAAGATACTACAAAATTTTATGTATACTCTCAATTTCTGTACTCATAATTTCACTGAATAATGTGTCTTTCATACACAAATTAGTCTCTCAGCAGTGCTATACTGCAGCAGAGGACAGCCTGGGATCTGCCAGTACTTACACATGCACAAGCCAGAAATGCAATCACTCTGTAAGTTGGCATTTAGTCAAGAAGTGGTGAGAACTTACAGACAAGAATGAGACTGAAAAACATCATAGCATTTTCTGATGGCCTCATGGAGCGGGAGCAGTCACCCACAGCTGTGGCTACTTCTACAGTGCATCCTTCTCTCTATCTCTACCCCAGCTTCCCAGCACCATGCTTCTCCCATAAACTACCCAAACTGAACACTTGCCACTGCCTCTGTCTTCCAGGGAACTCTGGAAGCAGCACAGGGCCTGCTCTTTGCACCCGACTAAGGGAAGGGACAAGCATAGTTCAGTGCATACAAACTTCTATTGCTTTGCCTTTAAGGTTGCGCATTGCCAGTGCTCCTTGCTTTGCTTTTCCTTCCTCTTGAACTGACTTTGCACATCCTGTAAAATCATCCAATGATAGGATAACCCCTCCTCTTCTTTCTCAAGCCCAGACACCACATTTTGTGTCCTAACATTGAACAAATTAGTGATTACCAAGGGTCACCTGATCCTTACTACTTAGCCTTAATTTTCAATGAGGAAAAGAGAAACACAGCATGCTGGAAATGGCAAACAATCCCAACTCCACTATTTTGCTTCCTTCACACTCTGACAGTAACAGATACATGTGTGCAGCCAAGATGACCAATTTGCAAAGTGCTGTGACTCCCCTGTCTAGTATGTTAACATATTCACTGTAGGAAATGGCATGTATCAGTAAAAGTTAAGTTACCTGCAGGAGTGGTCAATAATTCTCCCTTAAAAAAAAAAACACACATTGTTCTGAACACAAATGTACAACACATAAAAGCAATGAATAAATAATGGTTAATATATAAGAATTTGAACTTACTCTACTGTAATGAAACCACTAAAATATTTCAATTACACAAGCACAGAGAAATATTTTGGAACACAGAAAATAGTCTAATTTAAAGACAGTACAAAGTTCAAAACAGAGAAAAAGAGAGGGAAGGGGGTGGAAGGGAAAGGAGAGAGGGAATTCCCTCAATCGATATGACAGTTATACAGGACTTATTTAACAAACTAAAGTACAAACATACCAAGTAAATTCCACACCTCAGCTCCATCACACGCGTGTACCCATTATCAGAAAATACATCAAGAATCCTGAAGGCTTAAGAAATGCCACCTATAAAAATATCCAACAGTGCCCTTTAAATTCTTCTGGCAAATTCTGGATGTGCACTTGACACTATAACACATAAGCAAACAATACAAGCTTTATGCACCCAAATGGGAAGTGTAACTAGTCATCTAGTCAGTGGATGAAAATGTCATCCCCTCAGATAAGCAGCACAGCTTCATGGGCAATTGATAATATATGCCAAGTCCATAACTTCGTTCCCAGACAGCAGCTTACAGGGCCCTGAAACTACAAAGGCATCAAGCTAATTCTGCCGGAAGCAGAATGTGATCATTCTGACTCAAAGTTACTAGAAAGGAAAAGTTAAATTATACACCAAATATATATTTTAAAGTACTTTAGAAGTTAAAAGGCTACAAAGTGGGGGTGGGGGTGGAGGAATGTCTCTGCAGTAAGTGCATACACATAGTGCGTGGGCACCCAAGTAGGTGCACACACACACACACACACACACACACACACACACACACACACACACATAAAAATGAGTAAGTAAACCTATTATTGCTAGGAAAATAATTCTGGTTCTTCAGAATAGCAGCCAACTCCTCAAACCTGTGGTTTCCTAGACTATGGCTACCAGCCACTCATGGAGTTGGGAATATAACTGCTGTAACTAAATGTTAACCTTCAATGCAATAAATTTTAAATCAGGTTTTATTCTAATTAACTCCCATTATATTTAATTTAATCTTTATTTAATTCATTTAAAAACTGATCCCTTGATACATGTATTGGAAGATGTTTAAATATTTGAAATTACATGAATTCACCTTTAAGCTTTAAATTCTATAAAATTTTTAAGCCTGTAAATGTTTTTCAGTGACAATCTGTATTCCAAGTTAAGATAATTCACTCAATTGTCAGCTACTTGCAGAAAAAGGCCAAACAAAACTGTCTATTTCTCACTGCCCAAGGTTCCCATCACCAGAGGATCTCTCTGGGCATACAACTGCAGAGAGCAAACCTGCCTGTATATAGTAGACCCACCCAGACAAGAAGGACCTCCCTGAGTCTGGAAATACCTCACTCTTCCTTCCCCCTCTGCTGGCCCAACCTCTCCTTAGTGAGGAGACAACCAGGAGAGGCAAGACCATCCATATCTGCAGACATTGAAGACTTGGCCCACACACACCACCGGGTAACAAGAGGAGATAGAGAGACCCCACGTGCACCCACTGGAAGAAGAGATGGGAAGAAGGCAGAATAAGAACACACTCAACAGAAAGATAAATATGACACCACCAGAATCTAGGGACTCCACACCAGCAAGATCTGAAAAGCACAACACAGAGGAGGAAGAAGAGACAGACCTAAAATTCTACTTCATGAAGATGTTCAAGACCCTTAAAGAGGAAACAAGAAAATCTATTAAAGAAATAGAAGAAAAAAACAAAATAATTGAAGAAATAAGTAATTCTCTTAAAGACTCTAAAGAAAAAACAACCAAACAAGTGAAGGAAGTACTGGAAACATTTCAAGGTATGAAAGCTGAAATAGAAACAATAAAGAAAACACAGAATGAGGGGATGCTGGAAATAGAAAGGCTGGATAAAGGATCAGGAACTAAAGATGTGAGTATAACCAATAGAATACAAGAGATGGAAGACAGAATCTCAGTTGTTGAAGACTCGATAGAGGATATAATCATCCACCAAAGAAAATCTCAAGTCCAACAAATCACAAAATATCCAGGAAATATGGGACACTGTGAAAAGGCCAAATCTAAGAATAATAGGTATAGAAGAAAGTGAAAATACAGCTCAAAGGCACAGAAAACATATTCAACAGAATCCTAGATGAAAACTTCCCCAACCTACAGGAGGATATGCCTATGAAAGTACAAGAAGCTTACAGAACACAAATTGACTAGACAACAAAAAGAACTCCCCTCAACACATAATAATCAAAACACAAAACGTACAGAATAAAGAGAAAATATTAAGAGTAGCAAAGGAAAAAGGCCAAGTAACATATAATGGCAGACCTATCAGAATCACACCTGACTTCTCAATGGAAACTTTGAAAGCCAGAAGGTCCTGGATAGATATCCTAAAAACACTACAGGAACATGGATGCCAACCCAGACTACTGTAGCCAGAAAAGCTTTCAATCACTATAGATGGAGAAAACAAGATATTCCATGACAAAAACAGTTTTAAACAATACATATCCACAAATCCAGCACTACATAAAGTCCTAGAGGGAAAACTCCAAACCAAAGAAGATAACTACACTCACAATAACACAGATAATAGATAATCCAACTTTACCAAACAGGAAAAGAAACAGGAGGGTGAAATACACACACAATGACACCACAAACAATAAATCCAAAACAAACAAGAACCAACAATCAATGGACATTAATATCCCTCAATGTCAATGGTCTTGATTGCCTATAAAAAGATAAAGGTTAACAGAATGGATACAAAGACAGAATCCATCCTTCTGCTGTATACAAGAAACACATCTCAACTTCAGAGACAAGTGTTACCTCAGAGTAAAGGGTTGGGAAAAGATTTTCCAATCAAATGGACCCAAGAAACAAGCTTGTGTAGCAATCCTAATATCTAACAAATTAGACTTCAAACTAAAATCAATCAAAAGAGATGAAGAAGGGCATTTCATACTCATCAAAGGAAAAGTCCATCAAGATGAAGTCTCAATCCTAATCATCTATGCCCCAAATACGAAGGCACAGACATTTGTAAAAGAAACATTACTAAAGCTCAAACCACACATAAAACCACACACACTTATAGTAGGAGACTTCAACACCCCTCTTTTACCACTAGACAGGACCACAAGATAGAAACTTAACATAGAAACAAAGGATCTAACAGAAGTTATGACCCAATTGGGATTAACAGACATCTATAGAACGTTCCATCCAAACACAAAACAATATACCTTCTTCTCAGCGCCACATGGAACCTTCTCTAAAATTGAACACATACTTGGCAACATAGCAAACCTCCACAGACACAAAAAAATTGAAATAATCCCCTGTATATTATCAGACCACCACGCTTTAAGATTAGAATTCAATAGCAATACAAATTGCAAAAACAAACAAACAAAAAAAACCTACAAACTCATGGAAATTGAATAACACCCAATTGCACCATTCATGGGTTGAGGAAGAAATAAAAAGTGAAACTAAAGACTTCCTAGAATTTAATGAGAAAGCTAACACAACATACCCAAACTTATGGGGTACTCTGAAAGCAGTGCTAAGAGGAAAGTTCATAGCCCTAAGTGCCCACATGAAGAAACTGGAGAAAAGTCACAATAGAGATTTGACAGAACAACTGAAAGCTTTAGAGCAAAAAGAAGCAAACTCACCACAGAGGAGTAGGCCCAGGAAATAATCAAACTGAGAGCTGAAATCAATAAGGTAGAAAATAGGAAAACATTACAAAGAATCAATGAAACAAAGAATTGGTTCTTTGAGAAGATAGACAAACCTCTAGCCAAACTAACCAAAAGGCAGAGAGAGAGCATGCAAATTAATAAAATCAGAAATGAAATGGGAGATATAACAAAGGACACTGAGGAAATCCAGAGAATCATCAGGTCATACTTTCAAAACCTGTACTCCACAAAATTCAAAAATCTAAAGAAAACGGACAGTTTCCTGGATAGATATCACTTACCAAAACTAAATCAAGAACAGATAAGCAATTAAAATCGACCTATAACCCCTAATGAAATAGAAGCAGTCATTAAAAGCCTTCCAACCAAAAAAAAAAAAAAAAAAAAAAAAAAAAAAAAAAAAAAAAAGCCCAGGGCCAGATGGCTTCACTGCAGAATTCTACCAGAAATTCAAACAAGAGCTAATACCACTACTCCTTAAATTGTTCCACACAGTAGAAGCAGAAGGGCCATTGCCAAACTCTTTTTACAAGACTACAATCATTTTGATACCCAAGCCACACAAAGATACAAGTAAAAAAGAGAACTACAGACCAATATCCCTCACGAACATCCATGCAAAAATACTCAACAAAATATTGGTGAATCAAATCCAAGAGCACATCAGAAAAATCATCCACTATGACCAAGTAGGCTTCATCCCATGGATGCAAGGATGGTACAACACATGAAAATCCACCATATAAACAGACTGAGGAAAAAAAAAAACACATGATCATCTCACTAGATGCCAAAAAGCCTTTGACAAAATCCAACACCCCTTCATGATAAAGGTCTTGGGGAAATCAGGGATAACAGGAACATACCTCAACATAATAAAAGCAATGTACAGCAAGCCAACAGCCAACATCAAATTAAATGGAGAGAAATTCAATGCAATTCCTCTAAAATCAGGGACAAGACAAGGCTGTCCACTCTCTCCATTCCTCTTCAATATTGTCCTTGAAGTTCTAGCTAGAACAATAAGACAACAAAAGGAGATCAAGGGAATACAAATCGGAAAAGAAGAAGTCAAACTCTCACTATTTGCAGATGACATGATAGTCTACATTAGTGACCCAGGAAAACTCTACGAGGGAACTCCTACAGCTGAAAAACACCTTCAGCACAGTAGCAGGATACAAAATTAACTCAAAAAAATCAGTAGCCCTACTATATACAGATGATAAACAAAATGAGAAAGAAATTAGAGAAACATCACCCTTCACAATATCCACAAACAACATAAAATATTTTGGGATAAGGCTAACCAAACAAGTGAAAGACCTGTACAACAAGAACTTTGAGTCTTTAAAGAAAGAAATTAAAGAAGATACCAGAAAATGGAAAGATCTCCCATGCTCTTGGTTAGGTAGAATCAACATAGTAAAAATGGCAATCTTGCCAAAAGCAATCCACAGATTCAATGCAATCCCCATCAAAATCCCAAGACAGTTTTTCACAGGCATTGAAAGAACAATACCCAACTTTATATGGAAAAACAAAAAACCCAGGATAGCCAAAACAACCCTGTACAATAAAGGAACCTCTGGAGGCATCACCATCCCAGACTTCAAGCTCTATTATAGAAAAACAGCTTGGTATTGGCACAAAAACAGACAGATAGACCAAGAGGATCGAATTGAAAATCCTGATATTAACGCATACATCTATGAACACCTGATTTTCAACAAAGATGCTAAATATATGCAATGGAAAAAAGATAGCATCTTCAACAAATGGTGCTGGCACAACTAGATTTGTGCATGCAGAGGATTGCAGATAGATCCACATCTGTCACCACACAGGAAACTTAAGTCCAAATGGAACAAAGTTCTCAACATAAATCCAGCCACACTGAACCTTCTAGAAGAGAAAGTGGGAATTACCCTTGAACAAATTAGCACAGGAGACTGCTTCCTGAACATAACACCAGTAACACAGACATTGAGATCTCCAATTAATAAATGGGACCTCCTGAAACGGAGAAGCTTCTGTAAGGCAAAGGACACAGTCAGTAAGACAAAACGGCAGCCCAGAGAATGGGAAAAGATCTTCACCAACCCCACATCTGACAGAGGGCTGATACCCAAAATATACAATGAACTCAAGAAGCTAGCCACCAAAACACCAAACAATGAAATTAAAAAGTGGGGCACAGAACTAAATAGAGAATTCTCAAGAGAAGAATCTAAAGACATTTAAGACATGAAAGACATTTAAAAAAGTGCTCAAAATCCTTTAGCCATCAGAGAAATGAAACTCAAAACAACTCTGAGATACCACCTCACACCTGTCAGAATGGCTAAAATCAAAAACACCAATGACAATCTATGCTGGAGAGTGTGTGGAGAAAAAGGAACACTCCTCCATTGCTGGTGGGAGTGCAAACTTGTAAGACCACTCTGGAAATCAGTATGGTGGTTGCTCAGGAAAATGGGAATCAGTCTACCTCAAGATCCAGCAATTCACAGGGCATTGGTGGCACACGCCTTTAATCCCAGCACTCGGGAGGCAGAGGCAGGCGGATCTCTGTGAGTTTGAGACCAGCCTGGTCTACAAGAGCTAGTTTCAGGATAGCCTCCAAATCCATAGAGAAACCTTGTCTCAAAAAACCAAAAAAAAAAAAAAAAAAAGATCCAGTGATCCAGCAATTCCTCTCTTGGGCATATATTAATAATGTATGTTCATACAACAAGGATATATGTTCAACCATATTCATAGCAACATTGTTTGTAATAGCCAGAACATGGAAGCAACCTAGATGCCCCTCAACTGAAGAATGGATAGAGAAAAAGTGATACATTTATATAATGTAGAAAGGCAAAAAAAAAAAAAAAAAAAAAAAAAGCAAGGAATCTTGAAATTCGAAGGCAAATGGATGGAACTAGAAGAAACTATCCTGAGTGAGGTAACCCAGTTACAAAAAGACAAACAGGATATGTACTCACTCACATATGAATTTTAGACATAGAACATAGTGTTACGATAAATCTTTCTGCTAAAAGCCGCCTGAGCCCCACTGCCACATGTATGCTTTACGCAAGCTGCCTGCCTGAGTTAAGGCCCAAATGAATACACAGAAACTTGTATTAGGTTCAAAGCTGCTTGGCCTATGACTAGGATTCCTCATCTGTTAGCTCAGTCTTAATTATCATAAACCTATATATTTTATAAGACTTATCTTATTGGACACCATATTGGCATCCCTCCTTGCTGGTGGATCACATCCTGCCACTGGAGGAGGAAGGGGAAAAAGGGACCCTTCCTGTTTCTCCTTCACTTAAATATGAGTCTCCTTGCTATGTCACTTCCTGCCTGGATCAGCACTCTCTACTACATTTCCCAGAATCCTCTTTGACTCCTAGTCCCGTCTACTTGCTGTCTCATTGGCCAAGCAGTATTTTATTTAACAATCAAAAAGATAAACATACACAGTACATTCCCCATCAACATAGGACTATCAGCCTACAATCCTCTTCACCAAAGGAACTAGGAAATAAGAAGGACTCTAAGAGAAAAATGCATGGTCCCCGGAGAATGGGAAGGGCCAGGATCTCATAAGCTAATTCAGAGCATAAGGGTAGTGGAGAGGGAGCTGGCAGAATGTGAGGAAGAAAAGAGGAGGGGAGAGGATGAAATGGAGGAGCAGAAAGGTTGAGTTGGGGGAAGAATAGAGGAGAGCAGGATGAGACATATCATAACAGAGGGAGCCAATGTAGGTCCAAGGAGAGATCTGGCACTAGGGAGATTTCCAGAGACCTACAAGGATGAAACGAACTGATAATCTAGGCAATGGTGGAGAGGATAACCTAAATGCCCTTCCCCTATAATGAGACTGATGACAACTTTTTATGCCATCCTAGAGCCCTCATCCAGTGGCTGATGGAAGCAGAGGCAGACACCCACAGCTAAACACTGAACTGAACTCTGGAACCCAGTTGCAGAGAGGGAGAAATAAAGATCAAGGGGGTCAGGACCAGGCTGTTGAATCCCACAGAAACAGCTGACCTGAACAAGGGGGAGCACATGGACCCCAGACTACTGTCTGGGAGACCATCACCGGGACTGATCCAGAGCCCTGAAAGTGGATGTCAAGGAGGAGGCCTCGGCACCCTATGGGGCCTCTGGTGGTGGATCAGTATTTTTCCCTAGTGTAAGAAGGGACTTTGAGAGCCCCTTCCCCCATGAAGGGATGCTCTCTTTGCCTGGACACATGAAGGAGGACCTAGGCCCGGTCCAGGATGATGTTGTAGAATTGGGGGAACCCCCATGGAGGGCCCTATCCTCTATGGGGAGTGGAGGGGGCTGAATGGGGCTTGGGGGAGGGGGAGAGGAAAAGGGATTGACATGTGAAATTATAATTTTGTAAAAATTAAATTAAAAAAGAAAAAATGTCTATTTCTCAAGTACAGCATTCCCTACTAAGTACTTACTAAAGAAATATAATTAAAACTATAACAATTAAATAAAATGTTGCATTTAAAAGTATCCGTTAGAAAATAACAGAATAGTTCAGATAAATAATAAAATATCTTGAAATAAACTAGCTATAAGTTTTGCAGTCTTATTTCCTGAACTCTATGGGAATCCAAATGAAATGCAAATACCTAAAGATTCAAAGTTAACATCCACAAATGAAAGAAAACAAATGGCATTTGTCATTCTAGGCCTGGGTTACGTCACTCAGGGTTTCTAGCTCTATCCATCTACCTGCCAATTTCATTTTTCTTAACAGCTGAATAATACTCCATTCTGTAAATATTGATGCTTTCTTTATCTATTCATTAGTTGATAGATATCCCTGTAAAAAGGATAGCAGTGGACATGGATGAGCATTTATCTCCATAGTACCAGAGAGAGTCCTGCGGGTATAATACTAGGAATTGCACAGCTAGATTATGTGATAGACACATGCCTAGCTTTTTGAACAATTACCTCACCAAGTACCAGTTTATAGTACCAGTACCTCAGGGACAGTACCAGTTTATAGTCCCACCAGCATCAAATAAGTGTCCCCTGTTCCCTATGTCCACATCAGCATTTGTTGTTGTCATGGTTGTTGTTCTTTAATCTTGACCGTTCTGACTGGGGTAGGATGAAATCTCAAAGTAGTTTTAATTTGGATTTCCTTGGTGGCTAATGATGTGTTTTCAGCCACCTTTGTTTAATCATTTGAGGACTCTCTGTTTAGTTCTGTTTTTTAATTACGTTGTTAGTTTTCTTGATGCTTAGATTTATTTTTGGTTCTTTGTATGTTAAAAATATTAACCTTTTGTCAGACATATATCTGAAAAGGATTTTTCCCCATTCTGTAGATTGTCCCTAGTGTAAAATCCTTTTTTTTTTCTTTTTTTCTTTTTTTTTTTTTTACTTTATGAGGTTTCATTTGCCAATGGTTGGTCTTAATGCCTGGCACCAGCACCAGCACCAGCGACTGAAGAACCAGACCAGGAGAGAGTCTGTGGATTAAGAAGGACACATCTCGGGTCATTTGGTAAAAGCAAATGCCATCAGTTTATTGCAGGCAGCAGTTTATATAGCAAGAGGAGATGGAAAAACACCACCTGCTAGCAGAACGCATTCCCACACCCTAACATAAACAAGGAAACCACAACCCCTACTCACAGACAATGAAGCAAGAAGGGGATGGGGTGCAAGTCATAATGTTTCAAAACAAGAATGGTTCATAACAGGATGTTGGTGCTAGTGGGCGAGGCCAGGAAAACAGGAGGTACCTGTGGTTATGCTGGAAAACAACTCACAGAGACCTCATGGGTGCTGGGTCTCAACAAATGCCCATGCTGCTGGGATCCTGGTTAGAACAACCTTTCCTGTGCCAATTAGTTCAAAGATATCCCCTGATTCCTCCTTTTTCATATTCAGAGTACCAGGTCTTATGTTGATGACCTTGATCCATTTGGAGTTAAGTGGATTTTAGCTTTGAATCTTTAGATATGTGTGCTTCATTTCATATCCACAGAGGTCATGAAATTGGTAAGGAGCCATTGATGAATGAGTCATTCACGGGAGGGGAGACGGAATGCTGTAGCATAAAAAGTAAAGAGGAAGATGGAATAGTTGAATGAAATGGGATGAGGGATGAGAAGGTGGGGTAGAAGGGGTAACAAAAAGAGACAAGTAATACTAAAGACTAAAGTCCTATGGGAAGCTGCTGCTGTAGTAACTTCCTAAAATATATACAAATACATATATATATATATATATATATAGAGAGAGAGAGAGAGAGAGAGAGAGAGTTTAAAGAGATTTTCCTTACAATAGAGCAAAAATGTCCCTGCTAGACACCACAGGCTGATAAATAAATAAATCCCAGTCCCACAAATGGGTTGCTTCTTTTGGAGCTGTTGGCCAGTGAAGTTGTACTGAGCATCTCCTAAACATTACAAACTGTTACTGATATTCTTAATTCCTCCAGAACTTGATGGTAAGACCCTATTGCTGAAAATAAATATTTAGAGCATAGAACATGGAGACGTCAATCTAGCACTGACCTGGAAGCTTCATCCCTACTGGCTAGCTTTAATAGTGCTGGAAGATGTATGCATGCTACCGGGAGAAGAAGTGATCATCATTTTTACCCAGCTGTAAACTCTTGAAAGGCCTAGCAGTACATACATGCTGATGAAATAGTGGCTCGTGGTATGGGAGTAGGCAAGCACTTTTTGACTGGATTTAAGGCTTGCTCCACAAAAAGGAAACCATACGTGGAACCTTAATTGTGGCCAGCAGTCTGTGACTAGCCAAGTTCTAAGACCTATGGGAGAACCTGCTGCTATCATTCTGCTAAACAGACATAGGCTTGAAACAATTCCTGGTTTGGGTCCCAGAACCTGGGATCAAGTGAGGTTCTCTAACCACTACTGCTACCACAACAAGCTGTAACCTCTTTGTGTTTATTGGAGGGCATAGCTACTATTGCTAGGATGCCTCTATAGGTAAACATCCGGGAGAAGGGAGTGGCCATGGCTAGTCTTTGCACACAATGATCGCTTGTGCATAAACATTTGTATTCAGTCTCTAGAGAAAAGTTTTGCCATTTCTCTTTAGTCTGACCCAAAGAAAGTAATGACTTTGTCAATTTATCATGTGCCAATTGGTCTTGGAGACCTCTACAGACCACGCCTGTATCAAAATATGCATTTACTCAGGACAACTCCCTCTGCTGCCTACATTAGTGCATCTCTCATCCCTCATGAGAGAAGCTTCTTTTTGAAGTAGATGGTGATTAACACCGAGATCCACAGCTGGTCAAGGTGCCAAGAATCAGAGACTGAGGAACTCATCTCTAGATGAAACATCTATATCTGTCATATCTTTCCTCCCAGAGTTCCAAGATCACTGTGGGAGAGGAGATGGGAAGACAGTAAGAGCCAGAGGTAGAGTGTCTACAGGAAGACAATGTTTCCTGGGCACATTGTGCTTAAGAACTCATAGTGATTGTGACAAATGCAGAAAATATATGCCAGCTCCGGCCAGACAAAATTCCAGCATGGTGAATATGAAGTCTCACCATTAACTGAGAAGCTATTAACATTTCATAGCTATTGACAAAGGAGCAATCACTTAAGGATGTAGGTAGGTCTGCCACATTCAAGTGGATGGCCACACACCCAATATAGACAGCATGCATTATACTAGATTTTTTTTTAATGAGGATGCCACAAGGTTAGATGGGTAAGGAAGAATGGTAAAGCTGGGAGGAGATGGGTGTTGAATATGTTGAAATATATTGTATGAAGTTATCAGACTTAATTTTAAAAGATAAAGTTAAAGAGATCAAGGATTCAGCTGAGTTTTTAATGTACCTGTCTCAACATTACATTGACATGAGTTCAAATTGCAGGAACTCAAGTCACAATAAAGTAGAAGTGAATCAATCCCAGAGAAGCTAGAGCCCTCTTCCAGAAACAGATGGAAGCAGATGCAGAAATCCACAACTAACCATTGGGCCAAGCTCCTGGAGTACAATCGAAGTGAGGGAGGAGTGAAAATATGAACAAAGGAGTCAAGACCATGATGGGGAAACCCACAGAATCAGCTGACCCAAGCTAGTGAGAGATCACTGACTCAGGTCTGACAAATGGGGAACCTTCATAAGACAAAACTTGACTCCCTTAATACAGGTGACAATGGTGTGACTGAGACAGGATATGAGGCCACTGGAAGTTGGTCCAGGATCTAACACTAATGCACCAACTGATTTAGTGGAGCCCATTCTATATGGAGAGATATCTTGTCCAGCCTAGGCACAAGGGTGTGGGAGGGGTGGAGATGTGCCTTGGTCCTGCCTCAACGAGATGATGGGACTGACTTAGTAGACTTCCAAGGGGAGGCCTTACCCTCTCCATGGAACAGATGAGGGTGTGGAGGGAAGTGGGAGGAGTGGGAATAGAAGAGGGAGGGGAAACTGGGATTGGAACGTAAAAAATAAATTAATAAAAAAAAATGAGAGAAACAAAAAAGTAGCAGTGAATCCATTACATACAGTCTTACAACATACTCTAAAGTGTGCTGGTTGTTTTGAACTGCCAATTTGTCACAATCTAGAATCACTAGAGAAGAGAATCTTAATGAGAAATTATCTAGACCAAGCTGGCCTGTGGGGCATGTGTTTGGGGTACTGTGTTGATTGTTAATTGATGTGGAAGCATGGGTAGCACCATTCCCTAGGCAGGAGGTCCTGAACTGTATAAAAATAAAGGGAGCAAGAGATGATTCTTGCATTTATTCTCCCTTAATTCTCGACTATGGATGTGATACTTTTAAGTTCCCACCCTAACATACCCACTGTAACCTGAAATTGTGAGCTAAAATATAGCCTTCCTTCCTAAGTTGCTTTTGTCCAGGTATTTTATCACAGCAACAGAGATGAAACTAGAACACCAGGATTTAGTAAAAGAATCAGGGATAGGTAAAGAAATATCTACTATCCATTTGGTGAAATGAACCCAAGGGTATGTTTCCAGCTAAAATGAAATAAAACCAAAAGCAGAAAAGTGAAACAGAGCTTTTGTTGTTGTTTTTTCCTGCCCATGCTCAGCAGATTCCTTACCAATGTAAGGAATGCAAATTGTGTTATGTTGCTTGGGCACTGAGAATAAACCCAGTCTCTGTACACTGTACACTGTGTATTTTATTTATGATCTAGCAAATAAAACTTGTCTAAAGATCAGAGTGACAAAGCCATACAGGTCAGGCAGTGGTGGTGCACACCTTTAATCCCAGCAGCCACACTAGTTAGCCATAGAGGCAGGCAGTGGAGGTTCACACCTTTAATGCCAGCACTAGAGAGGAATATGACATGGGAGAATACTGGGCTGTAGTGTATTCAATCTGCAGTCCTGCTGAATACAGGATTGCCCCATCCTTGGGAGAGGTAAGAGCTCTCTTGTTGCTGGCTGCTTTGCTTTTCTGATCTTCACCTTGAACCCCAATATCTGTCTCTCTGTTTTTATTATTTGTGCTACAGTCTATAGGGTTCTTTTATATAACATGACATTGTGATGGTTTTGTTGTGATTGGCATGTGGTAGCTGCTGAAAATACACACTTGGAATGAAGCAATAGAACTCACACACCACCAATGAGACAGGCCATAAGAAGAGGCTGCTGTAATGATGTGACATCTTCCTGTCCTCAAAGCTTTTCCAGATACTTTTACCAGAGTTATCTGGACCATGGCAGACAGTGCTAGATGCACACAGTATTGTTCTCTTTAACTACAAACTTTCCTGGGAAAACACAGAGTGAAATTCAAGTCTCCTAATTTTTCCTCACTTTGATCATTAGCTGTTCATGGGGTATAAATAACATTTTATATGAGACTTCAAATACCTACAAATATCTAACTTTCCCTTATTATGCTAATATTGGCTGAAAAATAAGCATTAACAGATAAAAAGCAGGCCTGTTGTAATAGAGTAATGAAACAAGTAACTTTACATTGTGGGTTTGATCCTCCTGTTCTGTTTGCTCCTTACAGTTTCATGACTTGTCTTGATGACCCATGTTGTCATAAACAAAATGGAACTAACACAGCAGCACGCATCCCTCTGGGTTCTTATGGACAGCAGATGAGAAAATCTGTGTGCAGGCATTTTTACACTGTAAACTGATGGTGGTCATAACTACTTCAGTGTGACCTTTCCTCTTGCCTAAGTACAACTTAAAATTCTCCTTTCTGCTTGGAATTCGAACACTGTGGTGATCTAGATGAATGGAGAAGCTTAATTACCACATGCTGGGGTACATTATGAAGATGAGGATGGTTATGCTGGTACAACTATGGTGCTTGATGTCAGTTTGGTCTCAGTGACAAGCAGAAGTGTGTGTGTGTGTGTGTGTGTGTGTGTGTGTGTGTGTGTGTGTGTGTGTGTACAAGTGTTTGTGTATTTCATAAATGTATATTTTACAGTACTAAATATTATTTACCAAAATGAAAGGCTCTGGGAAATTTGTTTACTCCTGAGTTATCTAATTATTTAAACTTTGCTTCTAAGAATATAAAAACATAAATTAAGTTCTATTTTCTGGGGTTTAACTTTCATTTGCACCATCTCCACAGCAAGTTTTTGAGCCTCACAGTGTTTACATATATTTAATAAATGGGAAAGATCAGGTCATCGCCTACAGTGCTGCTCATATCTTAAAAGACAACAACACTTATTAAGAAAGGCACTTTGTTTTCTGGCCACAGCTTTGATTCTAGCTGGAGCTTTGTCCAGATCTTGTTTTCTTCTCTTTCTTTTGATTTCAGTATAATGATCATTAGAATTAGAGGCTATATTGGTTTACTCCTGACCCATGTAAATTATAAAGAGTTATCCGTGTTTATGGATCCTTCTATGTGATAAAAGTCATGATATAAGGCATTAAAAAATTCTGAGCTCTACTATTCTTTCTCTTTCACATGAAGTACCTTATATACCCCGAGAATTTATTCCATTTTAACCTGAAATTTTATCTTCTTATGTGAATTTTGTATAAATACACCTGATTTTATAGACCAGGAGGAAAGTTAAGAAATTCAATACTCTAGGAAAACAACACCGTGCAATCAAGCCAGAATGTGTGTAAGCACTCCAATTAAAACAGAAAGTCAATGACCTGAAGGGAAATAATCTTTTTTAAAAAACTAGAGAGAGTAAGCAGAAAATGAGAAGATAGCAGCAATCACTATAGCACATGCTTTAATCATCCACTAGGTCAAAAAGGGATTGAATACTCTGGGAATGGTAATAAAAATGATAGAAGCAATGGAATTCAAGTGTGCAACTAATTCAAATGTGACAGGGTCTTTATCAGTCAGTGGGATGTCTGACAGGAGAAAGAAAATGTTATCAATCCTGATCATGTGAAAGTAAAATTACAACTTCCAGAAACAAGGTAAGGTGTGTGGGTTACTTCTCTATTGCTGTGATAAAACACCATGGCCAAAAGCAACCTAAGTAAGAGAGAATTTGTTTTGGCTTATGGTTCCAGAAGCATAAAAATCTATCATGGCAGAGTAGAGGCATGGCAGCAAGCTCCGGACAAAATAAGGAAGATAAGAGTTCAAGTCTTCAACTGCAAACATGAGGCAGAAAGACAGAATTGGAAGGAAGGAGGGTGAGCCTGCAAACTCTCAAAGACTGGCCCAGTTCCTCCATCAACACCAAACCTCCTAAACTTCCCCAGACAGTGTCACCAACTGGTAACTGGTGTTCAAATGCCTGAATTTATGGGACATTTATCATTTAAGCCACCACACCCAGGTACTGAGGAAGACCAGACACACCTGAAGGCACTTTGTAGCTGAAGGAAACAGACTTAAGCCAATTATTTAGATTTGTTCAAGCAACAGTGTTTAAAAGATTAAACTGTGCTGTGAAGAGGTGAGAAGAAAGATGGAAATTTTAGGTAAATCATGGAAAAAGCTGCCTGTGTGTAGCGTAGCAGTAGATAATAAGGAATTGATAAGTTAAGAACAATGTGGCAGAATATTTAAAAATACAGACCATGGCAATAATCACTTTATTAATCACAAATAATAACGAATGGAATGTAATTAAAAATTACATTTTGAGGGAAGACTGAGATGGAATAAGCCAATGGAATACTGCTTTTCTCATAAGTCTTTTGTACTTTTTAACTTAAAATATTACCACCAATAGTGTATCATCTCACAGTTAAAACCTCCATATCGGGCCAGAGATTATAGTTCAGAGTTAATGTGTTTGCCTATCATTCAGCAGGTCATAGTCAATGCCAGCACACACACACACACACACACACACACACACACACTTCCATGTTGATGAAAGAAAGCAAAAGATGGAATTCTTGCAATGAAGAAGGGAGTAAGAAAAAGCTTGTATTATATAAAATGCCATAAAGAAACTATTGCTTCCTAGATTGATTTCAAAATTAAAAATTAAAAATTCATCATTACTAGATATAAGCCCGGTGCTGGACAGGATGGGAGAGCCTTCTGATAACCAGGGTCATCAAGTACAGGATCAAACTCCAGCAGAATCTCATCAAAACATCCTTTTAAATCTTCCAGTGCACAGAGAGCTTCCAACAGATACAGAATACCCAAGAAATTTTGGCCTCCGGTGTCTCCAAGAAAACCCCTTGCACCCAAATCTACAAATGTCTTCATATGCACTCAATGAACATGGTTTTGAAAAGTGTCAAAAACCTGAAGGAAACTTATGTCCCCAAAGGTCAGAAAGTCACCCAGTTTCTCCAGGCATTGCAATACAATCAAGCTCCCAAAGTTATCTAGTCCCAATGAGCAAACTAAGTTCCCAAATTTCTCCAGGTTCCCTACTTCCTAGTGGAACCACAATGCAATCAAATTTTCATAGTTATCGAGTGACCACTGGCAAAATATGTCAACAAATATCTCAAAGTCCCCTATTTCCTACAAAAACTCCTATGCAATTAAGTTTATCAAGTCATCCAGTCCCAACAAGCAAACTGAATGACTAAATAGTACAAAGATCCCTAGTTCCTACAGGATCACCAATGCAATCAAGTATCCAGAGGCATCAAATCCCCACAATTCATCATAATCTCCAAATGTCTCAAAGTCCCCGAGTTGTTGAAGCAATCTCAACACAATCAAATTTTCCATGGAACCCAGACCCTGAGAGGTACCTAGATCCTCAAGTGTCCCCAGCACCATCAATGCAAACAAATCTCTGTCAGTACCCCAGTGCCCTAATGTTCCCAGCTCTCCCACCACAGGGTGCCCATCCAATCAGTCCAAGTCCCCTGTTATCCTCATGTTCCTCAGGGAGTTGTAGTGTCAGGGATTCCCCAGAATCTCTGGAGAGTAAAGATACATATGGAGACAATCCTCCAGAGAGCAAGAAGAAAATACAAATTTCATATTCCAAGGAACAGAAGCTCCTACTGGAAAAATATTTTCAAAAGTGCATGCATCCAAGCCAGGATGAACACATGAAGTTTGCAGAGATGATTGGTGTGACAGAGCAACAGATCCAGGTCTGGTTCAAGAACCAACGTGTCAAGTACAAAAAGAAGTATTCCCACAATGTACAACAAGGAGTGCCAGAGACAAGTGGAAACTCTACAGCTGATTCTGGTTCAACCAGTTCCCATGCTCATTTACCTGTCCTTGCTTCTACCAATGGGGAGGCCATGTGTCCAGATTCAGCTTCTCGCCCTGATCTGCCCAAAGGAAATGAAGCACCAAGTGACCCAGGACTAACCAGAGATGCAGCACTTCTCATGGCACCTAGAGACCAAGAACCAGAGCATGCTAAAGCCTCAAATCCATCTCTTGAGGAGTGTTACCAACAAATCATTGAGGACTTTTTTGATGCAATAGATGACTGGTTGAAATTCAATTACAACATGAGTCCACACAAGCCTTGTGACATTTAAACTAAGAATCCTTGGTCAAGTGCATAGAATTACGATTGCAAAGAATAGGTGGCCTATCAGACAATATCTGTGGAATTTCTTAATATATAGCAGTGTGATAATGGTTGCTCATATTTCCTAAGGACCACAAGTCCTATCCTGGTGTGGGTTCGCAGATTTCAGTACCACATTGGACCAATAGAGCTAGTTCTACTGCCAAGTTAATATGTCCAAGCAGAGCCTTTATTTCTTTAGTCTTATATGAGAAAGGCTGTCCTGAGGTTCCTGTCACTCCTCACTCCCCGATCCAGAGTTTAAGGGTTACAGATCACTAGCCACCAGCCCACCCAGATCAGTTGGCATTTTTTTGACAGTGATTCCAGTCTATGTTACCAGAATGGCCCAAAATTTTCTGTAAACTTGATTGCCTTTGTCCCTTGAATGCTAGGATTCCATGTGGTGACTGGAATTTGGACAGCAATTAGAAATTCCTTAGGGAGTTTTATTTTGCAAATTAATTGACACAGGTTTTTGTGATATATGTAATAATTATATAAATATATTCCTATATTAACCTAGTATTTATATATGTAGCCCAGGTTGGTCCTGTGTTCAGGTCATGCTTCTGCCTTCGGAGTACCATTATTCCATATATGTACTATGAACCTATTTGTCTATGAACTACTTTTCTTAACTAATGTGTCCTTTATTCTTTTGATTTAAATAAAGTGTCTTTTTGATAAAAAAAAATTCATCGTTATTACCCCATCAAGCATTGCCTACTACAATCCTTTCAGGGTTCAAGAACTTATGTTTATTCATTTCCAAAACTTGGATATACATTTTGAACTATGGTTTTATAAGCTGAACTACAATGGTGACAAGCAAGATAGACATGATTCATTTGTTCATGATGTCTCTGATCTAGTAAGAAAGCTATATATATATATATATATATATAATATATATATATATACAGAGAGAGAGAGAGAGAGAGAGAGAGAGAGAGAGAGAATAATTCAGAAAGTTTTAAAAGAAATACAGTAAGGACTGAAAACATGAAAATAGGAATTGATATCTTTACCTAGGGTGTGCTAGGTAGATACCAGAGGGCATATTTAAGCCACAATCTAAACAGTAAGAAGGATCCAGTCACTTTAGTGGTCATTTGTCCTATTTATATTTCCTAAGTATCTTTTGAATGCACTTCATATATCTAGAAAATTTCCCACTTCATAAAGCAAAAAAATAAACACTAAGCCCTACTGGAGAACAGTGTAACATTGGATAAGAACCTATTGCAATTAAGCAAAAATGTCAATTAAAAGAGACCATATATTCATTATCTTATTTATATGTGATATCTAAAATGGTAAATCTATAAAGAAATAAGGTACATTCTGAAGGGAATCCAGCAGCCCCAGTATGGCAAACAGGAGTTTCAAAGGCTTTGCCCTTCTCCCCCATTCCTTCTGCCCTGCTAAACTATCAGATTGCTTTCCTAAAGCTAGCTGTCAGGGTCTATTATCTTTCTTGGCTACTTCTTCCCCCTGAGGCTGACTTCCAGCGTGCAGCTATCAAAGTGTTGAAGTCCAGCCATAAAAGTCACCTTTTGTCTACCCTAATTAACATGACCAACCAAAATTAATCACCTCATCCTAACAGGGGTGGGAGGGGCTCCCTTTTTTCCTTTATAAACTGTCATTTGCCTATGGGCTACTTCTGTCTCCTCTCTATCCAGAGGCAGTCCTTTGTCCCTCCAGGACAAATATCCCTTCCCTCATATCCTTTGCTTCATTCTCCTCCTTTGTCCTCTACCTCTGGTCTTTGTCTCTTTTTTAATTAATTTTTATTCAAATTAAGAACAATCATATTTTATATACCAATCCGAGTTCCCTCTCCCTCCCATCCTCCCTTTCCTCCTAACTTCCCCCCATCCCACCCCATCGCCCCCCATCCCACCCCCTACCCACTCCTCAGGGAGAGTGAAGCCTCCCATAGGGGACCATAAAGTCTGTCACATCATTTGGGGCAGGACCTAGGCCCTCCCCCATGCATCTAGGCTAAGAGAGTATTCCTCAAATCCAGATGTAGAGATAGAGGAGTGAAGAGCAAAGGGGTCAAGACCATGCTGGGGAAACCCAGAGAAACAGCTGACCTGAGTAAGTGGGAGCTCACGGACACCAGTCTAACAGCAGGGGAACCAGCCTAAGACAGAGCCAGGCCCCCTGAATGTGGGTGTCAGTTACAGGGCTTGGGCAGTCTATGAGGCCTCTGGCAGTGGAACCAGTATTAATCCCTAGTGCAGGAATGGGCTTTGGGAGCCCCTTCCCTATGGAGGGATACTGCCTTTGTCTTTTATTCCCTGCCCTTTGTCCTCCTGGGGCAAATAAATCTCTGTTGTACTGAGAATTTGGTCTTGGAGTGTCTTCTGCCAACTTCAATGTCCCTTTCACATTCCTGATTGTTAAGGGCACTGGAAGGGTATGAAGAATGAGAAGAAAAAATTAAGGATGATTACTAATTAAGTTAAGGATTCTCTTGAGGCTAATGGAAATATTCTAAATTTAGATCGAAGTGGGGTTGGGACAGTGCTTTGAATATATTAAATCTCCACATTGGTGCAGGAATAACTCTCAGGGCCACATAACTTTTCCTAATGCACTTTTCATTGACTTATACATGGTTTGTGTGACAAAACTTTCTCTGGGAAGATACAACACACATGTCTGTCTATCCACCCCAGACAAGGAGCCCATGACAGACTCAAGTATGGATACTACCATACTTGAGCTTGGTGAACCAATGAGTTTCATTGGGGTTACCTACAGGAGGAATATGGGTAAAGGGTTTCTTACAGGAGCAGAAATGACTCAATGACAGCTGTGTCACCAAGGCCCACCCAGCACGGGTGACAGACAGTTCACCAAAACTGGAAACCCAAAGCACACTGCAAGCCTTCAGTCAACTCAACAGGTTGGAGAGTGTCATTTCTGGGCTTCATCTGGCCTCCTCCAGGCAATTCAAGAGCTCTGCTTCTCCCAGGCTGCTTTGTCTATTCTGCACCCTCCCCCAACCCCGAATGAATCTGCTCAGTTTCAGGAACTTTTGGAAGCTCCTTCCAGTTGTTTACCTTCCATTTGAAAGAGTTTCCCTGCAGAATGGAATGTCTCAATCTCAGAAGAAGCTGTTTCATAACAGTAAGAGGGTGAAAGAATTGTGTCAAAACAGACCTCTGAGAACAGAACAATCTAATCATGTGCTTAAATGTTTCTGGTATAAAGGAACCCACTATGTCAGCACTGAATATGAAAGCAAATTAACAAAGAAACCCATGGGCCCTTCATAATAGATAGTGAAACACAGAGACCTCTAAAGCGCAAGGCCCTTGGGAAAAGCTCCACTCATGCCAATTGTGTGAGTGGCAATGGACATCCGGACTAGTGGAACAGAAATGTTTTGGAGTTAGAGGACTTGGCAGGGTTCAATAAGAGGTCATAGATGGTGAAGTGGGACAAAAACAGTAAATGTCTCCCCAAAAACGATCACTCCTAGATCATGGAATAAGAAGAGGTATAGAAAAAAAAAAAAACAAAAACAAGAATGAATGTCAAAATGATTAAAGTATAATTAGACTTCATTGACTTTTTGTGTAGCCATGAACATAATGCTGCTGTCATGATTTAACCATAAAGGGTCTCCCAAAAGCCTATGCATTGAAAATTGGTCCCAGATGATGGTATTATTTTGAGGTGTTCTAGAGACTTTGAGAGGTGGGACCTTGAAGGGGCTCTAGCCAGCTCCCGGAATAGCAAACATGGCTCTGGCAGGCCCTGCCCTTCCCCCATTTTCCCTCTTTCTTTAAAAAAAAAAAAAAAAAAAAAAAAAAAAAAACTGTTAGATTACATTCCTAAGGCTAGAAAAAGGTCTATTCCCCATCCCCCAGAGACTTATTGCCAAGGTCCAGCTATCAAAGTATTGAAGTCCAGCAATCAAACACCCCCTTTTGGCTACCCTAATTAACATGCCCAACCAAAATTAACCAACTCATCCTAACACAAGGTTTCCCCTTTACCTTTATGAACCACTATTTACCTATGGGCTACATCTTTCTCTTCTCTGTTCAGATGCAGTCCTTTGTCCCTGCACAAATACCCCCTCCCTTGTTCTGTTCCCCTTCTCTCTTGTCCTCTATCTCTTGCATTTGACTCATTCACTGTCCTTTTGTCCCAAGGAGGAGGGGGTGATCAAGTAAATCTTCTTTGTGATGACAACTTGGTATTAGGGTGTCTTGGGCAAGTACTGGACCATTGAGGACCTGCTTAGAAGAAGCATTTCTAAAGGATATTCTTCCTGGCCCTTATATGTTATAAACTTTGTTTTCTGTCTGCAGTGACGTGAACTGTCCTCAGCCACATGCCCCTGCCACTACAATGTTTTCCCAGGTGTACAGGATAAACAACTGTGGACTAAATCTCTGAAACCAAGAGCCAAAATAAACTTTATTCTTGTTTATGTCAGCATCAGAAAACTAACAAATATAGCCAGCAGTTTCCAGCTCCAGCACCTGGTGATGGCTTGTCTCAATCATTTATCAAATCCCCTTGCCAAACTGAGTTATGTAAAGGCATACAATATAACCGTAACCAAAAAAATGTATAGCACACCCTCAAGATCTACAGAAAATTGTTTTAAGGGCCTCCATGAATAGCAAAGATTATGGGTACTCAAATCTCTTATATGAAATAACAGTTTTCATATAAACTATGTGAAGTCTTCCATATATTTTAAGCCATTACCTGCAATGCCCTACACAATGTAAGTGCTGTATTAGTAGTTATGATGCTATTTTATTCAAGAAATAATAACAAAAGGAAGTCTTTATATATTCAATACAGTTTCAACTCTTTCTGAGTATTTTCTATCCATGACTAATTTGAATCCATGTTGCACCATGTGCAGAAACAGAACTCCTGTTGTCTGTCTGTCTGTCATTCTGTCTGTCTGTTTCAAAGCTATGTAGCTCTGGCTGTCCTGTAACTCACTATGTAGACCAGGCTGGCCTTGCACTCACAGAGATCTGCCTGCCTCTGCTTCCCCAGTGCTAGAGTTAAAGGTGTGCACGACCACCAGGTTCACAATGGAGTCTTTTGTGGAAGAACTTCCTCTGCTGCTTTTTTATTCACAAAGGGAGACAGAAAACAGGACTGCTGAGAGACTATTCTTCCCTCCACACAGTTAATGACTTCCCCTTTGTTTTTCTCAGGTCCTACACCCGTGTATCTACTGTAGTTCATTTAGCACTTACCTATTTGGATCTTCTTGCTGAATTCTGTTTTTCTCAAACATATGGATGTTATAATATTAGTATTAATTACCATCAGCTTATAACACAGTTCCTGTGTTGAGTAGTGTGCATAAGACTTACAATAAAGCCTGGTGTAATGGTGCATGCCTTTAATCCCAGTATTTGCAAGGCAGAAGCAGGCAGATCTCTGTGAGTTTAAGGCCAACTTGATTCACATAGTGAGCTTCCAGAACAGCCAGACCTACATGGACTCTGTATCCAAAATAAGGAGGGGGGAGAGAAAAGAAAGAAAGAAAGAAAGAAAGAAAGAAAGAAAGAAAGAAAGAAAGAAAATTAAAAAACTTACACTTAAGTGATGGCTTGGTACCTGGTGAAACAAAGAAGACCTCAAATGGCCTGATTTCAAGTTTCCCTTCTCACACAGCTCTTGCCAATAAGATCTCAGAGCCAAACAACACTTGCTATCAAATACTAAGGGTAGTGTCTGCTAACCCTTCAGTAGCAAGTTTCCAGCCTGTAATTTATTCATACAAACCATTTGATCCTCCCTCCCTCGGCAGCAAGGAAGCGTGAGATACACTCTTGTCACTACAAAGCCTGCATCATGCAGCCTCTGGCCACTCACTCTGCTCCTAAGTGCAGCCCCTAGGAGCACAGGAGTCACATGAAATGCATCTGTAGATTAGGATGTGCCTGTCTGATGCTGGCACTGGCTTTCATCTGGCCTCACTCTTCTCACTCTTCCTTTGTCCTTTCATCTTCAGAGAGACTGCCCCAGACTTCCTCTTGACACAGCACTGATTCCAAGAGCCTTTGCTACCATCTGCTCCATGTGGAGGTTAGTGTTCGGCCACCCCGTCACCCTACAAGCAGATCCTTCCCCACGGCATGGGGGGGGGCATCTTTACCATGTTTGTTGTTATGGGAAGACCCATCTTGATTGTGAATGGGACCGCCCTGGGTCTGCATCCGAATGTGTACCCTTGTCCAGGTTCCAATTTCATGTTGTATTAATGGGGCAGTTGTTATGAACAAAATCTGAACTAAAAGAGCTGTTTCAAGGATAAATGAGGTACAAGAAAATAGCAGAGGCACAGGAAGCACGTTCCATAGAGACTCCTGAGGTAGCTTAGCCTTCTGTCTTATATTTAGACACTGTCTCTCCCGTTAGCCCGTTAGCATAGAGCTGATTAAAGCAGAGGAATTCCTGCACGTATGTAGGATACATTGAGGATAGGGATAAATGAACCAATGTTCTCCCTTAAGTTGAAATTAATTTGAATTAACTTTTGTCATTTCATTTTTAAACCAACCTGCAATAGTAAACAGTGTGTTATTACCATTAGTACTACAATTCTTGGGAGGAAAAAGAGCTTTTAAAAGTTTGAAAGACCATTTTTTAAGTGTTTCTTCACAAAGGCCAAAACAGACAAGAATTCTAATAACTACAATAATGAAAAAATTTAAAAATTGTATGAAGTTCTCAGAGAATTAATAAAAAATATATTTAAAATTATGAAAATACAAAAGAAACCTAAGCAGCATTTTTTTTGTTTATGGGGGGAGGATGGTAGAGGGAGTCAAGTGGTTTAAAGTTATACTTGGGTGGCTGAGAGATGACTTGGTAGTTAAGAGCCCTTGCTGCTCTTCTAGAGAACTCCATTTCAGGTCTCAGCACCTCTGTCAGGCAACTCACAACAATGCATCACTCCAGCTCTAGGGGATTTGACGCCCTCTTCTGTCCTCCACAGGCACCCACGCACCAGTAGTACATACCCACACAGACACACATACATATAATAAAAATAAAATAGGCGGACGCTTGTGTCATGATGTCCATCTCAAAGGTCATCTAATGAATGCAAACCTCACCCAGCTCTCACAGAAGGAAAGAGCTACCATGGAGGTCAGGATAGATAGTTCAGTAGCTATTGCTTTGATCTATCTATTCTTTTCCTTTAGAACTTTAAGCAAACATTGCCTCCTTTCAACAATGGTCTCACATTATCTATGGCTATGGAACAATCACAGGACCACCACTTGATTTGTTAATGAGCCCATGAGCCAGTTCTCTGTGATGAGCAGCACTTTGATCACTGAGTGGTCTTCATCCTCAAGGAAGCTGGTCCAGGTTCTCCAAGATGCAGTGCTGATTCCAACAACAGACTGTAAATACTTGGAGCTCAAAAAGAACCATTTCTTCCTAAACTTGTTTTCAAAGTTATCCTTGAAGACAGATAGAACTGGGAAAGAGAAATGTACTTCACACCCTGGTGGGAGAAACAAATACATCACAGTGCTGGTGTCTTGTCCAAAAGTCTGAAAGGTCACAATGTGATAGTCTATGAGTTTAATCTACCGTGCTAACCCCAGATCTCCCAGAAAAGTATGCTTAGCTTTTCCCTGTCCCTCCTGCACTTCGTTACAGGTTCCTTAGGCTATCCAGAAACTAGCAAAGGGAACGCACATCTGGAGAAATACACACTATGGTTATATGGATG
This sequence comes from Cricetulus griseus, assembly GCF_003668045.3. Classification (NCBI taxonomy): domain Eukaryota; kingdom Metazoa; phylum Chordata; class Mammalia; order Rodentia; family Cricetidae; genus Cricetulus; species Cricetulus griseus. The sequence continues at coordinate 185,006,283 of NW_023276806.1, read as the reverse complement.
TTTTTATTCGGAACACCATATGAGTAAGATAAGTGAATATCATTCAAAAGTATGAATGAAATATGAAATAATATGAAGCGTGTGAGCAGCATCCAGGGGGATCTCTAAGACATATAAAGTTCTGATGTTTCTTCCTCTCCTTATATTTGCAGTATTGGTTTTTAAATAGGCACAAAGGGAAATGTGTGATGTTTTTACCTTGTGAATGCAGACATGGAATGCATAGCCAGTTCAATATATTGATGATGGATGGCCCCCAAGAAGCACTACGCCACTGCTATTATTTAAAGATTTTTATATTAGCGCACACTCTCACGATTCCCGTGTTTTCCCCCAGGCTTGAGATTTACCCTGCCCTACTGCTGGCCTCTGAATATATCTCAGACCAACCCCTGGCTTTGTGGCACCCTTCCTTTGTAGTCTGTAATTATTTCTACCAGCAGCCAAATGGCCACTCAGAGAATGTGTGCATTTATCCAACTGCAGCATCAGTGAGACTCACTACAGACATTGAATCTTTCTCTGCCTGTGAGTGGCTAATGAGGTGTAACCCTTGTACCTTCTCTTGATCTTAATTCAATTTCATTTTGGACTGAATTGCTACATATTTAATATCAATAGTGTTCTGTATCAGAACCAACACTTAATTGCACAGAAGATCTTCAGAGCTTCTAAAAAGAAGGGCCACACACACTACTCTTGGACTGGGAATGGAGTGTGACCACACTAACTTGGACACCTTGAGTTTTAACATCAGCAAAAGGGTGTTTAGAAGACCTCTTTCTCAGTGAGTATCTCTCCATAGGGAATGGGCTCCCAAAGCCCATTTCTGCATTAGGGACAAATACTGGTTCCACTGCCAGAGGCCCCATAAACTGCCCAGGCCTCCCAGCTGACACCACGTTCAGGGGACCTGGTTGGGTCTTATGCTGGTTCCCGAGCTGTCAGACTGGGGTCTGTGAGCTCCCACTTGCTCAGGTCAGTTGTTTCTGTGGGTTTCCCCAGCGTGGTCTTGACCCTTTTCCTCATCACTCCTCCCTCTCTACAACTGGATTCCACGAATTCGGCTCAGTGCTTAGCTGTGAACTCTCCTTCTGCTTCCATCAGCTACTCTAGGGTGGCCTTTAAGGTAGTCAAAAATCTCATAGGGGAAGGGCCTGGATACATGGGGAGGGCCTAGGTCCTGCCCCAAATGATGCGAGAGATTTTTATTGATCCCCATGGGAGACCTCACACTCCCTGAGGGATGGATGGTGGGTGGGATGGAGGAGTGGATGGTGGGTGGGATGGGGGATGGTGGAGGGAATGGGGGGATGGGAGGGAGAGGGAACTGGGATTGTTATGTGAAATATGATTGTTCTTAATTTAAATGAGAATTATTTTTTTAAAAAGGAAGACTTCTTTCTAAGGAACAAATCCAAGCTGTTGTTGGTTCTGAGTAAATTACATATTTGCACAGAGTTTCCCTTTGTTTCAAAAAATTCAACTTCTATACAGACCTCATAGTTTTTTTTTCCTTTTCTCCACCCCTGTATTTAACAGTGCCACCTGCAGATTAAGGATTAAAGATTAGTGCATTTAACAACAAAGAGGAAGAGGAAGGGAGGGAGGAAGGGGAGTGGTGGGTCCTAGATGCTGTCATCGCTGATTTCTTATCAGAAGGAAGGGCTAAGACTGAAGTCAACCTGACGTAGATTTAAAGCAAACTGTCTCAGTTTGGAGAGCTTGAGAAAGAAGCTGTTGGAAAGTCCTTAGAAGAGTAAATTGTTATTATTTCCAGCTTACGACTCTGCTCATACATTATTTTCTCATTTTGCAGCTTGGAATATTATTAGGTTCTGCTCTTTCCTGAGTTTTCTTCCTTCAAACTGGCTGTCATCTATGTAGTGCTTATGAAACGCCATGATTAGCAGTATGTGGCTGTACGCTGTGCTCCTCGGGAGAGATGGCAGCAGTGGAGCACAATGGCAGCTTCGCCTGCACAGCTCCAGGCTTGCATCTCCTTTTTCATCCTAACACTTCATCGGGTGATAACTCCAGCTGACACATCCCACGTGAATTCTGTGGCAGGTGCTGTGTTTAGTGCCATGCATGCCTCTGTTTAAGTCCCTTCCTGGCCACCTCATGAAGATAGACCATCCATGGCAAGGTCTAAGGGGAAGGAGTCTTTTCTCCTGTTTCCATGACATTTATTAATTGATGAGCCAACATTATTGACAATAAATGCAGGAACTATATATAGGTCTTTAGTTCAAAACAAACATAACTTGGTTATAAAAATACAAGTACCATGAATGGTAGACAAGTTACAAAAGAAAGCTTGCCAGACTGTAGGGGAAGCTGTAGCCACGCCTTCTTAGGGGCTGGCTACAAGAGTACCTGAGGGCTTGTGAGGGCGTGGTCAGAGTGAGTAGGGGGACTGCGTTTTCGGTTTCAGTCTCTCTTTGCTTCTTGCTGTACAGACTACCACCGGCTGGCTGGTTCGCTCTGTAAGTAAGGCTTTTCCCTATTAAATACCCTTATATTTCTACCTGACTCCGTACTGGTAATTTCTTACTATATCTGCCAAACACTGAATATACATTCATCAAAATGCACAGAATTTTTTCCTCGATATTTATCCAAGAGAAACCAGAATACAGCAAAAGGACCTGAAAACAAATGTCGACAGCCACTTTCTTCTCTTCTGAAGGGTTTCTTCATTTTACTTCATGTGTGTGAGCATGCACACACGCACACAAGCACATGCATGTGGGAGTGCCAGCAGAGACCAGAAGAAAGCATCAGAGCCAGGCAGAAGGTGTGAGCAAACCAAGGTGAGCCCTGGGAATCAGACTCTTGTCCTCGGGAAGAGTAGCAAGTGCTCTTAACTGTTGAACCATAACTCTAGTCCTACTGCCCTGCCATAATGTTAACAGGCAAAAAATAATGAAAAGAAAAACATTCCAATCACTTAATAATGAATGGGTAAGCAAATTATGATGGATAGTCAAGTAACATCCAAACAATGGGATATCCCTGGCTTCTCAGTTGGTCTTTCAACATTCAATGTATAGTTTATGATGCATATTTTTGAATGTGGGAAGGCTGACAGGACATCTGGGAGATGTTGAAACTGTTTAGCCTTGCTCTGAGGTATGCATTTGTAAGTGGCTGTACGCCTAAGAGCAGTATCTGCTGCCACTTTGAATTATGATGTCCCTAAGATTAGTGGATTTTATTTACTGACTAAATAACAATAATGCCATGCAGTGCCTTGCCAGTCATGTGATGCATTCCCACATGTCACACCAAAAAAGTGGCTTTGTGAGTGTATAAGGTCTTTTTTTTTTTTTTTTTTTTTGAGGCATGGTTTCCTCTGTGTAGCTCTGTAGACCAGACTGGCCTCAAACTCACAGAGATCCACCGCCTCCCAAGTGCTGGGATTAAAGGCGTGTGCCACCACTGCCCAGCTTTAGTCATTTTAATATTCAAGTGAATCTAATTTTAGAGCAATAGCTTAGTTAAAATGAGGAAAAAAATAGTAAAACATGTGCTGAAAATTTTCAACTTTTTCATTACGTCATTACGTGTGTGTGTGTGTGTGTGTGTGTGTGTGTGTGTGTGTGTGTGTGTGTACGTGTATACCTTATGAACACATGGAAGTCAGATGACAACTTGCTGGAGTTAGTTCTCTCTTTCCACTGTGTGCGTCCCAGGTAAGCACCCTTACCCACTAAGCCACTCTCTGGCTTGTATTATATACTTTTCAACCTAAATCAAAGACAGCCAAACAAATTTCCCCACTGAATGTTTTTTAGTCATGCCTTATCTGAATAGGACAATAATAGTAAACTAAACAGTAATGGCTTTGGGGCTTAGAAATGCAATCCCTTATGGTGAATCCAGTTTGGTACCTATGTCTGAAGGTCAGTATATAAATGCAGCTATGTAAGGATGCTTTGTTGCTTTGTAACCACATCTGCAGAGCAGTCCACTCTAGTTTTTATTGTTTTTTTTAATTCCTTCATCCTTGTCAGTGGTCTCAACTTCCAGTACCAAACCTTGCTCTGTGTTTGTTAAGTAGATGTCAATTTTTTTCCACTTTTTAGTAGTTATTCTATCAGCTAACCATCCTAAACATCGCATCCTTGTGCAACACTGATTATTCCATCGTTCGAGCTAGTTTAAACAACAGTGTCGCCATATTCAAAATACAGCAACTGACAGAGCATCATGCTATGACAGACTTCATAAGCCTGCTATATTTACTACTTACAAATCCCACAAAGATTACTCCCACATTTTTGAACAGTGGTTTTAGGGAATCACACAACATTTAGACATATGTAATTTACATAATGCTGCCCATCAATTCATCAATGTCTACAACAAACCAAAGCACAGTCACCATTGCCTTACACAAGGGATATGGAGTGAAGGCAGAAGGCATGCGTGCACGGTGTCTCACCTTGGCTTCCTGGTCCCAGCTTTGAGTCCTACCCGGAACAGCTTGGCATGCAGGCCTACTGCCAGCGGGAAGAATGGAAGAACCGTCCATTATTCCAGGCAAAGCAGTTTCCCTTGTCCATCTGCATTATGAGTTTTGGCTTGTCATGTGGCTTTGGGGCATTATCAAGTTCTAAATGTATGTGGAGCTTAGCTCCCCTCGTGAGCATTATTTAAAGAACTTGGACGTTAATGACTCCTTTGTCTACATCTCCTTGTCCTTTCATTCCCAGTGAAGGACCCTCTGATCCTTTAGCAGAAAAAAAAAAGAAAGTCTCATTCCCCTGGAAATCTGTTAGCTTGTGCAATGTTTATCTGTTTCCACTTGGACATGGTTAAAGTTAACTAAATCTTGTGGACTTTCTATGGCTCTCTATTCCTGCAACACAATTGTCTGCCATTTAGTGGACAAAGCTGTTATCTCCATGACAAAGATAAACAAGCTAAAGAGGACATTTTCAAGATCAGAAAATAGCAGTAGAGTTTCACAATAGTAAGTCAGTAGAACCTTTTCAAAGTTCTACATAAATTCATCACTCATACAAAAAATAAGGCAGTTTCAATTAAGTGTGTGTGATAGGTAGCACTGGGCAGGGCTTCTGAACTACTCCTCTTACCAATGTTTACCTGTAACTTATTACCTTAATTGTTCCTTGGATTGAATCAAAGAAAATACAAATACTGCACCTCAATTTTGTTCTCTAATTCAAAACTGGGCATTTGCAGAGGACCCAGGAATAGCCCAGCTTATCCAGATTGCAATCTGGAAGGTGCTTATCCGTGGAGGCCACCAGCAAGCAGCTTTGCTGAGGGTTTCCGAATAGGCCGCATTAGGAGAGGCTATTTATTCTGACAATCATGTCCTCGGAGATCAGGCATAAGTTCATTTTTATATACATATAACTCTTACTGCCATCTTGTGGTTAAAATGTTTTTCTATGAAATGTTTTTCTATTCTCTACAATATACCCATGTGTAGATGACATTTCCTGTTCTGGATAAATTTCCACTCCACGGTCACTTTTAAAACTACTAATCACATCTCCACAATCCTGTTTTGCCTTGATGTGAACTAAACACAGAAGAAAATGCGGTATCTTGCTGATTCATTGATGGACTGAGAGCTAGGTGAGTATTGGAGCTGCCAAATGATAACATCAGTTACATCGTTGTTTACCCGAAGTCACAAGAAGTGGTCCCACCAGGGTTCCCAAAGACATTTTTTTCTGACTTTGTGGCTTAATATTTGATTACTGAAATGTGTTCTTATGATCTAAAACATAAGTTCTTAGGTCATCTTACTTAATAAACATGGTGGGTTATAAAATACCCCCACCGTCACTTTTCTCCAAGGTCATTATATCTGGCTTGTAAGCTGTAACAGCAAGCCTCCCAATCAGAAAGCGCACTGTGAGAAGCGCTCCTGTCCACAGACCCTCTCATTTCCACTTACATAAAAGGCTGACCGAGGGAGCAAGGGAAAGGATAATAGGAGTTCAGTCTGCTCAGAGAGAAAACTGAAAACTTATTTCCTGTGACCCCAGCAGATAAATGCTGAACACTCCACGAAGTATCTCTCCTCTCCGTACTTTTCCTAATTGCAAAGTCTTCATTCTAGGAAAGAAGGCCGTTAGTGCCTCCTGCAGGCTCACTCCTCTCGAAGGCACGGACTGCAATGGCAGAGGGAGCATTTATGTACTGTACCTTGAATGTCATTTATGCTGAGCTTTGGTTTAGCTCTCACACGCCTTTCAGCTTGGCCGTCTGCTTTGGCCTTTCCTTTGGCAATGAAACCATCAGATGCACATAGCTCGTAAACTTTTTCAATTTTGTGCTTTATCATGAAATACATTTTGTCCAGTGTGGTTTCTCTAGAATGAAGTTTAAGATCTTCAATCCTAAATGCCATAAATGCAATGGTGTATGCTAACTTGAACACATAAATTGAATTTAAAAAATAAACAGTTTAGCCTGATACCTCAAAAGGGATTGAAGATTTCCTCTTGGTTTATTTTAAGCAAACAACAAAATAATAAAGCCAGTCAGTTCAGGTGGGTGTGGAGGCAGTTACAAGAATAATTTTGGTTCAAAATCTTTTACTAAAGAACAAATGTATACTGGCCTTCCCCTGTAATCAGATTGAGTACTACCGTAATTGTCCGCATAGAGCCTTCATCCGGTAACTGATGGAAGCAGATGCAGAGATCCACAACTAACCACTAGGCTAGCTCCCGGAATCCAATTGAAGAGAGGGAGGAGCAACAATATGAGCAAAGGGATCAAGACCATGATGGGGAAATCCACAGAAACAGCTGACCGAGCTAGTATGAGTTCACTGACTCTGGACTGACCTGTATAGGACCCAACTAGGCCCCCTGAATACAGGTGACAGTGGATAGCTTGGGCAGTCAGTCTGTGGGGCCACTGAATACAGGTGACAGTAGATGGCTTGGGCAGTCAGTCTGTGGGGCCACTGGCAGTGAAATCAGTATTTATCCCTAGTACATGAACTGGCTTTTGGAGCCCATTTCCTATGGAGAGATACCTTAGTCAGCCTAGACACAAGGGGGAGGGTCTTGGTCCTGCCTCAGTGTGGTGATGGGACAAACTTTGTTGGCTCCCCATGAGAGCCTTACCCTCCTTTTTGAGAAGTAGGTGTGGGCTGAGAGGAAAGGGGGGGCTGGAGGAGGGGAGGGAGGGGGAACTGCGATTGGTATGTAAAATGTTTTAAAAAGAACAAAATTATATACGTCCATCTGAATTCATTTAATTGCCTATCTATATGGATCAAACTCTTAAATGTGTTGATTTCTGTTCTAATTGGCCTACGCAGACTCAATTAAGGCAGCTTTGCTGTAACTCATGCTCTTCTTGCTCAACCCTTGGATCTCCAATGGGAAAATTACAGGAGTTTATATTTCTGCTGAATCGCTCTTCCTGTAACTGGAGACATTTCTCAACACCACCTCATTACTCCTAGCTATATATCATTTCAGTTGAAAATGGGGAACTAGCTCTAGGTACACTCATGGACCTGTGCTAAAGCACAGGAAAGTTAATTAACTTGGGGGAGTCAAAGGACTGGTCAGCTGGAACCATATCTGTGCAATGCTTACAGTCTGCATTTTGTGCTTGGCCTCCCTGTTCTCAACTACCCTGAGAATATACTCTCCCACACTCCAGAAGCCTAGGGAATTTTGTTGTCCTCCTTCTGTTTTCATTTATCCTGTTCTTTTTTTTATTTCTGCATTGCTTGATGTTTGAATTGGATATAAGTGTTTTTAAATTTGAATTGTGTGGAGTTTTTTTTAACACCCCCAAAAAGTTTTGTAATAGTTCTTTCTCACTCCATCAAGGAATCAACAGGGTATCATATTTTCTTCTGTGTTTAGCTTATATTAATGCAAATCAGTATGGAATCCAGTCATGAACTTGGAATATGTCTTATAACTCTGCTATTGTCATTCATATCTATTTCTTAAATAGCTGCTACCTTCCTAGAATCATTGTAGGTACTGAGTTTCAGAATATAGTAATGGAATAAATTATTTTAGGCTCTTCTATTAATGGAAGGAGTCAGAGAAAACTATCTAGGGAGTGCTGGGGGAGAGACTTGAATAAAGGGGAAATGGGATGTGAACACGTTTCAGATGAATCAAAGCAGTTTCCTTGATTACAACCACAGGAAAAGAGTTAAGAAAATTATCACCATGATAACCAAGAATAGAAATTAGCTCTACCAGAACATAATACTACTTAGAGACAAAAATCACCCCTGGACTATATATGAGGAATTGATAGTTAACAAAAACCTACCAATGCAGACCCATATTTTGGCCTCCCTTAAATGTGGTGATAAATATTAATGGCATCCTTGCAAGACCTTGGAAGCTATGACTGTGAGGATGTTGTTACAAGAGCAATTGGCACCCAGGAGACATGTGACTTCTGGACCAGTTTCTTTACTGCTCAGCTACTGTAAGTCTTTCAGAAAAGACCTGATGCCACCCTGTGGCTCACCTGGACCACCTTGCAATAATTGATGCAGATAAATCATATCTTTGTGTGGAAAGATGGTACAAAATCTATTCAGGATGAATTGGCTATTAGAAAAGAAAGTAGTGATAGGATTTGTGATAGAGGAAGTTAGGAGCAGGTTGACTATGGGCAAACCTGCAGAAAGAGCTGACCTGAGAAAGTAAGAGCTCATGGACCCCAGTCTGACAATTAGAGAACCAATAAAGGAAAAAAACAGGCCCCCTGAAGTTCAGCCTTCATCCAGTAGCTGATAGAAGCAGAAGCAGGCACCCACAGCTAAGCACTCCTGGAATCCAGTTGTAGAGAGAGAGGAGGGATGAGCAAAGCAGTCAATACCTTGCTGGAGAAACCTACAGAACCAGCCTACCTGACCTAGTGAGAGCACACGGACCCCAGTCATAAAGCTGGGAAACCCTCTGAATGTGGCTGCCAGTTAGGAGGCCAGGGCAGGCTATGGGATCTCTAATAGTGGAGCCAGCATTTGTTCCTAGTGTACAAATGGACTTTGGAAGCCCATTCACTATGGAGGGATACTATTTCAGCCCAGATACACGGAGGGGGGCCTGGGCCCTCCCCGAAATGATGTGACAAACTTTGATGATTGTAAGGAGCTAATGCGCATGCACACTAGGTAACTTTGTAACTTTCCATCCCTTGGTCTCCGCCTCTCCCGTGACGTCATATGGTCCAATCAGCTGACGTCATATGGTCCGATGAGCTTCAGCCAGTCAGGGAGTAACACTTCCGAGGCGGCGGTTGCCAGCCTATATAAGGGATGGGTTTTTGGGAGTTCGGGGTCTCCGCTCTGTAAGCTTATGCTCTCCCTCTCAAGATGCATTAAAGCTTTACTGCAGAAGGATCCTGAGGAGTGTGCCGAGTCGTTTTTGCTGGCGAGACGGCAGCGCGGGACAGATGATCCCCCACGGAAGGCCTCACTATCCTTGGGGAGCGGGTAGGGATGAGCTAGAGGACTGGTAGAGGGCATGGGAGGATGGGAAGGAGAGGGAACAGGGCAGGGGATTGATACATAAAATGATGGTTTCTAAACAAAAAAAAAAGAAGAGATATTAGAGGCACAGAATAAACTTAAGATTTTCTGAAGACAATATGAGCCAAATTAAAGTGATGGTAATGAAAAAAATACAAAAGGGTCAACTGAAAAGATGGCATAAAGAAAATAAACTACATTGGAAAATATTTTTGAATGAGTCTAATATTTGTAACCAGAGAAATGAGCTTAATGGAAGAGTTACTGAAAGAGAATAAGTGAAAGTAATTATTCACAAAGACTCCCTCAACTTTAAGTATTATCTTTACTTAAGAGAGCCACAGAGGATTCAACTACAGACATTGAATGGACAGATGTCTAGATAGGACTACATGGTGGAAGATGTTGCCATGTTCTAAATACTGGTAAAATGCAGAATGTTAGTGGATAAGGTTTGCAAGACATTGGATGTACAGAAAGAAGAATCAGGCTTAAGAGTTTAATACTGAGGACGGGGTCTGTAGAGATGGCTCAGCAGTTAGAGATGTTGGCTGTTCTTTCTCTGGTCTGTTTTCACCATTCATTTCAGGTTGACTCACTCCCATCTGTAAGTCAAGCGTCAGGAGATTCAGTGCCCTCTTCTGGCTTTGCAGAGCACCTGCAAGCAAATGTGCATACATACAGGCACCCATACACACACATGAATTACAAATGAAACAAATCCTTTTTAAAAAGAATATGGAAAGATACCTAGAACTAAAGTATGCAAAGAAGCATGGTTAGAAAAATAGGAGGAAAGGAGCCACAATGCACAGAGAAAAACAAAAACAAGTTTGAGTAATAATGGTTAAAATCATCAAAGAAGTCAAGGAGAATCTCTAGAAGGAGCTCGTTGGGGATCTCAGAGGAAGCAAAGCCATGACAGAAGAGAATCAACACATCAAGCAGCTAAGAAAAAAAATGGTAGCCACGTGTGTAAACACCACCAGTGTATATGAAAATAGAAAAAAGAAGAAGAAGAAGAAGAAGAAGAAGAAGAAGAAGAAGAAGAAGAAGAAGAAGAAGAAGAAGAAGAAGAAGAAGAAGGAAGCCGGGAGTAATGAGTGCTGAATCCTAGAAACTAAAATTCATGAGAGAGGAAATTGGTGATCATCAATCAACTGGACAATCAAGAAATGGATACTTATTGAGGCCGGTGGTGAATCAAGCAGCATGTTAGGTAGTTAAGTATGACATTAGTTCCTCTCCCCAAAAGCTTTATCAAATGAGAGAACAGGGTGTGTGTGTGTGTGTGTGTGTGTGTGTGTGTGTGTGTGTGTGTGTGGTTACATATAATTTGTTATAGATTGCATTTGACAAAAGCAATCCTAGATTGAGAAGCCTTTTTATTTCACCTGTATTTTTTATAAACAAGTATTTACTGGCTGAAAAAAAAAACAAGTATTTAAAAATGACGTTTTGCATAGCCAGGGACAACAAAGATGACTTTATAAGGATAGGGAGGAACTAGAAAAAAACACATTAGTAAAATCAGGCCATCAAGTCACGGATTGTAGTGTGTACCAAAGAACAGGGGCATAGTGTGGTAAAGCTGCCACAGTCAAAGTAGAGGAAGCTCTGAGTTAGCAGCTAAGGTGGAATGACAAAAGTCCTGCAGACCTTGAGTTCATGCTGAGAGGCCTGAGGATTCATTGAAGGATTTTGATCATTAGAATAATGTAGCTTTTAAGAGACCTTTAACAACTACTGTGTCCATTATCTATTGCTGCCAAGGCAAGTTACTTTGACTTAGTTTAAAGCAATACAAGTTTGTAATCTTATTGTTCTGGAGGTCATATCTGAAGGCATCTCATTGGCTGAGCAGGACAACTGAAGGCATCCCATTGGCTGAGCAGACAGCTGGAGGCATCTCATTGGCTGAACAGGGTGACTAAAGGTATCTCGTTGGCTGAACAGGTCAGCAGAAGGGCCTCATTCCTCTCTGAATCTTCAGGAAAGTATCTGCTTTCCTTACTTTTCCCAGTTTTTTGCACTCCTACCCATTGCTGACTCATCCATCTTCAAAGCTGTCACTGGCCTTTCTCACAGAGCTCATCTGGCTCTGATACCCTGCCTCCCTCCTCCCTCTTATGGTCCTATAGCTGTCTATGGAGTACCATAGATAATCTGGACTGATCTCCCATTCCAACTCTCTACTCCAGCTGAAAGTCTGGCTTCATAAAGTAACAGATTCACACATTAAGCAATTAGAATGTGGTCATCTGGGGGACACCATTACTCAGCCTATTAGAAACATGTATTCTACGGTTTTCCTCTCTTTTGTATCTGATTTAAGATCCTCACATTATTTCTGTATTCATTCTGTCATAATATCACATAAGTAGCACCTAGAATCTCCACTGCACATTTGTGAGGTGATAAGAAATTAAAAGGCAAAAAAAGGTATAGCTGTTATAATAAAGATAAGTTTGGTATTTAAAAGGGACTCAAGAAATGCAGAGAACCCTAAGATACACTTTAAAGATTACTGTGTCATGGATGTTACATAAATGACCTGTGTACTTTCCAAAATTGTTGAAGTAAAATGGAAGATTTAGTATTATATTTTATGTTAGATTTATGCTCTTTTCAATGCTCTTAACAATTGAGCCATCTCTCCAGCCCCATGAATATAAATTTAGTATTATAGATTAATTGATCATTGTCTTGGCTGTTTAGGTTGAACTATGTGCATATATACTTATGAATTCTATCATAGAAATACTTGATTTCTATGTAGCCTTGTTGGAGAAATGTGTCACTGGGGGTGGGTGGACTTTGAGGTTTCAGATGCTCAAGCCAAGCCCACTCTCTCTCTCTCTCTCTGTATGTCTATCTCTCTCTCACTACTGCCTGCTGATCAAAATGTAGAACTCTGAGCTACCTCTCCAGCACCATGACAGCCTGCATGCAGCCACACCACCCTCCTGCCATGATGTTAATGGACTAAACTTCTGAACTGTAAGCTAGCCACAATTAATGATTTCTTTTATAAGAGTTCCGTGGTCATGGTGTCTATTCCCAGCAATAGGAACGCTAACAAGACCTCAGCCTTCTTTAGTCTAATCTAAAGTACTGGTTAAAAAGAGACACACACACACACACACACACACACACACACACACACACACACAGAGAGAGAGAGAGAGAGAGAGAGAGAGAGAGAGAGAGAGAGAGGAAAAATGAAAAAAGAAAGAAAGAGAAAACCAATTTAGAATCTGTCACAGTATAATGAACCTTCTACTCCAATGTATGATGTGATATAAACCTGAAATTTCTGAGAAAATAGACGTTAGTCAAATACTACATCTGAAGAATAATAAAAGCATATTTTTAAAAATAACTATTGATTCCTCCACTTAAAAAGCACCTAGTTTTTATTCTTTGATGACACCTATTTCCCCTGTATGTTAAAAATATCAACCAAGAGGATAGGGCGATAGTTGAGTAGTTAAGAGCACTGGCTACTCTTCCAGAGGACCTAGATTTGATCCCAAGCAGCCCCATGGCAGCCCACTACCATCTCTAACTGGAGTTCCAGGGAATCCATCTTCTTCTGACTTAGTTGGATACTGGACATACATGGTGTACAGAAATATGTGCTGGACAAATACCCATTAGATAACAATAAATTTTAAAAATTAATATGTAAACAAATTATAAAAACAAAAATTAAGGCTGATTGTCAACCTATTTCCAGGAAGCAGGGGAGATTTTCCATAACTATATGTTATCTAGGTCACTGATCAAACTTATTGAGAATCATAACTTGACTCAGGAATATTTTGCCAACTAGAAAAAATAATGCGCCCATCTAAGACAGTATAGGAAAGGTACACTGTCAATCACTCACTCACTCACTCAAAAATGCTTGGGTTATACACTGTGCTTTAAACAGAGTGGACACAGTGCTTTGAAAAAGAGGATGAGCCGGGCATTGGTGGTGCACACCTTTAATCCCAGCACTCCGGAGGCAGAGGCAGGCAGATCTCTGTGAGATACTAGGATAGATTTTTAACTGCAGAGTTGCCCAGTTTCTAGGAATGCACACAGAATTTCACCCATCTATAGTTGGAGAAGAATAGATAAGAGGCTTAGTTATCCACCTGGGTGTTAATGGGAGTTAGTGGAACATTTACGAGGTAGGGCCTAGTGGGAAGCAATTGGATCATTATAGGCCATGTGCTCAATGGTGACACTGAAACCCCAGCTTCATCAGCTCTCTTCGCTGTTCCACTCTACTCTCAGCCCATGAAGTGAGCAACTTTTCTCCCAACCACTGTTTTCCTTCACCACAAACTCAGAAGCCATGAAGCCAGCCAACCATGAAAGCATAGCACAAAGTCAACCTTTTGTCAGTGCAACTTGTTAGCATGTCAGACAAGCCCTCACCATCCCAGAGAATAGGGAGAAAACTGAATCTTTCAAGCAACACAGATTTTAAGCCTAGGTTCTGTACTCTAAGCCTCAACTTCATCCCCAGTCAAACGCAAACAACAGCAGCTAACTTGTGGGAATAGCCAGCACAGTGCCTGAGCACAGGTAAATGACAGCTATCATTTTAAAAAAGAATAAGGAGGAACGCTAGAAGGGGCCTAAGCAAAAACACCAAAGAAAAGCATAAGATGGAAGGAGTTAAAAAGGAAAGCATATCCTCTAAGAATGATTGTCTATGGGAACTGGGAGAAATTAAATAAAACCTTGTTTTCTAAAGGAAGTAAAAGTTGTAAACTATGAAAAACAAAACCCAAGGGTTCAAATGAAGTTAAAGCTGCTGGGTGACATTTAAATTTCAGGGTTCTTTTCAAGAAATATTTTAAAAATAAAATATTATTTTAAATATAATAAAAATTGAACACCTCTTCCTTAGAAAAATGAAACAAATGATAAAAATGAAGATTAAAAATGACCAACAGCACACAGAGGAAGACAAGTTAAAGACAATGAAAATAAAAGGGGGACATCTAAGCAAATGCTCTTGATTGTTCTTTTGAAAAAAAAAGGATAAAAATAAATAGTTTGTCAAAGACAGAGTTAATTACAAATTTATTGAAGTGGTCCAATCAAGAGGACAGAGAAAATATACTCCCTGGAATACACTTTCTGGGGAAACTGCTCAAGAAGGCTTTCCAGTGGAAAGGGAATGAGACCATAATGAATGCCCCACCCTTTATTAAAAACAGATTGCTTTTCTCACATAAGAGATCCTGGTTGCAATTTTCCTCTCCCTCTGCTCTTTCCAGTTCCCTCTTCTTTCCTTTCTGTCTCTCCTTAGAAACAAGTCTTCTAAGGGGTAATAATGAAATAAAATAAGATAGAATAAAGCAAAAGCTATCAGATCAAAATTGGGCAAAACAAGCAAGCAGGAGGAAAATAGCCAAAGAGAAGGTACAAGAGTCAGACGCACTCATTCCCACAGCCTGGAATCCCATAGAAACACTAAACTAGAAGTCATAATATACATGCAAAGGACTTGTAGAGTAAAAAGAGAGAGGAAATGTATTTATGTTTGTGTGTGTATGTGTGTATGTATAATAAAAATTATAATATAAATTTTTTACAAAAAGGAAGAGCCCTGAAACGAACCTCCAAAGATGCTCTTGAGTTCATTTTCTGCAGGCCATCTAGTGCCTGGCATGCAGCCTACCCTTAAGAGTAGTTTGTTTATCCATGTCATTCCCTTGGTAGAAACCAATTATTCATTTGCAAGTGGTCATCAATTGGGGATGGCTTCTGGGTTAGGGGTGGGAGCAGATGTTCATGTCTCCCTTCAACTCTAGGATCCCATCCAGTGCAGACCTGTGCAGGCCCTGTGCTGCCTCTGTCTCTGAAGTCATAGGTACATTTATCCTGCTGCTGTACAGAACCTTGTTTTTTAGTGTCCTCCATCCTCTCTGGCTCTTATACCATTTCCACCTTCTCTTTGACAGGACTGCCTGAGCAACAAGGGGAGAGATTTGATGGTGAAATGCCATTTAGGGCTCAGTGTCCAAGGTCTCTCACTCTCAACATAATGTCTGGCTTGAGTCTCTGTATTTGTCCCCGTTTGCTGCAGGAGGATGTTTCTTGGATGATGACTGAAAAAGTCACTATTCTGCAAATACAGCAGAATGTCATTAGGAGTCAGTCATTTAATTGCCACATTTTTGGTTTGGTGTGCTTTAGCTTTTGCTTTTATTTTTTTGTTTTTGTTTTTCAGGATTTTCTTTTTTTATTTGAATACAAACAAGATTGAATCACATGACAATCCCAGTTCCCTTCTCCCTTCCCTACTCCCCTAACAACCCCCCAACTAAAACCCTACCTATCACATATCCTTTCTTCTAATCTACACCTGACTCAACCTTTCTGCTCCCTCATAACTTCTTCATTCTTCCTCTTCTTCCCTTCTCATTCTCATAGCTCCCTCCCCCCACTTCCCAAGCTCTCAATTTGCTCAGGGGATCGTGACCCTTTCCCCTTCTCCAGGGGACAAAGTTTGTCTCTTTTAGGGTCCTCCTTGTTTACTAGTTTCTCTGGCAGTGTGGATTATAGGCTGGTAATCCCTTACTCTATGTGTAAAATCCGCATATGAGTGAGTGCATATCATGTTTGTCTTTTTGTGATTGGGTTACCTCGCTCAGAATGGTTTCTTCTAGTTCCATCCATTTTCCTGCAAATTTCAAGATTCCATTGTTTTTTCTGCTGAGTAGTACTCCATTGTGTAAATGTACCACATTTTCTCTATCCATTCTTCAGTTGAGGGGCATCTAGGCTGCTTCCAGTTTCTGGCTGTTACAAATAGAGCTGCTATGAACATCGTTGAACAGATAGATGTCTTTGTTGTATGAATGTGCTTCTTTTGGGTATATGCCTAGGAGTGGAATTGCTGGATCTTGTGATAAACTCATTTCCATTTTCTTGAGGAGTCACCATACTGATTTCCAAAGTGGCTGAACAAGTTGACACTCCCACCAACAGTGGAGGAGTGTTCCCCTTTCTCCACATCCTCTCCAGCATAAATTGTCATTGGTGTTTTGATTTTAGCCATTCTGACAGGAATCAGATGGTATCTCAGAGTTGTTTTGATTTGCATTTCCCTGATGGCTAAGGATGTTGAACACTTTCTTATGTGTCTTTCAGTCATTTTAGATTCCTCTATTGAGAATTGTCTATTTAGTTCTGTACCCCATTTTTAATTGGGTTGTTTGGTGTTTTGGAGAATAGCTTCTTGAGTTCTTTGTATATTTTGGAGATCAGCCCTCTGTCAGATGTGGGGTTGGTGAATATCTTTTCCCAGTCGGTGGGCTACTGTTTTGTCTTTCTGACTGTATCCTTTGCCTTACAGAAGCTTCTCAGTATCAGGAGGTCCCATTTATTAATTGTTGATCTCAGTGTCTTTGCTACTGGTGTTAATGTTCAGGAAGCAGTCTCCTGTAGCAATTAATTCAATGGTATTTCCCACTTTATCTTCTAATAGGTTCATTGTGGCTGGGTTTATGTTGGGGTCTTTGATCCATTTTGACTTAAGTTTTGTGCAAGGGGAAAGGCTTGGGTCTATCTGTAGTCTTCTACATGTTTGCATCCAGTTAGGCCAGCACCATTTGTTGAAGATGTTCTCTTTGTTCCAGCATATATATTTGGGTTGTGTGTCAAAAATCGGGTGTTCATAGGTGTGTGGGTTAATATCAGGGTTTCCAATTCGATTCCATTGGTCTACCTGTCTATTTTTGTGCCAATACCAAGCTGTTTTCAGGACTATAGCTGTGTAATAGAGCTTGAAGTCAGGGATGGTGATGCCTCCAGAAGTTCCTCTGTTGTACAGGGTTGTTTTGGCTATCCTGGGTCTTTTGTTTCTCCATATAAAGTTGAGAATTGTTCTTTCAAGGTCAGTGAAGAATTGTGTTGGGATTTTGATGGAGATTGCATTGAATATGTAGATTTCTTTGGGCAAGATTGCCATTTTTACTATGTTGATCCTGCATGTGCAAGAGCATGAGAAATCTTCCCATTTTATGGTATCTTCTTTAATTTCTTTCTTTAGAGACTCAAAATTCTTATAGTACAGGTCTTTCACTTTTTTGGTTAGTGTTACACCAAGATATTTGATGTTGTTTGTGGCAATTGTAAAGGCTTCTCTGATTTCTTTCTCCACCAATGTGTCATCCGTATATAGTAGGGATACAAATTTTTTGAGTTAATCTTGTATCCTGCCACTTTGGCTGAAGGTGTTTATCAGCAGTAGGAGTTCCCTGGTAGAGTTTTTTGGGTCACTTAGATAAACTATCATATCATCTGCAAATAGTGAGAGTTTGACTTCTTCCTTTCCAATTTGCATTCCCTTGGTCTCCTTTTGTTGTCTTATTGCTCTAGCTAGAACTTCAAGGACAATATTGAAGAGGTATGGAGAGAGTGGACAGCCTTGGCTTGTCCCCAATTTTAGATGAATTGCTTTGAGTTTCTCTCAATTTAATTTGATGTTGGCCGTCGGCTTGCTGTATATTGCTTTTAGTATGTTGAGGTATGTTCCTGTTATCCCTGATTTCTCCAAGACCTTTATCATGAAGGGGTGGTGGATTTTCTCAAAGGCTTTTTCAGCATCTAGTGAGATGATCATATGGGTTTTTTCTTTTCCTCAGTCTGTTTACATTGATGGATTTTCATATGTTGAACCATCCTTGGATCCCTGGGATGAAGCCAAGTTGATCGTGCTGGATGATTTCTCTGATGATTTCTGGATGATTTCCTTGGATTCGATTTGCCAGTATTTTATTGAGAATTTTTGCATCAATATTCATGAGGGACATTGGTCTGTAATTCTCTTTCTTAGTTGTGTCTTAGTGTGGCTTGGGTATCAAGGTTTTGGAAGCCTCATAAAAAAGAGTTTGGTAATGATCCTTTTGCTTCTATTGTGTGGAATACTTTGAGGAGAATTGGTATTAGCTGTTCCTTGAATTTCTGGTAGAATTCTGCACTGATGTCATCTGGCCCTTGGCTTTTTTTGGTTGGGAGACTTCTTATGACTGCTTCTATTTCATTAGGGGTTATTTAAGTTGCTTATCTGTTCTTGATGTAATTTTGGTAAGTGAAATCTGTCCAGAAAATTGTTCATTTCCTTTAGATTTTCAAATTTTGAGGAATATATGTTTTCAAAGTATGACCTGATGATTCTCTGGATTTCCTCTGTGTCTGTTGTTATGTCCCCCTTTTCATTCCTGATTTTATTAATTTGTGTGTTCACTCTCTGCTGTTTGGTAAGATTGGATGAAGGTTTGTCTATCTTGTTGATTTTTTTCCGAAGAACCAACTCTTCGTTATATTGATTCTTTGTATTATTCTCCTCGTTTCCATTTTATTGATTTCAGCCCTCAATTTGATTATTTCCTGGTGTCTGCTCCTCCAGGGTGTATTGGCTTCTTTGATTTCTAAAGCTTTCAGTTGTTCTGTTAATTCTCTAGTGTGATTATTCTCCTGTTTCTTCATGTGGGCATGCAGCACTATGAACTTTCCTCTTAGCACTGCTTTCAAAGTATCGCATTGGTTTGGATATGTTGTGTCCGCATTCTCATTGAATTCTAAGAAATCTTTTATTTCTTTTTTTATTTCTTCCTCAATCCAGGAATTGTGCAATTGGGAGTTACTTAATTTCTATGAGTTTGTAGGTTTTCTGTAGTTCATGTTGTTGTTGAATTCTAATTTTAAAGCATGGTGGTCTGATAAGACACAGGGGATTATTTCAATTTTTTTGTACCTGTTGAGGTTTGCTATGTTGCCAAGTATTTGGTCGATTTTAGAGAAGGTTCCATGTGGTGTTGAGAAGAAGGCAAATTGTTTGGTATTTGGGTGGAATATTCTATAGATATCTGTTAAGTCTAATTGCACCATAACTTCTATTAGTTCTTTTGTTTCTTTGTTAAGTTTCTGTCTGGTGTTCCTGTCCAGTGGTGAGAGTGGGGTGTTGAAGTCTCCCACTATAAGTGTGTGATTTGAATTTTAGTAATGTTTCCTTTACAAACATGGATGCCTTTGTATTTGGGTCATAAATGTTCAGAATTGAGACTTCATCCTGAAGGATGTCTCCTGTGATGAGTAGGAAGTGACTGTCTTTATCTCTTTTGATTGATTTTAGTTTAAAGTCCAATTTGTTGGATATTAGGATTGCTATCTCCGCTTGTTTCTTGGGCTCATTTGATTGAAAAATCTTTCCCCAACATTTAATTCTTAGATACCATCTGTCTTTGAAGTTGAGGTGTGTTTCTTGTATGTAGCAGAATGAAGGATTCTGTCTTCTGATCTATTCTACTAATCTGTGTCTTTTATAGGCGAGTTAAGGCCATTAATGTTGAGGGATATTAATGACCATTGATTGTTCATTCTTGTTTGTTCTTGATTTGGTGCTGGTGTTGAGATTATGTGTGGGATTCTATCCCTTTTTCCTTTTGGTTGTTGGTAAAGTGGGTTTATGTATTGCCTATATTTTTCTGGTTATAGTTAAATTCTTTGGGTTGCAGTTTTCCTTCCAGAACTTTCTGTAGGGCTGGATTGGTAGATATGTATTGTTTGAATCTGGTTTTTCATGGAATATCTTGTTTTCTCCATCTATATTGATTGAAAGATTTGCTGAATATAGTAGTCTGGGCTGGCATCCATGGTCTCTTAGTGTGTAGAATATCTATCCAGGACCTCTGGCTTTCAGAGTTTCCATGGAAAAGTCAGGGTGTGATTCTGGTAGGTTTGCCTTTATAGGTTACTTGACATTTTTCCTTTGCTACTCTTAATATTTTCTCTTTGTTCTCTATGTTTGGTGCCTGATTATTATGTGGCGAAGAGACCTTTTTTTTTTTTTTTTTGTTCAGTCTATTTGTTGTTCTGTAGGCTTCTTGCATTTTCATTGGCATGTCTTTCTTTAGGTTTAGAAAGTTTTCTTCTATGATTTTGTTGAATATGTTTTCTGAGGCTTTGAGTTGGATTTCTTCACCTTCTATACCTATTATTCTTAGGTTTGGTCTTTTCATGGTATCCCATATTTCCTGGATATTTTGTGTTAGGGATTTGTTGGACTTAAGATTTTTTTTTTTGGTTGATGAATCTATTTCTGCTAGTGTGTCTTCAACTTCTGAGATTCTCTCTTCCATCTCTTATATTCTATTGGTTATGCTTACATCTGTAGTTCCTGATCATTTATCCAGATTTTCTATTTCCAGCATTCCCTCAGATTGTCCTTTCTTTATTGTCTCTATTTTAGTTTTTAGGTCTGGAACTGTTTCCTTGAGAAATTTGTTGATATCTTGTATTTTTTGTTTGTTTTTTCTTCCATTTATTTAAGGGATTTTCTCATGTTCTCTTTGAGGTCCTCTATCATTTTTCTGAAGATGCTTTTAAGGTCACTTCTGCTTCATCTGCATTGGGATGTTCAGGTCTTGCTGGTGTATGGTTCCTAGTCTCTGGTGGTATCATATTAGGTTTCCTTTGTTGAATGTGCTTTTACCTTGTCCTCTTCTCATCCTTTCTTCTGGTGGGTGTAGCAGGAGTTTCTTGCTCTCCTGGTGGGTATGGGACCAAGGTTCCCTTCTGGTAGATGCAAATAGATCCAATACTCTGATGTATGTCCTCTTCTCATGAATGGAGGTGTCACTGTGACTGGGGCCTCGTAGTGTTTGGTTGTATTGGGTCCCGCTGGGCTGGAGGATGGAGGCAGAATTGCCACAGGGTGCTCGGTGTATCGGATCCTGCCATCGAATTCTGATCCAGTGCGCAGATCGATGGTGTCAGATGATTCTGAGCAAGTGACGACCAACTGGAACTGCAAACAGCCCCCGGCCTACCTGAGCTGTCGGATGGAGGCAGGACTGCCACTGGGTGCTGGAACAAAGATCTCACAATGGAATTGCTTTTGGTTTTTAGGACAATAGTAGTATTTGGTTTTACCTTAGGTTCCTAGGCTATCTAGTCTCGGGTTCTTGATCACCTAATAAGTGTGATCAGTCTCATGGAATGGTTCTTCAGTCAAATCAGGTATTGTCTGGTTACTCCCACAAATGTTGTGCCACCATGCACTGGCTGATCTTGCAAACAGGATACCAATGCAGACCGAAGTGTTTGTAGCTGTGTTGGTATTTATGCTTCTCCTTTAGTAGCATGCAGAGAACCTTCCTGTACCAAAAACTTTAGAACACAGGAATGAAAGCTCTATATAGGCACTAGCTCAACTTCTCCATGTTCAACTTGTGTAGGTGTTGTCTCCAGCAATGGGGCCTTGCTGTCAGTTTGTGGAGAGCAACCTATAGTCGTGGCAACAGCCTGGATTGTTTGGGGATTCCCATGGGACCCCTATGGCTAGATGAAGGGTGCTGAAGAGGGCCATGGAGCTGACTCAGTAGGCAGAGACACTTACCCTACAAGCCTGAAGACCTGAGTTCAAGCCCTGGAACCTGTGATATTAAGAAGGAAGCAGTTCCCTTCATTTGTGGACCTGCTTTATGATACATAATAGTGACTATGCTTTATCAGAGCTGTTTTTAATGATGTTGCTCAGAATGGTTTCCTCCCAGATGATGACTGAGAAGCTAATTTAAAAAAAAATGGTGCCAAGTACCATAAGAGTAACAGAACTGTGCTGTTTTCTGGGATTTTCTTTTTCACTTTTTTGTTGTTGTTTGTTTGTTTTTTTGTTTGTTTGTTTTTTGGTTTTTTTTTAAATGGATTGTGCTGGATGTCTCTAAAATTTTGTTCAAATGACTGCAGAACCTGGAAAAGCTGTTGCTGCTATTGATGCATAACATATTGCCATTATTGGCATATATATATATATGCTAATTAAAACTCAAATATGTGATGAATCCAAGGTGTTTCAATGAGTCCTCACCTGTGCATGCAAATTTGATTTCATCTTTAGTAAGGAGTAAAGTTACATGCTTGTCAAATTAAAAAAAAAATAAGTGACACACTGGAAGACAAATGTCACACAATTTCAATTTTATGTGTAACCTGGAAATGATGAATTTATAGGAACAGAGAGAAGAACTGTGGCTATTAGGCTTCAATGTGGGTCTTTTAACAATGGGGAAATGATTGATTTAAGGATATAAAACTGCAGTTGGACAAGAGGCATGGATTCTGTGAAGTTTTGAGGTCTACTGAGAGCATGATAAATATGGTTGATAACAATATGCTATGTTTTAAAAGTTGTGAGATAGTACACTTTAAGTGTTCACAAAACAAAAATGATGAATGTGTGTGATATAACATGTTAATTGATTTAATTTAGCCATGACATTGTGAACATACTCTATTGTGTATCATAATTGTGCATGACTTTATTTATGAGCTAAATAAATGAATGGAAAAAAAAGAAGGAAGCAGTTCCCAAAAGTTGTCCTTTGACCTCCATACCTTCTCATACACACACACACACACACACACACACACACACAGAGAGAGAGAGAGAGAGAGAGAGAGAGAGAGAGAGAGAGAGAGAGACCAATAATAATGAAATCAATGTGCTTTTTTGTTCAAAAGTGATAATGAGTGATCTACTGAAGGAGTAAGCTATAAAATTTATATATAACACAAACATAAACACAAAAAAATGATACCTGAGAGTAGAGTCTTAAGATTTATATATAATACAAAACTCCAGTGCTCAAGCACTGGAGAAGGGGCAGATCAGATGAGTCTAGTGAGGGCCTGTGATGAGGAAGGGAAAGTAGGAGGTCTAAGAAGGAAATCCCCACCTCAAAGGCTGTGAAACTTGGGCTAAGTTTGGGTGGCATACATATTGGAATCTTCGAGCAAGCATGACAGAATACAGATGCATAGCCTTTCCTATAGCTTTGGAATGTATTATGGCCATAATCCATTGTCTACAAATTTACCC
Organism: Cricetulus griseus; assembly: GCF_003668045.3. Classification (NCBI taxonomy): domain Eukaryota; kingdom Metazoa; phylum Chordata; class Mammalia; order Rodentia; family Cricetidae; genus Cricetulus; species Cricetulus griseus. The sequence continues at coordinate 184,982,875 of NW_023276806.1, read as the reverse complement.
AGATCCTTGGCATATTAATATCTCAAACTTCAACAATGGTAAGATGGTTTTTAATTTCCCTCGAAGGAATGCAATTGCAATATATGAGGGGTTATTGCTTTTTTAAAAAATGAAGTGGATTGGCAATTGCTATAGGAAATTACCTAGTCAGCTTTTTATAATTTCAATTACTATTTTTAACTAGAAAAGAGCATAGTTATCATTTAATTTACTTTATGGAAAAACTTATTCAGTGACATTTTGTGCTTAGAGACTTTAAATTGTGCCTGGAAAAAAAACCTGTAATTTATTGAATAACTCTCTATCCCAAGAGAGATTTGCTCCAAGATTATATTTATCATATTTTCTAGTGTTATACAGACTTTTTTCCAGATGGTACAGAATTGACCTTATTATTTATTTAGTTACAAGAAATAATCAGGAATAGGAATTATCCTCTCTATATAATACACATCTTATCCCATATGGGTCTGCCAGTCCCTATATATAGAACAAGAATACAGACATTTTAAGATACATTCTCTTACTATTCAAACAAATAAAAGGAAGTAGTTAGTATATAAGAAGTAATTAGATTTCCTAAAATGAACTATCAGAAATAAGTCTGTAAGAAGCTAATTCCCTTTTTGAAGCATTATAGTAAACTTAAAATAAACATGTTGTATCAGCAACATCTAAAGAAATAAAGCACTTTATAGCACATGCAATGAAATTCTCTAACTTCACATAAAAACCATTTCTTTCCCACTTATAATGCATCATATTTTTCATCATCAAATGTAAACATTTATCACCAGAAACAAGTTTCATTGTGTGAACTATTTATCCAAAGTAGAAAGTGGCCCAATTATCTTATGGGTGCAATTTACAATAAAGTGAACCTTTTTCATGGTCTTCTAGAGACAAAAAGAAAACATTCACTTTTAGAACACTTTACCTGTTATATTCTAATGGAAGATTACACAACCAAAAACATTTTTGAATGAAAATCACTAATTATAAAATACCACTGCCAAGTAAATCACTCATGTTTTAAAAAAAACTACATTTTATTGCTTTGTTTAAAAAATATTTCAAGTAGTTAAATAATTTCCCAAACAGCTTACATATGTCTGTTCCTACCTCCACACTTGTTTCTGTCTTCAGTGGCTGAAACTACCTTGGCAGATGGGATAGCTATGATAAGAAGTAATCATGAAAATCCACCTGGCTTGGAGTTCATGGTCCAGACTCTCCAACACACTTCCATACATGGATTCTCCATCAAACGCAAACAGTCATTGTGCCCCAGGAATCATCATCACAACATCTTTTGTAAAGCAACAGAGAAGAACGCTCGAAAAATAATTACAGGATAGGGTTTGGGACTTAGCAAAGTGATAGCGCACTTGCCTAGCATGCGCAAGGCCCTGGATTCAATCCTTAGCTCTGGGAAATAATAAATAATAAAAATAGTAATAACAGGAAAGCACTTCTCATATCTGTTAATTGCATACAACATTTTCAAAATCCCGAGAAGACAATATAATTATCAAAATATTGTTTCAGTAAAAAAAAAACCTACCCTAAGTCCATCTAAGATCTATAAAATCAGTGAATGCAAAATGAACATCATATATTTGTATTTTTAATAAAACAGTATTGTGTTTGCTGTGATATGCAGTGAGGTCTGGGAACCCCTGTACAAAATCACACCACAAACCGAATGCTCAAAAAACCCATTATGATATCAATTAATGTTTGTTATAGATTTTAGTTTTATTATTTCACAGCTTCTGTACATTTTAGTTTGTGTGAAAACATTCCTATTCCCTTGACATTGGTACAAATGCTAAATTCAACATGTTCTATACAATTTTAGCTCAGTGTATTATCATTAGGTTTGCATAATAGGGGTCAAAATTCCAAACTTTAAATATCAAACTTTGAAGGTTTGTATTACCTTATACATTTTGACTTTGAAATGGCTTTTAAGTAATGTGCATGATCATCCAGTTTGAATCCAGGGGTTTAATGTTGGGATTTTCCTCTTCTGTTGGAAACACAGAAATTGTAACAAAGAAAACAAGAAAGAGTTGGAAATTCTCTCTTTAGCTATATTTAAAACACTGCTATAAAGAACTCACATAAACACCCCAAAATATAATAATGAAATATTAAAATTATTAAGACTTATAGTATAAAAATTATAAGAATGTATGTCCAACAGCAGGCCATTCGCCTAGAAAACCTAAGTCCAAAACTAATCAACCTCAATGCATCATTTTGGAAATCTATAGAATTCAAATACAGGTAAGAAATATACTGGGAATATAGAGAGGGGTGGGGAGGAGGTGAAGTCATTCATGTGCTGGGGGACATCGGGATAGGCGCTAACATCTCAGTAATAACATTCAATGTTTAAGGAGGTGGGGAAGCAACCATAAAAATTAGGGCCCAAGAATACAAATACAACCAGTATCTGAATGTAAAGAGAACATTCAACCAACTTTTATTTAAGATTGTATTCACTTTTTTTCTCTCCATTTTTTATTTAAATTAAAAACAAGATGGTTTTACATGTCAATCCCAGTTCCCTCTCCCTCCTCTCCTCCCCTGCCCCACACTAACACCCTACTTATCCTATTTCCATTTCTGCTCCCCAGGGAGGGTGAGGCCTTCCATGAGGGGGGTCTTCAGAGTCTATCATATCCTTTACGATAGGGCCTAGGCCCCGTGTGTCCAGGCTGAGGGAGTATCCCTCTATGGGAAATGGGCTCCCAAAGTCCATTCCTATGCTATGGATAAGTACTGAACTACTACAAGAGGCCCCATAGATTTCCCAGGCCTCCTCACTGACACCTACATTCATGGGGTCTCGTTTCCATTCTGGTTTCCCAGTGATCAGTCTGGGGACCAAGAGCAACCCCTTATTCAGGTCAGCTGTTTCTGTGGGTTTCACCAGCATGGTCTTGACCACTTTGCTCATCACTCCTCCCTCTCTGCAACTGGATTCCAGTTCAGTTCAGTGTTTAGCTGTGGGTGTCTGCTTCTACTTCCATCACCTGCTGGATGAAGGCTCTAGGATGGCATATAAGTCAGTCATTAATCTCATTATCAGGGGAGGGCATTTAAGGTAGCCTCTCTACTGTTGCTTAGATAGTTAGTAGATATCATCCTTGTAGATCTCTGGACATTTCACTTTGTGCCTGATTTCTCTTTAAACCTATAATAGCTCGCTCTCTGATGGTATCTCTTATTTTGCTCTCCTCTATTCTTCCCCCTACACAACCTTCCTGCTCCCTTATGTCCTCCTCATCCCTCCTCTTCTCCCCTTCTCATTCTCCTAGTTCCCTCTCCATTCCCCCATGCTCCCAATTTGCTCAGGAGATCTTGTCCCTTTCCCCTTCTCCAGAGGACCACAACTTTTAACTCAGGTGAAAGTCCATTCCACATTCTCTTCAGCATTGGGGTGGGGGAGGGACAACTACGAGATAGACAGATCCCTGACATTAAGACCCATAAGGAAGTGGTCTTCCTTCCCTAGACAGACAGATGAACGAAGATGGAACACACGAGTGTATTTCACACTTTTCTAGGTATCTCTCAATCCACTCAAGTTAACAACTGAGATTAACTATTGCACCTTTTCATTATTTAATTGGAAAAAAAGGGGGTGGGGAAGATTGTCCTACAGCAGACTGTCATTTTGTTCATATGAGACAACACAGCAACAAAAATTTGAAACAACTGAAACATGTTTCCCTTTGTGCTTGAAGGAGTCTTCTTTTTTTGAATCTCCCTGGCAAGCAGAAAGTCCTCTTCTTCCCAGAGTAAATTTCTTTATTCTGTGTTGACCCAAACAAATGAATAATTGCTAAAAGCACAAAGCCCAGTATTTTAAATTGTGAAGGAGCTGTTTCCTTGCACTTTCATATTCATTTTTGATATATTCCATTTCACTTTTATTAAATAGAAAACAGAGTTTGTCACACTGCCAAGGACCCGGTGGCAGTTCCGCCTCCATCCACCAGCCCAGGTAGGCCAGGGGCTGTCTCCGGTTATAGTTAAGCAGCCCTGCTCAGAGGCATCTGACACCGGGGGTCTGCTCACCAGATCTGAACTTGGCGCAGGATCCAACACACCCAGACACTGCCAGAGCCCTGTACCAGTGCCACCTTCATCCACAACAAGAGGACAGAAATCAGAGTTTTGGAACTGTTTGCATCTACCAGAAGGGAACCTTGGTCCCATACACACCAGGAGAGCAAGAAACTCATGCTACACCCACCAGAAGAAAGGATGAGAAGAGGACAATGTAAAAGCATATTCAACAACAGAAAACCCAATATGACACCACCGGAGACTAGGAGCCATACACCAGCAAGAACATCACAATGCAGATGAAGCAGAAGACCTTAAAAACATCTTCACGAAAATGATAGAAGACCTCAAAGAGGACATGAGAAAATCCCTTAAAGAAATGGAAGAAAAAATTAACCAAAAAATACAAGATATCAACAAATCTCTCAAGGAAACAGTTCCAGGCCTAAAAACTGATATAGAGACAATAAAGAAAACATAAACTAAGGGAATGCTGGAATTAGAAAAGCTGGGTAAATGAACAGGAACTACAGACGCAAGCATAACCAACAGAATACAAGAGAGGGAAGAGAGAATCTCAGGAGTTGAAGACACACTAGTGGAAATAGATTCATCAACCAAAGAAAATCTGAAGTCCAACAAACGCTTAACACAAACTATCCAGGAAATGTGAGATATCGTGAAAGGACCAAACCTAAGAATAAAAGGTATAGAAGAAGGTGAAGAAATCCAACTCAAAGGCTCAGAAAACATATTCAACAAAATTATAGGAGAAAACTTTCCCAACCTACAGAAAGACATGCAAATGAAAATACAAGAAGTCTACAGAACAACAAATAGACTGATATCCTCAAAAAAAGATATCCTCACCACATAATAATCAAAACACCAAACATAGAGAACAAAGAGAAAATATTAGGAGCAGCAAAAGAAAAAGGTCAATTAACATATAAAGGCAAAATTATCAGAATAACACCTGACTTTTCCATGGAAACTCTGAAAACCAGAAGGTCCTGGATAGATATTCTACCTACACTAAGAGACCATGGATGCCAGCCCAGATTACTATATTCAGCAAAGCTTTCAATCAATATAGATGGAGAAAACAAGATATTCCATGAAAAACCAGATTCAAACAATACATATCCACCAATCTAGCCCTACAGAAAGTTCTGGAAGGAAAACTGCAACCCAAAGAATTTAACTACAACCAGAAAAAAATAGGCAATAGATAATCCCACTTTACCAACAGCTAAAAGAAAAAAGGGATAGAATCCCGCACATAATTTCACCACCACCACCAAAACAAAAACAAACAAGAATGAACAATCAATGGTCATTAATATCCCTCAACATTAATGGCCTTAACTCACCTATAAAAGACACAGATTAGTAGAATAGATAAGAAGACAGAATCCTTCCTTCTGCTGCATACAAGAAACACACCTCAACTTCAAAGACAGACAATACCTAAGAATTACAGGTTGGGAATAGATTTTCCAATCAAATGGACCCAAGAAACAAACGGGAATAGCAACCCTAGTATCTAACAAATTGGCCTAAAATCAATCAAAAGAGATAAAGACAGTCACTTCCTACTCATCACAGGAGAAATCCTTCAGGATGAAGTCTCAATTCTGAACATTTATGCCCCAAATACAAAGACATCCACTTTTGAAAAAGAAACATTACTAAAATTCAAATCACACATAAAACCACACACAATTATAGTAGGAGACTTCAACACTCCACTCTCACCACTGGACAGGAACACCAGACAGAAACTTAACAAAGAAACAAAGGAACTAATCAAAGTTATGGCCCAATTGGACTTAACAGATAACTATAGAACATTCCATCCAAATACAAAACAAGTTCCCTTCTTCTCAACACCACAGGGAACCTTCTCTAATATCGAGCACATAATTTGCAACATAGCAAATCTCAACAGGTACAAAAAATTGAAATAACCCCATGTACCTTATCAGACCACCCTGCTTTAAAGTTAGAATTCAACAATAACATGAACTACAGAAAACCTACAAACTCATGGAAATTAAGTAACACCCAATTGCACAATTCCTGGATTGAGGAAGAAATTAAAAAAAAAAAGAAATTAAAGATTTCCTAGAATTCAATGAGAATGCAGACACAACATACCCACACCTATAGGACACTTTGAAAGCAGTGTTAAGAGGAAAGTTCATAGCAATAAGTGCCCACATGGAAGAAACAGGAGAATAATCATACTAGAGAATCAACAGCAAAACTGAAAGCTTTAGAACACAAAGAAGCCAATAAACCCCGGAGGAGCAGACACCAGGAAATATCAAATTGAGGGCTGAAATCAATAAAATGGAAACTAGGAGAATACAAAGAATCAATATAACGAAGACTAGGTTCTTCAAGAAAATCAACACGATAGACAAACATTTATCCAAACTTACCAAACAGCAGAGAGTGAATATGCAAATTAATAAAATCAGGAATGAAAAGGGGGACATAACAACAGACACAGAGGAAATCCAGAGAATCATCAGGTCATACTTTGAAAACTTATATTGCTTAAAATTCAAAAATCTAAAGGAAATGGACAACATTTTGGACAAATTTCATTTACCAAAATTCAATCAAGAACAGATAAGCAACTTAAATAGACCTATAACCCCTAATGAAATAGAAGTAGTCACCAGAAGTCTCCCAACCAAAAAAGGCCCAGGGCCAGATGACTTCAGTGCAGAATTCTACCAGAAATTCAAGGAACAGCTAATACCAATTCTCCTCAAAGAATTCCACATACTAGAAGCTGAATGGTCATTGCCAAACTCTTTTTATGAGGTTTCAAAAACCTTGATACCCAAGCCACATTAAGACACAACTAAGAAAGAGAACTACAGACCAATGTCCCTCATGAATATTGATGCAAAAATTCTCAATAAAATACTGGCAAATCGAATCCAAGGACACATCAGAGAATTCATCCACCATGATCAAATAGACTTCATCCCAGGGATCCAAGGATGGTTCAACATATGAAAATCCATCAATGTAATCCACCATATAAACAGACTGAAGGAAAAAAAAACCACATGATCATCTCACCAGATGCTGAAAAAGCCTTTGACAAAATCCACCACCCCTTCATGATAAAGGTCTTGGAGAAATCAGGGATAACAGGAACATACCTCAACATACTAAAAGCAATATAGAGCAAGCTGACAGCCAACATCAAATTAAATGGAGAGAAATTCAATGCAATTCATCTAAAATTGGGGACAAGCCAAGGCTGTCCACTCTCTCCATACCTCTTCAATATTGTCCTTGAAGTTCTAGCTAGAGAAATAAGGCAACAAAAGGAGACCAAGGGAATACAAATTGGAAAGGAAGAAGTCAAACTCTCACTATTTGCAGACTTATAGTCTACATAAGTGACCCAAAATACTCTACCAGGGAACTCCTACAGCTGATAAACACCTTCAGCAAAGTGGCAGGATACAAGATTAACAAAAAAAAAAAAAAAACAAAACCTGTATCCCTACTATATACGGATGACACATTGGTGGAGAAAGAAATCAGAGAAACATCACTCTTTACAATTGCCACAAACAATATAAAATACCTGGTGGTAACACTAACCAAAAAAGTGAAAAACCTTTACCATAAGAATTTTGAGTCTCTAAAGAAAGAAATTAAAGAAGATACCAGAAAATGAACAGATCTCCCATGCTCTTGGATAGGCAGGATCAACATAGTAAAAATGGCAATCTTGCCCAAAGAAATCTACATATTCAATGCAATCTCCATCAAAATCCCAACACAATTCTTCACTGACCTTGAAAGAACAATTCTCAACTTTATATGGAGAAACAAAAGATCCAGGATAGCCAAATCATCCCTATACAATAAAGGAACTTCTGGAGGCATCACCATCCCTGACTTCAAACTCTATTACACAGCTATAGTCCTGAAAACAGCTTGGTATGGCACAAAACTATGGCACAGGTAGACCAATGGAATAGAGTTGAAAACCCTGACATTAACCCATACACCTACAAACACCTGATTTTTGATGAACAATCAAAAATTATAGGCTGGAACAAAGAGAACATCTTCAACAAATGGTGCTGGCATAACTGGATGCAGACATGTTGAAGACTGCAGATAGATCCAAGCCTATCGCCATGCACAAAATTTAAGTCCATATGGATCAAAGACCTCAACATAAACCCAGTCACACTGAACCTATTAGAAGACAAAGTTGGAAATACCCTTGAATGAATTGGTACAGGAGACTGCTTCCTGAACATTACACCAGTAGCACAGACACTGAGATCAACAATTGGTACATGGGACCTCCTGAAACTGAGAAGCTTCTGTAAGGCAAAGGACAAAACAGCAGCCCACAGACTGAGAAAAGATATTCAGCAACATCACATCTGACAGAGGGCCGATCTCCAAAATATACAAAGAGCTAAAGAAGCTAGTCTCCAAAACACCAAACAATCCAATTAAAATTAGGGTACAGAACTAAATAGACAATTCTCAACAAAGGACTCTAAAAAGGCTGAAAGACACATAAGAAAGTGTTCAACATCCTTAGCCATCAGGGAAATGCAAATCAAAACAACTCTGAGATACCATCTGACTCCTGTCTGAATGGCCAATATCAAAAACACCAATGACAATTTATGCTGGAGAGGATGTGGAGAAAGGGGAAAACTTCTCCACTACTGGTGGGAGTGCCAACTTATTCAGCCACTTTGGAAATCAGTATGGTGACTCCTCAAGAAAATGGGAATCAGCCTACCATAAGATCCAGCAATTCCACTCCTAGGCATATACCCAAAAGAAGCACATTCATAAAAGGACATCTGTTCAACCATGTTCATAGCAGCATTATTTGTAATAGCCAGAAACTGGAAGCAGCCTAGATGCCCCTCAACCAAAGAATGGATAGAGAAAACGTGGTACATTTACATAATAGAGTACTACTCAGCAGAAAAAAACAATAGAATCTTGAAATTTGCAGGAAAATGGATGGAACTTGAAGAAACCATTCTGAGTGAGGTAACTCAATCACAAAAAGACAAACATGATATGTACTCACTCATTTGTGGATTTTAGACATAGAGTAAGGGATTACCATCCTACAATCCACACTGCCAGAGATACTAGTAAACAAAAAAGACCCTAAAAGGGACAAACTTTGTCCCCTGGAGAAGGGGAAAGGGTCACCATCCCCTAGCAAATTGAGAGCATGGGAAGAGGGGGGGGAGCTACGAGAATGAGAAGGGAAGAAAAGGAAGGATACAGAGGTCATGAGGAAGCAGAAATTTTGAGTCAGGTGTAGATTAGAAGAAAGGACATATGATAGGTGGTATTTTAGTTGGGTTGGGTGGGAGAGGAGTAAGGGAGGGAGAAGGAACTGGGAACGTCATGTAATTCAATCTTGTTTGTAATTCAAATATATAAAAAATAAAAAGTTACAAATACAAACCAAAAAAAATCCAGTAATTCCACTCTTAGGCATATACCCAAAAGAAGCACATTCATACAACAAGGACATCTGTTCAACGATGTTCAGAGTAGCACTATTTGTAATAGCCAGAAACTGGAAGCAGCCTAGATGCCCCTCAACCAAAGAATGAATAGAGAAATTGTGGTACATTTACACAGTGGAGTACTACTCAGAAGACAAAAACAATAGAATCTTGAAATTTGCAGGAAAATGGATGGAACTAGAAGAAACCATTCTGAGCGAGGTAAACCAATCACAAAAATACAAGCATGTTGTGTACTCACTCATATGTGGATTTTAGACATAGAGTAAAGGATTACCAGCCTACACTCCACACTGCCAGAGAAGCTAGTAAACAAGGAGGACCCTAAGAGAGACATACATAGTCTCCTGGAGAAGGGCAAAGGGTCAAGATCCCCTGAGCAACTTGGGAGCATGGGAAGGGGGGAGGAAGCTAGGAGAATGAGAAGAGGAAAAGAGGAGGGATGCAGAGGCTGCATTGATGGCTGACTTATATGCTACCTGATAGCCCTCATCCACCAACTGGTGGAAGTACAAGCAGACACCCACAATTAACCACTGAACTGAACTGGAATCCAGATGCAGAAAAGGATGAATGAAGAGCAAAGGGGTCCAGACCAGGCTGGTGAAGCCCACAGAAACAGCTGACCTGAATATCGGGAAACTCTTGCTCCCCAGACTGATAGCTGCGATACCAGAATGGGACTGATCCAGACCCCAGGAACATGGGTTTCAGTGAGGAAACCTTGGAAATCTACTGGATCTGCTGTAGTAGTTCAGTACTTATCCCTAGCATAGGTGTGGACTTTGGGAGCCCATTCCACATAGAGAAATACTTCCTGAGCCAAGACACACCGGGGTGGGCCTAGGCCCTATCCCAAAGAAAATGATAGACTCTGATGACACCCTATGGAAGGCTTCACCATCCAGGGAGAGCAGAAAGGATATGTGATAGGGTTTTAGTTGGGGGGCGGCGGTGGTAGCGAGAACGGGTGGGAGAAGAGAACTGGGATTGACATGTAAAACAATCTTGTTTTTAATTCAAATTAAAAAACTGGAAAAAAAAGAAATAAAAGTAACACACACACACACACACACACACACACGCACACACACAAAAGAAAATTGAGTTTGTTTCTTAAGCAGCCATCTTACCTGACAATCTCCCTTTTATCTTCCCAAGATAACAGTTCACAATCACAGAAAATGTCAAATAAAACTTTCAGGACCTATCTTACAACTAAAACTATTTTTTAAATTGCTCTGGAAAAAAATTACACACATTTATTTTTTCATGTAATAAAAAGTGAGACTGTGTTGACTAGCCTGGCCTTTCTACAGACCTCCTCCCCTCCCCCACTGACCTCCACAGAGGCTTCCTCTCACCCCGGGGCCCTAACTGACCTTATTTCTGCTTAGGAAATTTGAGCTTGTAAATCTCTTCTCTGCCTTTTTGAGATGCAGACATAAATGTTTTAAAAGTCTCCTGGAGCTTGAGGATACCTGAACACACACACACACACACACACACACACACACACACACACACACACACACACGGTTGGGGGGGTACTTGGAGGAAAATGAACAGCATGCTGCAATTCTGCAAGACAGAAATATCCTTTATAACAAATATCCTTTGTAGTAAATGAAAAAAGTTTTCTTGGTTTTGGCATTTTACTGAGTCAGTATTGTGGTGTTTAACCCAGGCTTCCCTTGATATCACTCCCTTCCTCCCTCAGCCTCCTGGATGTGGGATTATATGTATATACCACCATATCCTGCTAGAGTGGTCAATATTTTTAAAAGACTTCCACTTCTTTTGCAACCTAAGACTGTCTTTCAAAAATACCTAGGAGCCATCCACCTAAAATGGGATCTTCAGAGAAGACAGATTCCCTACTTCCTGTCTCTGTGGGAGGATAGGAACTCAACTTCATCAGGATCACTTCCACCAAACTGTAAAACAACCTCCTGTCTTGGATATACAAGAAAGTTTAAGATGTGAGAACATTTACTTTTCATTTGGATAAGGCCTTTATCAAACACAGTTGTCCTGTTCTCATCCACTCACATACTCCTGTAACTCCCTCCTATCTAAAAATTCTTCATCTTTTACTTCAAACTAGTTAAATTTGAATTTCAGTTCTGGCCTCTGTGTACTATTGCAATAACCTGTAATAAAGATGTATTTTCTGTTTAACTTCGTCCAGCTCAGTATTCGCCTTGTCATTATAAATAATTAGGTTTCTTTGCTGTGTTCCCTATTTCCTCATTAGACCCAATATAGAAAGAGCTATGTAAACAGCATGATCATATCAAGAGATAGGCAGCCTTCCCTTACAGGAGAACTAAGATACTGTTACTGGAAATTTGGGGACATTCCATCAGAGTTGCTATATAATACCAGGAAATCAAGGAGCCTTCTGGGGGTTCTTCTTCTCATTAATAGCATTAATTAACAATTCACTAAACCATAAGCTTGAAGAAATGTTTTATGAAGTTTTAAAGAAAAACTCCAGAACAAACAAGGTGTACATCACAGCAGCATCAGAGGAAACACAGAAGAGAAGAAAACTTGTGTTAAGCGGGTAAGAAGGTCAGCCACATGGTAGACAAAGAAAAGCAACAAGAAATGGGGGGCAGGTAATGTCCTTTTGGGTACTGACTTGGCTGAGAAAGTGGGGTAGACTCCACAGAACCTCATGGCAATGTTCTGGGAGCAAACATTCTGGGAAAGAAATTTCCATTATCTCATTAAGGGGATAATTATTCCTCCTATCTCTTTATCGTGACTTGAGGTGAACCCCTTCCTGTTGTTGGTCCCTTGTCCATGAGATTGACCCAGCCAACTGGATTAACCCTTAAGTGTAAGACAATGCCTTCTCTCCACCTAGAGATAGATTTCATTTGCATGGAAAGCACAGCTTTTCCTTCATGGGCTTTGAGTGCTATTCTAGCACTAGTCTAAATTTTTCTGTATATTTCATGGAAAAACTTGTGGCTTGTCAGTACTCTCTCAGCACACAGTATATTTTGTCTTGCTGGCCTAGGAAAAGATCAAAATTGAAACATTTAAAGAATAGTTTCTTCTGAGTCTCCAGTCTTTTTCATACGATCCTAAAGTCGAAAGTCCTAAGTGAAAGCACATTAAATTTTCAGCTGTCTATATTAACAAGCCTACCTTTTATGAAAAGAAATTTGCTAATTGCTCAAAACCAAATAATTGTTAAAACTCAACACTCAAGCCCAGTACTGGCTGCTTTTCTAATCTGTTTCCATTAGTAGCACTGCTAGCCAATCTCTTAATTGCTGCGAATATTAGTCTTCTACTCTGTTGAATGGCAATCTTTAAAGGCACTGCATGTCTTTAGTTGTAGCGCATTCCCTGGATACAACCTATAATTCACTCAAATCATTTCCTTTTGTGTATGTGTATTCAATTCATTAATAGGCACACTTCTGACTTGAAGGGTCAAGGCAAAAATAATACGGCAGAATACCAATTAAAGTAATTGAATAAACTTTCCTAAAATAATTAATAAATTATCTATTTCAAATATTTATCTACATACTCCATTGTGGAGGGGATCCTCTCAAACAAGAACCAAATGTGAATGAAGCCACAATAAAAGAATATGAGCCCCTTTAACATTACCAGTGATGGATTTAAACCCAAGCAAGATATAAATACAAATTAAGAGAGTGATTTTGAGTTGACATTGATGTGATAAAAGATGAGGTCAGCACAATGAAATAGAAGAATTTAAAACTTGGAGAAGACAGACCAGGGTAGACAATAACAGATGACTTTGGATAAGGATGTCTAAACTGAGATCCCACAAATCAATGAGGAAAAACATGGGGGAAATGCTAATGGTAACTGTTTTGTCCTTGTTTTTGTAACTAAACTTTAGTTTAGTTACAAAGAAGAACTTTAAGGGAGAACAGTTTATTTTAGGTAGCAGCTTAAGAAGAAATGCAGTCCAAACTTGCAGGAAAGGCATGGCAGTGGGAGCAGGGGCAGCATGTCTTGTGCATCTGCAGGCAAGCAGAGATAGATGAACTTTGGCAATCATCTGGATGTCTTCTTTTCTCTTTTTATTCAATGCCCATGGAATTCTACCTCCCACATTTAGGGTGAGTCTTCTGTCCTCATTTAAATCTCCCTGGAAACATCTTTATAGACAAAATGAGTCTCATAAATATGTATAAATCCAGCTGACACTGAAGATTAACCATCACAAACCTTCCCCTTGTCAATTTGGTACCCAAACACATTGCTTTAAGTCATAATGTTTCATCCCTTGCCCAAAAAGAAACTATTTTTTCTCAATAATGCAAAATTCATTAAGCCTATCTCTAAAAATTCTCAAGGGCTTTATTTAAAAGTTCAAGTGAGGCTGGAGAGTGGTTCAAACAGTTAAGAGCACTTGCTGCTCCTCCAGTGACACACATTTGATTCCCACCACCCACATGGTGGCTCCCAGCCATCCCCAACTCCAGTCCCAGGGATCTGACACCATCCTCTGGCCTCTGAGAGCATCTGGCACTCACGTGGCATGCAGACATCCGTGCAGGCAAAACACTCACACATAAAATATTCTTTGGAAAATGTTCAAGTGTAGAGTCTCTACCGAAATTCATGCAAGCCCTTTAGTATGAGCCTGTTGTGATGCTTAGTTTTAGAATCATCTAGGATGAGAGTCTCAGTGAAGTATTATCTAGATCAAGTTGGTCTGTGAGCACATCTGTGGGGTAAGGTCTTGACATCTTAACTAATGTGGAAAAGCCCAGCCTAATGGTAGAGGTAGTTGGCATCATTTTCTGTTTGGAGGGCTTGAGCAAGACAAGAGTAGAAGAAAGCCCCCTGATCACTACACATGTACTCATAAATTTTCTCTGCCCTTGACTTCAGATACAATGTGATCAGCAACTTCAAGCTTCTGCGGCTATAACTTCCCCATGGACTGCAACCTGAAATGGTAGGCTGCTAAAATAAACCCTCTTTCTCCTAAGTTGCTTTTTGTCAAGATAATATCCTTATAAAAGAAAAATTTTAACTTATGTTTTTCCAATATATAATGGCACAGAATAAGCAGCCCTGTTTCAAAGAGGAAGAATGGGAAGTTAGAAAAAAAAAAGACAATGAAAGACCAAAAAAAAAGAAAGGTCAAAATTCAGCAAGACAAACACCAAACACCAATCCATGAAACTCTGTCCAGCATCTAACGCTCACAGTGGTGAGCTCATATGTGCTCCCTCAGGCTTAGGTGGCTCAACTTATCGAGTTCCTTTGTCTATAGCACAAGCCTCCTCTCCCTTTGACTGGCTCCATTTGGTACCCTCAGCTTCCTCCTCTTTATATCCCACTTTTCTGTCATTTCTAACATCTTGGAATCTCCATTGGAACTGAGTTCACCTTCACAACTTCATGAACAGTCCACTTAGGAACTCCATCCATGGAATCCAAACCCACTGCATGTTACCAGCTACAGTTACTTTCCTGAACCTGAGTGCCCAAGTGTGAACTTCTATGCCCTCCACAGTCACATGTCACATGACTACGAAACTAGCACCACATTTGGCTACTCATCGGTCACTTACCACACCTCTCAAGTGCTTCTCAAAGGACTTTGTGGAAAATGCAAGTTGTTGCCTAATCCATTGCAAGAGAATCAGAAATAATTCTGGGGCTGGAGTTCTCCATATGTCCTAAAAAGGTTCCTGCAGGAAATCCTGATATGTACTTAAGTTTGAGCACTACTGCCCTCCATGGATCTCTGAAGTATTTACATCACAAAACCTTTTCTGTTCTATTGAATCCTTTTTTGTTTGTTTGTCTTACCATTGTACTGATGAGAAATGTGTGAATTTGAAGTAGGATCAATTCTTGGAAGGCCCATCCCCAGGTAATGGCAAGTTTCTCACTCATGCTGCCCCACAGCACAGTGTCCCCTCATGGGCAGGAAAGAAGTTAGGAAAATCAAGTACAGATGCAGGGTAGAAAATGTTTAATTCTTGGAAAGCCTTTGCAAAGAGCCTTCGGCCCTTCGCTACCTCCTGAAACCCATTTTCTTAAATACCTACGAAACTTGATCTATTGTTAAAGCCATTCTTGCCTAGAAGACAAATGACATTTTCTGCTTGAGTTTTAAGAACAGAACCCTTGCCCTTTCTTACTGCATTATACTATGAAAATTGGAGTTAAGCATCCTAATGGAGAACAGGGGGGTTCATTTCATATTTAATAAACTTATGAAGATTATCAAGTGAAATCCAGTATATTAGGTAGTAAAAGTGCAAAAGAATTGTTCTTCAGAGTAAAGCACTATCTTTATCTGAAAGTAAGCATTTTTATGAAGGGCTTTTACAATTCAAATACCATCTCCCTTATCCCCTTATGGCTGCAAAAATGAGACTTGTCCTTTGTTGCGAATAATTTCCAAGTGAAAGAGCCACAGCAGGGGTGAGGAAAGCGGTGCTCCTAAAGATCCTAAACAGAGGACTGATTCATCTTTTGACATTTTGGTTTCTTGTGTATTTATTAAAAATTATACCATTTTAGTGGAATGGGTTTTAACAAATGTCAACCTCAAGCATTTTCACATTTTTAAAAAACCAATTCCACACATCAGCCTGCTCTTTATTCATGCCTCCAATCTGTGGATAGCCTGAGGAGTGTGCACTGAACAGTCCTGAGTCCCCATTGAGTTTGTGTTAAGGAAGACTGTATACTTCCCAGTGCCCCCATTAAAGATGTCTCTTCATTATTACACTTTCTTACATTTCCTGTGGTCTTTTCCCTTCACATAGGAGAGCTGCTGATTTTTAGTTTTAATTTTGTTGCTTTACATTTCATTAAATTCCTAAAATCATTTCGGGAAAATCTATATTTCATAAAGCTAAATGCCACTAGTCACGATTACCACACACTTTCTTTTCCTAAGCCTTTTTTACCAGAAGTGTCAATCCGAAGATTTACTTATCTGAAAAGAGCTTTCAAGGTGTTTCTCTTCCTGGCACTTATATACTAAGTGATTTTGTGGCAGATGAGTAGGAAGTAGGGACTAAAAGATCAAGCTTAATATGACAAAAGCTAGTTGGCAGAGAAAGAGTAGAAGCCATTTTTCACCATGCATCATACAACACATGGAGCATGCTGTATTAGATATTTTTCTGTTGTGGTGGCAAAATATGACCAAAATCAACTTAAGGAAAAGAGTTTGTTTTGGTTTATGGTTCCAAAGGTGTGGAGTCCATAATGGAGAGGAACGCATGGTGTGGTGGCTTGAATAAGAATGGCCCTCATAGGCTTGTAAGTTTGAATGCTTGGTCTCCAGTTGGTGGAACTGTTTGAGATGGATCACAAGGTGTAGCCTTGTTGGAAGAGTGTCACTGGCTTGGGCTTTGAGGTTTAAAAAGCCCACACTCCTAGTTAGTTCTCTCTGCCTCCTACTTGGATATGGATATAAGCTCTCAGCTACTGCTTCAAAGCCACATCTGCTTGCTGCCATGTCCCTTGCCATGATGGACATGGACTCACCCTCTGAGCTTGTAAGACCTGAACAAACTCTTCTGTAGGTGCTTTGGTTATGCTGTCTTCACACCAATGTTGATGGATGTTACTGTCCCACCTGGTCCCTCAGCCATTTAATCCCAAATAAACATACAGAGGCTCCTAATAATTATAAACTGTTTGGCCAGTGGCTCAGGCTTCTTATTGGTTAGCATTCTCTTAATTATTAACCTATTTCTATCAATCTGTGTATCTCCAGATGGTCTTGGCTAATGGGGATGCCCAATCATCTAGCTTTCTCAGCAACTACATGGCATCTCTTCGAAATTCACCCTCCATGTTCCTCTTCCCAGCATTCTCCTAGTCTGGAAGCTCCACCCATACTGGCTACATCCTTCCAGTCTATTGGCCAAAACAGCTTTTTTATCAACCAATAAGAAAAACATATATTCACAGCATACAGAAGGACATCCCCCATCACACAAATATAACAGTAACTAAGACAATGACATAGCTTCAGAAGCAGGAGGCTTCACATTTTCATCCACGTGTAAGAGTAAACACAGGAAGTAGGAACAAGGCTAAAAACACTCAAAACACGTCTCTCTCCAGGGACCTACTTCTTCCAGCAAGGCTGTACTTCCTAAAGGCACCATGACCTCCCCAAACAGCACCACCAACTAGGGACCAAATATTCAAATACTTGAGCCTAAGGGGATATTTCACATTCGAGCCGCTACATATGCCCAAGCCAGTTTTCATTGAAAGACTAGAAGCCCTTCTTCTCCTGAGCCTCACGTAACAGAGTGTGTATGAGAAAAACCTGCAAAACACAAATGGGGGGAGGGACAAAGGGAGAAGGTAGGTGGAGTGCACGGAAAACGTCCTGTAAAACATCCTGAAGCTCATGGCGCAATGCCTTTGAGTATGTACTTCTCCCTCACTTCACTAGCCTGCTCCCATTCTTAAAAATGTGTTCTCTTTTGTCTTAGTCACTGTTCTTTGCTGTGGAGAGACACCATGACCATGGCAATGCTTACAAAAAAAAAGCATTTAATTGAGGATTATTTAAATGGTTCCAGTTTCGGAGATTTAGTCCATTGCCATCATGGTAGGAAGCATGGTGGCACACAGGCAGACTTGGAGAAGTAGCTGCGAGTTCTATATCTGGATCCACAGACATAGATCCTGGGCCTGGCTTGTGCTTTTGAAACCCCAAAGCCCACCCCCATGACACACTTCCTCCAACAAGGCCACATCTCCTAATCCCTATCAAGTAGCACTACTCCATATTGACCAAGCTTTCAAATGTATGAGCCTATGGGGGCCATTCTCATTTAAACCACCACAGCTTTATTAATGAACTGTCTCTTTTCTATATCCATCCCTGGTACAACTCTTTGCACTGGAACACAAGAACTTGGATAATTCAACAGCTATCTGTTTGGGGCATGCAGGCCAGCTCCCATATCACTAGATCTTCAAAGATGCTGTTTGTTTACAAATGTAAAAGCTATATTTTCCATTACTTAGTTCTGTTTTCTATATGCCTTCTTCCCTTTTTTTGTTGAAAATAGATTTTTCTCCTATACAATACGTCCTGACCCCAGTTTCCCTTCCTTCTGCTCCTCCCGCTCCCCCTAACTTCTCTACTCACCAAGATCTACTCCCCTTCTAATTCTCTTCAGAAAAGAGCAGGCCTCCAAAAGATGACAGCCAAATGGGACAAAGGAGACACACTAGCTGCCACTGTTGAAGTACCACAAAATCACCAAGCTAACAACCATAACATACATGAAGAGGACCTGGTACAGACCCACGGAGGCCCCGTACTTGCTGCTTAAGTCTCTGTGAGGCCGTATGAACACTCCTTAGTTGATGTAGCAGGCCATGTTCTCCCAGCGTCCTACACCCCTCTGTCTCCTATAATCTTTCCTCCCCCTCTTCAACGGGGTTTCCAGAGCTCCTAGTCTGTAAGATTCCAGTCTCTTGTCAGTGAGATTATGGCCATCCTTACAGAGAAATTGCATTTCAAAGGCCTGAATCAGAGCCTGATATATATTTCTTAAGTTGTGTAAGTGACACAAAGAACACTAATGTGTTGGTCGGGGTCCTCTAAAGTAGTGGAACTTATAGAACAAATATGTATATATAAAGGGAGTTTCTCACAATGACTAGTCCATCCAGGGCTGGCTGTGAACAGAAAGTCCAAGAATCCAGAAGTTGCTCAGTCCACAAGGCTGGATGTCTGAGCTATCTTTCAAAATACACTGGAATCCTAAGAAGTAGGCTTCCAGTGATAGAACAGCCATGATAGCAAGCAGGCAAAGAGCAAATGCTTCCTTCTTCCAACAGAAGGTGTGACTCAAATTCAAAGCATGTGTTTACCTGCCTCAAAGATCCTTGAAGTGGCTCTCTTCCCTTCCCAGGAGAGCTGGTTCTGCCCCTCACAGACAGCACGGTAGAGCTGAGCCTGTTGGCAGCTCTGAGAGCATGAAAGTGGGAGAGCTGGCCCAGCCCCCTTCATCTGCCATGTGGTGGTGAGGGTGAAGGAAAGAGACCCTCCCCCTCTCACCCCTCAATACCTGTGGCAAGTGACAGAGCTTACCTTTGGGGCATAAGAGTCAGAGAACTAGTTCTGCCCCTCACCACATTGTAGCACCTGGGAGAGTAGCCCTTGCACCTCACCTGGGCACCACAGTAGAACTGACCTTGGTGGTGTAGGTACAAGTGAGACAGCCTGAGGGCATGGGAGCAGGAAAACCAACCCACTCCTTGCTGCTCGATGAATGGGGTGAGTTAGCCTGGGAGGTGCTGAAGAGCTGGCCCTGATGATGAGAATGAAGGAGAGCTGGCAAGCTAATCAACCCAGCTACCACCCAAGCACAGAACCAGGGCTGTGAGTTGGCCCACCCCAACATCCTACCCATCTGTGATATACTGGAGCATCCAAAGCTGCAGGATCTCCATGACCCAGGGCAACAACATGACTTCCAAGAAGAGACCCAGTGAAGGCCCAGCAGAAGCCAGGGACCTCAAATCAGACCAAGGACTCACTGTAGCGAACACTTGCAAGTAAAGATATATGGAATAAAGGGTACACTGTGTGACTCACTGTGTCACTGCAGCTTCCATGATGAGATTTTTTTTCTTTTATTTTTTCTTCTCTTTTAAATTTTAATTTATTTTGTTTTGGGGGCACTTGAAGGGGCAGAGGACAGATAAAAATGGACAGGGAGATGAGTGGGATTTGGATGAATGATATGAAATCCACAATCAATAAAAAAAATTTAAAAACAGGTGACTTTTCCTACTTCAAATTCAGCAAACTCTTTCACAGTGTGACCTCCAGTTTTTGGATTTTTAGCTAATTCCAGCTGTAGTCAAGTTGACAACCAGGAATAGCCATCACAGGCAGCCTACCCTTGATGTTTTTTAATTCTAATTTACATAACAGCAGATTATAAAATATAATTACTTTGAAATCAGATACCCCGAGATTCTAATGCCAACTCTACCTCATACAAGTTGAATGACAGTGAGAAACAATCTTTTTATTAATAATTTATTTTATGTGTATAAGTGTTTTGCCTATATGTATATGCATGTACTACTTACTTGACTGGTATCCAAGAGGACATAAAAAGCTACCAAATACCTGGAACTAGAATTGCAGACAGCTGTGAGCTGCCATGTGGTACTGGGAACTGAACCTGGGTCCTCCAGAAAAGTAGCAAATGCTCTTAACCACTGAGTCATCTCTCCAGCCCCAAGAAAAATTTTAATTTCTGATGTATACATATAGCAACCAAAAATTTAGGGAAACAGGTTCAGTTGTATCGTCTCCTGATTTGCAATGACTCAGCTGATCTGCCGGTGGACAATTGTCCCACTTTGAACGAACTCAGAAGCTGAATTGTAAGTTAAAACAGAAATAGAAAAGAGAAGGATATTCTACAATTAGGAAGACTGCTTTTATATCAAGAATATTAGACTCGGGGACTGTAGAGATTGCTCAGTGGTTAAGATTGCATAATGATCTTGCAAAGAACCTAGTTTGGTCCCATGTCAAATACCTTACAACTGCCTGCAACTTTAATTCCTGGGAGTCCAATTCCCTCTTCTGCTCTCTGTGAGCACCTACACACACACACACACACACACACACACACACACACACACACACACACACACACACACACACACACACACACACAGTTTATACTTGGAAATAAACCTAGGAACTAAAGAGATGGCTCACTGGTTAAGAGCACTGGCTGCTCTTCCAAAAGAGCTGCATTTGGTTCCCAGCATCCACTTGGCTTACAACCATCTGTAGCTTCAGTTCCTGGAGATCTGATGCCCTCTTCTGGCCTCTGAGTGCTGCACACACATGATATACAGACATACATGCAGGTAAAACACTCATACAAATAATATTAAATTAAAGGGATAATAAAATATTTTTAAAATAGACTATTAGATGTAACCATCTACTATTAGAAAACATGCAAGAACTGGGGTAATAAAATTTCAGTGGTTGCAAATACTGTTATCAGTGCCTCCATAAAGAGTTTCATTTTAGATATTTTTCCTTTATTTTTATTTTATGTGTGTGGGTGTTTTGCCCACATGTATGTCTGTGAATTGTGTGCATGCAGAGTCCAAAAGATGAAGTCAGACCCCCTGGAACTGGACTTATAGGTGGTTGAGAGCCACCACATGGGTGCTGAGAATTAAACCCAGGTCCTCTGAAGAACAATCAGTGCTCTTAACCACTTAGTCCATAGTCAGTTTCTTACGGAGGGTATAATTCATTTTTAAGACAACAAACGCTTCTAAGTTACATGTGAGTTTTAAAATTTTAATTTAACTTCAAATTTCTTAGAATGAAAAAATTACAAACATAAAACTGGAGCAAAAAGGGTAAAAAGAGAGAAAGGAAAGAACCAAGAAAGGAATAGGAGCTAAACTTTATCATGAAAAGGGGCTAGTATTAACACCAGTGTTAAAGGGAAACTAAACAATGTTCACAAAACACTTTATATTCTGTGGCTGAAAGTTCACATTGGAGGATTACTTTAAAATGTAAGCATTGTAAGGACCCTGAGAAGACATCAGCTAAAGAAATGCATTGACTGGAAGTATAACAGCTGGAGAACTATTGCCTCAATGTGGGAGGAACAAGGAAAAATAAAATTTCCTCTTAAAAAAAGGAAAGAAATGCTCATATTGTTTTAGTCTTCTTTTTCCAGAATTTCTTCAACTGAGCCATTACATATTTTCTTAGAATACCTCTAAACACTGCTAAGCTAGCCTCCTAGCTAGGACAAGTGGGAGGAGACAATCTCAGCTTATTTGTTGTCCTTGAAAATGAAGTGCATCTTCCCTCCTACAGACTCTCACATAGCACCGGCATCCAGTTACCACCTTTGTGCCTCCAAGAGACTTTGTGCCATTGATGGACAGACATTTGCAAACTTTCTTGGATATCCACAAGTCCTAGTCATCCTTAGGACCTGGCTAAAACCCCTTCCCTGGTCCCCTTGGGTGGAATTAATCATTTTATTATCCAGGACACCATAATACTGTGTGCTTTTGTCTCTCTTAGAGACGTTGAATCCTCTATTGCCCCTTAGAATTATGTTAGGATATATGTACTAAATAATACAGCTCTTACATCTACTGTTGAGTGTCATAATTACATATAATTGGCCTCCAAAACTAGGTTTCAGCTCTTCTGAAATCTTATAATCTTCCATTAAATTCTACAAAATGTCTTACACAGAGTAAAGCAATTATATTTCCCATTTGAAGTAAATGATGACCCAGAATCTAGAAATTATTTGAAGCAACTCCAGGAAAGAGGAATGTGTGTTCACTCCTTGAACTACCTCCTCTAACTAGACCCATCCTTCTACTAAACTTCTTGAGGTAAGAAGGTAAAACAGTGTGTTTTGCACCCTCTGAAATTAAAACATCTTAAAGGATGATCTATTTGTGTTTTAATGAATCCTGAGATCTGGGTCATATATATCTTATTAGCACATAATCCTGATACCTCAGTATAACCAGAAGCATGTGGTGCAGCTAACAAATGCATCTGAGAAATCGTAAGAAGTCAGTATGCATAATTCAAATCCAAAATGCATTGGCAGTGGTTTTATTGGCCTGTATCACCAGGAGGATTTCCTCTCCACTTACTTCACTTACACCGGCACAGCTTTGGGGAAATTAATCTACAGATAATGCTTTATTTTAAATTGAGCCATGGAGAGAATCCTATATTTCTTATTTATTACCTTATTGTCTTCCATCTGATTTCACAGGAAAAATATTTCCCAATAAACTGCAGTTAAAACTTCAGCGAGAGGGGGTCTACACAGAGTGCTTCTTAAATGCTATGGCTTTCTGCACACATAAATACCAAGACCGAGAAAGCCCACCTCACTTCCCAAGGAGCCAGGGTTTCCACTCGCTGTTGGACATGCTCCTAATCCTCAACAAGTGCCTAGTCCTTTTAGATTCCCCAGTTCCCCTCTTGACACTCCTGAAACTGGGCCTTCTTCCTGTTTTGATCTAAAGATTTGCCAGCTCTAGAAAACTTAATATATATTTGACTATCTTATTGCTGCTGATTTTGTATTTTACACTTAGGGAATAACATAAAAATCAAAACTCCCAATGTGTGGGGTCTTTATTCCTTCTTCTGTATGCTTTTATATTAGGGACGTTAACAAAGAATTTATGAAGAGTCAAGAATGCCAGTGCATACATAAACTGTTCTTTGTATCTTTTCTCCACAGGCACAGGGAAATTCATTTGAACAGCACACATATTGGTAATTTTATTTAGCATTTACTAAGCACAGCCGGGAGGTGGTAGCTAGCACACACCTTTAATTGCAGCACTTGGGAGGCAGAGGCAGGTGTATCTCTGTGAGATCAAGGCCAGCCTGGTCTACAAGAGCTAGTTCCAGGACAGCCAAAGATACACAGAGAAACCCTGTCTCAAAAAAAAAAAATTCACTAAGCACTGTGGTAGTCTCTTTATATATTAGAGCTCTCCTAATCCTGATATCAATTTGTGCTAGCAGATGCCATTAGCTCCATTTTATAGTGTAGACATATAGGAGAGAGATAGGTAAATGGATGAATAAAAGATAGATGATACAGATCGATAAGATAGATAGATAGATAGATAGATAGATAGATAGATAGATAGATAGATAGATAGATAGATCATAGACACATAAATACATAAATAGACAAAAAGAAAATTGGGACGTATATGGTTAATTCACTGGCCCCAGATGAAACAGCTAATAAGTAACACATATGGTGTCTGAACCCTGGCCATCTGGCTCCATATCCTACACTTTTTTTTATCTACACTTTTTAACTAGAACATTATACTCCCGCTTTTGAAAACAAGAAAATATAAGTGATCAAAATTCCAACTTTAAAAGATATTACAAGTGTTATTTTTTATATTTCTGGGAGCCTTTTATTTAAATAATGATTTAAACACATAACACTAAAACTGAAAGGGAAAAAAGCATAAAGTAATGACATTGGATAACTGCTTCTAGAAAATTGTAGGCCCCATAGTAGCTACCTGACAGTCATCATCAGTTCAGTATTTCTTCTCTTGTCACAAGTTTACTGACATTAGGCTGACCTCACATTATGTTTTTTGAATGGCCCTTAAGTAGGACATGCCTGGTCAAAAGATGACATTGGTGGTAAGCCAGAAGTCCTGTCACCTCACAGGAGGGAAAGTGGCCTTTCCCAAGTTCTGCTAGCCTGCTCAGATTGAACATCAAGGGTTTCTTTTCTTCTTTTTTTCTGGCCAGAGGTTCCCTCTACTGGCACAGCTGCAATTACCATTGCAGCTCTCCTGATTCACATGGGTTGTTTAAACAGTGACATTCTGCTGGCAGGGGACTGTCTAGAAGCAGACCTGAGATGATGCTAGCAGTACATAGCCTTCTGCCATCTTGACTTCTGGCTTGGCTGAAACATCATTATGATTTTTTTTTCAGGATAGACGCTGCCAGGTGTCTACTGAGTGACTTCTGTTTAAATAAGGGACTTCAAGACTAATATCCTCCAAGCCCTGATGACCTCAGTTAGATCTCTGGCTCCAACATGGTAGAAGGAGAGTCAACTCCCACAAGCTGTCCTCTGACCTCCACATGCATGCATGGCATACAGTACACTCATACACACACTGTAGATAAATAAATGTAATTTTTTTAATTAAAGGACTAGATTGAGTCTTTTCAGTTTATCAAAGTAAAGTGTTACACTAGTCCAAGTTTAAAGTGAGCCCAAAATGTAGAAGTACATAAGTTGTGAAATGTTGTGACAAGAGACAAAAGAAAATTATATTGATTTCAAGGAAAGCCCCATAGCACTTAAAACCCATGTACACCTGCTGATCATCCAATATTAGGACAGGAAACTCATCTGGTTTCCCTGTAGCTGAATTACTTCTCCATATCTGGATGTTCAGTCACAGTACCACTGCAAGCAAATTTCATCCTAGCTGTCTTTACTAGTTGTGCCGGCTATTCTTGGTTGTTGACTTGACCAGATCTGGAATGAACTAAAATCCAAAAATTGGAAGGCACACCTGTAAGGTATTTTTGCCTAATTTGAAATAGGAAGATTTACTTCTAATCTAGATCTTGAGGCAGGAAGGCACACCTTTAATCTGGACCACACCTTCTGCTGGAAGCCTATATAAGGACATAGAAGAAGGAAATTTTTGCTCTTTGCCTGCTTGCCCTCATAGTAGCAAGGCCATTCCATCACTGGAAGCTGCTTCTTTAGGATTCCAGCATATACTGAAAGGTAGCTCAGACATCCAGCCTCATGGACTGATCAACTATTTGATTCTTGAGCTTTCTGTTCACAGCCAGCCATTGATAGATTAGCTGGACCACAGCCTGTAAGTCATTCTAATAAATCCCCTGTCTATATAGACAGTCATTCTTTAAGTTCTTCTACTCTTGATGAACAATAGTGTTCATCATAATTATCAGTGACCTCTGGAACAGTGGTAAGGATCCTATTGCTAATTTGTTAAAATCTTATATAGATCTAATCCTCAGTGCAAGAAGCACATATCTTCTTTCTTAATCACTTAACAATGGACAAAGACCTTTCCTTAGCCAAACTTAACTCTCTCCTCAACTAGGATTTGGCCTTGGACTTCAGTACCCATCTCTGTTCGGTCGTCACAACTTGGCTCTAACAAGAATCAACTAACTTGATTTTGAGAGAATCTTCACCTTAGCTTTCTGGTCATCTTTCCTCTTCTGTGTCTGATCACCCTGACCTGTGTTCAGCAAGTATGCTACAAAGTCATGTGGCCAGACTGTCCCTTACAACACTTTTGCTTCCGCCTAGGAATTTCTAAGCACTATTCTCCACTTTGCTTCTTGACTACAAATCTACACTTGACTATAGTATATGTGGAACCCAGGCCAGCTCTATCCTCTACCTTCACCAATTATGATCATTCCAAAATGAACTTTGTTTTTATCAGGTTGAGTGTTGTCTCTACTTGGTTTCTGTCTAATGCACTCTACTGGAAATCCTCTTGAAATGCAGGGCAAGCAGCTAACCTTTAACCTTTTAACCTTTTAGACCATGTATATCTTATAAGTATAATTAAAATGTATTTGACCATTATCTCCAAAGATAGAAATATATCAAAATAAGGATTTCACCCTTCCAACTAAGCTGCTGAAGTTTGTGGGTATGAAAGTGAAAAGATAAATAAGGAAACCTGAAGAATTCTGCTTAAGGTAGACAACTATGTGGATGATAACCAGAATATGATTTATGGAAAGCAAATCAATGGAAAATATCAAAGTAAATATTGACAAAAAATAGAAATGTATTTTGTCACTTGTAAAATTGACAAAAAAAAACCAGCTCTTGTTTTAAAGTTTGGTTTAGACAAGTCTTAATACAACCCCTAGGAAGAAAATATATATTTAATATATATATATATATATATATATATATATATATATATATATCTCCAAATAAAGTCCACGTCTGATGTGAACATGAAGGGTAATGAAGAAGAACAATCTTGGAAAAGGGAACCCAAGAGCCACAAGGAACAATTATCATGAGTTCCTCTCCATAATATGATTCTGGCCCAACAGAAGACTGTCTTCCACTCCTGGGGTAAGAAAGCCCCATGAATCTTACCTAAGAGAAGATCTGAATCCATGGGGCCTGAGACTGCTATATATATCTCTCAAAAGCAGAAATTTTCTTTATGCTTTCCTATTCCTGTCCCACCTTCACTGAAGAGCAAACTATTTTTACTCCTGCTTCATGTCAGTGGTCCACAACTACATACTTCCATCCCCACTAAAGAAGACTGCATCTCAAACCGAAATGTCAAAAATGAAACTAGACACAGCAGAGTTGTGGACTGCCTGCCTTAGAGTTGAGTAAGAGTGATGTGTTCTATGTACAGGAAGAATGTGAGATGGATCCTATGTGAACATCAAGGCTAGCAGTGGCAAAGACTGCTCTATGCTCATCAGAGCCCTCTTTTACTAAGTACCTTCTGGCCACAAGCTGGACCACATTCTCCTAACATGTCTTACATTTGATGGAACAGAATATGGCTGCATTTGGCCATTAAGATGTAATGGACATGTAAGCTGGGCTTGTGAAAGCTTCCCAATGTGATTGAGTCTCCCTTTCTTTCCTAATTCCTGACCAGATTCAGTGATCAGAGAGTTCCAACACTTTAGAGATGGTGGAGTCACAAAATAAAATAAACAGCACACCTGAGTCCTTGCACAGCCACGAAAAGAGGAAACAAAATATGATGATGGGAGGATGGTTGACAAGATGAGAACATTTTCTAAAAACCAAAGATATAATGTCTGCCAAAGCAAACTTGTACCAGGTAAATGGGGAAGGGAAAGAAAGCTATCAAGATTATCAAATAGAGAAACCCAAACTGACACTGAATTCAGTTCATCTGAAAGAAAGAATGTTTTAATTTTTAACAGCATCTGTTATGTGAAATAGTGGGTTCATTATTAAATTTGCATACATATGCACAATACATTTCTTTTTTAAAGATTTTATTTATTTATTATGTATACAACGTTCTGCTTCCATGTACATCTGCACACCAGAAGAGGGCACCAGATCTCATAATGGATGGTTGTGAGCCACCATGTGGTTGCTGGGAATTGAACTCAGGACCTCTGGAAGAGCAGTCAGTGCTCTTAACCTCTGAGCCATCTCTCCAGCCCCACACAATGCATATCTATTGTATTCACCTTCATTGCTCTCCCTTATCCCCTTTCTAGTCCCACTAATCCCCTTCCTTTTCCCAACTACTTCTACTTTCATATCTTTTTATTTCTTTTTGTGATACCGTGAGTTTCATTAGGGTTATTTATAGGACTTTGGGCATTGCATCATTGTCTATGCTGCTGAAGAAAATATCTCCCCTTCAGATGGGGGGAGGTTGGTTTGAGGCTTTGTGGTGTTTTTGTTGCTGTTGTTGTTGATATTGCTGTCTTTAAGATGAGATGGGATCTCACTAGGTAGCTCTGGAACTCACTATGTAGACCAGGCTGGTTTTGAACTCAGAGTGATCCACCTGCATCTGTGTCCCAAGTGCTGGGATTAAAAATGTGCATCAATGTGATCAACCTCAAAGGAGTTTTAAGGAGCTCATATATTGAGATTATATACCACCTGGGTTTGCTAACTGGTCTTCACCCAAGGAAAAATAAGTTCTCTGTTATCTTTGCAAAAGAATATAGTTTTACAAACTATGGCACCAGTCAGCCCAACAAAGTCAGACCACACCCTCTCACAAAGAATGAAAGAGAAAGGCGGTGTCTTCTTTGATTATTCCACTCCAAAGTCCTGGTTGGTTTCCAAGTCCCTTAAAAAAATATAATGTGCTGTAAACTGCACATGGAATTATCCAAAACTAGAGGCTCTAGAGAACACAATAGATCCTTTCTCAAAAGAAAAACATTAAACATGACACTATATTTTGAAAAGACAGTGAAATAATTTCCATTTTAGGTTTTGTAGACTAAGTGTTTTAAGAATAGGGGAGGAAGTTTCAAAGTCTGCAATCTAGAAGAAACCTATCTCAAGCTTCAGAATATTGAGCTTGTGTGTATGTGTGTGTGTGTGTGTGTGTGTGAGAGAGAGAGAGAGAGAGAGAGAGAGAGAGAGAGAGAGAGAAACAGAGACAGAGACAGAGACAGAGTCAGAGAGGGAGCTCATATGTATGTATGTATGTATGTATGTATGTATGTATGTATGCATGCATGCATGTATAACTCCTTGCAAATACCCAACAACTACTAAGTAAACCAAATAAAAGGCCCATCAGCAAGCACACAGTGTTCAACTTCAGAATACTTAGACATCAAATAGCAACTATTTTCTACAGAGGTAGAAAATACACTAAACAGAGGAATGTAGATGGCTTTGAACCTCTCAGAGCATCATATAAACTAGAAATAATTAGTCAATGACATCAAACTCCTGAAGGAAAATGATTTGAAGTAGAGTTCTACATATGGTCAAACTATCAACCAAGTGTAAAGATCAAAGATATCACTTTGCAAATTAGTCTCCTCAAGCTCTTTACCTCAGGAACCTAACTTTAATGATTTAAATGAGAAAGAAGAAACCTTGAAATTCAATAAAGAAGATGCTTAATATAGAGAATTTATTTAAAAAAAAAACAAAAAGAAGGGGTAGAGAACTGGCTCTACAGTTAAAAGCACTTATTGTTCTTTCAGAGGGGCCCAGGTTCAGTTCCTAGCACCCACATGGTAGCTCATAACCATCTATAACTCCAGTTCCAAGGAATCTGATTCCCTCTTCTCTTGCCTCTGAGGACACCAGATATGCATGTGGTACACAAACAAACTTCCATGCATACATACATACATACACACACACACACACACACACACACACACACACACACACACACATACACACACACACACACACACACACGAAGGCAAAACACTCTTACACATAAAACAAATAAATCTGAATTTAAAAAAATTAAGAAGAATCTCCAGGTGATGGTGAATGGAGATCATAAGGTGGGCCAGTCAGGAAACATTCCTATCTTCGAAATGGTCAAATATCTTTGGTATCTGAGAATAAGTCTTAGAAATTAGTAGGTAAGCTGAGAGTGAATGGATAACTACATTAAAATCTGAACAGGTAAACAAACAGAAACCACACATATATTAGTCACTAGGAAAATAAAAGTGTGTAAGAAGGGAAAATGGTCTCACTGTGTGCACTGGTTTGAAAGAAAATGCCCCCAAAGAATGTGGCACTATTGGGATGTGTGGCTTTGTTGGAGTAGGTGTGGTCTTGTTGAAGGAAATGTGTCACTTTGAGGGTGGGCTTTGAGATCTCATATATATTCCAGCCACGCCCAGTATCTTAGACCACTTCCTGTTGCCTGTAAGTCAAGATGTAGGACTCTCAGCTCCATCTCCAGCACCATTCCTGCCTGCATGTGATTACATTTCCCTCCATGATGATAATAGACTAACCCTCTGACCTGTAAGTAAGCCATCACAATTAGATATTTCCTTTTATGAGTTGCCATGGTTGTTGTGTCTCTTCACAGTGACAGAAACCCAAACTAAGATACTGTGCTAAATACCTTATCTCTGTAGAGGGTTCTGGATTTACAATAACAAAATAAAGTATAATAATACAATAAAGTTTTTGGCTTTGTCAACCTAAAAACATATTGATGGAATAAGAGCTGGGTAGAATGCATATTGGTGGGGATGTAAACAAAATAAATAAATAAATCTCTGGCCTCATCTAATGCAATGAGAGATCAGTGTAAAATTGAGTTTAAGGTAAGTACATACAAGTTGTAATTATTACTTATTGAAGAGGGATCTGAGGTTGCCAGGCAGTGGTAGCACACACCTTTAATCCCAGCACTTGGGAGTCAGAGGCAGGCAGATCTCTGAGTTTGAGACCAGCCTGGTCTACAAGAGCTAGTTCCAGGATAGCCTCCAAAGCTACACAGAGAAACTCTGTCTCAAAAACAAAAGAAACAAATAAATAAATAGGGATCTGAGGCAACAGTTACAACAAGAGCTTTTGGGTTTTGACTGGAGAAAAAAGTATTAAAACTACCTGACCACTAAAATGTGTGCATGAATCATTTGATAAAAGCCACAATTTTAGTTAATTAAAAGGAGAGAATAAGAAGGGACTTTTTATATCATATATCAAAGTATCCCATTAGTCCATTGTATTCAAGTCAATGTGTCATCACATGTTAACAATGAAACACAGAATACCTTAAATCCAGTAGTTATAGAAAAAGTAACATTTAAATGCCACAGGGAAAGGAGAGACAGGCATAATTTATCACTTATCCCAAGGAAAACAAATCCCAACCTTGTCTAATTTTATATATAAAATAAATTGCTCAGTAAATGACGACTGTAAGAGTGAGCAATTCTAAACTTAGGAGAAACTTAGAAGGCTACAAAGAGATTTATAACTGTATATTAACATATTTTAAATGTTAGCCTATTTAACTTTATAAAAAACCTAATTATTAAATGGAAAAATATCCTAATATGAGTAAAAGAAATAACAAGTTTAAGAAAAGTCTTTGAAGGGCATACAAGTGTAACAAAAGAAATTATTAGTCTGTGGCATTAAGAGTTTTAGAAACTGACAGCAGAGTCACAAACAGCATGACACACAAGCCATCAATGGGATCTGGTAATTTACAGAACAGAGGCTGTAAACGGTAAGTAATCTACAGAGGTTTGCTGGAATTTTCAGGTAGACAGGGAAAAACAAGTTGCACTATGTAGTTATATATCTGTCGGATGAGCAAATTTCGAGTTTGCTGACACTGATTAGTGAGGCTCCAGAAGGCGTCCTGGCAGAAATGAAGGTCCTCAGACTATTTTTAAAAAGCAGTTTGTTCAGAGTTAAAGGTGATACTGCCTCAGACCAGCAATCTCTTGAGAGATCGTGGTATCAGTGCAGAGACTTTTTTCTGAAGAAGTATTTGAAGTGACTTTACAAATGGCAACCAAGGAGGATTTTTAACAGCATCACTAAAGAAAATAGCTGCTTCATTGGGATTGGCTGCAAAATCAGTGGAACAACACATCACACTCAACCCCATTTAAACACCGCCCTTGACTTGTCAAGAAAGTGTGTGTGTGTGTCTAAGAGAGTGTGTCTGTGTGTGAGTGTGTGTGTGAGAGAGTGTGTGTGTATGAGTGTGTGTGAGACAGTGTGTGTCTGTGTGAGTGTGAGTGTGTGTTTGAGTGTGTGTGTGAGAGAGTTTGTGTGTGAGTGTGTGTTTTAAAGAAAGTGTCTATGTGAGAGTGAGTATGTGTTTGACAGTGTGTGTGAAAGACAGAAAGAGAATGTGTGTGTCTGTGTGTGAGTGTGTGCTTGAGAGCCTGTGTGTATGTATGTGTGTGTGTGAGTGTATGTGTGTGTCTGAAAGAGTTGTCTGTGTAAGAGTGTGAGTGTATGTTTGAGAGTGTTTGAGAGAGAGAGAGAGAGAGAGAGAGAGAGAGAGAGTATGTGTGTGTGTGAGTGTGTATGGACATGTGGGCATGTATACATGAGAAGGTCAGAGGACAGCCTCAAATATCATTATTCAGGAATTGCCCACTATTTTTTGAGACAGCCTCTTCACTGGCCTAGGCCTCACAAAGTAGACCACACTAGCTGGCAGTGAGCCCCAGATTCATCTTGTGGGATTAGAAGCCTGGGCCACCACACTTGGCAAGGGTTTTTCAAGTTCTAGGGCTTGAACTAAAATCCTTAAGTTTGCAAGACAAGTGCCTTACAGACCAATCTACCCCCCCCCCAGACTCAAGAGAGCTAATGGCTTCTTTCTACTTTCTTCTTTGCAGCCTATCTTTTGATTTCACCCATCCCAAACACTTTCAAATCTCCAAATCCCATATCAGAAAAATCCCTGATGCACCAGGACAGCCTCCTACCCAAAGCTTTCCACCAGAGACAAATGGTTGTTTATATTCTCTACACTCAGCACTGTTCTCATGGATGCCTTGTTTCCCACTAAACCACACCTCCTTTACTGAGATACTGACTTGAGATTCCAGAATAGTGGGTGGTAATTACATAGCAAAAGACAGAGATATCTTGCATAATCCCAATCACATATAACAAAATCTACCTATTTTTCCCTGGAAAGGTTTACAAAATTCTCAACAGGTTATGTCCCAGTTGGAAGACAATGTTTGTCTGCTTCGCAATTCCCATGTTTCACTGATTAAACACTTACTTTGTAAAATAAAAGTACTTTTAAAGCCAACATTATTACAGTTTCAATTTTCCCCTTTACTCATATCAACGTGTGTTTAATGGAGTAGAAAGCAGGTTATAATTTTAGGGTATTTATTTGAATGATGAAATAAAGTATAGAAAGAGAAAAATGTAAAACGTATAACAATGAACCAAGAAAATGATGGACCCACTCCATTCCTGGAACTACAAACACATTTTTAAATATAATTTGCAAAGAAAGTATTCTAGTTTCCTTTTCTGTTGCTGTGGTAAAACAGCCTAAACAAAAAATATTTTTTGAGGGAAAAGAGGAGTTATTTAACTTACTTCCCAGGTCATAGTCCACCATTGAAGGAAGTCAGAACAGGAATCCACTCCCAGCCGAGGAACCATAGAAGAAAGCATGGAGAATGCTGCTTGCTAGCTTGTTCCCTGGCTCGCTCGCTGGTTATTACATAAAGAGCCCAAACTCTCCTGTGTGAGGATGGTGCCACCCATAGTGGGCTGGGCCATCCCACATCAATCAGGAACATCCCTCACAGACATGGCCATGGGCCATTCTGATCTAGACAAACCCTCAACTGGAACTCCCTTGGATGACTCTATGATTGTGTCAAACTGACAGCTGAAGCTAGGTGGCCAGGACAGAAAGTACCTTTTTGGTAGCTTCTAAAACTTAAGAAATTGTCCAATGGACTGCTGTTTCCATGCGTGTGTCCAATAGCCATGTATATAAAAGGTGGATGCTATTATACTTCCATAAGTAAGCCTTCCTCTAAGATAAGTTTCGAAAGAAATGGAAATATATTAGCTCATAAAATCAAGTTGCTGCTACTCTTACTTGGGAGCTTACTGAGAAATAAGTCTCTATAAGGTTATAACATAAGTAAAGATAATAGAAAGCATCTTGAGAAGACTGCACAAAAAAAGAAGCCATATTTCTCTGCTAATGGGAAAGATCACATTACATGGAGCCTTTCAAGGAAGAGATATACTGAGTGCACCGTGAACTTGAGGCTACTATGCCAAGGAAAAGTAAGTCTCCTTGTAAGTTGATTTAAAATTATAGTACCTTGCCCTCCCTCGATTACATATGGCATTTATTTCAGCAACTCGGGACTCTAAGGTGAGCTCACATCATACAGACAAAAGCTATCTTGATCTCAGAATTGCAAATTCCTGATTAAAAATGAATCCGTATAGATAGTAGTTAACAACAAGCAGACTCTGGGTCACAATTCTACACCTGGAACTGTCACAAGCTGACCTTCAGTAAATGCTCGAGACTATTTCTCTCCTGTAACATAGCTAAACTGGATGGTGTCTGAGACTGCTAGAAATGCTGTGTATGGCTTTGTGGCTGGACGCAATAAGGACTAAGAAGCAAAAGGTTTTTTTCTAAATGGATGCAACTAAGACACTCCCCCTCTGCCTCACATTCTCTTGGTGCTCAAGGGATTTTCTCCCAAGTCCTTCGTTGCACTCTCCTACCCACCATGCTCCAACAATCTTTACAAAGGTACCCAGTGATCTCTTTCTATGTCCAACACCATGCGGAGCATTTTCAATGGAGTTTACCTAACCTGGTGACCATTGTATGATATACATGAAGGCACCTTCTCATGTACATGAGCAAAGAAGTTGGAAAGATGGCTTTTCCTTTATCCAAGTTGTGGTGGTTTGAAAGAAAAGGGCCCCCAAAGAGAATGGCACTGTTAGGAGGTGTGGCCTTGTTGGAGGAAGTGTGTCACTGTGGGGGTGGGCGTTGATCAGCAATAAAAACTCTAAGACACCATTTATGACTTCACTACTCAAGTGTATACAACAGAATAGTCAATGTGCTCCTTGAATGAAGTAAGTCCGTAGCTATGATGACAACACCAAAAAGACCACTTGTGAACTTCTCCTGGTGTCTCAGTGGACTGCTGTTGTCCATGATCCTTGAAACTGTCTAGTCCCTCAGGCAACCCTTGAGCCTTGCATCCCCACAATAACCTATGTGGATCACAGGGTATTTCAGTAGTAATTAAGATCTAGTCTGGTATGTTTATCTGAACCGAAGACAAGATTTCTGCACTCAAACACTAATCATTAACAGACTACAGACCAACATGTTTTTGATCATGGTGAATTTATTCCCCTGATAATTAGTTATAAATTCATTTGCTTGTATTTAAAAATGAGTTTCTTTTGTTGTTGTGCATGTGTGTATGTGCCTGTGTGAGTTTATGCAAACCATGAATGTGCAAGTGCTTACAGAGGCTAAACATGGGTGTCAGATCCTCTGTGTCTGCGAGCCACCCAGTGTTGGTGCTGGGAACTGAACCTAGGTGCTCTGCAAGAGAAATAAATGTTCTTAGTCACCGAGTCATCTCTCCAGACCCCTTTACTTGTGTTTAAAAGCAGCACAGGCGCTAGAGAGATGGCTCAGCAGTTACAAGCTCAGGATGCCCTTCCAGGGGACCTGGGATCTTCTAAGATACTCTGTCTGAGTGCACCAACACACACACGGTACATAGACACAGTCAGACAAAACACCCACACACCTAAGATAAAATAATTTTTAATTTGAATAAGTAAATAAAAGCAACATACCTGCTGTGGAAGTTGCAAGAACTATAGCAAGCATGTTGTTGTGGTTAGGACAAGCAAAAATGTTTTGTATCCTCGAGCAGATACTTATTCTCTGCAATTCTCAATTTGCTCATTGGTAAAATGACAAAAATAATTATTTTCAAGGTTTGTGTGCTTTTTTTCAATATGGATTAAATAAAGCAATCCATTTGAAATGGTAAGTCACTAAATAAATATAAGCTACAGTTATGAATATAAGAAAACTGAAGATAATTATTATATAAATATACACTTACACATAAGTAAATACGCAGATGCTAGAAAACGAAAAACAGATGGGTAGATAAATTAGAAGTGATCCTAAGCATACAGAGCTCAATGTATATTCTAAACATGGAATATCATTAAGTACCATAAACCTCACAATAACAACCCAACCACACATGTCAAACTTCTATTTTTACACTAAATTTGAGAAAGTTTATTAAAACAGCCACACCAGAGACAGGTCTTTTGTTTTTCATTACAAAGGCCTCTGGAGCCACCTGGTGGTCACATAGTGCAACAGCCAACCACGGAATCTAGCTCCAATAAACAGGTTCAAAGAGCAGGCAGAGAGCCAAGGAGGAGATTCCTTGCTTAGTGGTTGGGAAAAGACACTACCTTCTCTGGGATGGAAACAAGATAGGAAGTTTACTGTTTCCAGCAAGCATGTCTCTGTGTCTTCTTATGGAGTTATACCACCTAACCATCTCCCTGCACAGCTCCACCGTGTTCTTAAGGATTCCGAAACTGCCAAGCCACAAGATAAAAGCATTTCCATGATTAGCACAGGGTCTGAGAATTGCAAGAGGGATGCATGTGTGACATGTAAGTAGAAATGATGGATTTTGAGAGACTCGAAGGGATTTTTTTAAGCAAATTGAGAATAGACTTAAAGCAAAGGCTGAATAGAATAACTCAATTCAACACAAAGTTTTGATCTCCAGCTACTGTCAATCTTGATCTTTCTGAAAGTCTTGACATGTGAAGAGGGCTAGCCCTGAAGATGCTTACCCATGTGAAATCTTCCAGAAGCACTGAAAGACCACAACCAGGGCTTGGCCCACAAACACAGTAGATCTGGGGGAAGACCCCTACAGTGATTAGAATAGTAACTCCTCAACACAACTCTGTAAGCCTTCTCCCACTTTGGTAAGTGAGGAAATGCTCACTTTTGAGGGGCTAAGTTCAAAGCATCCCCTCTCCATTATGTTATTGTCGTGGCCTGGCATGTCTCAGTCCCAAACCACAGAAGCCACGAGGTCTAGCCTGAGTGGGGGAGCATGGACTTAGAAATTCCTAGCAACTCAACGGCACTAAAGACCAGAACCAGGCATCTTGTCATCTTTAGAGACCTCACAGTTCCATGCACCCTGAGAAATTTAAAAATAATGGAGCCGAGAACAATTTCCATTATTTCTAAACTGATAAATACCAAGTTATCAAGTCACATCTATGAATGTGGGTGCTTTGATCCTTTTCCTAGTATCTCATTCTTTTTGTTGTTGTTGCTTTGTTTTTTGTTTTTGTTTTGTTTTTCTCTGTGTGCATTCACTAAAGACAAGTGCTGGAATTAAAGGATTGCTCCACCATCACCCCTAAGCAATTTATTATTTCCAGTGAATTCAATCAGTCACAAGCCTTACCTCTCTATTT
This sequence comes from Cricetulus griseus, assembly GCF_003668045.3. Lineage (NCBI taxonomy): Eukaryota > Metazoa > Chordata > Mammalia > Rodentia > Cricetidae > Cricetulus > Cricetulus griseus. The sequence goes on along the minus strand of NW_023276806.1, from coordinate 184,945,098 downwards.
CATCCACATAAATGGTGCATTCACTAAAGACAAGAAGTGAATCTTTCATTTTGGTAATTTCAAAGTTTATCAAAGTCTTGATCTCATGAGTTCTGAATTTACCCATCATTGTTGTCACTCCCCACAGAGTGTACATCTCAGTTTTCACTTACCTTCTTTCTTCTGATTCCTGAGAGATTGAGCTGTACTGTACCTTTGTTCACCAGCTGTCCTCTTTTCCTTCCATCACATTCTTAGCCTTAAGATTGTTACTCCACTACTGCCCCAGGTATCTCCCTCCTTTTTCCCTGACCTTTCTTATTTACTGGGAAACCAGGGTGAATATTCATTCTGTCCTTCCCCAGTTCTTCCTCAGTACACCTGAAAGGCCAGGATAAAGAAGACCCCCCTCAGCAGACAAAATAAGGCCTAGGATATAAGGTGGCTAGCCGGTTCAGCAACTCTGTTCCAGGAAAAGGCTAGCCATAAAAAGTAGATTAGAATCTTACAAACGATCTTAAAAACAGGGAGTTTCCTCTTGATATTTTGGGTTGGGGTTTCTTCCCTCACTGGTAATCTTGGTATTTTGGGTTGAGGTTTCTTCCCTCACTGGTATTTTTGATATTTTGGGTTGTAGATTCTTCCTTTAAAAGGCCCTATTCCCAGCCATTCGTGATCGAAACTCCTCTACCCCTTCGTGGGATATGAGTCTCCACCCCAACGCTCTGGTTCCTGTCAATAAACCTTATGTGATTGCAGCAAGGATGGTCTCTGGTGAGTTCTTGGGGGGGTCGAGTCATCCGTAACGTGAGTGAGGATCTTCCCTCTTGGGGGGGTCTTACACACCAGTCTGGCTTCCCATTCAAGTCAGAAAAGAGTGGAGAAGCAGAAGTACCTCTGTTTTGTTTTCCCTTTGTTAGACCCCTGAAAAACTCAGGTCTCCGGGGTCTCAGCCCAGGACCTCGGTCACCCCAATCACCAGGCAGATTCGAAAACTTGCTGCAAACTGCATGAGGCTTTATTGGGTTTTTTTGATTTTTTTTTTTTTTTTTTTTTTTTTAAACAAGCTAACCCCATGTTAGCTCGGGTCTTTCACCCACCCGCCATGGCGGATAGCTAGCAAAGACAGCTCGAACTGGCTGCAGAGAGAGATCTTGTAGGGCAGCGTAAGGAGAGTGTCTAGGCTCAGGATTGGTGTGTCTCCAGGCTTGGAGGGCTTGCCCTGTGTTGATTGGCCAACTGGTTGTTATGGCCCATAAGCCCTTCCAGGGTGGTTGCTATGCTCTATGCGTCATTGCTGTGCACTTGTCCGTAAAGCACACCAAGAGCCATAAAGCATAGCGCCACCAGCTAACTTCTGATTGGTTCCTTGCCACGAGGCAGGCATCTGAATTCTAGTGACTAGGACAAGGTCATGGCAAGCACGTGTTACTGTCATGGCTACTGAAATGGGGAGCTGGTCCCTTCACCTTCAGCAAAAGTCTATCCAGTGTTTGACCATACTCCTAGCCATGTGTTCATTTCCATATATTTATAAATACACACAAGTATACAATCATTGGCTAGTATCTCCAAATATGTGTGGGATTTGTCCTTAGTATGCTAACATAAACCTACATTTCAAATGGCTTTTGAATGGCTTTCAAAAAAGTATGAAGCTGATAGTAAGTTCATACTTGGAGTAAAATAAAACATGGCTTCCCTGCTGCCTTCTTTCTGTTTGCCTGTGCTTTTATTACAGAGATTTGTCTTCCCAGTACAAAGCCTTGCAGGAATCAAAGTAATTTAGCTGAATTTACAGGTTTTAGTACAATACTGCATGTAGCACAGAGCTCTTAAGAAGTACTTACTAATCCGCTGAAGGAATTCACATTAGCACTTAGGTATTTTTGTGTTTAAAAAAAAAAAGTGACACTGGGATCTAAGGAGCTGTGAAAACTCAGAAAAGCTGCTGAGGTGAGGTCTGTGTCACTGTGAATACATAACCCTGTTTGGGGAATGAGATAGCCCTGAGCAAACAGACATGCATGGAGATGAATAGATGCTACCTCAATTAGAATGAAAGCCAAACATGATTATTGTGAGGAAGTTGTCAAAAATGAGAGAAGGAAAACACAGATTGGTCTTCTTAATGCCTTCATACCCTAGATCAGTGGTGCAGCATGAGGCCCCCGCTCAAATCCCTAGAGAAAGAACAAACAGGAAAGAAGGAAGGATAGGAGGAAGGAAGGATAGGAGGAAGGAAGGATGGAAGGAAGGAAGGAGGGAGGAAGAGGGAAGGGGAGAGAGGCAAGGGGTATGACAGAAGGGAAGATGGGAGGGAGGAAGAGGAATTAATATATTGCTGGTTCTCAGTTATTACAAAGCACTTAACAGTGATTACAATAAAACCAGCTTCTTTCGGAGCCAGGAGACCTGTGGTACAGCTAAGCAGTGACACACACACACACACACACACACACACACACACACACACACACNNTTATTTTATTTTATTTTTATCCACATTAAATGCATCTCAAGGGGTTCAGTATGTAATTCATCACATGATAAAGCATGCACATCCAACCTCGCTTATCTCCCCTCCCCCATTATAACCATTCGTAGTAGATGGGTCTCTACTTTTTCTTTCACAGAATATTACTCCATTTGCTGCTGAACCGGCAGTCCAGTGCTCTACAGTGGTCCAGAAACCATCCTTCAAAGGCAATGGGTTCATCAAATCAGTATGTAGGCAAGTTCATGACCCAGGGCCACACTGAAAATAATACACAGGGCGGAGACACACCCCAGTCGGTTAAGTGCAAGTATTTCCTTCCACCTTATGAGTTACAGTTTCTCTAAAGGTGCTTTTAGTGATTTTCTACTTTCATTAGAAATGAAATAAAAGCTGCAAGAGGCTATTTGTACCACAAGGTGTCAGCCCAGGATAATTTAATCTTCAAAGCCTTTTTTTTTTTTTTTCTTTTTTACACTATCTGATAAAGTCAGAGAGTCCAAAAACGTATATAGGAGCTCATTAAAACGTGCAATATAGCGGGGCATGATGACACACACCTTTAAATCCCAGCGCTCAGGAGGCAGAGGCAGGCAGATCTCTGTAAAAGGGGAAGTTTGTGACCCAGGGCCACATTAAAAATAATACACAGGGTGGAGACATAGCTCTGTCGGTAATTTGCACCTTGTGAGTTCCAGTTTCTGAAGTCTGAGTTCAACCTGCAGAAGTCACGAGTTTACAGGTTTATTTTGAACTCCTCTAAACTTTTGCTTCTTGGACCCTTTCCCCCAACACACACACACACACACACACACACACACACACACACACACACACCCCTAGTTATCCTCTTACCTCCACGTGTGTGTATTGTAACATTCTTTCACGTATCTGCAATCAATCAATCAGTCAATCAATAAATGGTGTACATAGCGAGTTCCAGGCCAGCCATAGCTGATAGCGAGGCCCTGTCTCAAAAGGAACGAAACAATAAAAGAAAACATGCAGTGTTTGTGCCCTGTGAATAAAGGATCATCACGGGAAATGCGGCTGCGAGTTTGTTTTTCTTTACATTTCCTCACCAGACTAGTTCTGGGAATGCTGTGCGCGAAATTCCCGAGATGTTGCAATCGAGAACTCGATCAGCAATTACAGAGTCTTCTTGCGTTTCAGAGGAGTAGATCCCCGCTGGCATTTTCTCTTTATGAAACTTTCAAACATTGACGATAACTTTGTTTTTGTTCGTAATCCCATCAGCTGACCCGGGAAGCTGCAGTTAATAGATGGGATGCGGCGCGAAGGAGTAAAGCCGAGGTGAAATCAGTCACTCACAAAACTCAGAATCATTCTCTGTACTAACAGTTACTCTCAGAGAAGCAGTCGGTTTCCAGTGACTTTCTCGCCCTGTGCAGCCCCAGGAGCGCTGCTGCGAAGGACTCACCCACCGACGTGAACCAGGGTGGGATCAGGCAAAGGCCAAGTCCGCATTGCTAGGGGAGCATCGTCCACTGCCGCCCAAGCAACCGCAGGTGAACGGGAGCCTGCTGCCGGCAGGGGGCGCTGTGCGAGCCGCGGCGGGCGGGGGTGGGGGGAGTAGGCGGGGTCTGCGGAGCCGGCTGCGAGCTGCGGGGATCTGGCTCCGCGTGGGCTGGGAGTCCCAGCCACGGCTCGTCGTCAGGTCCCACGGAGAAGCCGGTGAGTCCCTCGTGTGGTTCGTAGGCCACTTGCTCCCCGCCTCCGCGAGCCCTGCGAAACTGTGCGGGCCTGGGAGGGGTGCCGCGAGCCGGCTGGTTGCCTGCAGCGTGTGCTCGGGGCAGCGGGGTTAACTGGTGGACCCCGCGGGGAGCAGGACTCCGAGGCCGTGCCCATAGGGCGTGGAGCTTTTTAGGACGGTGGTTAAGTTTGCAGGCGGGTTGGGGTCAGATGTTAAGTTTGCCAACTCGGCAGTCTCCTCGAGTTTGCATCACCTGATGGATGGCCGCTACCTTGTCGTGATGTTTGTTTGGACTTCTGGTTTCCTAGTTAGTGGAATTTTTTTTTTTTCATTTTAAGTCCTTGGAACACCGGCCCTAGTCTTTGGAGATCTGGGTGGGATTCGGGTTTTCTCCAAAGTAGTCAATCAAAGCTTTTAAATAAGTTACTCCAGTGAAATACACTGCCTGGCATTTGTAGACACAGAATTTTAAGTACACTTCGAATTTGGCTGCGCTGTTGGGTTGGGGTGGGGAGGTGTCCACATATCCGTATTTAACCAAGGGAATTTACTTAGCATTAATGTACAGCACAATGCTTTAAGGGTCAGCTCTGAGAAGAACGCCATCCCCTCTCCCAATAATTGAGTGTGGCAAAGCCGAAATACATTTGAAGGTCCCCAAGATGGGACAGACACTGCAACCCACAATGTATTCCAGTCATTGGGTTTCTTGGATTCTAAACTCCTGGCCGTAAACATGAGTCAGTTGGGCTGTGTCAATATTTAGCAGGAACAGCAAGCCAGCCATCCTAGTCCAGCAAAACAGAAATCATGTCATAATCTGTACTTCCCTTTTAATGGGGAAGGGTCGGTGAATATTGGGTCAAATCCTGGAGTTCTTGACATCTTCATACTGCTGTTTCCTGCTGGGATTGCTGGGCAGTCTGATGTAACCCTCCCTCCTGCAGAACTCCAATTACATGTTTACCTAATGTCTAACGAAGCCAGCATGTTTTATTTAGCTGATATTTTGCTTTCCTGGTTTCTGGGCACACAGTCAACAATCACCCTTACTGACATGGGTATTTTTCCTTGGCCTTCCTCCTTAGCGTGGTACCATGCAAACAAATGGCTGGGCACCTCTTGGGGTCACTCTGGCTTTCTACCCGGAATCTCTGTGTAGTGGTTCTCTGTCAGCAAGCACTGGCAACCTGCTGCGGGTCACAGGACTGGATATAGAAGAGAGTTCTCATCCATTTTCTTCGTTTCCTTTCCTGAGTCACCACCCATCTGTACACTATTGTCCTTTAAGATGCATGGTGTTAGCACACAGTTATTGCCTGAGTGTTTGCGTGTCCTAAACTAAAAGGTTTTTGAGAACAGACATCTCATTTAACTTTGTATTCCCCATGTCTGGCATCATTGTTCAGAGTGTGTTTAATGAATTAACAGTGAGCAGCTATAGATTTATATACATCACTCTTTACCACACTGAACCGCCAGTTAAAATATGCTCTAAACTTAGTAAAACGTTTCTTGTGTTTCGTTACATGCATGCTACTCTATTCCTAGATACCCCTCCCAAACTACTGTCTTTATAAAATTACCAAATGACATTAAATAATGTTTTTGAAAGACTGTAAGCCCCTCCAGGTCAGGTACGAAGTCTCATTCTTCTTCCTTTTTAGCATCTGTGTGGACTTAGCCTTGTAAATGCTTGTTGAATGGCATACACTTTACCCAGGATTCTTCCAAATGACAATGGTCAGCACACAACTCAAACTTTAAAAAATGGGGGGGGGGGTAATTAACTAATGTAATTGAGAAATCCAAGAACTGGTCTCAGGTGTATTAAGTATTTAAACTATTGCCACCTGGACCTGTCCTTTATTTATTGTTTGGTTTTTCTGTGGTGGCTTTCTTGTGCTCAAATAAAGAAGCCTTCCAACTTATACAGGGGGGTGACATGGTAGTTTTATGCTACCCTAACGTAACAAAAAAAAAATTGTTAAGGATATCTTTTCATTCTCTGTGACATGGAGATTATGTCAGAAGAGGACTTAACTTGCCCACTAGACTTGACTGCCGTCCTAAGCTACTCAGTGTGATCACAGAAATTAACTCTGGATGGCCAAGCCTGTGTCATTGTCCTACAACCAGAAGAACGATGTTACATGGGCTAGTCAAAACAGTAAATACAATTTTAATTGTCATATGAATCCAAAAGACACTTAGAACCAGAAATACTTTGTCCATTTTTTTTATAGTCACATAAGCACAATAAGCTTTGTTGTGGATAAGATGCAAGTTTGAACAGGAAGTTCATTCTGGCTTCATATGCACTTTGTTTGCATATGCTTGGCCTGTGGATGATTTGCTGGGTGTGGTGGCGCACACCTCTAATCCCAGCACTCCGGAGGCAGAGGCAGGTGGCTCTCTGAGTCTGAGGCCTGCTCTACATAGCAGGTTCCAGGTCAGCTAGAACTGTATACTGAGACCCTATCTAAAAAGCATACAATATAATACATTTATTGTACCTGGAATTTGGGTGCATACCCTCACATGAGGTCACATCTGGAACTTTCCACTTGTGTTACCATATCAAGACTCCAGTTTTGCACTTTGGAACAACTTTGTGATTTTCACATGAGGGATCCCCAACATATATTCTCATCCTGAATGTTTCTGGACAGGTAATTCTGGAAAAGTTTCCCAAAGCACCTTAACAAAAAAAAAAAAAAAAAAAAAAAAAAAAAAAAAAAAAAAAAAAAAAGTTGGTGTTTGGGAAAGATGACTCCTCTATTCTTTGTGAAGCCCTGAGCTTTAAAACTTGGAAAGTATTCTAACTATTACAACCCACTCCTGGAAATAATTTTCCACTTCATGAAGTGTTACAGGTGATCCAAACTTCCAAGGTATTTGGAATGTTTTCCACCAACATAACTGTTGTATGTTTAATTTGTTTTTCTCTTTTGTTTGACAAAGTACAGATTGCAGATGGAATCCTCTAAGAGTGAATTTAGAGCTCACTCAAAACAATGAATAATATGACATCCTGCTACTCTTGAATAAAAAGGGCTAAACCAAAGCTGGATTGAGCTCTCTGAAAGCACTTAAGAAGTAATTTTCTTTGTTTGACTAGCTTCTTCTTCATGGAATTGACTAAGTGGGTCCGTCAGTGACTGAGCACGACTCAGCACCCCATTGGAAATAGATGGGCAGCCATGTTTTACCAACAGGACTTGTGCAAAGGCCACTCTGACCATACAGCCTTTTGGCCCTTGAAGCAACTGTTGGGTTTCACCTTAATAATCATGTCTCTTCTGTTCACTGCCTTCGGGGCCATTTCAACTTACAGATCAGTTCACAATTGTTTCAGCTTCCCTCATCAACCCCGGAAGCCTATGAAACATAAATCTTCCTGAAGTTCTGTATCAGCTACCTCAAGCCTCCACTGATAACATCATTACTCAAAACTGAAAACGGATTCCTAATTCCATTTTCCCTTAAGGGGAGTGGGCTTTCTTCTGAGAATCTGAAGTTAAATCTTCCTGAAGTAAAAAATAACAACTAATCCTTTATGTTTCATATAGATATAGTTCATTCATTGAGCAAATAATTGACATTTGTACACTAGTTTGCCACTCTCTAAATGTCCAGGTTATTCACTATTGGAATCTTAATTGTATCTATCTTCTCTCATTCTAAAGTAAATAAATACTTTATATTGTTCCATAAAACAATAGTATCATAAATGGCATAGACTTTTTTTTTCTAGGTGGCTGAAGCCATACTATTTTATAGCAATCATGGAGAACATTAAAGATATTACAAACCAAGAAGAACTTTGGAAAATGAAGCCTAAGAGAAGTCTGGAAGATGACAGTTACTCGGTAAAATAATGACTATAATAGCTAGTAATAAAATCTATACACACTTCAGTGTATTCTGAATCTACTGAATCTACTAGTGTTGAGAGAGTACATTCCATTCTAGTCTGCTGGTCTCCATGTTCAGATGCCTGTGACTGAAGTTACCCTGAGTAAGGGGCAGTGTGGCATAAGAGTTGACTTGACTAGTTTATCTGGGCAGAGCTGAATAACCTTCATCAGGTCCCTGCAAAATCCCAAGTCTTGTATTTCTGCACAAAGTGAATTAACTGATCATCCCCAGAGCCCTTCCAGTCCTTTCTAACACATTTGGTTCTAAGTTTTAAAACAAAAGTTACAATGTCCCATATAAAAGTAGTTTTGTTAAGCATTTTTATAGGCACTATAGCAGCTTACAGGACAGACCTCCAAGTAAACAATGACTCACTGTTTAACCAAATCTCTTCATGCAAAGAATCACTTGTCCCACTTTGGGTCAACCACAGGATTAAATGTTTCTCACTGCATCATTTGAAAAAGTGTCAGGAATCTTTGGTTCCAAAGTTCCTACCTTTTTAAAATATATGGAATTCGATTCTAACAGATTGTTTTATTAATTATTCGAAGGGAAAAGGAGTAAGAATTACAAACATTTACCTTACAAAAATAACCCTGTAGAACAAAATCAGTTTCATTTTCCAAGTTAACTCTCTTAATTGCTGAATCATAATTTTCACTCTTAACTAGAAAAATGTTCTCAGCTAATTCATTTAGGCTGTATTAACGTGCAGGAATTACAGAAGGCGTTTCCTTCCCACACAGAGTGACTAGAAAGGCATTGGATAGAGCAGTGCTGTGTGACTCAGGAAAATTCAGACAGCTTAGAGAGATCATTCTTAAGCACCGGTAGTTATGGAGTGCTATGTGAGTTAAAGTTACTCTGCGTGCAATGAGATGAGCAAGATAACCGTGCACATCACGGCAAGCAGTGGAGGATTCTCCTTTGGCACACATAGAGCTATAAAAATGAGGATAAAATGAAGAGATAAGAAGCAAGTGATTCATAAAGGAGCCCGATATGACACACTCCATGATCTTAATTTGGATTTTTAATTTGTTTATGCTTATCCCTTGTGAAAATGACAAATTATACAACACACATTCTTTTGAATTACTGAATACCAAGAAATAAATAAATAAATAAATAAATAAGTGGTGGACAGAGAAGTATTAACCTGTCAGGAAGCGGATCGTGTCTGCAGGAGTTAATTAGTCAGTTAAATAGTTTTTTTTTAATTTCTGATCATATATTATAGATCACCACTTAGACAAATGACTGTTTTAGAAATATAAAATCAAAGTGCAAGACTACATAGTGAAATTTGTATTTTCCCTACAATAATGACCCTATTATTCCCACTATTCTCATTCCAAACACCACAACTGCATAATGAAATTCATATTTTTCTTTGCTGGTAATGGCCCTATTATTCCTGATCCTTTGCATTTGAATTAATGAATTCACTGTCACTGCCCTGCATAATTAATTGCTCAGGAACCAACAGAAACATTACAGAATACCTAATATGAAATGCAAGTTTTCTGGTTTTGCCAAAGAATACCGGACCCCCCCCCAAAAAAATACAACTTTTTTTATTGGCTTCTTAAGATTATTCCATTATTTCAAATCTTCAAAAGAGACATGGCTGTCTAAGCTTTAGTATAAGTGCAGCATGTATCTCTTGTTTTAAAGAGAAATGGAATCCAGTTTGGTGGCAACCCTTGTCCAGAACCTGGCAAATCAGTTCAGTTATAAAGGGAGGAGCCTGGGCTACATGGGACTCTGTCTCAAACACAGGGGGAAACAAATAGACAAATGGAGAATTCTAGCATATCAAGATGCAGTAGTCACACCCAGACTATACCGCCCTTAGCTGACAGGTATCCACACTCGAGTTTCTGAATGCCCTGTTCCCTAAGAAGCACAATGACGGAGCAGGAAGTTATTAGAGTAAAAGAAATCCAGTGCTTTGTCCCGTGTTAAGACGTTCTCTTTCTTTCTCTTGTAGACTAAGCACACGGGAGACCCACACATGCTGAAAAGGCCCATGCTCTTGCATTTGCAGCACACCGTCCATGTTAATGCGTTTGACTGCCCCTCCGAGCTTCAGCACACGCAGGAATTCTTCCCGAACTGGCGCTTGCCAATTAAAATTGCAGCGGTTATATCCTCTCTGACCTTCCTGTACACTGTTCTGAGGGAAATCATTCACCCTTTAGTAACTTCCCATGAACAGTATTTTTATAGAATTCCAATCCTGGTCATTAACAAAGTCTTGCCAATGGTTTCCATCACCCTCTTGGCGCTGGTTTATTTGCCAGGAGTGATAGCAGCAGTTGTACAACTCCGCAATGGAACCAAGTACAAGAAATTCCCGCCATGGCTAGACAGATGGATGCTGACACGGAAGCAGTTCGGGCTGCTCAGCTTCTTTTTTGCTGTGTTGCATGCAGTGTACAGCCTGTCGTACCCAATGAGGCGGTCCTACAGATACAAGCTGCTCAACTGGGCGTACAAGCAGGTAGGGAGTCGGTAACTGCAAGATTAATAAACCAAAAGGTCCAAATAACTTAACAAATTAGCATTCTCTTGTTGTAGTAACAGCAGCATCCCAGTAGTCCTCATCTTATATTGAGGAATATTTTTAAATCGGAAATAAGTAACAACTTTAACATAAAAAAGCTTTGCATAGACTGTCAGGCTTCAATTCGCATCCTGACAGTGTGACTGTTAGGACTGATTTTTTTTTTTTATCCTCTACTTATTTACCAGACTTTGCATGCACTTCACAGTTCTGTCAGACTAAGCCATCAAGTAAGTTAACCTATCAGTAAGTATGGTTGCATTCCTCTTAGGTTCAACAAAACAAAGAGGATGCCTGGATTGAGCATGATGTTTGGAGAATGGAGATTTATGTGTCCCTGGGGATTGTAGGACTGGCCATCCTGGCTCTCTTGGCTGTGACATCTATCCCATCTGTGAGTGACTCTTTAACATGGAGAGAATTCCACTATATCCAGGTCAGTGATATGCAAAAATAACACTAGTCTTCTTGGAATGTTAAATATATTGATTTATTCCATAAAAACAATGTTTTCTTACTGTTTTTCTATTGCTTCTGTAAATTATAGGGTGCATTTTGTAGACATGAATAAGACACATTACTAAAACCAAAATATTGTTTCTTAAACTTAAAACTTTTTTAGACAACTTGCTGCTCCCATCCAATAAATGTAAATATGACATTTTAGGAATATCAATTGTTTACTAGCCCCTTTATAAAAACATTTTTTTCTATTCATGCCTTTGAGGTTACACAGTTTTGTACTCTCCAGAAAACAAAATCTTTCTCTAAAGTACAAAGTTTTATTGACTGAAGGTATTCTGATACCTAGTTTTGTTTTGTTTTAATAGAATCTCACACTTATACCCAAGCTAGACTGGAATTTATTCTGTAGCCCAGACTAGCCTGGAACTTAAGGCAGTCATCGTCCTATGTCAGCTCCCAAGTACTGGGATTATAGGCATGAGCCACCACACCTGGCTCTGTTATTTAATTTTTCAAGATGCTTTTTCTAAGTTACAATTAAATTAGCTTAATCACTTGAACTTTCAAAATATTTCTGGAATTCAAAATCCTGTCATGAATTCACATATCTTCTAGGTAGGGGGCCACACTTAAAAAGAACAATGGACCAAAAAGGGCCCATGTAACAAAAGCCAAGGAGCTGAACTTAATTCAGTCATAAGTAACTTCCAAGACATTTTGAAGTTGTAATCTTAACTTTTATGGGTAGGGAGTTTTGGAAATTTCCACACAGTGAGGCATTCTCCACTGTCTCTTCTGCACATCCATGTGTATCTCAATAAAGCCGCAAAGTTTCTTTTATCCCAGCATGCCTTAGACTCTGTACTACATTCTCGAAGAAAAGTATTCACGGATTTTTGTGTTTGGCCGGTGGCCATTGAAGTCCCCTCTCTCCCTCCTGAAATTCTTTCTTACATTGTTTTATGCCACATGTACAATGAGCACTGCTTTTTGGTATTAAACTGAATCTGGGCACTGTACCTTGACAAGTCCACCCTGGTATCTGTGCACCATGTGACCTATAAGTAGATAACACCTGTTTTGGAAAGTTAATCTTCACACAATCAAGAGTATCTTTCAGTTATGATCCTAGAAACTTCACCTGGAGTGAAATTGCATATCTTAAAAATATAAACCTAGCTGTTTAATGGAGGCATAACATCACAAATGAATAATTGAGATATATTTATTTTGTTAGGCTAGTGACATTTCCAATAAAAACCGTCTAGAAGAATCTTGTCAGAATGACTGAAAAGTATGTTGGTGGACAACTTTAAACAGCTTTCTCTCTGTTTAATGTCAGAGTGTTTCAACAAGTTGAAATTGTTCTTCATATCTTCTAGGTTTAGTTTGTTCAAACATTGAAATTATCCCCAATGTTTCTTCCATTTTATCAGAATATATGATGTTTTAAAAACATAGATCTCCATGAGTTCAAGGCCAACTTAATCTGCATAGTGAAATTCAGACTAGTGGGAACTAAATAGTGAGACTCTGTCTCAAATAAGTGTGTATACGTGTGTGTGTGTGTGTGTGTGTGTGTGTGTGTGTGTGTGTGTGTACATGCATACATATATACATATCCTAACAATAAATGCTGTAGAGGCTGTGAGAAAAGGGAAACCCTCACTCACTGTTGATGAGATTACAAACTGGTTCTGCCACTCTGGATAGAAATGTGGATGATTCTCAAAAAACCTGAAAATAACATTAGCATTTGCCCAGCTGTACACTCCTTGGCATATGCAAAAAGAATTCAACTTTCTCCTCCACAGATGTATGCCCAGCCATCTTCTAGTATTTGTTTTAAAGTATCTCTAGGCACACCTTCAATCCCAGCTTTCCCAAGACAGAGGCAGGCAGATTCCTGTGAGTTTCTGGTCAGCCTGGACTACTCAGTGAGTTTCAGACTAGCCAGTGACACACTGTGAGACCCTGGCCAGCCTGGTCTACACAGTGAGTTCCAGACTAACCAATGACACACTATGAGTTCCTGTCTCAATTATTTTTCTTTTGGTTAAAAAAAAAAAAAGTCCTTGTGCCAGTTCTCCTCTGCTGACACCCAGACGCAGGAGAAAACATCTTTGCCAGCACCCATTTGCCTGAGATGGCTAAACAAATATTTTAACTGGCCTCAGATTTTCCTTGCTGCTTTTTCTAGCATCCTCTAGAATGTACAATTGTGATATCAAAGGATCTTCTCTAATGTTGGTGGACCAGTGATTTTATTTCTTCTTTTTTCCAGCATATAGCATCAGGAAATTTTTTTAAGTGGTAGATTGGGGGGGTTCTTGTATCAAATAACAGGGTGACTTTATTCTATGTGAAGGAAGAAGGAAGAAATCTATAACAGCTTCTTCCACCTCCCTTCCTAAAACCTTTTGCTTGGCATTAAAAAATGATTCATTGGCAAAATGTATACACACACACATAAAATTCATCTTCATATTCATTTACAAAATTAAAATAATATCAGTTGATAAAGGTCACTGAGGTCAGAATGCTTTTTGTTTTGTTTTGTTTTTGTTTTTTGAGACAGGGTTTCTCTGTGTAGCTTTGGAGCCTATACTGGCATTCTCTCTGGAGACCGGGCTGGTCTCAAACTCACAGAGATCCGCCTGCTTCTGCCTCCCGAATGCTGGGATTAAAGGTGAGCACCACCAACACCCGGCCAGAATGCTTTTTTATAGTATTCTTCAGTCAGTTTATCAATATTCATCAAATACCTAGTATGTTCAAACCATCGTGTTGTTTCTGCCAGGACCCTGCTATAAGACAGTGTGTAATTTTAGATATTGCCTGATAAGCAAAATTAAAATGAAACCAATAAGACAAAATATCATAAAGCAAATGTCATAATGAGTTCAGGGATGCTGGTCAGTGTTACAGTACTTAGCTAGCATGCACAAGGCTTGCTTGATTCCCATCACCACCAAAAAACAAAAGCATCTTAAGAAAGATGTCTTAAACAGAATTGAGAGAAGGTGCAGATACTAAAGGAAAGGTAATGAATTTTCAACTTACCTTAGAAACAAGAACAGTTGCCCAAAAGTAATGTGGTAAGGACAACATGTAAAAAGAATAAAAAGGTATGAATGGACCTTGTTGAAAAACGTGTGGGGAAAATAACTGTAGATGAACGAAAGGATATGCAAGCAACAGAACAAGTCCCAGTCGGGTAGGGTGGAACTGACTATTATTAAAATCAACCTTTGTCATAATGTTTTTTTTTTTCTTTTGCAGAGCAAACTGGGAATTGTCTCTCTTCTTCTGGGCACAGTACACGCTTTGATTTTTGCCTGGAATAAATGGGTAGATATCAATCAGTTTGTCTGGTACATGCCTCCTACTTTCATGATAGCCGTTCTCCTTCCAACTGTTGTCCTGATATGTAAAGTTGTGCTCTCCTTGCCCTGCTTGAGGAGGAAGATACTGAAGATTCGATGTGGTTGGGAAGATCCCAGCAAAGTAAACAGGATGGAGGCGGCCTCCCGGCTGTAGAATTACTCAATATTGGTGTTTTGTTATAAATATCTCAAGTTTGTGTTTGTTAATAAAATGAATGCTTCAGGATCATGTTTTAGTTTATTTTACATTTATTTATTTATATATTTGGGGTGTGTGAGCACGTGAGTGCCACAGCACACATGTGGCGGTCAGCAGGACAAACTGTGGGAGTCAATTCTCTTCTTACACACGTAAGGCCAAAACTCGAACTCAGGTTGTCAGCCTTGTCAGCAAGCACTTTCAGCTGTTGAGCCACCTCACTCTCATGGGCTCTACTTCAGTATTATTTTATCTATGCATATGTGATGCATTTGGAATTTTTATGTTTTCTGACAGATTTCATTCAAAATAACTAGAACCAGTCTTTAGCATATTCTCTCTCTCTGGTATGGCTAAGCATAACCAAACTATCAGATTTGTCAAAATACATACATTATACATTTAAAAACACCTTGAAATACCAGTTTTACCATCTGTTTTCAGATTTATTTTGTTATGTGTATGTGTGTGTACCAAGTACATGCCTTGGTGCCCTCAGAGGCCAGAAGAACAAGTCAGATTCCCTAGAGCTGGAGCTAAGAGGTACTCGTTAGCCACAGTGTGAATGCTCAGAATTGAACCCAAATCTTCTGCAAGAGCAAGTGTTTTAACTGCTAAGCTATATCTAACAATTTGCTATTTTAATACAGAAGAATATTCTAGTACATGTAGACATTGAATAATGGTCAAACCAGGGCAGTTAGCATGTAATGGTTTCTATAATATACATCATGATTATTGTTAAAGAACTTTGTTCTGATGTAATCAGGTTTTATTCATGAAATAACAACAGAGATGTGTCTACAGAAATAGAGCAACAGAGTTAATATCACATACACATCCAAGCCATGCAAAATTCCATCATACAGGAGGAAAAGTAAATTCCATCGTTTCTACGTGAGTTGCAGACAGGCTGGTAGAACTTACTTTGACAAAAAGTACTCTAGAAGTGAGTTCCTGAAGAGCTCTAAGTCTTCCTAACACAACTCAACACTCCAAGATTTTTAGAATTAGAAAATGTCACCAGCTTTATCTTTTATACCCATTTGTTAGGATTATAGACAACTGCTTTGCTGATGGTGAAAAAAGAAAAAAAAATAAAACTAGTACATTCATTGGCTAGATCCTAGGTTTCTTTTAAATATTTTGTTCTTTTACAAAGATTGTTTTCTTTTGTGATAGAAAGTAAGAGCCTCCTACGTATCAATCTAAATTCAGTGAACGTGAGCTCCGAAATACATACACATGTTTCTTGGTATAAACATTCAAGCAGCACCATTGTGACCTTGGGCAGTGATTCATCACCGTCACAGGCAGAAAGTGAACTGAGAGGCCTAGAATTACAACCAGGTTCAGCAAGCTGTGAACCTGGGACCGCTTATCCATATCCCAACACAGTCAACCAGCTAAGGTTGGCGGTACCTGCGGCCCCATGGGCACAGCAACATGCCATGGCCTTTAGTACCGAGAAGCAGCAGCTGAGCCCCAACTATGCAACCAACATAGAGGATTCAGCTCAGAGATCATTGCAGTCAATGGGGCTGCAAAGAATGAGGCCTGTCAGGGCAACGGCTCAGTTCTGGCCGACTTGGTTTTAAAACTCCGTCTCTGTAACGGGGCAACAATGGGACTACTCTAAAACACCAAATACCTATCTCCTGTATTTTATTTTGTTGAAAAACTGGGTCTCACTATGTATACCAGGCTGGCTTTGAATTCGAAGTTTGCCTGCCTCTGCCTCTAAGGTACTTGGATTAAAGGCTAAAGCCACCCACCACACCAGCTCAGGAATTCTTGTGACAGGAAAATGGGAAGCTCCAACAGCCTCAGATTTAGATGCCTGGGAAGCCCTGTAGAGTTTATGTGGGCGCCAAATGTTATGTTTTTGTTTAAATTAGATATAATGAAAAAGAGGAGGGCTGGCGCAAGATAAGACATATTAACTAGTTTATTATTAGACATATTAAGCAGTTTATTATAAGGCCCCGGTAGAGTAGGGAGACTAAGAGAGAAGAGGAACAGGGGTAATGACTGACCGCCATGGCAGGTCGCCATAGAGAGGCAGAGAAAGCATGTAGGTGGGAGAAGAGAAGAGCAGAGCGAAGAAGCAGAGAGAGAGAGTGAAGCAGGAAAGTTGGAACTTTTAAAGGGAAGACTGCGCATGTGCACTGAGGTTCCACTCATGTCTCACATAATGTGTGGCGGGTGATGTGGTGATGATGTAGCACGTTTTTCTGTGGGTGCCCTCACTGTTGTCAGGGGGTGGGGTCTATCTCTTAAAGAGGTAGAGCCGATCAGCATTAAATTCTGAACCTTTCAACATCTACATTCCATTTGTAGCTGTCCCCCAAGCCTTTTTGCGATGGTTAAGCAGTATTGATAGAAGCAAACGAAACAGTTAAAGCCTTTTAAAACAATATTGGTGAGCCGACTGAGAATGTGAGCTTAGGAGGCCTGGCCCCACCCCTCATCTGCCATAAAGTGGTGTGAGTGAGGGAGAGATTTCCCCCTGCCCGGCTTTCACCCTTTACCTGGGGGCGAGGGGGGGGGAGAACTGGCCCTGAGGTCATGAGAGCAGGAGAGCTATCCCTGACCCTCATTGGCTGCAAACTAGGGACTGCAGGCCCTGCATCCTGACTGGGCACCCCTGTAGAGTTTATACCCTGTTGGTGGGGGATGAGAGGGTGGGGGAAGTGGAGGAAGGGAGGGTTTTGAGCTGGCCCCAAGGGCGTGAGTGTGGAAAAGCTGGTCCCACTACCATCTGCCACGCAGCGGTGTGGATGAAGGAGAGCTGCTTCACCTCTTGCTGGACCCTGGTCATAAGATGGAAGAGCTGACCCTGCTCCTCGCCAGCTGCATCACTCAGGGGAGTGGCCCCTGCACCTTGCCTGGGCATCACAGTAGAGCTGGCCCTGGTGGTATAAATGTAGGGGAGGCTGCCCTTAGGGTGAGGGTGTGAAGGCAGGAAACACCCCCGCCACCACCACCACCCCTTGCTCTTGATGCCTAGGGTGAACTAGCCTGGGCAATGCTGGAGAGCTCACCCTGGTGGTGAGGACGTGGGAGAGCTGGCAGACTGAACAAGCCTCCCACCCACCCCACATACACCCATCCATGATCTGCTGGAGCATGTAAAGGGACTGGTCCTGCAGACCCAAAACTGCAGGATCTCCATGATACAGGACAACAACGGGATAACCAAGAGGAGTCCCAGTGAAACCCTAGCCCCGATACTGAAGCCGAAACCAGAGACATTAACCCAGACTTAGTGAGCACTTGCAAGTAAAAGGACATGGACTAAAGGGTTTACTGTGTGACTTACTGTGTCACAGTACAGCTTCCATGACGAGATTTTTTTTTCTTTTCTGCTTTTTTCTTTCCTCTTAAATTTTATGTTATTTTGAGGGGAAGCTCGCAAGAGCAGGGGGCACAGATGAAGGGATAGGAGATGCATGGAATCAAGGTGCTTGATGTGAAAACCACCAAGATCAAAAGTTATAAAAACCAGTATTGGGGATGGGCAGACGTCTTGGTTGGTGAGGTGCCTGCTGCAAAGCACACAGACCTGAGTTTGCATCCCCAGCTCCCACATAAAAAGCCAGGCTCAGCATGCAACCTGTAATCCTAGTGCTGAGGAATTACAGACAGAAGGGTCCCTGGGGTTTGATGACCACCTAGACTAGCAGAACACACAAGCTCCAGATTCAGGGAGAAGCCCTGTCTCAAAAAATAAAATGGAGAACAGTTGAAAAAGACACCCGCCATACATGCAAACACACACACACACACACTCACACACACACACACACACACACACACACACACACACACACTCAAAATTGTTTTCCAACAAAAGAAGGTATTATGTCTTGGTATAGCCTTGGGTTTCCTTTTCTTCAATAAGCATTCGCATAACACTTTACATATAGTAAGCCAGGGGCAGTAAAGGATGTACAAGATAGAAAAGACCAAATTCCCACTAAGTCTCAGAAGACCAACCAAGCAGTTTCAGGAGCTCACTGGATTCTGGGTGTACTGTTATCACTAGGGAAGGAATGACGATTTAGAAAGGCCGAGTCATGATGCTGTGAAACTGATTCAGAAAACAAGGAGCTGCTTGAGCCGGATGCTGAAGTATAAGTAGGGGGATATCAGTAGAATGGGAGGCCAGGGGAGGTTTGATAGGTTAGAACACTACTTCAGACCCACTGGAACAATGCATTTGTAGAAATAACACTTTAGATAGAGACAAAGACCACATAGATTACCAGGATCATTTTATGACATGAAGCTTCCTGAATTGCTGTCTGAACCTAAAGTCTTCTGGGACTTGGGAAACCACTGAAAAGCTATAAGCAGGGGCTTAACACCTTTAGAATTGCGTTTTAGAAAGATCTGGACAGTACCAGATGACACTAGTTATTTTTCCCATTATTACAACCACACACCTTACAAGAAGAAACTTGGGAGAGGAAGTTTCGCCATTTTAGGCAGCTCTTGGTAAGCTTAGCTTGTGGGGCTAGGGCCACCAAAGCCACCCTAAGGTGGTAGATTTGGGGTTCTTTTTTTTCTCCTTGTATTCTTGTCTTGGAAACTCAAATAATAAGATTTGTGACTCATAGATGTTAAGTCTTTGAAATAACTTTATTCCATGGAGCTTAAGAGAAGGAAGACAGCCAGCTCCTTTGTAGCTGGAGGGATCCCCAAGAGGGGGGTACCATTGATGTTACTGTCTTGGAGTTGATAAGGCTTTGCTGTAAGGAAGAATGGAACAGTTGGGATGGGTTGGTCAGACCAGTTTCTATTCCAGGTATCCAGGCCATGTAGTTTTAATTACACTATCTGTATGGTTTTCAGGAGATGGGAAACAGAGCAGCAGGCCAGACCCCTGGCCCCTCTCTGACATCCCTGAGGCCAGGCAGAACCAGACAGTGTTTGACCAGTATTTCTAGCATCTCTGACCTCAGGCAAGGATGAGATCATCAGACCTAAGGGCATTCCTGACATTTTCAGTCAAGAAAGAAACTGGCTGCTTTTAGGTGTCCCTTTGCACCTGGATAATGGCTGACCATGAGCCCAGGCTCACCTCAAGTCGCTAAGCAAAGCTTCCGTCCTCTTCAAAAGGTGTCAACCCAGGCCTAATCCTCTTTAAATATTTGCTCAGTGAGGATCTTATCATTTACTGCAGGGGGGATGGCTAAAACCTGTTAAGATGATGTCTTTACTGCTTTAATGATGCATTTAACATCATTTTATGGTAATACAAAAGAAATTCATGATCCTTGCATTATTTTCTGGTCACAGAAAAGCCTGTCTGTTTAATCCCAGCACTCGGGAGGCAGAGGCAGGCGGATCTCTGTGAGTTTAAGGCCAGCCTGGTCTCCAGAGCGAGTGCCAGGATAGGCTCCAAAGCTACACAAAGAAACCCTGTCTCGAAAAACCAAAAAAAATTAAAAAAAGGAAAAAAAGAAAAGAAAACCCCATCTGAAAGAACATGCAAGAAGCTATGGCCCAATGACATGGGATCTGGCATCTGTGAAATTAACATACAAATTAATAAAAAAAAAAAACTAAATGTTTTCTGTTTTGTTTGGGGGGTTTGGTTTTTTGTTTTTTGGTTTTTGGTTTTTGGTTTTGTTTGTTTTGTTGTTGTTGTTGTTGTTGTTGTTGTTGTTTTTCTTTTGACAGTCTTATAGACCAGTCTGGCCACTGACTCCATAACCTTGAACTTCTGCTCCTCCTGACTCTACCTCAAATACTGTGATTGCAGGCCTATGTTACCACACCACTTTTAATCTCTTGCTCGGACTCCAACCCTGAGCTTCATGTATGCCAGGCTTGAGCTCTGCAAATGAACTAATCTCAGCTCCTCTACATCCAGCTCTTAGAATTTTCTTCCAAAACGTTGCAAAGTGCAACAGCTCCTTTTTTCTCTAAAACCTGTCTTCAAAGCAAAGGTGTTAGAAAATCTCCAGTGTAGATTTAGAGTTGTTATGGGCAGTTAATTTAAGGCTCTCTTCTTGCTGCCAGTTTTCTCGGTGTTTGTGGGAGCCCTTTGAAGCCAGTGATTTCTCTTTAGCTTCTTGAATAATCCTGTGCTTAATTAATTTAGTAAATCACTGACTTGTGACCATTCCACGTGACCCAGAGGTAAAATCCAAGTTCCTTTGCCTCCTGACGAGCAGGGGTTCCTGTTCCTTGTGGCTAATGACAGTGACCAGAATAGTTCAGGGCTGCCCATTTGAAACATGCCAAGAGCAAGCCTCCAGTTCCAGTAGCTATAAAATTATTGACCCAGAAGAGGACAAAAATCACCTGAGTTCTCTAATCCCCTGCCTGGAGACATGACTGCTAAGGAAATCAGGCTTTGCTCAGCAAAAGTCTGGATTTCAGTGCAACACTGGAAGAAAAGAGCAGGAAAAGGGGGCCATGCGAACCCTTGAATCTCCCTGGAGCTGCTACTCCCTTCTGCACTCTGCTAGACCCTCTGAGAGTCAGAGAACTAGGAAGCAAAGCTCAGGTGCTGCAGGCAGGGATCGATGCCAGAGTCACGGACTTAACAAAGCATGGGACTCTGAGAATGATTCCAAACTCACATTCGTTTTGTAAATTCCAATTGTGCTACCACAAAAGATAAATATTAATAGATTTACACAGTAGAACTAAACATAAAAAGAGCTTGAGGGATAGGCTGTATTTGTTTAATATCAAGAATCTTTTAAAACAAATCTATAACAAAAGCCAAGGTTCGGGAAAGTCAAAGTTGAACTGGGCCTCCATGGCTAGGGGCCCCAACGCTAATTAACTTCTTCCATTCCTGCCTCTGTGACAATGTGGGCTCCACATTGCCCCAAATGTCCCAACCAGGGTAGTAGCTGAGAACCAAAGGTGCTAAGTAGTTAATAGATTTTCTGTCCCCCGATAATAAATCTCCCCACCAACACAGTAAGCCAGATCAAGCTTCATTGAAAAAGTATACAGGTTTTTTTGAGCAAAAACAACTCCTGGAGGAGTTCTCCAGTCCCAGAGACAGAGGTCCATGAAGTTGTGTTTCCGAACTAAAGCAGAGAGACTTTATAGGTTGTAGCAAGGAGCGATCACAAGCGATCACAAGCGATCACAAGCGATCACAAGCTGGGTTTGAGTCCAAGTATGGTCAAAAGCTGAGCACTTTAGGTAGGGACTTGGGCAGCTGGCAGCTTGGGGGAGGAAGCTGCAGTCACCATCAAGAATTCAGAACTGAGATATTTGACAATTTACCTTTGTTCAGAGACTCTCTGAGTGGGCTGGGTTTGGAAAGGGGTGGAGGGAGGAATGGGGCTTTCTGAATTTTGCTGGGGTGAACTGAAGGTTCCAACCAACCAAGTAGTTCTCATCTTAATTCACAGAACAGTCGTCTACTGTGGAATCAGTTTGCTGAGTGGGGCTTTTCAGCAAAAACACCACCAAGCCACTGGGCATCACCTCTCCCCCAGAATGTGTGACTGGGGACCTGTCAGCGAAGGTGGCCTATGGGCGAGTAAGTGTGCTTTGATGGGTGGAATTCATGTCCTTGCTAACCTGACTTCACCAGTGTAACGTGAATGTTTCTTGCCCGGCTAGGTCTCACCACCCTTCTCTGCCCCAAAGAAACACATGAACGCTATATAATTATAAAGCTGCCTGCCTTTGGCTAGGGTTTCTTATTGGCTAGCTCTGACTTAATTATTAACCATAACTACTAATCCCTATGTTTCCTCGTGGCCTTATCTTATCAGAGAAAGGTCCAGGAACCTGTTACTCTCTGGCTTCCTACATGTTGACTGCTCAGCATGTCTGTAGAGAAGAGAAAAGAAGAGGAGAGAAGAGAAGAGGAGAGGAGAGGAGAGGAGAGGAGAGGAGAGGAGAGGAGAGGAGAGGAGAGGAGAGGAGAGGAGAGGAGAGGAGAGCAACTTCATGTTTGTCCCTGCTTATATTCTGATTCTGCCCAACTATGTTACTTCCTGCCTGGCCAATCAGTGTTTTATTCATTAACCAATAGGAGAAACATATACACAGAAGGACTGCCCCATCACACCAGGAATCTGGGGAAGCTGGGATTAAATCCTTTCACCTCCTCTATACACACACTGCAGGACAGAAAGCTGACTGGATCCCCTTACATTGACCCACCTGACTGTTCTTTCCTATGTCTCCAAGCTTCCATCAGCCTTCTTTTCCCAACTACCTGAAAAAATAAACACCAGCGACAAACAAAACAATCCTTACTATTCCTTTTCAGGTACATAAAGCATGAATAGTGTGGAAAACAGTCCCATCCGAAACATCTCTATTTCTATACAATGCAGGAGAATGCATTTCTAGGTACTTAGAAATGGAGGTTGGCATTTACTTGGACTTTGTAGAAAGCCCTTTTGATTTTTGTTGTTTGTTTATTGGTTTGTTTATTTGTAGCCCGTGCCACATAAATGTTTATTGGGGGAAGGATGGGGGCATCAGTTCTTCTTGGCTGCCAGCATGTTGCTCAGCTCTTCCTGCTTCCTCTTGGTGCAAATGTGCATGCCCACCCTCTCTCTTCTTTGTACTTGAGCATTTGCTTGTCCTTAGACAGCTTGAGCATCTCCATGGTGCACCACTCATAGGACCTGAAGCCTCCCTGTTAGTGCTCAGGCATCTGTACTGGCCTGCCCTTGGGGTTCTGGCATGATACAGCCTCAGCTACAGCCACAAGAGCACCTCCTATTCCCTTTTAAAAGGGCCCTACCCACCTCCTCCCTCTCTCTCTCTCTCTCTCTCTCTCTCTCTCTCTCTTTCTCTCTTCCTTTCCTGCTTCTCTGCCTGTCTTTCTGCCCACCTCCCACCTCTCTTTTCTATTATGTTCCTGTCCCCAGAGGCCTGTGTCCCCCCCTCCCCTCTCCTTTCGTACTCCCAAAAAAAAAAAAAAAAAAAAAAAAAAAAAAAAAAAACTCCACAGGTCTGTCTTTTTCTCTAGTGACTGTTTTTGTTGTTGTTGTTGTTGTTGTTGTTGTTGTTGTTGTTTTGGGCACTGCAGGGCCATGACTGCCGCTCTCTGATTATGGCCACAACAGGAAGCATACCCTCTTGTTTTAATAGAAGAAAAAATATCTCTTCTGTTCCTTATCACTGGTGATCAGGTCACAGTCCCCATCACACTTGGTCACAAGTAAATATCTAGGAAACTGTAGGACTCTGCTTGCATGACTCCTTACATGTCTTCTCTGCGTCCCTCACTGAGCCTGGACCCTATCACCTCCATATTAACAATATTAACCAACTTCCTCCTAATCTCTAATTTTACCCATGATGTAGGTCATCTTAAATCCAATTATAAAACATGAAAACCATGTTAATGATTCCAAATTTATATCCCTAGCCCTTCACCTGCAATCCTATTATAGGTAAACTATTTCTTCTTCTTCTTCTTCTTCTTCTTCTTCTTCTTCTTCTTCTTCTTCTTCTTCTTCTTCTTCTTCTTCTCTCTCCCCCCTCTCCATTTACTGTTTATTTATTGGGGGAAGGGAGAAGGGTCCTCATGCCACACTGTATGTCTATGGATCAGAGGACAATTTGAGTGAATTACATCATCAGGCTTCCATAACCAGAGCCATTATCTGAGGATCTATCTCCCAGTCCTGCCTTCTTGGCATTTTTTGAGTATCTGAAAAACAGATCAAATGTAAAATGCTAAGACAAAAGTTTAATTTCCTTCCCTTTTCACTTAGTTGCTCAAGACAGATACTAGCAGTTATCTTTAACAGACGGCTCTTTATCTCATACCCCCAGGCAGTTTATCCGAAAATTCTATTACCTGTACCATCAGAGTAAACCTGCTTCTAACCTAAATCTCAATTAGCAGGTAATCAGTGTACCTACATCATCCACCTCTATGTTGACGTGTCCATACAATGACATCATCAGGGGCTCAACCACTGAACTTCATCTGATCCATCAATCCTTACCCCTACCCCTTCTGGCCACCCCTGCTCTCAGAGTATATTCCATCCAGAACCCAAGACAATTCTTCACAAATGGAAATCCTATCACATCACTCTAAAACTGGCCTAGCAGAAAGAAAGATATTCTAAAGAGACATTTGCATTGTTCAATCTGACTATCAGATTATTGAAACAATAGAACCCTAAGCTACAGGAATTTTCCCAGGGATCTCATGATGGGAGAAGGAGAAGGCACTGGACAGAGGGGCTCTTGTCTCCCAGGAAGGAGATTTCACACAGTTCTAACAGCTTGCCAGCACCCTTGCAGGGTGGGACTGAAAGCCCCACTAAAGAAAGAATGGGTAGAACCACACCTTGACCTAGAGTGCTGCAACATACATATCACTGCCCTGGATTTGAAGTCTAATCTCATTTCAGGATCCCAAAGATGGGTCTGAGGGAGACCACTGGATCTCCTTGAACACCTAAATATAATTGATCTTGGGCTATCTTTGCCCCCCTTACTAACTCTTCTTTACCCACCTCTAGCATCTTTGTGACTATCAGGTGAACCCCTTTGGAATGTTTCAATTTAGCACACCAATAATTTCCACTGACCCAAAAGCTAAGGATGACATCAGATACCATCCAAAGCCTGTAACAGTGTTTCCTTGACCGTCTAATGGTTCCACTGATAAATTTGAAGTGTCTTGATTTATGACCTACTTTATTCTGTTTCTATAAAAACATCATAAGTTTGCTACCCGGTTAGAACACAGTATTTAAGAAGACCTATTATGTGCTCCTGGGCCATAGACAATCATATTTGACTTTAGAATCAACCATGTCTTTGGTTTTGTTGAGGTGAAAACTATTGGTTTCACTGTACTTTGGTATGCGGATGATGTCTACCTGGGAGATGTTTCTTTGCATTTCCCCAGGAAAAGTTAATGCACCATCACCCCGAACCTTCTGGTTGGCAAACTGGAAGGGAAGAGAGCAAACTATGTTTCTCAAGTCCTTCCACAGATTCTGGTCTCTAAAGTATGCTACACCTGACCCACTACCTGAGTGTGTAAATAAAATATTGTTAGAAACCAGACACTTTCATTTGTTGTTATCTATGATCTATAACCAATCTGCCCTACAAAAAAAAAAAAAAAGCAGATTAAAATGGTTGCAGTTCAAACACAGCATTACTAACCCACAATCTTATAATATTTACTATCTGGTCCTGTGCAGAACAGGTTTGATACCCCTAGTTTAGCGGAAACCCTTACGGTAATTGTGGCATAGTAAATATATTGCCTGCTCACTTGCTCACCCCTTGCTTTTTCTTCTTCCTTCTTTTTCTTCTTTTAAGATAGTTAGCCTAGCACTTTTCTTTTCTTTTCTTTTTTCTTTTTTTAAGACAGGGTCACATTATGCAGCCTTGGCTGTCCTGGAACTGACTATGTAAACTAGACTGGCCTCAAACTCACAGAGCTTGGCCTGCCTCCTGAGCATGTGCCACCACCCCTAGCACCCAAGCTAGTTTAGAACGTTTTCTATAACCCAGGCTGGGCTTGAGCTTGAGATTCGTCTGCATCAGCCTCCTGAGCACTGGGACTGTAGGTGTGCATGGCACCGGGCCTACATTTGTCCTCGTCCTTCGGAAGCCTCTAAAATGCTATAAAAATTATGATGCTAAAAGAAGTCATAATAGGCCGGATGCAGTGGCACTCATCTTTAATCCCAGCACTTGGGAGGAAAAGGCAGTCAGATCCATGCGTCGGGTCCCTGTCTCTAAAACAAACACGAAACTAAACAAGGATTCCTAATGACTGGAAAACAGGAGAGGGTAGCATCAGAAACAGGAAATTTGAGAATTGAGGGGATGAGGAAGCAGATTACCAACGGAGCGTGAAGGTGAAGCTGCCTAGGAAGGGGCCAAGCTGAGACTGTTGCGAAAGGAAGTGGCAAAGTTGAGAAAACCCAGATAAGTTTACACTCCTAGGTAACCAAACTGAATCAGCCCCAGCAAAACTGTGGGGCAAGTCCGCAAAGGCCCAATCAGAAGATCCAGTTGGCTCTGATGCTCCCAAGAGACCCAAACAGCTGGAGACAGACCTCGCTTATAAACACAGATGGGAGGCTTTGGAAGGGACTCCCAGCTTTAGTGCTGGGGACTGAGATGTTGTGTCCATAGGACTTCCATGGTAGTATCAGAGACTTACAGAGAAAACCGCAGTCTGAACAGGACAAAATGTCACATAGGTCTCTAAAGTGGAGTAGGAGACCTGTGCAGTGACTCCCGGGCCTAAAGTAGGTAGGTCAAGGTGTAAGACGAGGAAGGGAAGCGTCTTGGCCCTGTAGCCAGGAGGGTTTTCTTTGTTAGAAGTTAAACTGTCCTTCCCGGTGTTGAAGTCTTATGCTCTACTCCCTAGGTTCTGAATTTTTTTGGCATGAGGCTATCATTATTAACAGAATGTGGTTTGGTATGGGGGATATATATATTGCTTTTTATTTCTATGTGGCTTCTCAGACACTTTGCATCCAAGTCACCACCCAGGTGGAGGGAGCAAGAATGAGACAAGTGGAAAGACGAACCTGGAGAGATAGAAGGAAATGTCCACACCCTTCTTTACAGCTGCACTATTAATATTTACTGTGTGGATGCTGTTAAACCTCGCAGTGCCGGGAGAGCTGCCTCTAAACCGCCAGCATCCCAAACTTCTCTGGCCCAGCATATGTGGGTGGGGTGGGTAGATTTCCATTCAGATTTGGGAGAAACAATGCACTGTCAAGCATCATTAACCCAAATGCTAGAGAACATATTTACAACAACAACAACAAAAAAAAAAAAAACTGCTTAGCTCTGGGACTTTTAGATCGGACATAGACAAACACCAAATAGACTGTGTTAACATGAGGTTATTCACGGCCCCTCGTTCTAATATGACTGGTAGACTCAGGGAAAGAAGAGGAATACGGAAGCAGACCATGTGAAGACCCAGAAGCATGCTGATACATAGGAAATGCAACGCTGGAAAGACAGACGCCAACTCTGGGGCTCTGCTACCCCAGTCATGGGGCCAGAAACTGGAAGAAGCAAAGGAAGCCTGGAGGCTTCAATGGTCGCATGGCCTCTCCAACACCTTGACTTGGAACTTTGAGCCTTCCAGACTTCAAGAATTTCCATGAATAGCCAAGTTTATGGTTTATTAAGGCCGTCCTGGGAGAGCAAGGCACCAGCCTTTTCATCCACACATCCACTGTTCTTCCTCTGTCACCAAGAGGGGACTCCAGAGTGTCCTGAGACACTCTGAGCTTGGAGCAGCTCTGACAAATCCCGGTGTACTCCCTGGGCCTGGAAGAGAGCTTTTCTCAGACTGTGAGGGAGACAAGAAGCAGCTTGTAGTGGGGAGGGTTTCCTGCACATAGCATTAGAGAATTATATGTTTGTTCCCAAGAAAAGTGGGCCGTGGAGTGTAAAATCTGGGCCCTAGAAGGCGTTCCCTAGGCAACAGGCTGAACCTGCTCACTCCTCAGAAAATCCCTTCAAACCTGGCTGTTTTCTGGCAGTACCAGAGGCCAAACTCCAGAAAAACAGTGAAGGAAATGGATATGACCTCTTCTAGGGAAGAATCCAAACCATCATTGACAATGTTCAACTTCGTGGCCCAGAAATTCTACCACTTCAGAGAACTATGTGGAAAAAAAAATCTCTATTGAATTGCTCCTTCAGATTTCATGGGGTTTTGGCATGTGCTGCAGTTGTCTGTGGAAAATATTAATATAGTTTGATTAAATCATCAGTTAAAGGACAATGATTAGAAAGCACATCTTTTTCTCTTTTTTGGAATGTATTCATTTATTTTGTGTGTATATGTATGAGTATAGGTATACGTGGTCATGAGTGGGTATGGGTACACTGGTGTTCAGGTGTGCCTGCATGTTTGTATATGTGTATGCAGAGGCACGAGGTCAGCTTTGGATGTTATTCCTCAGGAGCCATTGGCCTTGTTTGGGTTTTGTTTGTTTGTTTGTCTGGTTTTGGTCAGAGGGCACCACAGATCTACCTGTTTCTACTTCCCTGATGCTGAGTTCACAGACATGCATCACAGGCCCCAGGTTTTTATGTGTGTGCTGAGGACTGGACTCGGGGCTTATGCTTATGCTTGTGCAGTAATAATTTTATTGAGTTAGCTATTTTCCTAGCCTGCAAATTAAATTTATTCTAACTGATATGTAGACTACAAAGATGTGCATATTGACTAGGTATCGTGGGACATTGATATTACATATATGCTATAAAATAATCAGAATAAATTTGCCTACTCGTTTACATTTATTTCTCCTAGTTTTGTGAAATACAACATACAGAGCTGCTCTCGTTACCCTAATATGCATTACCTCCCCAGAAATTCTTGTTCCTAACTCCACCTTAGAACCCATTGAGTGCCCTCTCCCCACCTTACCTCATTGTTTCGAAGACATAGAAATATAGATGTTTTTATCTTTCTAAAATTTATTTTACACCCCAGTTGCAGTTTCCACTCTCTCCTCTCCTCCCAGGCCTTCCCCAACCCCCCTTCTGTTCCCACCTCTAATCCACTCTTCCTCTGTTTCTGTTTACTAAAGGGCAGGTCTCCCTTAAATATCAACAAAACATGGCATATCAAGTTGCAGTAAGACTAAGCACCTGCCCTTGCATTAAGGCTGGGTAGGGCAACCCAGTATGAGGAGCAGGGTCCCAAAAGCCAGTAAAAGAGTAGGAGTTCCCACTGCGTTCCCACTGTTAGGAGGCCCACAAGAAGACCAAGCTACACAACTGTCACATATGTGCAGAGAAACTAGGTCAGGCCCATGCAGTCTCCCTGGTTGTTGGTTCAGTCTGTGAGCCCCTATAAGCCCAGGTTAGCTGATTGTGTGAGTTTTCTGTGGTGTCCTTCACCCCCGCTCTTACATCCTCCCCACCACCGGTGTTCCACAGGATTCTCCAAACTCCACCTAATGCTTGTCTGTGAGTCTCTGCATCTGTTTCCATCACTTAGCGAATGAAGACTCTCTGATGACTACTGGGCTACATACCAATCTATGAATCTTTGTGTATAGTAAATATCGTTTGGCATCATTAGACAATTTTTCCTCCAATCATGTTAGGTGCCATCCTAGGTCTCTGGGTCATCCAGCCTTTAGGTCCTGGTACTCCAGACAGTGTCAGGGGTGGGCTTACTCTGCTAGCATGGGTTTTAGACTAGACTAGTCATTGGTTGACCACTCTCTCAATCTCTGCACCAGCAGATCACATAAGCAGGACAGGCTACAGGTCAAAGGTTATGTGGCTGGGTTGGTTTCCCAATTCCTCCACTTGAAGTCTTGCCTGGTCACAAAAGATGGCCAGTTTAGGCTATATATCCACCATTGCTAGGAGTCTTAGCTGGGGTCATCCTTATAGCTTCCCGGGAGATTCCCTTGCCCCCCACCTTTCCAGTAGTCTCTTTCAGTACTTTCCCTCCCCTCACCCCAACCTGATGGCTCGTGTTCCCATCCCCACCCACCCAAAATCCTCTCACAAAATCTCATCTATTTCCTGTTCTGAGGGAGACCTGTGCATCCCCCATAAACCCTCCTTGTTACCTAGTCTCCCTGGGTCTGTATATTGCATCGTGGTTATCCTTTACTTCATGGATAATATACACCTGTAAGTGAGTACATACCCTGTTTGTCTTTCTTGGTCTGCGTTACCCCAGTCAGGATGATTTTTTTCTAGTTCTTTCCATTTGCTTTCAAATTTCCTGTTGAGCCTTTTGTAACAGCTGAGTAATACTCAATTGTGTAAATGTACCACATTTTCATTATCCAGTCTTCAGTTGAGGGACATCTAGGTTGTTTCCAGGTTCAGGCTATTACAAATAAAGCTGCTATGAGTATAGATGAGCAGATGTCCTTGTGGTATTGGTGGAGCATCCTTTGGGTATATGCCCAAGAGTACTATAGCTGGGTCCTGAGGAAGAAAATTCCCAATTTTCTGAGAAACTGCCACACTGACTTCCAAAGTGACTGTACAAGTTTACACTCCCACCAGCAATGGAGGAGTGTTCCTCTTGCTCCACATCCTCTCAGCATGAGGTGTCACTTGTGTTTTTGATCTTAGCTATTT
This sequence comes from Cricetulus griseus, assembly GCF_003668045.3. Lineage (NCBI taxonomy): Eukaryota > Metazoa > Chordata > Mammalia > Rodentia > Cricetidae > Cricetulus > Cricetulus griseus. Next base: position 184,914,285 of record NW_023276806.1, on the reverse strand, counting down.
TAACAGGTGTAAGATGGAATCATAGAGTTGTTTTGATTTGCATTTCCCTGATGACTAAGGATGTTGAACACCTCCTTAAGTATTTCTCAGTCATTTGAGATTCCTCTGTCAAGAATCCTCTGTTTAGATTTGTACCCCATTTTTAAATTGGATTATTTGGTTTGTGAGTATCTGTTTCTTGAGTTCTTTATTATATTTTGGAAATCAGTCCTCTTTTGGATGTGGGGTGATGATCTTTTCCCATTCTGTAGCCTGCCATTTTGTCCTATTAATGGTATATTTGCATAAACTTTGTAGTTTCATGAGATCCCATTTATTTATTGTTGATCTTAGTGTCTGTGCTATAGTGTTCTGTTCAGGAAGTTGTCTCTTGTACCAATGTATTCAAAGTTATTTTCCACTTTCTCTTCTATCAGGTTCAATGTATCTGAATTTATGTTGAAATCTTTGATTCACTTAGACTTGATTTTTGTGCAGGGTGATAGATACAGATCTATTTACATTCTATAGGCCAACATCCAGTTATGCCAGCACCATTTGTTGAATGTGCTTTCTTTTTTCCATTGTGTAATTTTGGCTTCTTTGTTGAAACCAGGTGTCCATAGGCTTATAGATTTATGTCTGGGTCTTCGATTTGATCCCTTTGATACACCTGTCTGTTTTTATGCCAATTGCAATAGCTCTATAGTAGAACTTGTAATCAGGGATACTGATACCTCTGGGAGTTCCTTTATTGTACAGGATAGTTTTAGCTATCCTGAGGTTTTTGTTTTTCCATATGAAGTTCAGTATTGTTCTTTCAAGGTCTGTGAAGAATTATGTTGATATTTTAATAGGGATTGCATTGAATCTGTAGGTTGCTTTTGGTAAGACAGCCATTTTTACTATGTTAATCCTACCTAACCATGATTATGGGAGATCTTTCTGTCTTCTGATATCCTCTCCAATTTCTTTCTTGAAAGTCTTGAAGTTCTTGTTATATAGGTCTTTTAAAAAGACTTCATTAAAAAAAAAACCCATGCAAGTCTGTGCAACATGTTGAAGGCCCCGCATTCAATTCATAGCACCATGAAAACAAAACAAAACAAATGAAAACCTCCAATAGCCACAGCCTAAATAAGCTGCTGCCCTGTACAATGTAGAATAAGCAGATATCAGGTTCATTTCAATCATACTCATGTAGCGGTCATCTGGAATATTTGTAACGTGCATCAGCTTTATTTTAAAAGAAAAGTAGGTCTTTCTAAACTGTAAGATAGAAATGCAACTTTGCCATTGTTGATAATAAAACATTAGGCCACTTCAGCTACTGAAAGGAGCTGCCTTCGTTTTTCTTTTCAAAACTCAAATAAATGTCAATAACAAAACAAATCATCACTAAATACTTGCAGAAAAATAACATCATTCAGGATAATTTGATTTAAGTAATAGAACTAGTAAAAGTCACAGGGAAACAATGGAGATCACAGGATAAAATGGTAAGTGTAACACTTATTTGGAGAGACTTAGAAAATATTACTGTTTTAGCTAAAAGTTTACTAAAAACTATCTGAATTTTTAAGAATCAAAAGATTATTGGCAAGTATGAATGTACTGTCTGTCTGTGTGTGTGTGTGTGTGTGTGTGTGTGTCTATGTCTATGTAACAATACTATTTTATTCATTTAATGTTTAAAATGCACCCAGAAAACAGTGAAACATCTTTTTGGAATATAAGTATACATACACATTTATGTGCCAGCAAGATGACTCAATGGGTAAAGGCACTTGCTTCCAGGTCTGAAAACTGAAGTTCAATCCCTTGTACCCACAAGATAGAAGGAGAGATTCATTCCCATTACAAAGTTGTCCTCTGACCACCACACACCACTACCCACAGGTTAATAAATGACTGTGACTTTTTTTGAGTGCTGGAGAGATAGCTCAGAAGTGAAGATTACTTGTTCTTCTTCCAGAAGACCCAAGTTTGGGTCTCAGAATCCCCATCAAGTGACTCACAGCCACCTGTAACTCCAGCTCCAGGGGATCTAATACCTTCTAGTCTTCACAGGTACACACATCTATGTAGCCTGCGTACACAGACATGCATAAATAAGTAATTAAAACTTTAAAAAGATCTTTAAAAACAACAACAAATATATGGGAACATATAGAGAACTTATTAAATAGAATCAGTGTTTAGAATATAAATTAGACATGAATATTCAAAAAATGAAACAAGACCCACATGTTAAAATTGTTAATTAATTATAATTAAGGAATTATAATTGACTATTTACACCCAAGAGTCATTCAAGAGGGAGAAAAACTAAATATTAACAAAGGTACTGAATTCCAGGGTACAGACAGCTCGTGACGACCTTACAAATCTAGAAGACTCAACTGCAGAAGTTTCCCATAATGCCAAGCAAAAGAAAAGATTCACAAAATAGAAAATGTTAGGGAATAGTTAGGAGACACAGAGAGAGATTCCACATGATGACCCAGAATATAAAAGAAACAGTAAAGTGATAATAAATAAAGTGCATTTCATGGAGTGGTGGTTTGAAAGAAAATGGCCCTATAGACTACCAAAGATAAAGAGAAAAATCCCAAAAAACTCCACTGTGGGGAAGACACAGATAGACCAGTCTGTTTGCATGGGGGATGGGGAGGTGGTGTAAGTTGTTTACTAAAGAAAGGTGAGTGGAAGACAGAATCCCTGGAAGGGGTGCCCTTAACAGTGAGCTGAGGATACTAAATTCTCACTTTCCTCTTAAAGTTTCATGTTCGGCAAGGAATGGAATAATTATAATCCTGCCCACTCCTCCGCTATAAATGGATTGATGCCAAAGCATCATCACCTAACTATTCGATGGAAACTGGTCTGACATCCGTCTCTCATAAGAAGCAAGGTTACGATTCCCGTTCTAACGTCCATACATCTATGGGCCACCGTCATTTCTGTAAACTCCACATAGCATCATTTCAATTTATTAAGCCCTCATAAAGGCTCATTTTAAAGTTGACACGGACCAAGGAGAGGAGACCTTCCCCGAATCACATACACAGGTTGTTGGCTGGTGAACACAGGGCTCTTGACTTTATGTTGGAACTGGTACCCTGCTGAGAGCCTTGTAAACGCTGCAGAGGGGTGGGCACCTGTGCCCCTGAAACGGTGGGAAGCGACCCCAAAGCCTCAAACAGGACAAATTTCCTTCACCTTCTGCAGAAGCCCTCAGCCCTGGCCGTACGATCTCACCAGGCAGGGGCAGTAAATTCCAAGATTGCTTAAGGTCACCAAAGGGATTGGGTGTGTACAGGGCTGGGAAACGCGCCATGTGAAAAGCCGTGCCCAGGCAGTGTTCAATAACTGCTAATGAATACTCTGTGGTAACCGTCTTCCTTCCAGCGGCGTAGAAAGGAGGACTGACGGTCTGGCATCATTTAGTCATCGCCAGCACTTGTTCACACACCTCAGGCACCATTCCAGTTGTTAGAACCTCAGGCCTTTTGGATGAAATGTAAGCAACAAGTCTGGAAATAGTTTCTCTTCAAAAGCAGCCCCTTAATAATTACTAAAATTGCATGGTCTAGCCCAAATAGTGAGACACACTCTCCAGCTAAGAGCACCGCTTATTACTTTGTAAATTTTGTAGTTTGATATATGGATAAATAAATCTGAAATCTGTTTAATGTTTTAGAATCTTGATATTCAATGAAAAACTAGACTATTAACACCTATATTTTCAACATATGAGAATCTCCTAAGTCTATATTGCATAGACTAAAGAATTAACATATTTTTTTCACATGTAAAATCCAAATCAAGTCTCTTCGAATTTCCATGGACGATTATTTGATATGAAACAGTAACCACATTTCCTTCCTCATATTAGTTATGACAAAACCATTCTCTCTCTTTTTTTTTTTCCTTTTCAGAAAATAAGACTGATCTACAAGATTAAACAACTTCAGGTTTTTTGATGGCATGACATTTGATATTTCCACACCACTAGTGGAGTAGCAACGGCCTTCCCAACAGTTGCCTACAGTGAACATACAAGCTGCAAGTCCAGGAAGCCTGTATACTCAGACAACTCCCAGACAGAACCCTCTCTACACCGTGGCAACCAAATACTCAATTTTCATAGTTCCACTATAATTTTAAACTAGGGCAACCAGACTTGCAACATGAAAACTGGAATTTCTTTATTAAGTTACACCCATAGGGAACAAGTTATACTGAAAGAAAAAGCAAAGCATTTAAAAACCAAAACAAAATGAAACAAACAAACAAACAAAACCCAAGCTTGCACAAAGAGTGCTTGAGAATCTCTTCCTTGACACAGCAAAAGGAAAAGTGTGCTTAGCTGAAGGCTTTGCTAAATCTCTTTCATTACAGTGAGAGTCATCTCGATACTAGGGGACTAAAAAACAAACATGCATTGTCTCAAGAAAATCCAGATTACTGGTGGAATTTTGCCTCCTTCTTTGGCATTTTTCCTGTAACCTGAAAGAGAATATCCTCTCGGGTATAGTAGACTATCTTAAAAAGAACTACTAGCAGAGAGAGAAAGGGAGAGGGAGGAACAGTGGGGAGCGAGCATCATTAATGGCAGCTTTCCGAGTGACACTTTGCTTTGCATTTATCTATGCAAAAAGGACTCATCAATGCAGTAGCCCTCCAGCCAGGTGTGGAGCGCCTAGAAATGGCCAAGTAGGAATTCCCAGGCTGGCATTAAACAACTGACACTTGGCTATCACATCAGTTTAGTCATTTTTACATTTCTAGGTGACAAAAGAAAACTCCTTATTTTAAATATATTTCAAGTAAGGAGAACTCTACAGCGTCGTTTCTGAAAATATCTAAAATGATCAATGTTTTCCCTAGGTTTTTCACAATCGCCAAAACAAATGAAGTTTCTGTTTTCCTGAAAAGGTTAACTAGATACCTAGGAAATACATGAAAGGTTTCCGAAGGCAGGCAACCAGCAAATAATGACACCCAAGGAGATTTTTCCAGGGCTGAAGGAAAAATAGAAAATGAACCCAAGTTGGTAAGGCGGAGTGCATGGGAAGCTGGGGAGAGGTGCGGGTTTGGTGGGTGGATTTGCTTTACTTTGTCTCATTTCCCTGTTTGCTGTGCTGCACAAATCCTATTGAGTATCAAGGTTTGGCCTCACATGAATAAGACGCTTCAGAAAGAAGGATATTAGCCTGTTTAAGTCCACAAACCCCTTCTACACACTCTGAATTTTAGAACCATCAGAAAAGATGACTTAAATAATGATATCATTAAAAACTTGGTTACTCAAGTTCATTGAAGCAAGATACGAACTACTTAAGAACTGCTATTTAAGTTTATGTCATAAAAGGAATCCAAGCAATTGCTTATTACCTGGTCTGTTTTTCATTTATTTTTTGTTTGCTTGCTTGCTTGCTTTTTGTTTTGTTTTTGTTTTTGTTTTTGTTTTCAAGACAGGGTTTCTCTGTAGGTTTGGAGACTGACCTGGAACTCTCTTTGAAGATCAGGCTGGCCTCTAACTCACAGAGACCTGCCTGCCTCTGACTCCTGAGTGCTGGGATCAAAGGTGGGCACCACTACCTGACAATGTTTTTCTTTTTCTTTTCTCCAAGTAGAATTGTGTCTTGCTTCGTGAGTGTACTAAATAAATGAAGGCTTTTGTTGTTGCTAGTGCTGCTTAATATTGTTTTTTACATGCAAGGAATAAATGATGATTAAAAAGAAAACTAAGGAAAGGAGAATTCAAATATACTGAGCAATATAGGGAGAGCTGTCTCAAGAGCTTAAAGATTTGCATGTGGAATTGTTGATTTACTGAAGAAACGTCATTTGAGCATGGAACTGAAGTAATGTGCAAAGTTGAGGGACGATGTGACCACAGATCCCCTGACCTTGTTTCCAAGGCAGCTGGGACTGCACCAACAAAGATTACAAACCCATCTGGAACAACAAGTGAAAACCAGAGAGGAACACAGAAACATGCTTAGAGCAGCAGACTTTGGGTAACTGCCTCCATTTGCTTGCAGCCCCCTCTCGTGTGTGTGTGTGTGTGTGTGTGTGTGTGTGTGTGTGTGTGTGTGTGTGCCTGTGGAGCACTCGCTCGTGCAAGTGTGAACTGAGATTGAATAATCAAATATTTTGCTGTTTATTATGACTTTGATGCTTGCAGTGGTTTGAAAATGGTTCCCATAGGCCCATAGAAAGTGGCACTATTGGGAAGTGTGACCTTGTTAAAGTAGGTGTGGCTTTGAGAACTCAGAAGTTCAAGCCAGGCCTAGTTGCCCACTGTCTCTTCCTGCTGTCTGAGCATTCGGATGTAGAACTCTTAGCTACCTTTCCAGCACCATGTCTTCCTGCATGCCACCATGCTTCCTGCCATGATGATAATGGATTAAAACGTTAAAATGTTAGCCCCAACTAAATATTTTCCCTTATAAGAGTTGCCACGGCCAAGACATCCCTCACAGAAATAAAACCCTAAGACAGTTATATGACTATTCGAGTTTCCAACATCCTCAAGAAAATTAAATGTAACTCATATTGTTCCTAATCATTTCTAACATTGCTCTCTAAAAGCTCAGTGTGAAAACATATTGTTTATCTCTCCGAACAATTTCTCACAACAACAGCATGAACAACTTCCTCCCAGACATGGTTACATCTGTTATGGATATAACCGTCCTGTCAAGCTTTGTCTTCTTTTACACCTAAAACGAACCAATGATCAAGTGTTGTTAATTCTATTTTGGAATCTGCAGCATTCCCTGCCTTCCAATTTTACTGCTTACCATTATTTCTGCTATACACTCAACTCATGCATCACACTAACCAACACTGGCGCAAAATGAAGAAGGGTATCAAAAGCATGACTATTAGAAGAGAAAATGGGGAGACAATGTGTGAGGCTGGGGAACAAACAATGTAACAGGAAACATGGCCACTGATAAGGTTATCACCCCTAAAGAAAAGAGTATTTTTCCCAACAGCAAAGTTTGAAAAAGCACTACAGATAATCCTGACTGGCTCAGCTGAAAACATGTTTCTATGCTATGAACCAAATTATGGTCCTGAGAACTGGCTCTCTGGTACACAAACCTGGTCTGTGTGTTCTAGCTGAGGCTTCTCATGAAGAAAGCAGCCTTTACCATCTGAGCCACTAACTCATAAAAAGGGAGTAACATAAAAACCATTTATGCTCTTTAGTCTACCTCAACATAGTACTTCATGAACATAGCACCTCAACAGCCCAATTATCCTTGTAGGCATCTGAACTGTCCTGTCTGTTGACCTTCCTTTCCAAGTAGTGAATACCTGACAAATTAAGTTTCTCAAAACTCAGTTGGACCAAGCCTTTTGTTTGTTTCCAAATCTTCATAAATGGGCCTTAACCACTCACAAGGTAATTCCTTAGTTCTTCGCCCACATTCACATTCTCCCACAATCGGAACCCAAATTCCAGATCAAATTTAATCTATCATTTTTCATCTCTCTGAAAAGAATAATTTGCCAATGCTTTCCCCCAAATGGCTTTGGTTCCAAATTCAAATTGTTTCAGCAGGAAAATCTTTCTCTGTTTTCCTTACCCATAACCCACCTATTCTTCTATTATATTGCTGGGTTTACTCATATATTGCCAGGTCCTCGGGCAGGTAGGGCTGGGGAAGGGCTGGTCCAGCCAGTCTCTTCCTGGCGCTGAGCAGGATGGTGAGTGTCCATGACTCAGATCACTCCCCTCACCGCCCCCCTCACCGCCCCCCTCACTTCACTTCCCCCCCCCACCCCGCCTAGTTACCGAGGAGAATTATACACTGAGTTGGGAGACTTGAAGCAGGATCTCGCTTTATTCCAAGAGGCAGGAACTTAAATAGGGTTGAGGTAGGGGATGGGATTCTTAGGATGGGGTAAGGTGAAGTGAAGAGTAAGGGCCAATAATATTCCACCAAGCTGGCAGGTAGCTAGGCAGGGGGCAGTCCTATATCAGGCCTTGCTGAGTCACCCCCATGTGGAGGTTACAGGCCAGGGACAGGTGGCCAAACTCTAGCCAGGCTCAGGAGGTTACACTGGGCCTCACATCTGAGCCCAACACAGTGTATGCATTCCGATGGTCATCCTAGTGAAAAGAAATGTCTTCCCTTGTTTCATGACAATATTTTTGTTATAACATTCATTGACAAATAATGACATACTATTTTATTCTATCATGAAATAATAATTTCAATAAATAATTCATATCCTATATGTTTCAAACTTCGTTTTTTTAAATTATTTTTATTAACCCTTTGGAAATTTCATACAATTCACTTTGATAATATTCAACCTTTTCCACAACTCCTCAAAGATCCACCCTCTTCACCCTACCCACCCAACTTTGAGTTTTCTGTTTTCTTTTGTTTTAAGCCTATTGGATCCAGTTTGTATTGCCTAACTACTCTTTGCAGTGGGGCCGGCCCCGGCATGTGGTTGACCTACCAGAGGTTATGTTAGACCCCTGGAAAACTCAGGCCTCCGGGATCCCATCCCAGGACCACAGTCACCCCAATCACCAGGCAGATTCGAAAACTTGCTGCAAACTGCATGAGGCTTTATTGTTTTTTAATGAGCTAACCCTATGTTAGCTCGGGTCTTTCACCCACTTGCCATGGCGATGGCTAGCAAAGACAGCTCTAACCGGCTGCCGAGAGATCTTGTAGGGCAGCGTAAGGGGAGTGTTTAGGGGTACGCACAGGCTCAGGATTGGTGTGCCTCCAGGCTTGGAGGGCTTGCCCTGTATTGATTGGCCAACTGGTTTTTATGGCCCATAGGCCCTCCCAGGGTGGTTGCTATGCTCTATGCATCATTGCTGTGCACTTGTCCGTAAAGCACACCCAGAGCTGTAAAGCATAGCGCCACCAGCTAACTTCTGATTGGTTCCTTGCCACGAGGCAGGCATCTGACTTCTAGTGACTAGGATAAGGTCAGACAAGCAACTGTTCAGCTGTGATGGCTGCCAAAACGGGGAGCTGGTCCCTTCAGTTACACCACTTAAGAAAACCAAGTGTCACAGCAGCTATCAAATGCCAATAATACCTTAGCTAGGGGAAAAGATTCATGCTCACCCCACCCCTCCATACGGGGATTTTACGCAGCTTGAGCTAATCTTAAAGGCAGTGTTGTTGACTATATTTCTTTCCATCTTCTGACCACTTGGGTTGCAATTAGTGAACAACTTTCCATGGTTTGGTGGTGCACTGGTGAACAACCATAGATGCAAGTAATCTTAGCCCTACTTACAAACTATGCTTTCTGAACAATGCACACTGCTGTTCTTTTGTTTAAGTTGGAAATAAAGCGAGATAGAGGAGATAGAACTGGCACGTTGGAACATGAGAACCATAGAGAATACATTAATCATAGAGTTTATTAAAGTGGGGGATGGGGAGAGCAAGAGGGGGAGAGATGAGAAATGATGAAGAGGGTAAGAGAAGAGAAGAGAGCAAAGAGAGCACAAGTAGGTGGGGGGGTCTGTCTTTTAAAGGGGTCCTTTACACCTTCCTGCAGACTAGAACTCATGGAACCCTGGCCTGACCAGAGTACGGCCTGAGTGCATACCGCCAGGTAACAGGGGCAGGCCAGCATTATGTCTGAACCTTTCACACAACATTAAAGAAAAATGCTATTTCTATGGACTTCTTGCTTTAATCACTATACTATGATATTTACATTTTTTGAAATTCCTTCAACACAATTGCTTTAGCCAAAATCTGTACCAGGAGAAGAGCTGTTTGGTAATTGGAAATGAGCTCTGATTCTAAAGTAATGTGAGCACTCTACAAAATCTCTGCAGAAAATGAGTTGTGGGTTTGTAGAAGGGATAGAATGGCTGAAGCAATGATCCAGGTGATCTCGGCAGCACTTGCTCCTTCTAGTCAAAGCTGGCAGCCTACAGTGACAAATTTACCTCATCCTGCTATGTTACTTTCAACGAAGCCTATTTGGACCAAAACGCAGGCAATGGAAATTGTTTCTAGGAATTCGCTTCTGTGAGAGTTTGGCTGTTTATGTCTTTGGCCAGAATTCCTTGAGTTTTGGCCTCCAGTCTCTCTTGCTTTCCTAGTAGAGATGTTGTACTCATAGTAGCCTGGCTACAAGGGCCTTGCCAAAAGGAAAACCTCATTGACTGTAACAGCAAAAGAACTGCAGGTAGAGTAACGGCATGTACTCTAAATGAAATTAACCCATCCACCGCTTCCTTACCAATGACTCACTAAGACGGTATTTGAATACCATGAACAAACACTATGCCAGGTATAGTGGATGCACAATTATCCAGGGATCACTCTCAATAGGGTGTAACACAAAATAGTGTGCACATTTTAAGTGAACCATAAGGGTATCATAGGTAGTTAGAGAAGGCGGAGTTTAGTGTGGGCTAAGAAAAATCCAAAATAGGTTTCAAAAACAAGGGGACTTAGCCAGTGCACAATTAAATAGAGATAGGCCACCTTATACGGAATCCCACCAGAGATGGAATCAACAGGGACTCATTCTGGAACAACCTGATCCAAAAAGGGAGCTTTCACATGGCATGATGAGTAAGTGAGGAAGTCAAAAAGTTGGAAAACACACTAGAACAAGGTGTTACTATTCTCTATTTTACACTACAGACAATGGGCACATTTGAGTTTCCAAGCAATCTTTTATTGCCAAATTATCAAATAATTGAACTATTAAAATAATTCTTTAGAAAAAAAGATAAGTAATTGATGATGCTCTTGTCTGAAAGGCCTTTGTTTTGAAGACAAAGAAAAAGAGGAGAAATGGTTATGCCAAGAGTGCCGAAGCCTCCTGAACCCCAGTCACTGTGGCGACTGTGGCCAATGGGAGTCAACCTAAATGCTATGAAGAAGTTTGCACTGGACACAGCAGAACACACAGACTTTGGCAACATTCTTATCTTTTATTCTTCCATTGATGCAGATTGAATCAAGGGCCTTTCATATGCTAGGCAAGCATGCCGCCATTGAGCCTCACCTCAGTCGTATCAGAAACCTACCTTCTTCCTTCTTTCCTTCCTTCCTTCCTTCCTTCCTTCCTTCCTTCCTTCCTCCTCCCTCCTTCCCTCCCTCCCTCCCCCTCTCTCTTCCTGTTTCTTCCCTCTTCCTCTTCTTTTTCTTTCTTTCAGTTTTTTAATATGAAAAGTAACAGACTTCCTTACAACATTTTCATAAATACTCAATTTTGGGTTACCCTGCCCCTCTCCTTACTCCCATCTCCCTGACTCCCACCTCCATTTAAAATTTCTACCCCCTACTACTCCTCCTTTCTAGTTTTCTGGCATCCTCTCTCTCTCTCTCTCTCTCTCTCTCTCTCTCTCTCTCTCTCTCTGTGTGTGTGTGTGTGTGTGTGTGTGTGTATAAAAATTGGGATATTGGATCTGAGGAAAGTGTCTTCAACACTCATGCTGTTCCCAAACTCCAAAGCTACACCATTTCAAAAATTCATGCCATTCACAGGAAGGTGTCCAGAGCTCAATCCCTGAAAGAACAGAATATCCCACCTGGTTTTAGAACTGCTGATGGCAGCCTCAGAGAGCTGGGCCCTCAAGGACTAGAGAAAAACCATGGTCTTGGGAAAGGTAAGACGGCAATTATGTTCTGAAAACAATCCTCTTCAACAGACATCTCACATGGCCTGGGAAGGAAGGTAGGAATGGGACACAGAACTCTGTGGTAACTGGATAATGAAGGGACAGGGTGAGAAACTTCAGCACTGGGCACTTGTATCACTTGTTCTCTTTCCTGACTTCACCAGAATCCAGTCTTTGCTTGAATTCTTTTCTTACAAACTTTAGGAAATATCACTGGAAGCTCTATAGGGGAAACAGTATAATTACAAATTTTAACAGTGGGGAGTGGTGGCACACACCTTTAATCCTAGCACTGAGGAAACTGAGGCAGACAGATCTCTTTGAGTTCAAAGCCAGACTGGTCTACAGAGCGAGTTCCAGGCTAGCCAGGGCTGTTACATAGAGAGACCCTGTCTGGAAAACATAAACCAAAATAAACAAGCAAACAAACAAAAATATTTAACCTTTGTGACATAATAAAAATATCAGAAATTCAGTTACTTTAAGTAAAAACTTCACTAGGAGCCCATTTTACAGATGTTTTTAAGCAAGCTCATAGTACGACTAAGAATTTTGCTCCTAGGTGATGGTATGTGGATAGCATTAAAAGTTAAAGCTGACCTGGAAAATAAAGACAAAAATATGAAAACTTTACATTAGCTGGTTAGAGCACTCTCCTTAAGTACAGAAGCAAACATCTTCTTGTACTGAAAATTATTGTAATTATAATGAAGTAATTAAGAGCCCTAATGACTCTGAGTCAGGATGAGAACACAAAGTTTTATAGTACTTAATCTGCTTAAGGCCTTGAAAAGATTATTAACAAGAATGGCTTTAGAAAACTACCTTCAGACTTAAAAGGGAAATTTCAAAATATTTGCATAATTCCATAATTATTCTAAATAAATGATAAACTGTGATCATCATAATTAGGTTAGAAAAGTTCTGTATTACAGTGGCTTTTGATTTTTTTAACCACTGTTTATTATTGTCTTAAAATTAGGAAAAAAATATGAAAAACTAGCAAAGTGACAAATGAAAAGTTGCAATTATCTTAAAAAAACAGTGTGTTCTGAAAGTGTGATTTACAGAAGCACCTGGTGTTCAAAATGCTGTCCTAGACATTTTATTTCAATGTTTTTAACACTGCTCCAGTCAGAATGGCAACACACTTAAAAGGAATGCTGGTTACTGAATCAAAACGTCTTCTAGCAAAAAGAGCAAGCACTAATGTACTGAGCACAAAATAATGAACAGTAAATAAACACTTAGGCCTCTGACGTTGCTTTACAGCTAGCAATCCATGTAGCAAAGGCCAAACAGGAAGATGAGGAATTTCAAATTGAATGTGAAATTTAATCAAACTAAAATATTTGGATGGGAGTCTGGATGTGGCTCGGTTGGTGGAGTGCTTGCCTAGCATGCCATGAGCCATGAGCTCGGTGCCCAGCATCACATAAACCATAAACTGGTTACAGTGGTGCATGTCTATGATTCCTCATTCAGAAAGTGGAGGCAGGAGGAGGCTGAGGCTGAAGGTCACCCTCTGCTAGGCTACATAGTGAGTTTGAGGCCATTCTGATGTCCATAAGACCCTGTCACAAATAACAGAAAAAATACTTTTAGAAGCAAGGAATCGTATATGAGGCCAGCTTGAGTTACATAGTGAGATCATATTAGAGAGAGAGAGAGAACTTACAAAACTTAAAACAATGTCATTCTCTCTTTTCACTATGGAAAATAGTAATTCATAAAAATATGGCATATATGTTAGTATATAATTGATCTATCATTATTTTAACTGAAATGACACTTAAATTTCACAAATGTAATTTCAAAGTCAATATTTATGGATGATAACATACAGAAGTAAAATCTTCTTGAAATCCAGCAATAATTTTTAATAGTGTAAATAAGGTCTGAAGCAGAGAATAGGGGTGGAATTGGCAGGCTGAATAGCATAGGCATGCTGTTCACCCATTTTCTTCTGCAGTGTTGCTTTTCATTACTCTGTAAAGGTTTTTATTTTCAGAAACACTCTGTGCACATGGGTCTTTTAAGTATAGATACACATATATGTGTATATGCATGTGTATATGAAGCAGCTTTTCACAGTAGATTCTTAATTTCTCTCTCTATATACATATATGTGTGTGTGTGTATATATATATATATATATATATATATATATATGGTTATGAAGAAGTTTTAATCTTTTAATCAAATGTATAATCATTTCCTTTTTGGTTTATATTCATATATATCTTAATAAATTTATCATTAGTTGAAAGCCACAGATATTCACTTATATGTTATTCTTTAAAGATATTTGCCTGTTTTCAAGTTTCCTAGCATTGACTTTTGGCATAGTTAATATACAGTTTCAAATTTTAATAAAATTATTTTCCATAAATCAACACAATAATTCTTTCTGCCCACTGATGTCTAAGACCTGTTCAATCACGAATCAACTTTTTCTATACATATGGTAATTATAATGCTGTCTCTTTTGTTCCCTTTTGAGTCTAAGCCTGTGCTATTCAGTTCTTATAGCTGCATCATTAACCCTGATATGTGGAAGGACAAATTATTCAGTATAGCTCCTCTTCCAGGGGATGTCAACACTAGTCATGTATTGTATGAAACTAGATATAAAGAAATTTTTATTTATAAATACTATGACCAATTCTTGTAGCTTTTTAAGAAATAAATGGTGCTCTGCTTTCATGACATTTGAACATTTTACTTAACTGTATTTTAAGATAAGTGAACTAGGCCAAGCACAATGCAATAATAATAATAGAATTTTAAAAATTAAAATAAATAGGGAGGCTGGGAGGAGCTGGGGAGGGAGGAAAGCACGGTCAAAATACATGACAATGAATTAAAAATTAAGTAGTTAAATAAATAAAAGGTTAATAAAACAGAGCTTCAAACAGACTTCAGTTCTAACATCTGCACTGCCTTCTGTACCTAATCCACCCTGATTCCTCACAGACACAGAGGGCAAACACTGGTGTTTATAGAACCTGCGTCTGGATTTGCTTCTGCAAGCCGGTTCTTTCATCCAGTTCTGACACCAGGATTTGGACCGTCAATGACAATTTAATTATCTCCAGTACCTCCCCTCTTAACCTGAGCATCCAAAGGCTGATGGAATGGTAAGAAACTATGAAATGACTCCTTTGTGGGTCTTTTTGAAATTATAGTTCAAGAGAGAATATAGTTTGCGCAGGACTGGTTCAATACTTGTATTATAAAAGTTGTTGAGCCATTTATATGTGAAAGATATAGACTGCATTATATATAATTAATCAAAACAGAAATGGCGAGGTTGTGTCCTTATTGTGCTATCCACTAGTGTGTCACTAAATCTCTCCAAAATGACAGTTTAAAACAATACGCTCTCTTTCACATTCTTATGAGTCCACTCCCCTCAGCATAGTCTCATTTGGAGTTTGTGTGTTTGTTTGTTTGTTTGTTTTTGCTGTTGTTTGTTTTTTGAGGCAGGGTTCCTCTGTGCAGCCTTGGCTGTCCTGGCACTCGCTCTGTAGACCAGGTTGGCCTTGATCTCACAGAGATCCACCTGCCTCTGCCTCCCATTTGGAGGGTTTTTTGTTTGTTTGTTTTGTTGTTATCTTCAGACCGTAGCAGGGCCTGAAGTCACCTGAGACCTTTGAAGTGTGAAAGTGCAAGGTAGCTCTTTCACTCAGCGTCCTTCATCCCCGTCTCCTCCCCGCCCCCCACACCTCCCCACTTAGAACAGCTAGGGCCTATCAGGCATCTCTCTTTCTGTGCAGCCTCTCTATAAAGCTAATTTGAGTTTCCTCGCAGCAGGGAGGTCTCTGTAAAAAATTTTAAAGAGATGCTTGCTTCACCTGGGGTAATCATTCCAAGAGGCTAAAGCTGTAACTATCAGTCTCCTTGGAAGTCACACAGCATTGTCTTGCTATTTGTCATATGGTGCCAGCCTGTGTTCATTGTAGGAGAAGACAGAAGACCACAGAGAGCATCTAATTTTGTGTTTCGCTGAATTGTTTATGTTCACATTTCAGACTTTTGACTTAGAAAATTGTCTTAAGGTTAAGATTCATTTAAGTACCAGCTTGTCTTAATGTCTTAGGTGACAAATTTTGTATGCAACTGTTTGAATGATTTTAGTGCTTTTAATACTCCATGTGTCTGTGGTATCTCTAAACTTTATATATTATACAAAAATGTAGAGAGTTAACAGAGTGTGAGTTTAATACATACATGACAGGTAGTAAGTGCTGTTGTTCAGCACTAAGCTGTCTTAAGAGCCAGATATGACTAAAGGAGAGATAGTGAGAACAGAGATGGCCATAGTCACCCCCAGCACTGGGCACAGCAGGCCAGAGCATGTTTCCCCAGGGTCCTAAGGATATGCAAGGCAGCCAAATGGCTGCCTCCTGAATGAGAAAGAGGGACAACCTATAGAGACTGTGGCTTATGCAGAGGTAGCAAGAAAGGGTTTCTCATCTGCACAGCTGTGTCTACTTTTGTCCCCTTTAAAAGAATGGCTGAGGGAAAAGATGCAGTCTTTTCGTGCTGTATTGGATCTTGCTAACAATTTTCTTTAATTTCCTCAGCTATGGACTCATGAAAATTATTTAGAACAGATAACAGTCTTCCTACTCTCTGTAAAAAAAAAAAAAAAGTTTCGTTATATAATTCTGACCTTGGTGTCTTACATTGCTATCAGGACACTCTGGCTGAAGAGAACAGAGGTTACAGACTGGTCAGGGAGGGCAGGGGCCCCAAAGCAACAGTCCAAGAATGACCTTGCTGAAGGGCTGGAATGCCAGAGAGGATTCTAGTTGCTGTTTCTTTGTTATCTCCCAAAAGAATTCCTCTCCAAGGCGGTTACCCTGACTGCAGGGTTGAAACTGAGGGGAGGCATCTGACACCCCATGTCTCCCCCAAATGGACCAGCCAGCTCATCCTCTCCCCATATCTAAGCCCAGTCTCTGCCACAGTCCTTTAAACTCCAGACTAGTAAATCCAAGGACCCTATTTCCTGGGACCCCTCCTGCTATAATGGAGCTCTGTGTAAGTCCCACAGTGACCCCGGGTGTCTTCCTCTTAAGCTTCCTCCTATGGATCTATGATAAACTTCTTCCTAAAACTTGCCCACTATGGGCCTTGAACTTTTTTCTTCCAGTTCAGGAGACAAGAATGGGAAAGTCACTGCCCAAGGCAGCTTTGGTGCCCATTGAGTTTCCAGGGCCCTGGTTTCCCAAGCCAAGTTCACCAAGAGCAAATTCCATTGCTACTTAAAACCTTGGAGTATGTGTATGTGTATGTGTATGTGTATGTGTATGTGTATGTGTATGTGTGTTTGCTCTGACAAAATAACTTCCAGTTGAATATGTGAGATACACTTCCGTTAATCCATTTGGAATAATGATGCTGTTCTTGCTGTCAGTTATGAATTTTCTTCAAGGGGTGACAGATTGATATTGAACAAATGCAATGGAATGCAAAGCTCTGCTGTGATTATCTGCATAAGACTGAGCCTCCTGTCAGGGAGGACTCATGAGGCCCCACCCTCGCTTAGCACTCAGAGGGTTAATAGTAGCCAGGGAGGAGAGGCATATGAGGCCTCTTCCCTCCCTGAGAACCTATGGGTTGGTGGTGCACACCTTTAATCCCAGCAGAGGCAGAGGCAGAGGCAGAGGCAGAGGCAGAGGCAGAGGCAGGCAGAGGCAGAGGCAGAGGCAGAGGCAGAGGCAGAGGCAGAGGCAGAGGCAGAGGCAGAGGCAGAGGCAGGCAGGTGGATCTCTGTGAGTTCAAGGCCAGCCTGGTCTACAAGAGCTAGTTCCAAGATAGCCTCCAAAACTACACAGAGAAACCCTGTCTCAAAAAACCAAAATAAATAAATAAATAAATAATAAAAAAAAGAATCTATGGGCAGTTATGGTTGCTGGAGTAAGGAGAGGCTTTTTCTTCAGTGGTGTAGCTACTAGTAAGATGCCCATGTTCCTATGAATCCTCCACAACTCACGTTCCTATAAGTAAGCCTAATGAAACTCAGTGGGACACACACACACACACACACACACACACACACACACACACACACTCACATGCACAGTAGGGGACTATTTAAACAGTAGGAGATCATCAGGAGTGGAAACAGGAAAGGAGAGGGTAATAGGGGGGTGACTGTAATCAAAATACATTATTCATGAAAATATATGAAGCCATTACTATCTATAAATACAAGTTAATAAAATGCATGTATGCATGTTTTTATTTATGTATGCTCTGAAGTTGCATGCTTTTACTCAGTTACAAGGTGGTAATTCATGAAACCCAAAATTAAATTCACTAGTAAGGCATTAAGGTTTAATTTCTTTTCTTTGAGACAGAGTGGTTACATAGGTCAAGCTACTCCCAAACTTTAAATCCTACTGTGTCAGACTTCCAAGTACTGCAATTATAGGTAAAGGCTGTCACACCCACCTCATTAAACAAACAAAAACTCCCACATCTTTTTTGTTTTGCTTTTTCGAAACTGGGTTTCTCTGTGTAACACTTCCTGGCTGTCCTGGAACTCACTTTGTAGACCAGCTGGCCTTGAACTCACTGAGATCCACCTGCCTGCTGGGATTAAACTTGAGTGCCACCACCACCCAGCAAAATCCCACATTTTAAGTGCTTGGTAGAGGATAGTGACATCCTCAAAAATATCTACAATTTAAATTCTGTTTTGCATGTGTACTAAATTTCCAGTAGTCATAATTAGATGGTCTTTTTACTTTGTTTTGTTCGAGATGGGGTCTTCTGAAGCCCTGACTAGCCTCAAACTCACAGATCTGCCTGCCCCTGCCTCCTAAATGCTGGGATTAAAGGTGGGTGCCATCATGCTCCATTAGCTGAGTGCCTTTTAACATAGCAAGTAGCATTTACTAGCATTTAAATTTAAGCATGGACATGTCAAGACATGAGCATGTGGTTGTTACTTTATATTTATGTAGAGTTTGCCTGATCATTATCAGAAAAACTCTGTAAGTGGCTGCCAGTATCTATGAATTCTACTCAGCTCATCAGGGGCTGGAAGCTGTGAAGTCAAGGTGGCTGCTGTCTCCAAGGCAGATCTCTGCTCACTTCAAAGCTGTATGAAGAAATACAGAACCTTGCTGACATGTTATCAGGTCTATTCCTTTTGAAACTTTAGAAAGATTTCTCCTCCTACAGGAACATTACAATGATCCTTGCACTGGGGCTCTACTCAGGGTCTGACTTCTTTACGAGATGTGGGCCTAGGTCAGCTTTGGTGATCTATATAGTTTGACTTTCCTAAGTGTTACTGTAAATTCAATTCTGTTAGATTATTTTATTTTCTGTGTATAGGTTTTTCCGCCTGTACGTACGTCTGTGCACCGTACACATTGTTAGGTACCCAGGAGATTGCATCAGTTGCTCTGGAACTGAAGTTACAGACAGTTGTGAGCCATTCTGTGGGTGTTGGGAACCTAATCTGGCTCCTCCTCAAGAGTAGCAATTGCTGTCACCAGTAGAGTCATCTCTATTAACCCATACCTTATTTTTTTGTTATCACAAAATTAAAAGAATTCACAGAGGAGATGCACAATAGGAAGGAAATAGTAGATTAATGACAATACTACCCAACCAAAATTTCCTAGGTATTTGTGCTGTTTTCTATATGCTAAAGTGTTATTTTGTTTTGTTTTTGTTTGTTTGTTTGTTTTTTGAGACAGGGTTTCTCTGTATTGCTTTGGAGCCTGTCCTGGCACTCTGTAGACTAGGCTGGCCTCGAATTCGCAGAGATTTGCCTGCCTCTGCCTCCCGAGTGCTGGGATTAAAGGCATGAGCCACCAACGCCTGGCTTCTAAAGTGTTCTTAATCTGCTTAAACACACATAAAAAATAAGATCCATTGCTAATGAGATACTGAATTTGAAAGACAACTGTACACTCACTCCATAATAAATTTTAAGGTAATAATTAAGACATATACTCAGAAAAATAATTTAAAAGAATCTTCTTATCTTTATTCTATGGGTGTTCTGTTTACAAATATATTTGTGTACCATATATATGCCTGGTGCCCAGGGCGGCCAATAGAAGATGTCAAAGCCCTGGCCCTGGAGTTACAGACAGTTGAAGCCATCATTGTGGACTGAGGCTCTGAATCAGCAGACACAAGAGCTTGCTGGAACGTAATATTTAATGCACAGTAGAACAAAAGAAGGGGGAGGGAGGATGGGGGTTGATGGATCAGGGCCACAGATCAGACTCAGAAACTGAACTACAACCCCGAAGGTTAGCTGAAGCAAGTATTTAAGCACAAAAAAATCACAAACATTTGTTGCCAAGTTACAGTTACAATTTTCACCAATCAGGGTTTAGAGATTAGGGGCTTCCTTGAATGCTCCATCATTGTCAACTGACATACAATGAAAGCTTTTCAGTCCAATCAATCAGATTCATTTGTTCTTCCTGTTGTTAGGAACAGCTATAATCTTTCTAAAGAACTAAAGATGTAGAATGACTATTTCTATGGTTTAGGGAGGAGACGGGTCAGCTATGGGAAAGGTTCCCAGCTCCTCTACGGCTTGGGAACCTGAACTTTGTTTCACCCTACAGGTAAAATGGAGTCTGGAGTCAAGTTGGCAGTACTTACGACAAGGTGCTTTTTGCCTGTTCCCAACACCACCACCTGGGAATTGAACCTGGGTCAGACTCTGGAAAAGCAGTCAGTGCTTTTAATCGCTGAGTTCTCTCACCAGTCCCATAAAGGTAATTTTTAACAATCCCACATTTTGGAATATATTTTAAAGAAAAATTCTCTCCATTTAATATCCTAAACATTCTTTAGTATATAAATACTCTTTAGTTATATAAAGATGTTAAAGCAATATTACTCATAGCACAAAAGGAATTGGAATTTTTTTTTTTTTTGAGTCAGTGTCTTATTATGTAGCCTTGGCTGGTCTGGATGTGTAGACTAGGCTGGCCTTGAACTTACAAAAATGTGCCTGTCTCTACTTCTCAAGTTCTGGGATTAAAGGCATGTGCCAGCATGCCTAGCTGAAAAAAAAAAAAAAAAAGGCGTTTTCTTAAAGCTTTGTATTAGACTACTACATATTGTATTATGGAATACATAGCCATTAATAATTTTCTTTGGGTATGTGTGTGGTGGTACATGCCTTTAATCCCAACACTCCAGAAGAGTTCAAGGCCAGCCTGGGCCACATAGCATGGTCCAGAATAGCAAGAGCTACACAGTGAGACCAGTTTAAAGAGAAAAAAAGCCCCTAATTATATTGATGGAAAGATGCTCATGAGATAATGTTAACTACAAAAGATTTATTTAATACAGATGCACATTTGTATCATTTAATTGCCTTATAAATATTGCATATTCTGTCTCTATCTTAGTCAATATTCTAGTGCTGTGAAGAGACACCATGACCACAACAACTCATATATATATATATATATATATATATATATATTATTCAAATTAGGAACAAGCTTGCTTCACATGTCAATTACTTCTCCCTCTCCCTCCCCTCTCCCCAACCCTTCCCCCATCCCCCACTTGCCCCCACCCCCATCCCCCC